>NC_090924.1:975249576-975861451 GCF_040938575.1 Ambystoma mexicanum
TGGTACACACGCTGAGTCTTCGTACAGGCGTCTCATGTCAAGGGTGATGGAGTACTTGGGGTGGTCTGCTCCATCTGTGGATTTTCTGCAGGATGACCTGACAGATATCCTTGACCAAGGTCCACCCACTGACCTGGTGTTGCCATTTCATATGGCCTTACAGAGAAGGGTGCGGCGGCTTGGACTGCTCAGGAAAGTCTTCCGGTAGTAAATAAGACGTTACCGAAAAATACCATCCAGCCAGTGGCGACCCCTGCTACTTGTCCACGCACCCCACACCGAAGGGTTTGATGGCACAGGTGGCTACGACCCTAGCAAAGCAGGCGGTGTACCCTACAATCCCTCCTGATAGGGACGAAAAACGCTTTGACGGTTGGGCGAAGAAGGTATTTTCTTCTGGGGGTATGGCTTTTAAAGCAGCCAACTCAGTTTGTGCCCTTGCAAGATTCACGCACACACTGTGGAATTGTGTTTCTTTAGCAGCTGAACATATTCCCTGAAGGGGAGGAACAGGATGGTTTTCTTGCCCTCATTCAGGATGGCAAGGATGCCATGTGTGAATCCGTTCAGTCGGGTCTGGACGTGGCAGACTGTGTGCGGGATGTTTTAACCCACTAATCTATGCCCTGCAACCTCACCGTGTGCTGTGTTCATCAAAACAGAACGGCCGCCAAAAAAAATCTATGTGCTAAAAATCTTAAGTGCGCAGGATAACCTGAAAAATAGGCTGCCAATCCATTTTTCCTATGTCTGTGGTAACACAGGAAACCACTGCCATGAAGCTGCCCACAGGGTAAGATGAAACTACTTGAAAAAGCAGTGCTGCATTGCAAGGGAAACCCAGAACTGCTTTAAAAATCTGTTTTTCGTTGGCTATGGAAAGTGCAAAAATCATGGTTCCCAAACATCACAAAACATCCAACATCCTTGTTGGGTGTCAAACATCACTCTATTTAAAGAATCCACTTAAGCACAAATGTCAGCAGAAGCATATTTTATCAGAAGAACATCCACATTCAAAGGTGCTTGCATGGAAAAAATGTCAGAAATGGGCGTAGTACCGCTGCTCGCCTGTGTCAGAAGCTGGCATATACCTATACTGTCATTTAAACTTGTGCCTTAAAATCAAAGTATGGAAAAGAAGAGACTTCCCCATCAAAAGCAATATAGGTGACAATGCAATCTCAATGTTTTAAAAAGGCTGGAATTAAGAGATTTGTGGCTATATTTGTAAAAAAATAAATTGTATTTTAGAAAGACTATTTTAAACATTGTTTTAAAAGTAAGTTAAAGCCAGCCACACTGAGCTTCAAAGACATTCCACAGTTTCTCCCAAACAAAGCAATCTTCCTCCCTGCTCTCTGCTGAGGAACTGTCAGGGAGGTGTGAAAGGAAGTGGGAGGGAACTTTGGCCTGTTGCTCTGACAGGAGACAAAAGAGTCCCTTGACTGAAAGGAAATGCTAATTTGGGTGTCGACAGAAAACAACTGCTGGCAGGAAGAAGCCTGGGACTGCTCTGGCCCAGCCAAAACCTTGGGGGCGGGGACAGACAGTTTTGTTTATTCGGAGAGCACAGAAAATATCTTTTTGAAAAAGACTCATAGAAAACTTAACAAAATTGGTAAAAATCTGTAAATATAGGGTTGTTAAAATGAAAAGGTTGGTCACGTTTTAAAACCACTCTGGAATTTGTGCGATATTCAGAGACAGAACTATGGAAATGTTGACCTTGTAGCAGTTGTGATAATGCTAAAAATATGAAAGTTCACAGGAGTATGCCCAGATGTTATGTGGAAAAAAGTGTACAGATCTGACACTGGGTAACCAACCAAAAGCGTGAAAAACTGTCATTTGTGAACCGAAACTCTTAAAAAGATGGGACTTTGATGGATACGTGCCTTATTTAATTTGGGATGTAAATATGTATTATTAGCAAGTTGGTGATATTGGAAATATGTTTTATATGAAAAATAGATTTTCTGTGTAGAAACAAAGGGGAGGTTTTTCCCCTGGACCATAAACACAGCATCACCATGACACACTGTTTCCTTCTCAAATCAGGAGAGAGGAGAGACTTTAACCAATAGGCTTCTTAGAGGGTTGGACTTAGTATAATCAGCCTGCTCACCCCTTTGGGAAATGCATAAATAGGGACTGTTGAGGACGGACACATACACATACACACGCACACGCACAAACACACACGCACTGATTTACTGGCGAAGCGCTCTGCAGGAAGAACCCAGATCAAGACTCCAGAACTCTGAAAGCAGAAGGCCCATTCCAAAGCTGAACCCACCAACCCATCAGATCCAGTCCAAGAGGCTGTGCAGAGACAGAGTGCCGTGCTGAGAGCAGAACTAGGGACCTTGAATCCTTTCTGGTGGTGAGCAGATTCCAGTCCAAAACCCTTGACCAGATCCTGACGGGCATATTCCAAAACCATAGTTGTGTGTATCCATAGCATAGAACTGTCCATAGCCAATCTCTTGTCCTTAAGAAATCCGATTTAACCCATTCTATCATATCCAGAACTGCATTACAGAATCTCTTTTGTCTGTCCTGAATCCTTCTCTCATCCATATAATCCTGTGATAATTGTAGTGATAAATCATCGTTGCGCTAATATAGTTGCTGAAGAAAGGAAAGTTTCGCAGCGGGCAAAGATCAGACAGAGGCGCCTCTGGACTGGTGGTTGTACTGTTGGTATCTCGCATCTTCATAGCCCCTTAGTGGAAAGCCAATCCTTATTTGTAATCTTCAAAAGCGCATCTTTCATTTGAAATCTTGACTCTGTTTGAGAAAAATCAACCTTTACTAAAACCTTCATAACATTTGAACCGTACATGCTAGGAACGAAATTTAAATGTCAAATTGAAGCTAACATCCTCAGCTTTCATACAAACGTATAACGCACGCAGAAAACTTTGCTGCGAATCAGTATTTGGCTCAATTTCACCACATGTAAAATAGCTATTTCGAGGGGATTGGGTCCTACGACGTATTCCATATCTATGACAGTAATCACCTCAGCTGTGCTGCTTCGGAAAATCTTTCTGCGTCCATAACATCGATACGCCGCCCTCGAGGACCTCCCCCGACGGCCGACGTCGTACGGAGGTGTTAATGCGGTACTGCAGAGGTAAGACACGCTTAAGGGATTATCTCGCTGCCCCAGCCCGCACGGCATGGGAGAAGACCGATCTAATGAGCACACGTAGCCCAAGGAGATATAGAAGCGCACTCTCTAAGCACCTCGTTGTTAGATTGAATGGTAAACTACTTAATCAGATACCCAGAATTCTTTACTCTCTCGTGTGTTAGGAGCACAAAAGATGTGCTTTGTTTCTGTATTTACAAAAAGACACAATCGAACGGAGATAATTTATCATATTAAAAGATAAACATGATGCATTTAACCGGTCAATTACACTCTATATGAACGTAACCATACCTCTAAGAACACTAACTAGACAGCCATAAACTAACAGATGTGCCAATACAGAATCTAATAACCCGAATATTGTTTGGCAGGCTGGGATTGAACCCGTGAATCTTTTTGTTAAGCTGAAAAGCAACGTTCCAAATTAAGTAACTTATAATATTGGGAAAGTTTCCTCTATTCTAAAAAATGATTTTATATTTAATTTGCAAATTCATGTTTTCAGAGACAAATGAACTCATGGCATCTTATTTGTTTTGTTCTCTCCAACCGAACCCTTTTCCATTCCTATCCCGCTCTTGTCTCCAATTTGTTTATTGAATGGCATTACACAATGAATCAATTTCTGCTTTGATGCTTAATGTCACACTGTTCATCCCAATTAATACTTCACATTTCCCACCCTCTCTGTCTGTGCTACACTTGACACATTGATTCTTTTGAATTGTTTTTTTGGACTTCAACTTTATTTTTTATTTGTATTGTATTATTTTTTAACTAATTAGCCCTGATTTGAAAAAGACGACGTGGTCCGTTGAAACACGTGTCATCACAAAGGGCACTTACCCTCACCAATACAGAAATGTATTTCTATATTCCAATTGAGTGGAGTTTTCTTTGTTTAAGTTGGCGCATGAAAGAGAGAGTGCAACTACCTTTTTCTTTAGTAGGTAGTCTAGCATTCCAAGGTATATGCTGTTAGCATAATCTATCCTGGACATAATGGCTAGCGTTTTGTGTGTGAATGAAAGTTAAGGTAGAATTGTTTTAACCGTTTGTAGTTGGAAGAAGCACTTCTGGATTATCATGTTAACTTGGGGGTGGGGGAGAAGAGGGCAAGGTTTTCGGTTTTAACTTAATTAGTCTTGAGTTTGTTGATGTTCATGAATTCATGTAGAGCTCCTTGAGACACTGTTAGGGATGTGTTCTCTTCTTGTCTTTCACTGTATTTGAAGATGTGGATCTCCTGTGTAGTTGTAGCATGTTAGTCCGTGTTTTTTGATGACGTTGATTAATGAAGAGTAGTGGTGGCAACGATGAGCCATGGGGCTGGCAGCACATCGCAAATTACACATTCCCAGAATCAGACGGTTAGACCAGAACAGCCTTTGATACTTTTAAGGTCTGGAGGCAAAGTTCATGAGTGCTGGGGAAAGGCAGTGAATCATTTTATAATTTGGCATATTAGTTTAATGAAAGTGGTCTATTGACCGTTTCAAAATGTCCCATGGCGGTTTCAAATTGTCCCCTAGCATAAAATGCAACATTAAAATGGTACTTGTCAATGGTTCAAGTCTATTGGTGTGTTGTGATTGGTTGTGTTCGCATGAGAAATGGATGGAGGTGACTGGTGGCAAATGATCATCTCAAATGTCTGGGCACTATGATGTTGGAATTTGATATCACAGAGATGGTCAACTGTGGTGTGCAAGACCCAATAATTTCAGGATAATGTATGTCCTACTATAGGGAAATGACATAGCTCTACCAATTGGCTTCATTCGGACGACCAACCTAATTATGCAATGTGGTTTTATGCTAATTAGTTTGTACGATTATAAAAGCTTTAGTTTTAGGGGTGTATCTTTGACAGTGCCTTTCATGCAGTTCTGTTTCACATTCTGTATGAATTTTGCTTTCCTAGTGGTGACTTGACCCAGAATAAATTGTTACTACTTGCTTTATGTAAACTCCTTTATGGTTTACATTTGTAATTCTTTATTGGTGAGTTCCGAGGCAACCCGCTGTACATTTTTGGTGGCCCATCTGGGGATATTGGCTTTCATGGCCAGTCATGCGTATTCCAGCTGTGCTCCTGGAGGGTGGTGCAGGACACGGTTTGCAGACCAGTCCTAAGAGCTTAATGCTGTGCAGATGCTGAGTTTGCAAAGGTCTACCTGGTTGAAACACCCCCTGCGCTTCGAAGAGGCTACTGTCCCTCTAAAGGAATACTCTGGGGTTGAGAAGACTTGAGAATCTCTAAAGAAGGATACCTGAATGCACAGGGGGAGGGATTATTTGTATTGTGTATAGGATGCACCCTCAAGAGGTTGAGAGTGATTGGCTGTGGTAGATTGCAGATTAGGGAGTGAGTGGGCAGTGGCACATTTCGTTAGAGCAGAGGGTTGCATAGTAAGTGGCAGACCTTTGTTAGACTAGAGTTGTGTGTAGTGCAGACAATTGGTATAGTTGCGTAATGTTTTTATTTGTGGGTTAAGGAGTATTGAAATTGTAAAGAGAAAAGGCATATGCATCTGTGTTTTGTTGAAACAGTATAGGTTGTTGAGCTAAAGTGAAGTTAGTATGTTTTATGTTAATTGGGGTTGTGGAAATTGCAGAAGGGCCAGAGCCGAGCAAATATGTAAATATCAGAGTAGCTGTGTAGCATGTGCAGGGCGGGGGGGGGCACAGTTGGACGGAGGGAGGAGCACCTGAACCCTAGGCACACTAACATAGGGCATCATTGTTAAGGTGGTGGGCCTGTGAAGATGGCCTTTGTGTGGGAGTGGTGTGAAAGGGCGGGCCCTGAGGAGAAGGCCAGTGTGAACGAAATAGGGTGAACGAGTAAGACAGCAAGTATAAGAGCGAGTGAGGAAGGGGGTGAATGTTTTTGAGATATCAGAGGGGCCAATAATAGAAGTGGGGAAAAAGAGTACTCTAAAAAATGGGAAAAGGGTGTAATAATGTCATCCTATTATATGGACTCATCCCTTGATCATTGTATAAAGCCCAGAGCACAAACTCAGTTGCTCCTTCTACAGAAGACGGGAAATACATTGTCTGAAATGTTCGTCCTATCTCCTTGTTACCCTATCTCAAAATTATTTGAATGGCTGGTTTGCTCGCAAGTTTCTACTTTTGTTTCTAATTCAACTACTCTTCCCCAATTCCAGTCATGCTTGTGCCCTCTTCACTCCGCTGAAACTGCTCTTCTCTGTTTTGAATTCACTACTTACCGCACGCTATTCCAAACACTCATCCCTTCTTATTCTTCGGGATCTTTCTGATGTGTTCAACAGTTGATCACTCCCTTCTATTGGTGTCCCCCCTTCCTTTGTTTCACAGGTTCTGTCTGTTCCTGGTTTCAATCATATCTGTCTCAAATAACCTTGTCTGTCTTGTGGACTGGTAAATCATCTGAATTGTTTTTGCTTCCCCATGGCATTCCGCAAGGGTATGTTCTGGACCCTTTTCTGCTTCCCCTCTTGGTGTGGTTATTTCCTCCTTTTGGTCTTTCTCACAACTTTTATGCTGATGATACTCAACTTGTTCTCTTCTTTTTCCGCTGTCATTCACCACATGCTTTCTGCTTGTCTCTAAGCTATCAAATCTTGGATGTAAATCTTGGATGTCTTCTCACGCTTAATGCTGGGGAAAACAGAGGTTCTTTTTTTCCCCTGCTAACACGCTTCCCCCTTCCTCCCTCCTTTTTCTCCTGTCCCAGCTTCCAATATCTACTACGGCTTGAAATTTGGGGCTTTATCTTTACTCTACCCTATCCTTCTCTCACCACATTTCTCTAACATCACGCACCTGCTGCTTCCATCTGCAGAACATCTGTAAAGCTTGCCCATTTCCCACTGTTCAAGCTTTGAAACTGTTGATCTCTTCCTTTATTTTTTCTTGATTCTTCTACTCTCTTTGGACTCCCAATTCAAAGACTTGCCCCTCTAAAATGTGTCTTCAACTCACTTTCTGGTATTCCATCCCACCCTCCCTTGCTACTGTTGGTTGGTTATCTTTTCACTCTCAACTCAAATTTCTTATGTCTTGTCTTCAAGTCCCTCTACGGACTTCCTCTTGACAATCTTTCTGGCTTGGTTTCTTTTTATACCCTTTCTCGTTCTCTTTGCTCCTCTTCTCAAGTTCTCCTGGTGGCACCTCACCCCCCTTGTGCTCAATCTTTCTTTTGTACTTTTGCTCTTTTAGCTTCTCTACACTGGAATGCCCTCCCTTACTTTATCTGTTCTATTTCTGTCTATCCTCTATTTCATAAGTTGTTGAGGTCTCATTTTCTCCAACATGATTGATTTGTATTGTTTACCCTGCTTTTGTATGGTACTGCTATCTGTACAGTGCCTTTGCATAAGGTGCTATATAAATAAATACAATATATTACGTACCCTGGCAGACTTGGATAGGGATAATTTGGTCTACAGTTTACCTTCACTAATGGCAAGGGCCAGAAAGTGGATATATGTAGTCAAGAAGGAGACAACAGAGATCCTACTGGCCATAGGGGACATCAAGAGTTTATTGGCAGTTTTGGTAGAGGAAGTGACAAGATTTGGCAGAAAGTGGCGTATACAGGGGTAAAATTAAGCACAAACACACATGACACCATTTAACAATTATGAGCACAAGTGGGGAAAGCTGGATCCAGATACATGAGATCAATATTAGCATGTAAAATGAAGCCAGATGAGGACCCTGCAGAATACATACAAGCCATGTGGACACAAGAGAATAAACAGTTATGGTACGATAGAATACATGTATTTTATCACATTCTAGTGAGGTGGGCTCCCCACAGATTTATGATATGGCATTTGTAACGCGCCTATACACAAGTGTTTCAAGGCGCGGGGGGGGGGAAACAAGGGGAGAGAGACAACGATCCTACTAGGCCAGGTGTCATTCAGATCACGCAAGGGTAGAGGGGAAGGGAAAGTGCAAGGGGGAAGTGGAGAGTGCAGTACATGGTTAATAGCATACAGGATGAATAACAAGGGCCAGCTAGTGGCAAGTGCAAGATAAGTGCTGGGAAGGGGGGCTGTAGGGATACAGACACAGACCCGCAGTGCAGGGGGTAGCCAGGGAGGCAGTGCAGGGGAGAGTGGCTGGGGCAAGGACCGAGAATAGGTGAGTGGCTCAGTTGCAGATTCAGTGCAGTTTCAGAAGTTTAGCAGGGGAGAGGGGGGGAGAAAGCGGAGGCAAAGAGGAAGGTTTTGAGGTGCTTCCGGAACCGGAGATGGTTCTCCTAAAGTTTCAGGGAGGCAGGAAGGTTGTTCCAGAGGGAGGCCCCTGCAGCGGAGAGAGATTTGTAGGCTTCCCTAGAAATAGTAGGGATAGAAGCAAAAGGATGGCCTGAGATACAGGCGACTATGGTACATTATTGTAAAAGAAAACAGGAAAAAGACAAGGAGGCAGTAGACAATGTGGTGAAAGCCGAAAATAAACATGTTCAGAAATAACTGGCCAAATAAGCATGGAAGGGGCAGTGCTCATGGGGACCAGTTGGTGTTTGACCTACCAAACAGGGGGGCTTCTAGTAACCATGGTAGCACAGCAAGGGGGATATACACAAGCACCATATAAGCCACAAAGAGGAGTGCAATAGCAGCCCTTATTTATAGCACAGCAGCCTGGATTTGCACATGCAGGGGTAAACAGTACATGGGACAATATCAGACAGGAAGGGGATATTATCCAAGGGGATTTGGATATTGGGGTATGGGGTGCTGGTTTGGAGGACAGCGTTTGTGGACATGTTGGTCACTATGCCTGAACATACCCACTCATTCACCAAACAGGACCTCAATGAGGAGTGCAGCCACAGCAGCGATACATGCAGACATCCACACAATCTCAAATAATGCCAATTATACTGCAGCAACAGATGTAACTGCAGCTTATACCTACACCGGTTGTACCAACACAGGTACAAGTATCAGCTCCAGCGAAATTATGGCTGGATCACAGGGTATTCTAGGTGTACAGCTCGCACCCCTCCCCCTTCCTCTTGGGACAGAATGAGGTGCTCCATTAAACTGGGGTTGCAGTTGTGGGTGGAAATCCTTTTGCATCTTCGATCAATATGTTTTCCCAATAGGGGTGCACATGGGAAGTATGAGTGTGTCATGTCCTAGCAGAAACCGAAGACCCCGAAGAGGAGCCTGAGGTAGCAGTTCAAATAGGACCGAGGGACTTTTCCTTTCTAATAAATACTGGAGCTACTCTAGATCCTGTATAAAAGAAGGTGGGGGTTCCCATTATCCAACAAGCAATTGGACATTCAAAGCATTTTGGGGACTTTCCAAGCGGTTCCTCTATGACAAAACATCTACCAATGACAATAGGGATACAATAAATTGTAGTGCCATTATTGTACTCAAAAGACTTACCTATTAACATATTTGGAAGTGATTTGTTAAGCAAATTGAATGCCACAATTTCATTTTCTGAAAAAGGGAGGGTGTGCACCACACCTCGGATGTACCCAGCCAGGGTGGCAGTGCTGATACAAGCATGCTATGCACACAGCACATTGAGAGGGTTACCCCCACACACACACACAGATGTTCCTGTGTAGAGTGCAAGTGGCAAATTTGGCAAGTTGAGAGAGAGGTTTTCACATCTGCACGAATGCCTGGCAAATGGAATCTCCCCTGACATAAGCTTGGGTTTTAGCCTGCCCAAGATGTCCCCTGGTCAGATGGGAGTGGGCAATCTCCCGTACAGTTTTCTTGTGACTCCTAGGTATCACCAACTGGGTTTGGATAAGACCATCCACAGTAGTTTGTCCTCTGCATAACGGCCCCTGCTTTAGGAAGAAGAAAGGGCTGCCTTTCCCCCATCCTCCTTCTGGTAGGGCCTGTAGGAAAGCTTCAGCATGCATGGGATCGTTTTGCTGGGCAAATGCTAAATCCAGGAGGAGGGTGGTCTCATCCCTGATATTCTGGAAGTCTAGGGTTTTATCTGCTTCCCCAAAGCCCTGATTCTCTCTTTCTGACGCCTCAATCTGGTTTACTTCTTCACACTGTCGGAACACTGCTTTTTCAAGAATAATTCCCTGGGCTATCTTATTGATGGGTTTTATTTCAAACAGGTTTTCCCCATGGTTCTTGGATGAACACCTTTACCTCCCCTCTAAAATCTGGGTCTATGACTCTGGCCAATATGTCTATACCAAACCTCTAGGCTAGGCCAGACTTCGGAGCCAACCTGATGTAACATGCACGGGGGTGGGGGGCATTGTCGTGTATCAGGACCAAGTCGGTGGGAACCATTCCCCTTTCCTGGAGGGATCATGGCCTCCCTACTGCTGCAAATGCCGAATCCGATTGACTCCCTTGTGGCAACTGAGGTATCGGAGGCCCGATTACTAAGCTTCTGAAACTTTAGGGCCCACCCCCCATTCTGACACTAATATGTAAGGAAGGCATGGTTATCAGAAGTACAACAGATGAAGGAGTAAAATCCAAGGGTGTTTATTAAACAGTATATGGGTGAGAAAAATACCTAATCTAAACCAAAATCTAAGATGGGAGCAAGCTACGACCATCAAAGTAAATAGATATTTTATTTCTGTTGCGCTCGTACACAAGCGTTTCAAAGAAAGCGCTGTCCTAGTGGTGGTGTGTCAAAACAAAAATGGCCTATACTAATAAACCTATTGCCAAATCCTTACTCTATATAACAAAGGGTGTGGGACAATGATATGTATAACAAGAGTGTAATGCAAACTGAAATGTCCAAAAGGGTTTAGGTAGTTCGGGACAGCTGATCTAATACACTCCCCATGTTGCATCATGGGACAAGGCGGAACAATGGCATGACAGTGAACACTCCTTCAGTCTATAGGCATCAGGAAGCCATTTCTTCCGAGAAGGCAGGATCTCTTGAAACTATGCCTTTTGCCTGGAAGCACAAGACTTTTCCCAACCGTCAGCATCACACTTGTTACTTTGCAATCTTTCACTTTTTACATACTTCCAAGTTCGATATAGAGACTTCCAAGAGGAGATTGCATCTCGCCAGGCCACTCTGTTATATTGTAGCAAGTGCGTTTACTTTTCACAATCAAGTTTCTCTTTCTCATAGCTGCTGTCCTACAGACAACCCACAATACTGGATACAGTTCAAAGGATTTTCCTTTCACTTCTTGTTAAAGGCCTTCGACTGTACGAGGGGGGCTTGACTTTCTCCTCGTATGACCACTTTGGCTATTCGCCTCCTTGCTTAGTTATTTTCTTTCGCAGCTTCTCTCACACGCACAATCTATGCAGTCTACATTCTTGTTACAATGTACTTTCGCGCGGTTTCTCGACTACCCAATGAGCACTTCAAATGTCCTTTCCATTTATCAACACAAGCTAGTCTCCCTTTTCACTCACCGGCAGCGGATGATAGTTTCAGTCAAGGCTTTTTGTCCAAGCCTGGCTGGCCTCTTTTCAAGTCCTGATGCTACACATGAAGGAGGTACCGCTGTGACCTGGTGTAGTGCCAGGGAGTTGCCCCTTTGGGATTCTGCAGCAACGTTCACCTTGCAGCTGGTAGGACCACGACCTCTCCTCCCCCCTCCTGGTCCCGCCTGCTCTGCTTCCAAAGTCATGTTGCATTCCTGGGACTTCCTGCCCTTCTGTTCTGCTGGTCTTGCTCACCTCGGTTGCCCTTCTCGCCTTGCTCTCTGGGTGCTGTCATTCGCTGCCTTTTATCGCGGTGGCGAAAGGTAACAGGATTCAGGTGCGAGTCATTAAGGTTAAGTGCCTGACCCTGATGTTGTGACATGTCAAACGGACTGGCTGTGTGCGAGTCTGTCTTTCCCTGAAGTGCTTTGTCCATGCAGCAGAGTGTGTGTATAGGAAAGGGGCGGGGGGAGGAGAAAGATAAAGTTCCTACACAGTACATGGAATGAGGGTGTCCTACAGGGAAATGGGAACGGGGATACTGTGTCCCTCCTCCGGGTGCCCCACTCCCATGGGACCCCTCATCCAGGGGATCCTCCTGCACTGGTCCATCCTCGAGGTCTGGATCCAATAGCGATGGCCATGCCCTGGCCACCTGGATGACAGATCCCAAGGGACTAGTTGGTGAGACACCCTTTGGTTTCTCACATCTACTGGTATTGTCCCAGATGATTCATCAGTGATGCCATGTGAGATGCCATCAGTGTACTCTAGGTTTCAGTGATGTCATACACAATGTGGTCAGTGATGTAACCTATGATGTCATTGTGCTCACTGGCAGGACCAGAGGGGGCATCAAGTTCATGTGTTGTATTTTCCAACATCTACTGAATTTCTGGGGTTTTGTTGCATTCGCCTATCACCCTAGCGTTACATCAGTTAAATGTTTTCATTGATATACATATATATTTTGAGGGAAGCATGTGTTGCAGGGATTTTAAGGTGATAACTTAACGCAACAAAACCCCTGAAATTTAGCTAATGCCACCTTAACTTCGCACCCCCTGTTGTGCAGCCTATAACCACAATGATGATGACATAGATGATATCCCTGAAGAGATTACTAATTACATCTTCTAAGTCCTCACTGATGCCATTACTGGTAACAACACTAATTACATCATATATGACACCACTAATTACATCTGTGATGGCATCAGACATATCATTTATGACTTAGCTAATCAAATTGTTGATTAACTTAACAATTTAGGCTGTGGCCTTTGCCAAGGCAGTGGCCACTGGCGATTGCCAGTGTCTGGTTAGTGTTGTACAATATACAGTGGGCACAGAGGAATGCCATGGCTAGTGGCCAGTTAGTGTTCTAAAATAAACAGTGTCCATGGCCTTTGGGTGAAGGCCTTGGGTAGGGGTCTGTTAGTATTTGAAAATATACAGTGAGCATGGCCACTTGCAATGGCCGAAGGCCATGGTTAGTGACCCCTTATTGTGTTCAAATACACAGTGGGCACGGCCAAAGGCCATGGCCGGTTAGTGTTGTAATGTAATCAGTGTTTCCATCTGTGATGTCATCATTGTGGTCATGGGCTGCGCAACAGAAGGTGCGTAGTTAAGGTGGCTTTAACTGAATCTCAGGGGTTTTGTTGCATTGTCCCTGTTACTAAAGTTTTTTCGTTTTTTCTTTGAATTTTATGTTTTTTTAATGTCATAGCAAATATATGTTGTCATATTTTATAAAAAAATACTTATGCTTACAATATTTCTTACCCAACCTTTGCATGTTATTCTCCAGTTCGACAGCTTATTTGTCAATGAAAATGGAATATGTCAAAGGAAATATAATAAAACAGTAGTTTTGTTCCCCATAATAGTACTGTACAAATACTGAATGCATTATTAGTACTCAACCAATTAAGGCTGTGGCTATTAATCATATGATTGTAGAGGGAAACAGTCTTGCTGGAGAGAACAAAAACTCTAAGCTTGCTTTTACTTCAAAACGGGTTTCTATTTGTACAGTACTAATAAGCTAAACTGATATTATTAAAACTCAGGACTTCACTGTACAACAGTTCCTAAAATACATCACTACTGTATACAGTAAGTATTGCTAATACTTTAATTTTCTATACAAATATTAACACCAAATTACATTCTATCTGAGTTTGCAGAAACCACACTGGGTGGCAGACTAAGGATGTTAATTTTGCACGGGAAACACATTATATGGCTACATTGGCCATTAACAACATGGGCCACAAGCCCAAGGAAAGGGAGGATTCTAACTTCACTTTTTCTTGCTATTTCTGGATCGATTTAGCTAATACAATGTATAACTATTGATATTAGCATCCTAACATGAACTCTCAAAATGCTAATGATCAAACACAACTTTATTCAGCTGTTGGCACCATCAAAGCATAAAACAATACATTTAATGAAACATACATTACAATTAATAATCGGAATGCTACATCTCACATTTCATCAGCCATCCATATTATGTACATAGCAATGTTAAGAATCCCACAGTCGAAAACTTAATATGTTACAGCTTATTATGTGACCATTAAGAAGAATAAAAGGGGATCTATACAAAGAATCTTAACATTCAACCCTGGGCCATATGGCAGACCATAATCATAGCACCCAACTACTTGAGTCTTAGTAACCACGCTCGATGTATACATTTGGATACAGCAAACACTGCAACCGGGTCCCTGGCATTCAAACAAAGTTCCATGGATTCCTGGGACCGCCCCACTTTCCTAAGTTTAAAAAGGGGTACAAAGTAGCGACGTTTCAGACTGCTAAATTTACTACAGAAGAACATAAATTGCATAATCGATTATTGGCTGCCCCACAGCCTACACATTCTGGACAATTCCTCTCATCCCATTTGGCGGTAAAACAAGCTACTTTCAAAACGTTACTGCGTAGTTGTATAGAGGAAGCAAGCATACCCTGGGCTAGCATTGTCATGGTATTCCTCAAAACCATGTACCCGTTTCTAGGCCATATACTTTTGCCCAGTGCCAGATAATCCAGCTACATCTGGTCAACTACTAGGTCTTGGTATGCACGCTTCACCACCAACCTAGTTCCTGGATTGATGCTCTGGGGCCACTCCCATAGCACAGAGAGATTGAGTTTTGGAAGCTGTGCATGAATAAACTTAAACCAGGGTAGGTACTGAGCTCCAGTGATAGGAAATTAGATAGAGCTAATGGGTATGGTGCAAAATGTTCATTTGACCAGATCCTGACCCAGTACAATACTGGCCTGGTGACCAGAGCCCCCACAATAGCAGGCAAATTGCACTCCATCTGAAGGCTAGCCATGGGGGCACCCCTCGGTTGCATCAGGATTGCCTCTCTTTGAAACACTGAGGGATGGTACCCTTAGGAGGCCCCACAATTCCGCCCCATACATAGTTGCCGGGAGAGCTTGTGCTCTATACAATTCCAGGACTGACGAAATCGCCCCGCTGCTAAAACATTTCTTAAGTCCCCACAGTATTTTTCCAGCATCACAGTAGCCTTACAATGCTGGTTCAACCATTGGCAGCTCTCTGAAAACTGGATACCCAAGTGACCATAGGTAGTGTCTTGTTCCGGAATCTTGCCCTCACACTTGATGCTCAACATAACTCTCTTGGCCAGCATATGCCTAAAGACCATTGCCTTAGTATTATCCCTGTTGATCTCCCCAACTTGAGACGCTTACAATTCTCCATGAACTTGGCAATGTTTTTCCTTTGGCCCATAGGCATGGTCAACAGGATAATTGCGTCGTCTGCAAAGTACAGCACAGGTAACCTTACCTGGCCAAGCCTAGGGGAGTCAGGGCTATCGGCCTCAAGTTCCCCGATAATGTCATTGATATACAGGGTGAATAGCAGGGGCGCAAGCGTGCACACCCTTGACGAACCCCCTTCTCCACTGGGAAAGACTTGGTTAGTTCCCCACCTCACCAAAGCCTTATTGCCAGTGTATAGGGCACGGATGTTGTTGACCAGATTAATAGGTGCACCCTTCTTGGCCAGTGCTTCGAACAATAGCTGCTGTGGTACACAATCGAACGCTGTTCGTAGGTCCACAAAAATAGTACATATTCTAGTCTTGTTAAGTAGGGCATATTTGGACAAAATTAGACTCGGTCTACACCCCCTGCTTGGGGGTGGCTTATGGTTTCCCTCTCATCGGCCCAATCCTGTAGCCGCCTGAGAAGGACTTTGGTGTAGAACTTGCCTGCAGTGTCTATCAATGAGATGGGCCTGTAATTCCCAGGTAAATGCCTGTCACCCTTCTTATAGATTGGTGTCTCAGCGTCCCACCAAGAGGGCGGGACAAAACCAGAGTCTGCCACAGAATTGAACACCCAACAGTGTGGTAGCCCAGACCCTTACTTCATCCCGGAAGAGATCAATTGGCATCTTATCTGGCCCTAGGGCTTTCCCTGTCCTGAGTGTCATAATGGTCATGGCCACAGTTGCGATGGCATCGTCCTCCATACCTTGTCTTTCACAACGTCTAACAGTGAGAGTGGCCACAATAACTTTCAGACCACATTGGTATGGGACCCTACAATGTTCGTACCATGTATCGGAAGTGATCTGGCACCCAAGCAGCTCAGCTGCGTTCAAACCCCTACCATTTAGCAACCTCCAAAACCCAGTGAAATCTCCCTCTCTTTGCGACCTTCAAATAGTGCATCAGGGAGTCCCTGGCAGTTTTGCAGGCCTGACCGAACCAACTTACACTTCTGGGTCTCATGTCACACCTTCTTGGTGGGCTTGGTTACAAAAGGATGGATGGAACAGACTATACATTCATAAATTTCAATGATACTCTCTGGGGTGCATCCCCACAGATTACTCAAATGCAGTGCAATAGCTGCGTACAAACTCTGTTTGGTCACCTTGAAATCAAAAGTAGCCCACTTAATCCTTATCCTAGCACTGCCTTCAACTGCTATAGTAGAGCACTCTGACCCAACCCGCCCCACTTCCTTACCTGAGCACACACCCTTAGTTTCACAGCACACTGGGCTATGATCACTCTCCCCCTGCTTTTGCACATGCACACTGGCAATCCTCTCCCAGTCCCCAGCACTATCAAAGATGTAATCAATCTTGGAGCTCTCCATTGGTCCCTCAAAGGTGAGATTAGCAGGCTGATCTGCACTAAACCGGCCATTGCAGGCTCGCAAATTATCACCATAGATTAGATGCACAGCCTTAATAGCCAATGGGTGTGTTCTCACAGGTTTATAACAAACCACAGAGGGTTAGGGGGGTACCCAATGCCGCATAGAGCTCTTCCCAGACCCCTTCTAATTCATCAATTGGCTCAATTTGTAGGTTCAAATCCCCCATGGGCAACACCAGGGTGCTACAGCCTTTACATAGTTTGTATTCGGAGATGGTCCAATACATTTCTTTCTTTTTTTTTAAAAAACACTTTATTAAGTTTGCAATGAACAACAACTACCAATAAAGTAAAGAATGTCTCACAGTAAAGCATCAAAACTTAATTTACAGAACAATATAAGCATCATACATCTTCAATCTGTCATAATAGCTTTATCCTGCGAAACATAACAGCAAACTGACAAATATACACAGAACAACACAAGAGACAACACAAGTGGGGCGAAGAGAAAAAAAAGAAAAAAACACCATCACCTCTGCCTTATCCCCCTTTCCTCCTCAGATGACATATCCACCAGATCAGCTCCACTGTCACATTAATCATAAATAGCCAAAAATGGGCCCCATAACTTTATGTATTCCTCACCTTTATCTTTATTTTCAAATGAAACCTTATCATACTGTGATAGAATATGCAACTCCATTAACCACTCCTCGACATTAGGCTTTTTCCTCTTTTTCCAAATTCTGAGAATTAATTTAATTGCTACCATCACTGCCCTATCAATCCAATAAGTAAAGTTTCTAGAATGCACACATCTATTTTTATGTGACAATAGAACTATATTAGCTGCAGACCTTTGTAAGTTTATTCCATAAATCAGATCAATCCTATCAATGACATCCCGCCAATACAATTGCACTCTCGGACATTCCCACAGTAAATGTAACAGGGTGCCTCTACCAATGTCACAGCACCAGCATAAATCACAAGTTTGAAGACCCAATTTAAAGATCTTAACCGGTGTCCAATATAGCCTTCCAATGATCTTCTGTCGAATCAAATGCAAACCCATGTCTACTCCCAAATGTAAATTCACCCTCAGTATGTCACTCCAGTTCTCATCAGTAATAACCCTCCCAATATCATGTGACCAACATTCCTTCAGTCCAGTCCATGCTGATTGAATATTTTCACCAATAGGCATAAATTGTATATAAGTCCGTAAACAATATTCCTGACCTTCCAGTAATTTCTAAGTTTTCCCCCAACAGAACCCCCAGCCATACCTATCCTTAAATTAATCATGGAAGCTAGAGCCAAGTATCTATTCAATTCTCTCCGATTCAAACCATATCTACACTGTAGATCTTCAAATCCCAACAATTGGCTCCCATCCATCACATCCCCTAGCTTCAGAATTCCCTTATTAATCCAACAAATCCAGTTTAGACATTTATTATTTATTTGCAGAGCTTCATTATACCAAATAGAAGCATCCGGGCTGAAGCCATAGCCCTGCCCATTTTCTCGAAACCATGACCCTATCACCTGTCTAGTTGCCACCACGGGAATTAGCGTCAATCTTTTATTCGGCAATTTACCCATACTGTAAATATTCCCCAGATCATATGGTGCACATATACCCCTTTCCATACTCAGCCAAATCGGCTCCTTTTCATTCACTTCCCTAAAATAATATGAACTCTTTTTAAGTAAAAATGCTTTATAATACTTCAGTAAATCTGGATAACCAAATCCCCCTTTCTCCACACTTTGCATCATTATATATTTTGGAACCCGAGGCTTTTTCCCAGCACCCCACAAAAAGGATTGGAATAGTCTATCAACCTTTATCAATTGTTTTTTATAAATCATGAAAGGAATGGATTGCAAATCATATAAGAGTTTGGGTTTTTAAACTTGCCAAGGGGCTGTAACCATAGGGGATGTTAGACATTGAATAAGAGCATCTGCCTCCCAGGTTGCCTCGAGACACTAAAGGTCTGCTGACTCCATAGGTTTATCCACAAAATTGAGGCCCAGCGACGGGCTTACCAATGTTAACAAGCCACCCTTTGGTCTCCCTCTTTTCCCCTTAGATGCCAGCCGATTGCATGACTTGAAAACCTTGAACCAAAGTGGTTGACATTTCCCAGGTCTCCTGCATGCAAACCACACCGAACCCCTGGATAAAGTTCATCCATCCTGGGTCCTCCGGGTGCCTACGGAGCCCTCCCACCACAAGATTATTTGGGATCAAGCTTCGATGTCACCCCTGTGGGTGAAATAGGACACTCAACAAAGGTGTTTGACCACATAGATCAATTGATGCCAATCAGTCCAGCCTCTCTTCCAGGGAAAGGCTATGCTTGCATCCTGGGGGAAGTAGGTCCTAGACTTGATCCAAGGTTTGAGCTAGGGGGACATGCTTTCAGAGAGGCCCCAGAGCCAAGCAAGTATGTTTCTCGATTGATAGAAGACCATCCACTAGTTGACCATTTGTCACAGACACCTGGATATAGTCCTCTGGGCCACTAAGTGCAGACATCCTTTCGTACCTCAGGATATCCTCTCGTATTATGGATCTGCACCCCCCTCACATGCCTTAGCCAGTGGATAACTTTGTTCTCAAGGGCTTCCTTACTTTCAAAAGTTTCTGCCTGAAGGCAGGGGATATTCACCATATAGATGGAGCACAAAGGGCCTCTCCTGTCCCCAACTTGCCCCTCCCCAAGTCCTCTGTTGGGGGTTGGCCCCATGGCACCATCCTGGCTAGCCTTGGGCCCACTGACCCTGACCATTTCTCTCCGGCCTCCCTGATGGGTGGAAGTGGGAGGACTGGTCAATCGTTTTGCCTAGGGCTTTAAGGGACTCAATGTTGGGCATCATATTGCTTCTTCCTGTTTGCTCACAGTTGGTGGGAGTGGGTACTTGACCTCCTTTTGTTGTGCCCACCTGCCGGGGAACACGCTGTCTGTAGCCGCTGCCAATCTCGGGTTGAGGGAGGGGTATGCGTGTACCAGCTTCCACCCCTAAACCATGGCATCGTCGTATTGTTTGTGGATTGCCCTTGCATAGATATTGACCCAACCGCCATACGTAGTTCCAGGCCACAAGGGTTACTCTTCACAGGGTTTAGCTGGGCCAAAGATTTAAGTGCATTGGCTACAGCCATCAAATGAGACCTCACTCTTGAGCTGATGATCGCTGTCCTGAGACCCTCATGTTCAATGAGAAGGCACCCTAGGCACACACTATATTATGGCAAGTTCTGATATCCACTGTTTTTGATGTCGGGCCGTCACAACACTACATTCCTGTTGATCTGGCCACCCTGCTCGTAATAGGTTGTTGTTACTAGGTTCACCTCAGGTCTTCTCCTGTGGCCCTACCACTTTGGGGGCACCTTCTTCTAGTACCTCATAGTGATTTTTAAGGATGGTTCCTGGGGCAACCACAACTTCCTTGATCACCCCCTCCTCTGGCTTATTACCCATCTTCAGGCTATTGGGCCCCTGGGGTACAGTTTACATAACTTCCATCAAGATGGTATTGGCTTTGGTTTTGTCACTGGCACTTTTTCCCTTTAACCTGGGCCTCCACTTAACTACTGCATCGGCAGCCATAGTGCTGTCCTGGCCCATGTCCCTTGGTTGCTGGTGGCCCTCCATTGGCACTGCCCCCCCCCCTCCAACAAAGCCAACGGAGCTGCCTTCCAAATCTGTGATGGGGATGATGTACTTGCTCCCGCCGGCTCTCCTCACCCCCCAACCCCCCTCCTGTTCTGCTTGCATCGACTAGTTTGGGCCTCCAAATCTGCCACCCAATATGTCTCCATCAGATCTGGTATCCGTCTGTCGCTCTTCTTACAATGGGCAATACCCACAGCCTGTTTTTCTAGTTTCAAGCAGTTCTGCAACCTCAGTTAATTCTGGTGGGGAGTTAGCCACGTAGTTGGATGCCCGCCCCATTGCGGACTCCCCCATTTCCAAGGGCACAGCTATACGCAGGTGGGTGCCGGGAAGGTTGTCCATACCTTAGATCCCTTCAAGAAAGCCTTGGATCTCTGTAAGCCCATTAAGGATGTGAACTTGCTGATCACAAAATTTAAATAATCTCTTGTTGCCCTCTCTTGGTGAGGCGAGGTAGTTGATGTCTGCTTGCCCATTTCCTATTGGGGAACTTGGAATGCCCACACCTATCACCTCTTTTGCGGAATGTTACAGTTACTCAGCACCAAATATTCAGTTTGACAATCCACAGGGGGAGGAGGGTGGGTGGGTGGGAGGGGACATAGGGATCACTCACCGCTGACTCAGTTGCTGAACATCTTGCAGGTGCCAAACACCTGCACCCTTGACTGCGGACTTCACCCGGGCTGGTCCGGCGACGCTGGATAAGAGCTAGAGGCATGGCCAAAGTGCCATAGCGTGGACCTGCTTCCTCCAGGCGCCAAACACCTGTGCCCTACACTTGCAGCAATGTCATTGGTTTGTGTACCTGTCAAAGGTACTTTTCATAAAGTTTACCCATACAAAATGACCCACTATATTAAGAAAACATTCTAATAACAGAAAATATGTACAATAAGAACCTGTATACACAAGGCCAATGTATCATTTTTGTACAAACTTTCTTTTATTTTAAAAAACATCTAATTACTTAACGATCCTTAACTAGGAAACTGAGACATATAACCTAACTATGTCATCAGTTTTACCCCAAAAAAATACATGCCAACATTGTAAAATTATTTTGAGTATCAATCTTTTTAATATATAGTCGTACCAATATTTGAAATAATGAGTAGATGGCAAAAAGTTTCCTGTATTTAAATATATCAAATACATTAATATTTAGTGCAAGCTACACAACCTTGGAAATGTAATTTCAATACTTCTTGTAAAATCTGTGTGCATCCTTGTATTGGCCACCTGCACACGTAAGAAATTAATTACTACATTTCCTAATGTACAATTCATCTTTCAAAGATTTTCTCCTAAAGTCTATGGTACTTATATTTGCACATAAGCTGAAAGGACTGTGCAATATAGTGATATTTCCATGCACCCCAACATGATATTCACAAGTAGTTCTCACATGAAAGCATACCTAAAGGCAATATCCTCAAACATGTTTATTGAATGTGAGATGTTGCTAGAAATGATATGTGTACAATGTTCACAGGTCACAAACCTTTCATAAAAACTGTACTGATTTCTTAATTATCATTACAATACTTCTTGTGAAATGTGTGTGTCCTTTTTTGGCCTCCTACTACACATAACGTGTAATAAATGATAATGTGCCTGAACCATTCCTTTAAATTTCAATTTGTGGGCAGAGCGTATTTTCTTTTAAATACTCTACTTTTCTTTTTTTTGTTATTGCTCTATTTCCTACTGTTAACTTGTTTCAGATGTAAGCAGTTATCAAGATCTACACTCCCAATAATGTACATGCAACCTCTTGTATAATCCGTAGTCGGAATTCCTAGTTACCTTGCAGCAAGTTAGTTTCATTGAATCTTGCGACTACAAAGATTTGCACGCTGAATGCAGAGTTTGAAGGTGTGTTTGTTTAATATTCATAAAGTAGACACATGGTCTAAAGAGTGGCCAGCCGACAGGTGTTTCGAACCCGAAGGTTCCTTTTCAAGGCAATAAGGTAATGTAGATTGTGGAGTATGGAAAGATATATCATTCTGGTATCATAAAGAGCCGTGCAGCAAGATGTTCAATTGTTGCCCTCATGGGATATCAAGGCTGTTGCCAGGCGTTCGCCGAATTTGCAGCAAACAGACTTGGTGTTGGTTTCACCTTTCCCCACCTGTGACCTTGCACAGACCAATACGAGACCATCAGACCTAATACCGAGCTCAGCACAGGTGTGATCTATTCTAGAGCCCCCTTTTCTCCTATCTCTTGTTCTCTTGTATAACCCAGTAGGTATAGTGGACACTTGCACATGTTAAAGTATACAGTGTATTACATAACAAAACAGAAGATTGCAGATTACTTGTTTTGTTTGTAATTTATAGAATCTACTATATGTATGTGTTTTAAAGTAAATTTATATTGGGACCTAGTAAATGTCTATCCTTTAGTTTATAGAAAGAATTGTTCCCGATTTCCCTTTTTAAATGTCCACATTGCATGTTTATATTCACAAAGAATATACAACATATATTAAAACGTTGATTCTAGCAACATTAAGTAAGCAAATTTTAAACCCTTTGGCAATCTAGCTTGTTGTGTGAAAATAGAGTAATTGCAGACATGCCAATCTAATTCAGTATGCACCCAAGTTATAAAATGTCCACGTCGAATGGATGCTCCCGCATGAAAAATGATTGCACGTGTTTTAAAGGTTTTTTGCAAATAGAAACCTGACTGTTTACAAAATTCAAAACTGCAGTGCTAATTTTCCTACCGTCCATACTATATATCTGAAACATTATTAAATTATACTTATTAAAAACTAGCTTTTGCAGTGTTGACTGTAAATTACAACCACAGTCACTGTATCGCACATCATGGTATGTTGGTATTAGATCAGGAAATGACAGACTTTTCTGATCAGGGACAGTAATATATAAACATCTTTCTGTAGGATCCCGAGAGGTTTCCTGTTTGGACACCTGTGGGTCCACTCATAAAACATCCCTACATATCTATCTACACTGTTTCTTGCACTAGCACCTCAAATATAGTCATTACAAATTCTTGACATCAGGGCTTATTTGACCAGAGGGGTCTCAGCGGCCCTCCAGAGAGGGGTCCTTGTTAGGGATATTTGCCGGACGGCCACTTGGTCATCCTTGCATATCTCTACCAAGCACTATGCCTTGGACGTTGCATGTGGAGCTGATGCTTGGTTTGGTAGGGTGGTTCTGCAGAATCGACTGGTTTACATTTTTCTGCCCTCCTCCATTATCCTAACTGCTTGGGGAGTCGATCCTGATGAGGAATCTGTAGGAGAATAGCAATAGAAGGAGAAATGGTACTGTTCTTTCTATGGAATCTTTTCCTGCAGATTCCTCATCAACACTCCCATCCATCCCCGCTCAGAAAGTTCTGTTGGTTGTAGCTTCTGTCCAAACGAGAAGGCCTCTGGGATGACCGTTTCTGTTTAAAAAAAAAAAAAGAATTTTTCTTCACACATTGTTGTGGGGTCACGCTGTTGTGGTGTACCCTTGTTAATGTTTTAATCTTAAGGAACTAATTCATGGGGCCTAGTGACGTGGTACATATACGATGCCTGATGTCACGATTGACGACCTGAAGATTGAGAGCCAGACAAGACAGATGGACAGCTGAGTCGAGGTCCACTACGCCCCCTTGTGAAAGGTTTCTGAACAGCCAAGCTGGAGATGGATATCTAGTATGATGAGGAATCTGCAGGCGTATTGCAATCCGTTCCACACATAGCTGTTTCTCTACTGTTGAAGCTATTTATCAGTGGTGTCATTTGAAACAAACACAAAGCTGCATTTTAATAGCATTCATCTGTTTGATGACTAAATCTATGGTGGGAGTATGTAATATTTGTTTGACTTTCCAACACTGCTAGATTCTCTTCTTTTGCCAAGTTAAGAGGAACCAATTTATTTGAATGTAGCTTCAGCTGTGGCTTATTGTTTCTTGCTATAAGCTTAGCAGGAACAGGTGTAAATTCGAGGTGAGGAGCGTACAGTACATGTAATCTTATATTCAATTCATGAAATGTCAGCTCTCACTTTCGATTCATCAAAATGTATTAACAAACCTTCGGGGGTGCTGTTGAGTGGCGTGTGGATGAGGATCTAGTCCACGTCACTCTGCTCAGGCCACCAAACATCCTGGCAGAAATATCCAGAATTCGGCTGCTGTTTGCCAAAATATGCAGTGAATAAGCAATCTAAAGGCTTCCTCTGTGTAATAGGCACGCAGGTGAGGTGAAATAAAACTAATCTCGAATACAAAATGACTCAACGCGCAAAAAAAATCCAGACTCGGGCGACAACTTGATGGGACTACAGAGCAGGAACAGGCCGCGGAATCCGTCACACAGGATATCCAATACGAACATTGGTAGGAACATTTTTTATATTGTGGGCATTATCGCGGGAGCCCATTTCTGTATTTCAGAGCCCCCCAGAGTATTCATAGGCTGCACACAGGGCCCCGCTGAGAGAGGGATAACGGAGCACCTGCGAAGAACGATCCCCCACCGTGCCGAGAAGTTAACCGCTGGCGGATCCAGCCCCGGTGGGACTCAAGGTGAGCAAAAAAATAGCTTGCAACAGTAATTCATTGGTGGGACGGCCCCACATTCATAACGTTATCGCTTACCGTTAACTATTGTCAACTGCAATACTCTGAGATAACCGGACTGGAGAGGGAGCTATTCTACCATAATATTAATAGTACGAACTGCAAACCCGCCCAACAGGTGGACCAGAGGGGAAACCGTGAATGAAAAGCTGATGCAACTGATACGGAGAGGAAAAGAAAGCAACAATTACGCAGGGCATGATCACACATACCGATACATAAAGGCTGAGACAGTGCCTAAGAACTCTCACGGGGGGGAGGGGGGTGTGAGGGTGGGCGGGGGCTATTGCAGAGTACATCTGACTAATCACTACACTCGGCAGAGAGGGTGATCATGGCACTCGTTTCATCAAACAGTAACCTAGGCCGGGATTTAGCAGATACCCTCATCCGGGGAGACGACCTTGGGACACACCATGACCGGTAGAGACTACAGAAAACACTCCTAACAGGGGGACCCCCGAGCTACATGAGTAGCACACATCCTGGAAACTTAAGATACATTTGGAAGCTAGAAAACCCCTAACACCCGGGGACACTAATCGGGAAGCGCCCCTCAGAGCACCAAGAGGAGAGTGAGAGGGGGGAAAAGAGGAAAAAAGGAAAACCTAAAGGAACCAATGCTAAAGACCCGAGAAAAGCGACCCACAGTGACCAAGAAAGACCCACAGATATAAGGATACACATGGAGCCCGGGACATACCTCGAAGAAAAAATGGGCGCATAAACCCAGGCATAGAAAAAAATATAACAGGCAAGGAAGAAACCTGCCCGGAGAAGCGCAGAAGGTGAATCAGACATAACACTGACCGAGTGGGTTGGGAACATACTCCTAGGAATCAACAAGACAACCACCCACAAAATGGTGAAAGAACAACAAAAGATGGAAACCTATGTTGGTGTCAAACCTAAAACTACCAGACAAACCCACGACCAAAGAGAAGGGGACCCAGGCACGTCTCCAGACACCGGGAAGGGGAGCTTGGGGGGGGGGGTGATATTAGAGAATCTCATGATGGCCATTCAAGATTAGCAGAAAGTATTGGAGACCAGGATCCAAGAAGTAGGGGTGAACATCTCACTGGTGCAAGCGGACCTGGGGAAAGTAAAAGAAAGAGTGGCGTCAGCAGAACCATGCATAAGTGACTTGGAGGATGTGGTGGAAACCATGCGCAATAAAATCCAGGGCCTTGTAGGGGCCACGAGGACCCTAGAGCAGAGGATGCCAAAGGACGCTCTAGAAGATGTAACATTCGGTTGGTGGGGGTACCGGAATGGATGGAGGTTGACAGTACAGAACTCTTTGTGGAGAAAATAATACTGGAAATACTACGACCCTGTGACCTCTCCAAACTTTTCACGGTTAAAAGAGCACATAGGGTGCCTGCCCGCCCCCCAAATCCAGGAGTGCCACCCCAGCCATAATAGCAAAACTGCTAAATTTTAGAGACCGAGATGCGATCCTGCAAGAGGCTCGGAAACTAGGCAATATACAGATGGAAAATGCACGGATCCTAATATTCCCGGATTTCACGCAAGAGGTACAGAAACAAAGGCGATCCTTCGACTCAGTGAAAAAGAAACTCCAAGAACATGGCCTTCAATACATGATGTTTTTTACAGCCAAACTGAAAGTGTTGGCAGATAACCAGTCATACTTCTTCCCTACACCCAACAAAGCCTGGATCTGCATAGAATCCAAATATGTCCGGCCTACCAACCCGGAAGTGCGGATGACAGAGAAGACCAAAAGAGATGAAGTCCTGATGAACAGACACATAACAGAGACATTAGCTGATGGAGGCAACAATGGAGAGGGCAAATACAAGAGGAAGGGAAATGAAACGAAACATTCGCCAGATAAAGAGAACGTTTCTTTGGAATGGAAGATAATTCACTGAACTACGGTGGAGGAAGAAGAGGAGCATCAGAGTTTACAGCCAACATCGAGGCCGAATCCGTTGACTGCGACCCCGCCAGTCTCGCCAACTTACATGAGACCGAAGGACTGAGCAGTCCAATTTGTATCTTTTTTTCATTGGTTAGTGATGGAGGTCCATCACAATTTGAGGCAGGAATTAGTTCCTGCGAGAAATATGGGGGGGAGCACGGGCAAAGGAAGGGAGAAGGAACAGTGAGGAGGAACAGGGAGGAGGGAAGGCAGCGGATAGAAATTGAAATTGAGAAGTGGGGGCAGCACAAACGTATTGGGGACAACTCACCATCAATGAATTAGCTGCATACAACACAGTGGGTACAACTCGGGAGAGGCTTATGACTTAGATGTAAGGGCAACTCATTTTGATAGGGAAAGGACACGATCAGGAAAACAGAGGGAAACTATGGCAACCCCAATAGAGGAGGAATCTGGGGGAATGATTTACCAAAACAGCCTGAATGCCGATTAAGATAGGACCCTGGAACATATGTGGTCTGGGCAAGAGATCTAAGCGCTCCCAGGTCCTACAATTCATACACAGGCATGGCATTCACAAAGCACTGCTACAGGAGACACACATGACTGAAGAAGTCTTAAAAGATCTCTGGAGGAGGTGGGGTGGTACACTAGTGGGAACCACACACTCATACTCCCGGGTGGTACTAATCTGGGTAGACTCCAAAATACCACTACAGCTGGAGACCTCCAAGTGGGATGATGAGGGATACAACTTGACCATAATAAACTCGTACGCACCTAATATGGTCAATGAAGATTACTTCAACAAAGTAGGCGACTGATGGGCAAAGACAGGCTGGATATTCTCATCTGGTGGGAGGGGGCGATTTTAATTGTTGTTTGGACCCAAACATAGACCGGATGGGGACAGGAGCCTACCAACACCCCAGATCTACACGCTCCCTTAATAGAATGGTACAGGAACTGGACCTGCAGGAACTATGGATGGGGGTCACATTGAGATGATAGAGAATATTCATACTATCCACCAGTGAACGGGACACACTCCCACCTAGACTACTTATTCACAGGCACTGAGGGTGCACATAGATTTACCCAGACCGAATACGCTGGGAAGTTGATTTTTGACCATGCCGCACTGGTTACAGTACTACAACTGTTTTTTTTTCAATCTTAGGGCACCTGGCTAGGTCCCGATTTACCCAGGTGGGTATGCGCAATATAAACAAAATAATCGGGATGGGGAGATCCAAAACAACGACACGGAAGTGCTAAGTGTGTGGGTTTATTATGTATTCACACAGGACGTGGTAGATAGCTTCACAATTTAATTTACATTACTTCCGATAAGCACGAAAGTTTAGATGAAGAAGACGGACAGGGTTGGTTTATGCAGTAGTGACACAGGTGGGTGTAGGCCTCTGAAGTATAGAGGTCAGCACTACACTGAGATACATGTTGCCTCATATATCGAGGGGGTATAGGAACCCGCAGTTACACAAAACAAAAAGTGCACACAACAATCTTTGAATTTTAACGGGTGCAAGTAATGATACAGTTGTGATAGGAAGTTCGACACAGGGAGTGACACAGGGTGTGTTTCGGCCAAAGAAAGTGGCTTGGTTGTAGCCGTCTTTGTGCTGGCCTTCGTCAGGAAAAGGGGCACCAGTGGTGGTGCTGTCCGTGCTGTCTGCCGTTCAGGGAAACAGGTGGGTGCTGTCGGGGAAGCCGCGAAAAATGCGGAACGTCCGGTGCTGGGATTAGCACTTGGTGAAAGGCTTTAGTTTCCTAGGGGCTGGCGTGGTTTAGAGTCTCACGAAGCCGGAGTTGGGCGTAATTGGACCCAAGTTGTTGTCTGGGTGGTACGCTGCCGTGCTGGACGTGGACTGCTGGGAGCCGGATGAGTCGGACGACTGATGTCCGACTCATCCGGCTCCCAGCAGTCCACGTCCAGCACGGCAGCGTACCACCCAGACAACAACTTGGGTCCAATTACGCCCAACTCCGGCTTCGTGAGACTCTAAACCACGCCAGCCCCTAGGAAACTAAAGCCTTTCACCAAGTGCTAATCCCAGCACCGGACGTTCCGCATTTTTCGCGGCTTCCCCGACAGCACCCACCTGTTTCCCTGAACGGCAGACAGCACGGACAGCACCACCACTGGTGCCCCTTTTCCTGACGAAGGCCAGCACAAAGACGGCTACAACCAAGCCACTTTCTTTGGCCGAAACACACCCTGTGTCACTCCCTGTGTCGAACTTCCTATCACAACTGTATCATTACTTGCACCCGTTAAAATTCAAAGATTGTTGTGTGCACTTTTTGTTTTGTGTAACTGCGGGTTCCTATACCCCCTCGATATATGAGGCAACATGTATCTCAGTGTAGTGCTGACCTCTATACTTCAGAGGCCTACACCCACCTGTGTCACTACTGCATAAACCAACCCTGTCCGTCTTCTTCATCTAAACTTTCGTGCTTATCGGAAGTAATGTAAATTAAATTGTGAAGCTATCTACCACGTCCTGTGTGAATACATAATAAACCCACACACTTAGCACTTCCGTGTCGTTGTTTTGGATCTCCCCATCCCGATTATTTTGTTAGTACTACAACTGGGACATCATTGACCAGCGATACCGACCTGGAAACAAGGAGTAGAACAACTTAAAAACAGAGCTTTTAATACAACCCTGAGAGAAGACATTATTTCCTTTCTGAGGGACAATGAAGGATCGGTGGATGAGGTGGATGTTCTGTGGGAATCCCTAAAGGTAACAGTGCAAGGGGTGTGTATATCCAAAAAGTGGTAATCAGGAAAACTCTCACCTGGAAATTGAAACAATCCGAAGATGTAATCAGGGGCCTAGAAATCGACCTGGGCAAAGGGGAAGAGATGGGGCAGGACCTGGCAGAGGCCGTTATATCCCAAACTTCACACGAAGAAGCCCTAGCGAAACTCAATAGAGACTGTTACACCAAAAACGTACACAGGGAATGGGATAAAGCGGGTCAGCTGCTAGCGTGGTTGATCCGGTAAGAACACCCGAGGGGAGCAATTACACAAATTAAGGATATTAAAGGATCCAGAGTAGCCACACAGCAACAGATTAACTAAGTGTTTTCGGGAATACTACGAATCACTGTACTCAAGCAAACTTTTTTCTGCTCTATATTAAGTTCACTTACTAATGTAATCATAATTTGCATGTGCAACTTTAGTCTGTTGCATGGTACTTCTACTACTTCCATGGTGAGCTCAACATCAGTTTGAATAATTGGCTTGCCTAACACATTTTTACTTCCTTCTTCAGAATTTGATTGCCCTCAGCAGTCTCTTTTGCCAATTCAGCTGCCAAAAGTTCTTCTTGGCGTAGTTCTTTTTTCCAGTAACGATAAGTACTGTTTGAACTTTGGATATGCAATTCATTCTTTTTTTTGCAAAAAATGATTGTTCAAAGGTTTGAAAACTTCCAAGAAAATCACTCTCTGCCTGCCATGGGAAGAACAACTGCAAAAGGCAAAAATCAAATAATTCCTTTTTTTCTGCAGTTTGGCAAGACAGTTTTTGTGTGGTTGATGAGATCTGTTTTTCATGTCTCACTAGACAACTAATACATCCATGTACTTTAAACCATCCTCTGTCATTGTTTGCTTCAATATTTCGATATGAGTAGCATTCTGCTACTTCATACAAATGGAGATCTTGCAATGTTGACAACCTATTTGGATAATAGGTATCATAATAGGTATCAATCAAATTGTTTTTCACAATTGCTGTACTATGAGGTACACGTTCAGCTAACTGCTGAATTTCACTTGAAGGCTTCAGTACCAAGTGATTTGTAGTAGCTGGGCCAAGACTTAAAAATAATACATTAATGCTAGGCCGATACAGAGGCAAACTAGTTAGCCAATCTGCAGCTTGGTAGCTTTCACACTCTTATGAGGCAGCAAAGCGTATACGTCACTAAGACTTTTGCCGGCTGAGAAGTCTGCCCATAATTCAGATGAACTGCTCTTTCCAGCTTTTGGTATGTATGCTGTAACATAACGAGCAACAACTGTTGTATCATCTGCAGCATACTGGACATCAGTATTTGCATTCCAAAGCTGAGAAATGACAGGAATGTAATCATTAATGACTCGGCATTCCTTATCGCTTTTAAAATGGTACATATTCCTGGGTGATTTACCAGTAACATGGTGTTGAACAGATGACAGAATACTTGCTTGACCAACTGCTGAAATAGGCCTCGGAAAGCCAAATCAGCACTGAGTATAGTACTTGTCTTTACTTTAATATTCTCTCTGACATTACTTTCCACACTAGTGCTTTTAAAACCTTTCCACCTTGTTCAATAAATCAGAATTGATATGGTGAGCTGGGATGGAAACATTTTTCTATAAACTTCATCACACAGCCATCATTTTGTTTACAAAACTGAGGAGTATCTTGAATCCATAACAGCATATTTATATCTGGAGCCCAACATGCCTGGTACTCTTTTCTCCAAATGAAATGCTCCACAGTACCCAGTGGACCATTTTCTTTATTACATATAAAGTGTAACATGGCTAAAAATCGGTGATGGAAAAAATGCGATACACTAACAGGGTCCATGGCAGACGCTTCTGCCGGTGTCATGTGTACTATCCCTTTTTTCTGTGGATTGCTTTCACAAATCCACTCTGCAAGATCATCCCAACCATATTCAGTACAACATAAAGTCACAAACCAAGTTGGTGGGCCCAAATTTCTGATCATGCATCTAACCCCCTGAATTTCGCCTAAACCAATATTCCTTAGTGTTACACAAGGCATCTTGCAGGCGCTGCGTACCTGTTCTCCTTGGTGATTGAGGTATAGAGGTAGCCAGTCTGACATCCAGCCTCGGGGGAATTGAAAAGTAACGCATGGTACCAACCCAACACCTTCCTGGTGGATGCAAGCAGGTGCTGGGTCCGCTCCCAACGCCATGGGACAGTGCTTCCCTGATTTATGTGGCGCCAAGACAGTCCAAGCACTGACAGGGAAGGCCTTGTTGAATGTCCAGAAGGGAGGGCGCTGAACTGCAACCGATGAAAAGGTAAGCTGAGGTCCCAAGATTGATAGCACCAAGCAGAGACACGAGGCAAAGGCAATGACAAGGGCGGGGTCTCCAGCCAATGAAGAAACAAGAGAAGGTTGGGTAGAAAGGTACCTCCCAAAGCCAGGAAAGGCAGGAACAGGACAAAGAAGGCCAGGGGAGAAGGAAGAAGGAAGAACAGGGCCAGGAGAAGGACTGACAAGGAGGTGAGGTTCAGGAAGATCCTAAACAGAGCAAACACAATCAGTGCATAGACTGCATTGAGACGCAGCGTGCCGGTATCCATGGCTCCCAGAAATACTGCTGGAATGGAAACAAGGCCTGGAGCGCAAGTGACTGCAGCCGCAGGGCCAGGAGAACTGCGCATGCGCGGAACGTTGAACATGGCTTTCCTGCATACGCAGACCAGAAAGTATGACATCGCCCAGGGAGCCAGAGGCAGGGAGACCCAGAGCACGAAGGAAACTCTACCGGGGTATAGAGCCTCCATGTCAACGTTCGCTGGACCGGGAGATGCTGCCCTACTACTCGATAAGTGGTGTGACACTATGTCCCCTCTGTAGGGTTGGCATGGTATCACAAGTATGACACTGACACAATGGGTACAATTTGAAATACCTTTATTGAAATTTCGGGGTTTGGAAAAACTCCTACTTTGCCCTATAACTAAGATGGGAGTAGACTCGACCATGAAATGATAAACAAAACATTCCTAGTAGAGTCCTCCGTCAAATCAAAATGGCATATGCTAACAAAACCTAATGCCTACCCTATCTCTTATACAAAAAGTGTATAAAAGAGAAATGTATGCAAAGGAAAAGTCAGTGCTCAAATTAATAAAGGATGCTAAATCAGCTCGCCTCCCCACGTTAGACCCCATGGAATAAGGCAGTCTTTGTAGGCAGGATGACACACTCTGGCTCGGGTTCTTAGTACAATAAACCGTTCCAAAATGTAGATCGAGGCCCATCATTAAAGTCTCTTGTTCAGACCTCCAAACAATGTTTCAACACAAAGTTAATGTAGGTCCCCCTCTGTCGGGCTCAGACCACCTCAAATGCAAAGTTCAACAAAACCTGCAAAGGGGCTCCCTTCCCCAAGCTTATCACACTTTGGGTCTCCCTCTGCTGGGCTCAGACCACTTTCGGGTGCAGGGCTTTCTTTGCAGTCTTCCGCAGGACCACTTCGACTTATAATTCAATATTCAACTTCCACTCTCCCCTTCTCTAGGACATAATTCTGCTTACTTGGCGTTTGCACTTCATTTGTCTTATCGTTAGAAACAATGTACCTTTCACTAAGACTTTTGAGTGGGCTACTTCCTTTCGTCAGACCACTCCATTACGCGGTATCGCTGATTCCACAGCTGTCTTTTTACTTCAAAGTTCATTTACAAGTCTGCCTTTCTTCGTGTCTCATCCCCAGGCATGCAGCCTTTACTTGCAATATAATGTTGCCACTTCAATCTTTCTTTAACACACACCAGTCTCTCAGGTCACTTGCCAACTCACTGGCTGTGTGTGTTTCTTTCTTGGTTCTATGTTATCCAATTCCCGAGTCAAGGTTAGTACCACAGGCTTGGCCCTGCCTCCCCAACTCTGCTAGTCACCCGGGAGGGTCACTGGTGTCCTTGAAACACAATGCAATCTTCACTTGTGGGATCTGGCCTTCTCCATGTGTCTTTCGTGGCCTGGCTGAAGCAACAACCTCCAGTAAGGAACTCTTGGGGTTTTTGACCCACTGCTCTCGTCCCCTGATCCTTTGCTCTGCATCAGTAAGTTTGCCTTTGCTCCGGAAGTCCTGCTCATACTTGTGTTCTGCCTTGCTCACAGTGTGTCTTTAGATGTTGCCTTTTAGAGGAACGCTAATTGGTATCAGGTGTATGACAAGACCTCAGTCGAGACCTCACCCAGGTGATCCACCTGCACTAGTCCACCCACAGGAACTGGACCCAAAAGCGATGGCTGTGTCCTGGCCACCTGATGGCAAGTCCCTGAGAACTAGTGGGTGAGACACCCTTTGGTTTCTCCCACCTCCCAGGAAGACACGGTGCACCCGGTTTCCAAGGGTGCATGAGAAAGAACTCTCAAACCAAATAAGGGGCATGAGCATAACTGCAGGGTTCCCAAGTGTAATCGCAGTCTGGGTATCCTTTCCGATCCAAGAGAAACTGGAGTGCCCCATGTCGGATCCACCAGTCACATATCTCCTGCACCTAAAACTCTGCAATGCCATGTAGCTTGAAGGGAGCTAGATCGACCATGCACATTGGAAATGTAGAGCTTCAGGAGGGAAACATGAAATACAGGGTGAATGTGCCAAGTAGGAGGCAACTGCAGACGAAAGGCTACAGGGGACAAATGTTTTGTGATCTTAAAGGGCCCAAAGAAACTGAGAGCCAGCTTGGTGGGGTAGGTTGCCTACTGGCAGGTTCTTAGAGGACAGCCAGACTAGATTCCCAACCTGTGACCGGGGTTCAGGAGAGCGTTTCACATCAGCCTGTGTTGTAATGAGCCCGCGTGCCTCTGCAAGGGTACCAGCAGCAGTCTGTGTTGATCTTAGCTCGTAGACAACAAATAATCAGCAGACGGAACAGCACTGGGTGGAGCCGGTTGAAAAGGGATCACCTCAGGATGCAGTCCGGAATAACAGTGAAAAGGACTGAGAGCCTAGTGGTAGTATGTGCAGGATTATTGTATGCCACTTCAACGGTATCCAGATGATCCAACCAATTGTTCTGGGATGCACTAACATAGCAGCGTAAATATTGATTGAGTGTCTGGTGGGTCTGCTCTATCTGTCCACTGGTTTGAGGGTGGTATGCTGAGCGCAGAGCTCGCTGGATGCAGAGGTGTACACAACGGACTACAAAAGGAGTAAATGTACTGAGAACCACGATCGGACAGTATCTTTTCTGGTAAACCATGAAGACAATATACGTTATACAGAAAACTGTGTGCCATCTGGATTGCTGTGGGTATCTTGGGGAACGGAATGAAGTGTACCATCTTGGTGAAACAGTCCACTACCACCATTATGCAGGTGTTTCCATTGGAAGGTGGTAGTTCCACTATGAAGTCAGAGGCGATGCTGTGCCAGGGGTTAGGTGGAACTTCGGAGAGTTGAAGGTGTCCAAGCGACCTCTTGTGCGGGGTATTGACTTGTGTGCAGACAGAACAGGAATTCAAGCATTCTTTCACTTGGGTGGCCCAACCTGGCCACCAAAACAGACATTCAACTAGTTCCTGAGTGGCCTTCATGCCTCAATGTCCTCCAATGTTCGAGTCATGAAAGAATCGCATCCGTGAGAGCGAGAGTGGGAACATGCAAACGTCCCCGAAGGAACAGGAGCCCATTACATTCCCTCACGTTGTACTGGCGCAAAAGACTTGATCTTGCTGGATCAGATTAAGTATCCTGAAGTAGTGTACGCAAATGTAGCTGGAGGGCAAGCAAGAAGTGTTTCGGGGCCATGGTAGGAATACTCATGTGTCTTCTTGTGCCATCAAGTTCCAAACACCGGTACAAGCCGTTGGCCTTTAAATTCTGGTTACAAGGAATATAAGTTACCACAAAATCGTACTGTGAAAGAAAAAGGCCCAGCGAGCTTGTTGGGCAGTCCGGCATTGTAAAGAGCGAAGATACTGAAGAATTTTGTGATCAGTTCTTACTACCACAGGAAATCTCCCTCCCACTAGATGATGCCGCTATTCCTCGAATGCAGCTTTTATGACCAATCACTGCATAGTTACGTTCACGCTGGGTCAGCTTGCGTGAATAATATGCAATGGTGTGTTCAGCCCTAGTGTCTGGATCTTGTTGTAGCAAAACTGCCCCGATGGCGAAGTCAGAAGCATCAGCCTCGACTATAAACGGCACTTCTTCGTTGGGGTGACAAAGTATAGGGGCAGACATAAAGGTGTCCCTTAGGTCTTTGAAAGCTGTTTCTGCAGGGTTATCCCAAAGAAAGGATGTCTTGTTGCTAATCAGACGAGACAAGTCCACTGTCAAATGAGAAAAATTCAGAATAAAATGCTGATAGAAAATGGCAAACCCTAGAAAATGTTGAGGGGACTTCAGATTGCATGGCTGGTTCCAGTCTTGAATGGCTCATAACTTAGACGGATCCATGTGTACACCAGAGCTGCTGATCAGGTATCCCAAGAATTCAATTTTTTCCTGATGAAAAAGACACTTCTCTACCTTAGCAAACAGATGGTTCTCTGATATCCGGCGTAGTACTTCTTTAACATGTTGGATGTGATCCTCCAAAGTTGCCAAAAAAACAAGAATGTCATCAAGGACTGATTTTCTATACTCTGGCCTGGTGGACAGATGTATAGAAGGTCAACCTATTTTGTGATAGGTATTTATAAGCGAAGGTTGTGCTGTCAGCTTGCGCTACACCCTTATTATAGATAGCATATACAAAAGGTCATAACACGATTTGTTGGTGCAATGTAATAGTGTCATTTATTCTTGTGCTCAGTAACAACTGACACATTTTTCGACCCCCGGTCGTCCTCAAGGCTGTATGTACTACACAAAATCCTGTTACAAAATGCATAATATCATACATACATATGATATATTGTAAATAAACTGTGTGAAGAAAATCATTATTTACGAAAATGTTTACATACCCATGATCAGTAGACAATCGGGGTGGAGATGATGAAACAGATAAAGGGTATTGTCATTAGCTGATTGCCACACAGTTATGTACCTTGCACCATGTGATTATCTGTTTAATGGATGTATGTTAGGCCCTTTTTGCAAATCCTCCATGCTTTATCCGTGTCAATGGGTGACCTAATGCCCATGGGATGGTTACACAGCAGTTCATAAAACTCTGCCAGTGTGACTTGCATTTGCGATGATCGTATCATGTGTAGTGGGTCTGTGCATTGTTGCCACAGCAAGCAAGTAGACAAGAAAAGTTGCACATGCTTGGGACTAGCATGCTCTAAGCATCCAAATATTGTGTCAAAAAAAAAATAGCTAAATATGTAAATATCTTACCAATTGTTTCACTTTCAATATTATCAGTAGGTATTAGAAAGTAACGTTCAGACCCATGCGAGTATTGTAACCTCCGTTCTGCAACTTGTAACATTGAGTACGCTTACCCTCAAATATTCACACTGGTGCACTCGGAAATCTCAGTGTTGCTCATGTGTTTCCGATCTTGTATTGATCTTGCAGCCTGTTTTAAACAGCAGTTTAAAAAATGGGTTGCTGCGTAAGCGATGGTATTTACTCCATAGGTGCCTGTGTTTTAATGAATATGCTCCAAGCAAAATGAAAGAAGTGCTGCTTATCCATGGTGCGGTGCGGCATGGCACAACGCAACGTGAATACCAAGTCTGTGATGCCCCTTCAAATTCTCAAAAACTGGTTATGGACGCATCTACTCATGTCACTTGAAAGTGAATCCAACATTTTGCAAAAAGACATTTGCAGGGACCTGGTGGTACAAGCACGACATTTGCTGATAGAGGAACTGAAACCCAAATCCAAATGTACTCCTCAGCTTTCCAATGAGAGTTTGATAGAAACTTTTCACAAAGTGGTCACAAAGGACATATACGCTTATTTGGATACAAAGGGAACTAAACCTAGAATCAAGGGTAGCCTGAGCAAAGAGGAAACTAGCATTGAGGAGCTTGAGCAGTGATAAGAATCTGGTGATCAAAGAGGCAGACAAGGGAGGGAATGTAGTGGTTATGAGCACGAGAGACTACCTTAGCATGGGCAAGGTACACCTGCATACTCCCGGGTGTTACAGACAGCTGACAGCTAACCCAACCAAAGAAGTGGTTCACAAATTACAATCTCTGATACATGCATGGTATAGCAAGGGTCTCTTTTGACGGATCATGAGAAGAAATTCTTAAGCATCAACAGCACGACCATGCCAACAATGTACTTTTTATCAAAGATCCACAAAGACTATGAAGTACTTCCAGAGGTGAGACCAATTATGAGTGGAATTGGCTGTGCTACAGAGGGCCTATCCAAGTACATTGAGAACATGATAAAAAAACACGTATCGAATCTACCATCACACATCAGGGATAGTACACATATTCTTTAGCTTTTGACAGATCTAGAATGGCAGGAGAGATACCAACTTGCAACGATGGACGTGACAGCGCTTTACACTTCAGTCAGTCACGATCTGGCCTTAAGAGCTATTGACCACAAATATCAGGGTTTTTCGGCTTCCTACAGACAACACGTTAAAATGCTGAAATAGTTTCTCAAGTTCACACTGGAAAATAATGTACTTTTGTTTGTAGGCACTTACTATTCACAAGCCAAAGGAGTAGCCATGGGAGATAAGTATGCACCATCACTAGCAAACCTATTCATGGCTGACTACGAACAATCACACGTATTAGGCAACAACCAAATTACCAATAACATCATAATTTTGAGGTGCTACATCAATATTTTCATAATTTGCTATGGCGGCACACAGGAATTTGCAGAATTTACCGATCATCTTAATGAAAACAACTTTGGCATCAAACTGACCGGACACTGAGACAAATATATATATATATTACATAGACGCGGTAGCGTCCATGTAGTTATGGTTAAATTGGTGTTTCCATAGGAAGAGCATTTTTTGGGTGGCTTATAACTTCGCTCCCTCTGGACGAATCCTCACCAAACTTTGCAAAAAAAAAAGTATATGGCCCACTCTGAATTTTGCAAAGTTTGGAGAGGTTTGGTCTAGGGGGGGCAAAGTTATAGGGGGGGTCCCAAAACTTCTGTTTTTTCCAATAGACATAATGGGAAAAAACTTTGCGCAGTAGTTTTTTTTAAAATGACCAAAATGTAAGGCAAAAAAATGAGTGATATCTCCGTTCGCTTCACGGACGGACTTCCCGGTTCGCTCCACGGACAGTGCCCTGATTGGCCGGTCGGCTTGCGTGATGTCCGCGAACATGCAACGTGTTCGCTGCTTGGACGGCGTGAGGAAACTTGGAAACATTTTTTCATTGAATATATATATATATATACACATATATATATATATATATATATATATACACACACACACATATACACTGGAGGGCAAAATACAGACCAAAAAACTTTGACAGAGACAGAGGTCATCTCCACCCTACACACAGACAGTTGTCATCGCAGGACCACTATCAATAACATAACTATGGGTGAGTTCTACAGAGCACGTCGTAACTGCAATGAGGAACAAGACTTCATCAAAGAGATTCCAGGATAGGGGTTACTCGAATTAGGTAATTAGTAAAGCACATAGCAAAGTCAGAAAACAGACAAGAGCGTAGATGCTAAAATCCACTGGGAGATCGGTCAGCAAATGGAACAATAAAGACATTATCACAAGATACTCCAAAGATGTACATGCAATGCATCAAATAATACAAAGGCACAGGAACATATTGCTTATGAACCCAGACTTAGGAGTGCATTTGAGTGAAAAACCAAGATTTATTTACACCAGGGCACCCACACTTAGGAACAAACTTTGCCCATCATTCCTTGAGACTGGGGGCACAAATGGAAGTAACTGGCTGAAACATGTGACAAGGTTTTTCGAATGTGGGACATGCAGTATGTGCAGGTATGATGAATAGGAAGAGGATTCAACCTGGGAATCCTCCCGTCCCCTGCACACTTTCAGATGTTTGGACAAAAGCAATACTGTTCTTTAAACAAAGCTGTAAAAATGATACGGGTTCTGTTTATGACAAATGTAAGCAAACACAGTAATGTGAGACAAAGAATATTTATATTAGAACAATGTGGTTTCAAAAAGAATGTTTTTCTCACAACAAGGTTATTTACAAAACGAAGAAACAAGGCAGTATCAATAGATGACACCAACATTGAAGAAAAAGTGAAGTCCAAATCAATTAGCGACATGTTTCGAGGATGATCTCCTCTTCTTCAGATGGCCAGAGTTGGACTCTTAATATAAAGAGAAAACATTGGTTCAGAAACTTTTTTGTAGACACAAATTACAATCTATAGATACCATATTCTCTATATTCGACTTTAACATCAGATATAGGTGAAAATGTTCAACATGTTTTCATATGTATTGTCGTCGATTGTACACCCTTTGATTAACCAAAATAGCTATGTTAAAATATATGCAAAGTCATGTAGCAGTCCCCGTCCTGTGGGCTTGACAACGTTTAATCACCAATGTTGCTGGTAAGTTTACAGAATCAATTTCTATAATTAGCAAGTAGAAGGCACAAGTTGGGTACAGACGTTAGAAGTGAAGGATTCCTACGAGTTCACAGATTCTATAACTCTGGTACGTAAGCAGGAAGTAATGCGGATATAGATAGTTACCCTTAAGTGCACAAATCCCAATCAAGTGGTGCCGGAAAGGTGAGAAGAAATAGCAAGCGTGTCACTGAACCCCTGGGGGTGCATTCCCCAATGCTGGGTGTATGTGATTAAAGTTTCTATAAGATCAAAGGAAACAGAAAAATGACGGCACTTAGCTGTATGCGTACAGATAATTGAAGGTAGTAGAAATAAATTCAGAGTAACATACCTAACGTGAGTATGTATAATAGTAGGTAGTAGGGTGAAAAAAATCCAAGCAATGGATGAAAACCTCTTGTCTCAGACTGTAGCCCATAGTATGCGGCGGAACTTGGTAATTTCAGCATGCGCATGAAAACTAATGGAGAATTTATTTTTTCGGATCCAACTGTAAGCGACAATCCAATAGTAATAAGGGCATTATGAAATGAAAAAGTGTTGAATAGGTGAGGAAGTTTACCTTAGTAAGGTTACACTCACGATAAGACTGAAGACACCAGTTAAAGTCGGAGTTTGTAATACTCGCACGATCGGACATGCAAATGCGGGAATGACGGTCTATGTACTATATGAACTGTGAAACAAGATGAAAAGAGAGCAGTTTAGAGATGGGAACTTTCTACCAAGTCCCTAAAGAAGGGTAATGTAAACTCGCTTGCGCCTACCTGAAGCACGGGGGGGACAGTTCTTCACAGGGTCTGTTCCGCTGTAAAGTGTCTTCCACTGGATCCATGGAAACGCCACATGCCCAGTGGAATCTAATTAGGGATGAGTCCTAGGTACAAAACGAAAGAAGTATTTAAGAACGGGTGCCGGAAAAATCAGCCATCTTGGAGTGGTGAACACAAAAATAGATATGCTATGTAATGGGAGCCAGAAGAGGCGGAAGGTAGAGAATAAGCAATGAAATGAAAAGGGAATCAAGATAAAGCGTAAACGCAGACCAGGGGCAATCTAGATGGCAACGTGAGGAGCACACCATATAAATGTCTAAAGAAAACCACGTAGAGCACGTGTGAAGTGGTGTTCACGCCAATCATCTAACGATTAGAGAAAGGAAAAACAAAAGTAATTGGCTAAGGAAAATAATGCAGTATGTGCAGGTATGCACACCCAGATTGCCGGGAATATACTGATACAGGAGGCAGGAAGATCAAGATCAAAGAATTCATTAACTGCAGGTCAATGTACGTGGTTTATGCCATTATCTGCGCATGCAAGAAATTGTATGTGGGCAGCACAAGCAGGCAATTACAGATTAGGATTAGGGAGCATATGACCAGCTTGTCAAACCAGGACCAGCAATTGTCGTTGGCCAGCCACTGGCAAATAAATCGCCAGATGGCAGACCAAAAACACCTGCAATTCATAGGCCTTATGAGGGCAAAAAGGGACACAAGAGGAGGGGACTTGACACAAACAATACGACAGATGGAAGCACAATGCATATGTTACTTACAATGTGTTAAGTTTGGGCTCAACTCGGAACATAAATTGAATGTATTTCTATGAGATGGATCACATATGTGAATGTAAACTGGTAGCTATGCGTTCAGGGGCCCTTGCACATCGGCACATCATTTGACCTGCCAGTCACACAATCATTGGCAAATGCACACATTTCAAATTGAGCACTCGTAGTATATCTGCTGCTACTCATCCACATATCCCTAGCTAATGCTGCTTTTTAATATTAGTTATATAAAGGAGCACAATGAGTGGACTTTCTATATCTGATCCCATTTAGAGGTTCACAAGAGATCAACGCACACAGTACATTTGGAGCAAGCACAGGACTGACGGGATTTCACCTTCATTTTACGTCACTGAGGTAAAGATACAGATCTATCATGTTTAAGTTTATTCAGACAGGTGATGCAATATCCAGCCATCTCTAACTGTACAAAGCAATTGTTTACAGCACAGCTACCTTTATCTATACCGCACGAGAACAGTGAGTTTTTCACGTTTAAGGGTACGTTTCTACATCTGTTCCAATTTAAAGTGGGATCAGTCCCAGCGCTCTTATAGCACACGCGGTAAACACTGATGACGTCACATGCAAATACATATGATGTCACATGCTGATTAGAATACATAAATAGATGCCCAATATGAAGCCGCGTGCAGCACAGGACGAATTGTTTGGAAAACATCCGTATGGATTACTTCTTCACCAATAAGGTACATTTTGGGATCTAGACTAAGCACGGTTTTTAAGCACCATGGATCAGCACTAGCAAGAGATCTGGAATCCCAGTCTTAGATAGACCAACCTGTACATCATATGCCTCTAAAAGCACGGGTTTAACTCACAAAACTTTTTTTTCTGGCCTTACATGTTATAGGTCGTGACCAGTTTTTGAGAATTTGAAGGGGCATCAAAGACTTGATATTCACGCTGAACCGCACCATGGGTAAGCAGCACTTATTTAATTTTGCTTGGAGCAAATTCATTCAAACACAGGCCCCTATAGAGTAAATACGATCGCTTACACAGCAACCAATATTTTTTACTGCTGTTTAGAAAAGGCTGCTAGATCAATATAAGATCGGAAACACACAAGCTGGACTGAGATTTCAGAGCGCCCCAGCACAGATTTTTGGGGGTAAGCAGTGCTGGTCATTGGGCCGGCTCTCGGTGGAGCCGAGATCCGGCACCAGAAGTATAGCCGGATCTCGGGATCCGGCCAGAGTCAGCCACCCAAGCCCATGAACCACGCTGTAAAAAAGAAAAAAAAACGCCCGCGACGGCAGCATTGCCGTTTACCACCGGCTTTGGCACTGATGTGTAATGCACAATGCTCGCTACATGTACAACTGAAAGGAATCAGTTGTACATGTAGCGAGCATTGTGCATTACACGAAAGCCGGCGGTAAACGGCAATGCTGCCGTTGCAGGCGTTTTTTTTTTTCTTCTTTTTTTGGCACTGCAAAATGAGCCAGGGCTCATCAAGGGGACAAGTTGACTTGAATAGCGAAGAAAACTTCATCAGCGAAGTATTATTAAAAAAACTCCCAAAAGACCAGACCCTATCCGCCGTAGAGTCAGTGCAGCAATGGGTATGGGGCCTGGATACGCCCCGCTCCAAACATCCTCTGCTTAGTAGTTGCATGATCAAAATTTCTAGGGATGACAAAAGCATAGTACATACTTGTTGGGTTGTGCAAGGTGTTCCTTCCACCTTTTTATATGAGCAGTCACCTCCTCAACCAACTCGAGATTAATTTGGACCCCAGTTATTGTCAAGCCCGGTCCCAACTGGAGAATAAATCTCAGGGTCCTGGCAGACCTAAAGAAAGCCTTCCGGTCAGCACTAGTGCTACGGTAGGAAATGGAATTCAGAAATGGAGGAGAGGCCACCATCCCAGGCCTCACCTACAGAATCCACCTTCCCAGAGGTAACTTGCTGGCTGAAAGACAAGTGGATCCCCCTCCACCAGAGTTGCCATCCATGGCATACTTTGCAGAAAATAGAAGAGCCTACCAGAAACCCAGAGGTAGAAAATCTGGAGATCTAAAAAGAATTATTAAATGTTCATTGAGTACGTGCAAGGAAAGTGTTAAGACCATTATTGAATATAGGCAGGGAATATTGTCAATTGCTATTAAATGCATGCATCTGCCCCACTACACCCCTCAGGGAATAGTAGTGGGGAAATTTCCATAACCTTGCTATGTTCTGTTTTCTAGTACTGGAACTAAAACCACCTAAACACCAAGGAGGACTCCTCGGGGACCAAAAAAAACCCCAAGAGCCCGGAGTTGCGCTCCACACTTCCAACCAGAACCAGCAAGGAGAGCATGTCGCATCCATCGCTGATGGGAGAAGCAACCGGATTTCTTCACATGGCCCGAAGGAAAAATAATCCCACGTGCCCGACTCCCCCACGACTGGACGTCACGCTGGAGCCAGGGGGGGATGTGTGGAATATATTTACACATGCCAATGCACCCCACTATACCCCTTTGCCAAGGAGAGAAAGAAACTGTCAAAAATGGAGGTGATAATCCCCGTGCGTGCCAAATCTGCAAGACTGTGCATGGTTCATAAAACACAACAGAGCTGCACACCCTACCCACAAAGTCAAAGTTGGTGTAAAAATAAGAATCACTGAATGTCACCTGTCACCTGAAGCAAGGCCACAGATGGGCTAAAATCCAAAAATGCCCTTAAATACAGCTTTCTAATCAATGGTGACCATCACAGTGCTGTTTTGGTGCTAAATTCAGTCATTTTCCCAGTGAATTCTTGAGAGGAAAAGTATGCTGAAATCATAGATTCACCAGGCAGTCAGAGGAATCCAGGCCTCACTGCCTGACAGCTGCTTAAGGAAATTAGCTGTTAAACCCAGTTCAAATGTGTTTCTTTTTCTGGAAGAAATTGCAAAATGCGCCTATTTAAAGCATGTTGTGAAGGGCTTAATTCTTTTAAATGTCCAAATCCCTTATAAACTGTGCTTATGGTGTTAAAGAAAATACTTTATTGTGAATCTTACAGTAACCCAGTGGAAGTAACTGCTTAATTCTGATTGGGCAGTGCCTGGCCTGGGAAAGTTGACATCTCAGCTTGACACTCCCTTGAAAACAGGAAGCCTAATGGTTCCCGCATAATGACAACAAGGAGCACAATGAGACCGCATTAGACATTCGTCTGTGACTGAGCCAAGAACAATGGCAAGCTGCCCAACTGATCTCTGCAGGGGAGCTTCTCTCTCCAGTAAGGGGATACACCTCCCTGATCAAAGGACGTGACAGCTGATGCCTGTGAAGGGGAGGTACAAAGAAAAAAAAAACTGCTGGGGCATTTTTAAATCTTTATTTGTGATTAAAGTTGAAACTCTTTAACTGAGCAACCTAAAGAGTGACACATCTGAAAATTGGTAGGCATTAACCTAATTTCACGCTTATGATTTGAAGACATTGATTAAACCTGTACCATTTAAGGAACCAAAGTTAAGAAAAAATTCTCGTTGTAGCAGAACGATTAATGTTGCAAACCTAAGATTGTATGTACATGATCCACTGATAAGTGCCCAGAGATGTACCGAATTAGAAATTATTAATTTAAACTGTTATGTTTAAATTTGACAATAATCTGTAGAATGACAGACAGCTCTCACAAAGATGGGGATTGAATGTGAATATAGACAATCAAATATGAAAAGTATGTGTCCAATTTTATTAGGGTACATCATTTTACAAATGTACATTTGTGCAAAAGTTATGTTTTGGTAAAAATCAATGTGGGAGTTCCTAAATCCCATCGTAAAGATGACATCTCTGTTCTGACTTCCAACCAAAACAAAGCATGTGCCTGTGGCCACTCAAAGCCGTGGGGGTGTGTTTTGAAATTCTGTCCACACCATAAAACTTGGTGATGTCATTTGATAGTAAAAGTATAGGAACTTCACTCCACATAGACAGACTGCTTCCAGAACACATCCAGATTTCCGTGCAGCACCTTGTTCCAGAACTCTCCATCTTGTAGCTGTCTCCAGACTTCTTTGAAGATCCAGATTTCTTTGCAGAATCCAGACTTTAGCATTGCTGAACTCTTGCTAGCTGGACCCAATTTCCAACATCCAAAACTTAAAAGAATAATTCTGATTCAGCTGGGCTTGCTACCATTAAGGCTTGCCCGCTGAAACGTGCATCCTGTAATCTACCGTGTCCAGTGACCAGAAGGGCCTGTCCAAATCCAGTTTGAGGTGCAGTCCAAAATTGAACAGAACCACGCCGCTGATCCAATCCCTCCAGAGATGCCCTGCTGCCGGTAAACCTGAACCGATCCATTGACCAGAAACTGATGGTCCAATTTAATTACAAAGGACTGTAAGAATTAATAGGAAGAACAGTGACTCATAGTATATCTGCATTGTAGTATCCCAATCTCAACCCATCCCATCTTTAAATTCAGAACCCTAGTATTCTTAGAATCCTTCTTGTGCTGATTGTTCTCTCATCTGTGTTATAAACCATAACCGATTAGTGATTTGGATTAATTAAAGTAAGTCCCTTACAGAAAGGAAACTAGAGTATCACACATGAAGAGTTATGAGCAGCCGTGAGTAACTGTGTGGATTCATGTGTGGCATTCTCTTTTTCATAGTCATTAATATAGTGTAATAAAACCTATCTGTCATTTTTAAAACCGAATTTGCTTTAATTTTCGCGCATATTTTTCAAAAACGCCTCATCTCCATAACTTCTTCAATTCTAAAGATAGAAATGAAATTTCAACTCTCACTGATACCTAAGACCCTTAGCTACACTCACAACTAGAAACTGCATCAAGAGCCCGGATTGGCACTCCACACTTCCAACAAGAACCAACAAGGAGAGCTTGTCACATCCATCGCTGATGGGAGAAACAGCCGGATTTCTTCACATGGAACGAAGGAAAAATAATCCCATGTGCCCGACTCCCCCATGACTGGACATCACGCTGGAGTTGGGGGGTATGTGTGGAATATTTGTACTCATGCCAAAGCAAGCCACCACACTCCTTTGCCAAGGGGTGAAAGAAACTGCCAAAATGGAGGCGATAACCCCCATGCGCACCAAATCTGCAAGACTGCACATGGTTCATAAACCACAAAAAAGAGCATTGCAGAACAGTGTATTTTACCCCTTTTTCTCCAATATCGCATAGTAAAAGTTTGCTGCGAATTTGCAGTTTTCAAAAGTTTCCCACGTTTCTTTCCCATCCAAAGGTTTCTCCAATCCCATCCTAATCTAAAGTGTGTACTGTTGTTTATATTATAGCTCATGTGTAATAGGACCTGTTTTAGTGTTGCTTTCCTCAGAATTTTTCTCTTTTTAAGCATTTCTGCAATCTTTTGCATTATTTTACAAAGAAATTTTTACCTGTCAGTTTAAAAGTGTAATTTCTTTCAAAATCGGTTTTCTCTCTTGTTTGGGGAGGGAAGATTGCATTTATACTCTAGACATTGTCTTTCATTCCTGAATACCTGCTGATTACTTACATCTGTGTAGGATTGCTCATGTATATTTAAAAAACTTCACAGGGGGAATATTAACCTAAACGCTATCTGTTCACAAACCAAAACTGTTATTTTTCCTGTGTTTTCTATTCTGCATCATTATGAGTGAATTCAATTGCTTGATTTGAATTGTAGTGTTACTGCTTGGTGATTGCTGTCCCCATATATATACATTAAAGTTATGTGTGATTTGAATATTACATGCATACAATAAATATTTACATTTACAAACTAGCCTGATTCCTGGTTCAGTGTGACCTGGGAGGTATTTTGAGAAGGGTGTGATATGAGTGGTATACAATTCAGAATATTGAATTTATAGACACAAATAAAATAAGTATTTCATTACGCACTACATGCTAGGCAAGACCTGGGTGTGTCAGATTGCAATCCTTAACATATGTTTGTGCCATTATTGTATTCAAGGCAGACACCAGTTAACATGCTGGGCCAAGATTTAATGACAAAGTTAAACATGATGATTTTGTTTACTGATGAAGGCATAGTGTGTTCAACGCCAGGAATGCTTTTTCAAATATGAGGGAATTTATCATGGCATTTACAGGGCGAATGGCCATACGAGGGCTACCGTTAGAACCAGAGGTCTATAGGGTATGCATTTTGTTAACATGGCTACCTGGTTTAGTGTGGAAGACTGTGCAAATATCTGATGAGTTTATATTCAGGCTGAGGATACCTATGGATGAAGAGGTGGGACGAGTCTTTCCCTTAGAATTACAAGCAGCTACAGTGCGAGGAGAATTAGCTATGCTTGGAGGAGTTGATATCGATGGCAGGACATGGAGCACAGTGATTGCCATTGGAGAGGGTTACAGGTTGACTGACGTCATTGACGAGGACATGTTTAGAGACAACTCCCATCAGATGACGAAGTAGTATTTGAAATGAGTATTACTAATTGGATTAGGACAATAAAACGTGAGGTTCCTCAGAGAATGATGATAGTGCGGCAGAGATCCACATGTTTTGATGAAGACATGGCGAAAATGTCAGTTTCATTATGCACCACAGGCCCATATGACGTAGTCTTATCAAAGGGGAATGGAGAAGTCAAGATTAAACTAAATCCAGGAGCAATTTTGCCTCAAGCACGACAGTATCCCATGTCTCAAGAGGCAGACGGGGGTATTTTTAAGACGATATCCGCCATGGTGGACCAAGGCATCTTAGTGACATCGGAGTCACCATGCAATTCCGCAGTGTATCCGATAAAATAATCTAAGAGGGGGTTATGGCGTTTAATTCAGGACATGCGCCCAATTAATCAGATTGTACAGACCGGGTTTCCTGTAGTTCCTAACCCGGCGACAATCTTATGTAGTATCCCTTTTAAGGCACGATATTTCACTGTGATTGACTTGAAAATGCATTTTTCTCAATCCCATTGCATAAAGATTCTCAAGATCTGACGTCATTTATGTCCAGACAGACTAAGTTAAAAAGCACAAGATTACCCCAGGGGTATTGTGAGTCCCCATCAATTTTCAATAGAGTCCTGCAGATGGATTTAAGCAATATTGATTTACAAAGTGTTGTGTTGCAATACGTGGATCACATTTTGGTCTGCAGCACATCAGAGGAAGATTGTAGATGAGACTCAGTTCAGCTAATTATTCTAGCAGAGAAGGGATATAAAGTGGACAAGGAGAAATTACATTATTGCCAAGAAGAGGTGTTATATATTGGGCAGTTCATCTTGCAAGAAGGAAAGAAAGTTATACCTGAAAGAGCTGAGGCCATTTAGAAAACGGCAAAGCCATACAAGGGCATGCAAAGGTTTTTGGGACTATACAATTATGTTAAAGCATGGGTATTCAATTATAGTTCATATTTAAAGCCCTTGTTACAGGCTCTGAAAAAGGCACTGGCGAACCAGGAAAATATTGTCTGGACTGAGGAAATGGAAAAAGGCAATTTGCACAGCTCCAGTTTTAAGGATTCCCAAATATGCTGAGGAATTATTTTTGTTTTCACACACAAATGGCACAGTCATGACAGCAGTCCTCACGCAGAGAACCACACTGGGGTATAAGCCTCTAGCACAGTGGTATTCAAACTGTGGGTCGCGACCCCCTAGGGGTCCGCGGGTGCATCCCAGGGGGGCCCTGAGAGCTCAGCATGAAAAAAGATTTCTTTTTTTTAAAAATTTTTTTTATTTATTTTTTTTTTTAGATTGGAAGAAATGGGCAGGGGTGGCCCACATGGGCGGGCTGAAGCATGAAACTGTCTCAGGCAACAATGAAAAAGTGGCCCACAGTTGTAAATGGATATTCATTCCTTTAGTCACAGACTGGGCCTCATTACTACTATGGCGGACCAGTAACAACGGTGCTGGTAAGCTACCGGCACCGTTGCTACCGTTCCGCCATAGTAAGAGTTGTGCTCGTGGGTGCTTGACAGCCCCCGCCAGGTCTGACCTCAGCTCGTCGGATGCACCAGCACCGTTATTAACGGTGCCGGTGCATCCGAGCTCCCCATTCCCATTTGAGCCATATGGGGCTCAAATGGGAATGGGGATCTACCGGCACCTTCGAAAGGGCAATTATCATGTCCGCCTAACTCGGCATGACCTAGTAATTGCCCATTCGTGGGTGCCAGACCCGGATGCAACTCCAGTGGCAGCCGTGCCGGTTTTACCGGCACAGCTACCGCCAGAGTAGTTATGAAGCCCACTGTTTCAATAGTACCCAAAGGGGTGCTTTGTGTTAAAATGTAAGTAAATTGTGATATATTCAGCAACAATGGTCAACATTACTAACTGCATAGTTAAGTAACTCATCAAAATGGTCCACATTGGCCAAAATGGTGGCCCATTTTGATTGGCCCAAACTAGCATTTTACATTTTTGGTACAGGCATTGCCCTATAGGCCTGTCCAAGCCTGGCGGCTCATCCATAATGGCAAGAGGCGCCCACCCAGTGGCCCCTCACCCATTATGGAGGAGCTAAGGAGCCAGCCCAGTGAAACAGTGAGCACTCCCTCAGCTGCTTTATCCAGCTAATGGAGTGCTCCTGGGCTGGCTGAACTGTCAAAGGGAAACACTGTTTCCCTTTGACAGTTCAGTTTAGTTCCCCAGCCGCACATGCTCACTGAGCCATGCAAGTGCTGGGGCGTTTTGCTTCGCCAGCATTGCATAGCTCATTGGAAATGCTGGCTGGGGCACTGCATGTCTGTATGTCCGAGGGGGAGCTCCTGCGCCTCCTCGCACATACGGACAGAGCAGCTGGAGCAGGCCGTTTCAGCACCCACACACAGGCCAATGCAGAAGGTACGTTTATGTTCATTGTTTTTATTTAAACATGTGTATGGATGCGTTATGAGTGAGTGTATGGTGATGGATGCTCATGTGAATGATAGAGTGATTGCTGTATGAATGTGCAGCGCCTTGCATATACACATAATCATGTTCATTGTGTTAGGACCAGTGGGGCCCAGGGGACAGGGATGGTATCTTTTTACCGGACATCTATCATTCAAAACCCTCTGCCTTGTCCACAAGGCTTTCTGGGGCCTGGGTCCAAAATACCTTTAGCTATTCCTCCGCAAATACCTCCCCTCTCGAGCTCTTCACTCCTCTACCTCCAACTCCCTCAGGGTCAGTCGTTTATCAAAGAAACGAGCTGGGGGTAGATCTCCGTCTTCGGCTGGGGCCTCCCTCTGGAACAGCGCCCTGCCACTCTAAAACTTGAGGAGAACCATCTTTCTTCCTGCACTTATCAGACCTACCCTGTCTGCTGCCTTAAACGTAGCACTTGCAAATTGCTGGCTGCACTACCACTGTTTGTTGCCTTTATTATTTATTTATTGTTATTTATCTGTTTCTCCTCTGCTTCGCACTTTCCACTTCTCCCCCCTTCCATGCACTTTTCCCCTCACACTTGCGCGTTCTCAATGTCACTGGGCCTAGTAAGATCGCTGTTTTATTCTCCTCTGTTCCCCTCCCTTGCCTTGTCACGCTCTGAAACACTTGTGTACGAGCGCGATAGAAATAAAATATCAATGCCTGCCCCCTGGACTCCCAGCAACAATTGCAAACTGTTTGGCTATTTACCCATTTTTTGTTAAAAGTATGCTCTACAATGCAACATTTTAACCTATTATTTAAAAAAAAATTCACAGGGGGAAACCCCCCCGAACCTCCCCTTAATGCCCCTCCACTTAAAAAAGATTCACCAGCCGCCACTGGCCCTCAGACTGTGTTGGGAACGGGATGGGGGAACCGAGGGACTATGGTGGGAGCACAATGGGCGGGAACCATGGGATAGTGATGGGAGCAGAGTGGGGAGAGCCCTGGGTGTGTGATGGGGTGGGAAGAGACCAGCGACTGGGTAGGAGTGGGATGAGGGAGCCCAGCGACTTTGATGGGAGCAGGTGACGGCGCGCAATATATACTGTCCATTTGGCATTTCTGGGGGGTCCCGACCTGCCCAAATTTTGCTCAGGGGGGCCCTGGCCAAAAAAGTTTGAAGACCACTGCTCTAGCATATTACAGTGGTATTCTGGACCCAGTAATGAGGGGTCACTTCCCTTGCAGATGCCGCATTCGCCATAGAGAAGGCTGCCAGTATAGTGATGGGGTGCTCCATGATGTTATTTGTTGAGCATACTTTGTTTGCTATTTTGAAAAAACCTAAGGGTACTTTGACGTCTCAAATGGCTTCTGCCTATGATGTGGTCATATTGAATGCAGCGATTAAAATAGTCAGATGTAAAATAGTGAAAACCAGCCATGTTTGTAGCAGAACCACTGGCAAAAGACAAGCATGCACATGATTGCTCAAATTATGAGGAACTCTATGATGAGATCCAGAGGATGAAGGAAAATGCTCTAGCAGCTGGGGAAATCCCCTTTATTGACAGTTCATCAAATATTGACTAAAATGATGGGCACAGATATACATGTGCCGCTGTGGTAAAACACAGGGCCAATGGGGAGTTCGAAGTATTGATAAGTGCACGACTACCATCTCACTTTTTAGCACAGGCTGCAGAATTAGTGGTGCTGATTGTCGCGCTTGAGAAAAATGCAGACCAGGAAGTAACGGTGTACAGTAACTCCATCTATGTGACATTGACGGTACACGCAGCGCTAGCACATTGGAAAAGGAGGGGCTACCTCTGAGCGGACGGCACCAGTGCAACATGCCACCTTATTGGACAGATTTATTAGAGCACTAAAGCTCCAGGTAGCCATTGTGGTCATCAAGTGCGTAGCTCACACTAAGAGAGCAGACTTTATTTCATGCGGAAACCAGGCTGCAGACAATGAAGCAAAACGAGTTGCATGGTCAGTAGAAATACGCCTGACGTGAATGAAAGAATGGTGGTGATGATGAGTATGAATGACAGTTTCAATAATCTGTCTAAAGCTCAATTGATGGAGGTTCAAGGGGAAGCACCACAGGATGAGAAAGATCTGTGGACACGGAGTTGGTGTTCTTTAAACCCTTCTGAAGCATTGTGGCGATAGGAAAGCACTGGTAAACCGGTGATGCCTGTAGCCTTACTAACGGTGGCTTTGGAACAGCTGCACTACCCTGCGCATGTCACTAGAGAAAGCCTCGCAGCAGCTATTGTGGAGGACTGGTTCATACCAAACCTGTTAGAACATGTTGCATTTTATGTAGTAAATTGTATTGTATGTCAAAGGTTTACTGCTGAGCACAGACTGGGTACAGTCAGGGGAGTTAGCCCGTGAACTAATGGTCCTTTTCAGCATTTACACATCGACTATGTGGATATGCTACAGATCTCTAATGGATACAGATATATGATAGTGGTAGTATGTCCCTTTTCAAGGCGGATTGAAGATGGTCCTTGTATACATACATATTCCACCTGTGCATCAAAACATTTAGTACGAGAAGTGTTTCCTAGATGGGGAATATGTGAAGTATTAAGATTAGATAATGGCCCACATTTTGTAAACAAAGTCTTTGAACAAATAAGCTTGTTGCTTAGTATAAAGCACAAGTTCTCTTCGGCTTATCACCCGCAAGCCAATGGAATATGCGAGAGACTCAACGGCCTGCTTAAGGAAAGGATAGCTAAATTGAAGCTTACATTGAAAAAAGGATGGCTACATTCACTGCCCCTTGCATTACATGCATTGAGGAAGCAGCCAGGCTCTGACCATCATCTTACGCCCCATGAAATAGTGACAGGGAGGCGAATGAGGACACCCCTGACTCCTTCATCAAGAACTAGAAGTGATGCCCAGACGACAGCAGAATTGTTAGGAAATGTGTTACATGCTTACTTAACATGTATGACTACAGGTATCTCAATCATTTCAGAACAACTCAAGTGGACAGGGTGTCAGGCTCAGAACACAGATGAAGACCATACAGCAAGGGGACAAACAGAACTATTACGGCTAAGATTTCTCCGGGAGATCAAGTGTTGATCAGGAACTTTGTTCGCAAGTGACATGAACCACATTTTCATGGCCCCTTAATTGTGGAAGACGTTACACCATCGGCAGTAAAAGTCTTGGGAAGACAAGCTTGAATATTCCTCGGTGACTTGAAAGTCTACACTGGAGAGCTCCCCACCCTCACCACAGTCGGAAGTAAACATCGAAGAAGTTCAGCACAAGCACACTAAATCAGTAACAAGGAAGAACAATGCAGATACTGTCCAATAGACAGGTAAAGAGTATGTTGGACTGTGGTTCTCCCGAGACACTCTTTTCAGCTACTAAACAAAGAGTGAAAGAAAGAAGCTATTTGTTCTTGAGCCACAGCAGTTTGCTAAACTTTGGACTGAGACACATTTAAGTCTTGATCGAGAATGAAAAGATGCCAGATCTCGAATTCCTTTTCAACGATGGGAAGAGGCAACCGTTCCCAGATTCCTTTCTCACCAAGTTTCTTTTTGGACGCACCCATGGTAGTGCCTAATGACCACGTTCACAAGCTCATTCTTGCTGTTTTTCTCTTCATTTTTCATGCATACCCTGCGCTTGTGGGGAGAACTGTTAACGTTCATCTGTTCATGGAAGATCCTAAAAATTGTCCAATCGTGAGGAGATTGCTTGCATCTATAATAGAGCAAGTTCTCCAGCTTCCTGAGTGCTGTTTGGAAAACACAAATGCCCCTATCTGAGGAAAACGCTGATAGACTAGTTGGAATGGTCTTTATTTCTTGATTGAAGAATGCCCTCATCTTGTTGGAAGCCAAACTGATGTTCATACTTTCTTGAGAGATCCTAGGGATCTAGTGGCAAACAATCAATTGGTATGTGACATCATAGAGCAAGTACATTTATTCTCTGAGAGAACGCAGAGAAGATCCTGAATGAGGCTTTCTAGAGAAGACATTCAGAAGTTACTGTCCTGTGTTTTCTATTATTTACTGAAAACACATCTTCATTTTGTTTGGCAAAAGGACAACTCCTTTGGGTACATCAGGAATTCTGTTAATCGTCCTGCAATCAGTCAGCTGCTTGAAGAGCTTGTGGAGCAGGTCCAGATGCTGCCAGAGTATTTTATGATGTTGCCCGAATAAAGTCTGGTTTTTCCTTCCTTAGGAAAGATTGAGAATGGGCAACATTGACAGTAATAATAACGTGGCTAACAATGAGAGGCCACCACAACGAGCAAGGAGCTATTGCTGCGTCAAGTGGGTTTACTGGTATATTATTTATACCTGCATCTTGTTCATTGTGATTCTTCTCTCACAGTACGGACTGTCTATTCTGTAGACACAAATAAAGAAGGGTCCCTGTGTATCTCCCTATGCAGCAGGAGGGTACAGACGTGGCAACTACAAGACAACCAAGGCCTTATGTGATAGTCCTAATCCATTAACTTATGCAAAGGTGCCTGACTCTGTGGCAAGTGCCACTAGACATCCCTATGCAGGAAAAAATCTTTGGGATATTGTGGCTGAGCGCCAGATACTGATTCTTAAGGAAAGGCAAAAGAGGAGCTCTAGTGTTCCTACACAAGTAGCACATGTAAAGACACCAAATTCACTGGCAAATGTTCCTATGATTCCCCCAGTGAGAAGGAATTATGTTGAAATATTTCATGAGATGATTAAAAAAGCTCATGAAACAAGAGGGGGACTCAATAGAAGTACTAGGGAGGATGATCATAACTTAAATGATTACCTGGATAGTACAGCACATTTGGGAAACAACATGTGGTATCAGCACATGAAAGATGTGGGAAGGAGCACCTCAATGTATGTGCACTGCTGCCTTATAGTGTGGGGGTAGTCCAATATTTTCATAGCTATTGAAATAGATGTCCAGACTGCACATTGTCCATAACACATTGCATTCTGCTGAACAAGAGGTCAGTTCATGGGCCGAACAGCCTACCTAAAATGGGCAACGGAATTGACGAATCCGGATGAATCGGACTATGGTCCAGACACAAAGACAAGACTAAGAGCGCATATGAAAAATCACGTGATAAAATACAAACAGCCTGTAGTGAAAGTAGCTGGAATCAGATGGGAGGTAAACAGAAGACTTGAGAGTCCAGGAAAATCAGCAGAAGACATTTGAAGATGGAAAGAGAGAGGACAAATGCAGATCTTGGGTTCAGTACTTTCACCAGATGGTTGGGAAGAAGGTGTGGTAATCTGCAGAGATTGGGTAATAGTTGGTCATTACAAGCCAACTGTTGAAAATTCAGAAAAACAGTGTAAACCATTATGGTAAAAACTTACAAAACTATTGACATGGGTCAAAGACAAAGGAGGGCCGTTGCAGATAGTGCCTCTGGAAAGTGCAAAGCTGTGTTTCAGCAAAAATGGCACAAGAAATGTTGTGGAGAACCAGAATTGTGGTCAAATTTTTGAGGCACCAGGAATGAGCATTGGAACAGCAGTGATACTGGATCACTACTGGGCTTGTGGATCCAGAGCTTATATGAAGCTGCCCAAGGATTGGGGAGAACTATGTTCTATAGTAAATGTTCATGTTCCAGCATTGGTGATTCCTAAAAGTGACTTGAACATTGGCGAGTTTCCAAAAGCAGATTCCTCATCTGAGGAAGAAGAGATCTGTGGAGCTGATAAATCGAATGAAGAGAGAGAACTACTTCTCAGCAAAGTCAATAGAAGCTTTTGACTCCATTCCATCTGAGCACAGATTATTCAGTCAGACTTCATCGATATTCACGATAATCTTCATGCCATGGATCCAGACAGCAGCAAATACTAAGTGGTTACAAATAACCAGATGGGAGGTGTTGCAGACCACCAACACTGCTATAAGGGATTCAATGCTATTAAGGAAGTGCTGAGAGCCTTACGACTGATGACTCTTCAGAACAGATACGCCCTGGACATGATCACAGCCACTGATGGACGTGTTTGTGCCAAAATTTGAGAATCATGTTGCACGTTCATACCATCTCATGATGATGAAAATGGCACCTTGATAGAGGCCATAGAGATGTTGACAAAGCTACACGTCCAAATGGTAGACGAAGTGGAAGATATTTTTGATGACAGTTGGTTTGAATCACTCTTATCATGGTTTGCACAATGGATGGCATATATGTTCAAATTCCTTTGAGCCCTGATAGTGATGCTGTTGCTTGGATTCTGTGTAAACAGATTGGCTATCTAACAATACAAGAAGACTGCAAAGAAAGCAATAGGAATGAAGATTATTATTGATGTTGAATCAGGATGGAAAACTTAAGAGCTACCAGATGAATAAATCAAAGACTATCTGAAAGCCAGCATCCATGCATCGGAGGGAACAAAATTCCTGTACCCAAAGAACCAGGAAAAATATGTGGGAAAGTGGACCTACTGCAGTCCAAGTGGAAAGTACATGCTTATAACATGGAACAAGGATGAGCATGTGAAATCAGGTGGATGCCTGAAAGGAGTAATACAAATATGGGTCCCTAAGAAGCATTTCTTCAGACAAGGATGTTTAGATGGGAAGGATGATGGGAGAGTGGTCGAAGAATTACCCAGAGGGGGGAGTGTAGAGAAGGAGCCAAGTACCCCCACCTCAAGCATCGCTCCCATGTTGCCCATATGCTGGGAACCAGAATGTGAAATATGTGCAGTGCTAGTGAAGATACCAACACCAAGGAGAATCCTGGAAGCAAGGTTCCCATTGAGAAAGCCATACCTGCATACACGACAATGTGATGGCCATTTGAATGAAATCCTAGAAGAAGTGGGAAAAGTGAGCAAGATGGAAGAGTGGTGACGTCACACAAAGCAGGGCTGATGCACCCAAAAGAGATGAAGAGGCAAGAGAACATAAACATTCTATAGGTGTTAAGAAAATATCGGAGATATGCAACATTTCGGGATCAAGATTAAGATGTTTATGCTACAGAAACGATGAAGATATTAAGTCCTTTTACATGTGTACAGATGCAAAGAAATGCAAGCAAACAAAGTATTCTTAAGCCTAGCTATGTAGTGAAGAGATTGCGGCATACGCCAACATATATATACAGGAGTGAATTAACTATGGACGATTCCACTATGCATTTTTAGCAGAGATGGACCAGAAAAAGGAAGACTTATTCCAGTGTGTCGCAGTTGAAAAAGCAATTGAATTACAGAGATGAAACAAAGAAGGGTGAGGCTGGACCAGCCCTAAGAAGTCAAGGCCACTCTGGGCCGGAATGATTAGACAGTAGTTAGTGTGAAAGAACAAACCCCTGCAACACACAGTACCCACAGTATAAACGGCTGACAGTGGGAAAACCATTCAAGTCGCTGGTCCACGTTAAGCACAGCTACAAGCTTCCTGAGAGGGAAAGGGAAGCAAGTGACTTTACCAACTAGTGGGCAGGACAAGGCAGACACCCAAAAGCTGATGGCAGACAAGCTGGGGAAGCGAATATCTGCAAAAACAGACCACCCCAAAAGCGAAGTGAGGGTTTTAACATACTACTGCTTCTACAGGAGATAACAGCAGCAGGTGATTCCGGGAATAACTGGATAGGTGCACCCACTTACCGCACGCTGCTCCAACTGAACGGATCCTAATACCCCATATTGGCAAATACGCACATGGGCAAGATGAAACACAGCAAATCAAAGGATAAATCAGTGGCAACAATCAGAGACATGCTACAACACCCTAAGCCACCAACAGAGGTTCCCCTGCCACTTGAGGAGGAAGCTCAACCGACCACGAAAGGAGATATTGTATGCCTGTTCCAATCACTACAAAAAGAAATGTCATCCTTGGCCAAAGAGCTTAGAAGTGCTTTTCAAGACCTTGTGCGCACTGCGCAACAAATTCATCCAAACTGGATAATCTAGAAACAGCATTTTGTGAGCAGATGCAGTTCTACGACAAGCTTGAGCAAAGGGTGTCGGCACTCGAAGCATACAAGCACACTTCGGAAGAAAAGCTTGAGGACACGGAAAATCGTTCCTGCAGGAACAATATATGAATAAGAGGCATGCCAAAGGAATTTTCGGATCGAGATCTTGAAGGATACATCCGGGATATGTTCCTGGAGATACTGTGGGCAGAGGAAGTAGCAGACCTCACACTGGATCGTACACACAGGGTATTTTCCAACTTCCAGACAAGACAAAACCTGGTCCCAGATGTCCTGGTGCAGGTCCACTTCTTTAAAACCAAAGATCGCATTTTCCAAAAAGCCAGGACTAGAAAAGACATTCTATTTCAGGAATCGATGATAGAGCTATTCCAAGATCTCTCTCAGGAGATGATACAACACAGCAGGCAAATGAGGCAGTTGACAACATAGCTAACGGAAAGAGGGATCTGCTATAAATGGCGATACTCGTTCTGAATCCTGTTCCAGGTGGAGGGCTCACATCAGTACACCTCAGTGAGGGCAGCAGTAGACGCCTTGAAGATCCCAGAAGCGGTGACCCAAGTACCGGAGGAGCAGACATCCGGAACATCGAATCCTTCATGGTCTCAACCCAAATCAAGGAAGAACAGGCGCTGCGACCGCAAAAGACCATCATGGACAGAAGAGAAAGGAGCGGAGAAGAGGAGACACCAGGCTGACAGTTCGACTATGGCGATTACCTTCACTAGGGACTGGAATGGTGGCTCTCCGATCCACAATGTTTACAACCAGGACACCAAAGTACTGCAATCAGAAGAAGATGATTGTGCCGGCCACAGCAGATCAGTTAATTAGTGCAAGAACTTCATAGTTCACATCGCAATAGGACCACGCGCCCTGGTTCAAAAGCAAAGAGCTTGATGATGACCTCACAGGAGGTTGTATTTGTTATTGGTTGTGAGTTTCTACTGTTATTCAATTTTTTCCATCTTTTCTTATTCATTTTCACTCTGAATGTGGGTTCGCCTGCTCCATTAGGGAGGGGGAGAAATTGTACAATTGAAAGGAGAAAAATGATAAGATGCTTAAAAGGGAGGGCTTGAGGGTACACAGGCAATGTCAAACACCAACACTCATTGGGCAGTAGGTTTGAAGTGTTCAAAGAAGCTTATAATACCATATTGTAAATGATGGCTGACTTAAATATAGTGTCCTTGAATGTTCAGAGCCTAAATTCACTGAGAAATCAGAAAAGTGTTTTGTCAAAATGAATTGACCTTGTCGGATGTATTGACCCACTAAGCTCTGCCCTGTGACATCACTATGTGCTGCTGGCACCCAAACCAACAAAATGGCAGCAAAAAGCCCTGTGCGCGCTAAAACCTCTGAGAAGTGTGCAGGGAAACCGGAATAGTTGGCTGCCAATCTACTTTGCCTGTGTCAGTTGTAGAACAGGAGACCACACTGCCAAAACCTGTCATTGGGCTGCCCACAGAGGGAAATGGAACTACCTGAAAAGGCAGTGCTTCATTGCAAAGAAACCCAGAAGTCCTCTAAAATCTGTTTTTCCTTGGCTGTTGAAATTGCAAATAATGGTTCCCAAACATCAGAAAAGATCCAACATCCTTGCTGGGTGTTAACGATCACCTTATTTAAGGAATCCCCATAAGCACACAATGTCAGGAGAAGCAGATTGCATCACAAGAATATCCACATTAAATAAAGGTGCTTGCCTGGGAAAATCTGTCAGAATATGGGCGCAGTACCGCTGGCCGCCTGTATCAAAGCTGTCATTTAAGTGCATTAGGAGTTTAAACTTGTGCATTAAAATCAAACTGTTGAAAAGAAGAGACTTGCCATCAAAAGCAATATAGGTTGCCACTATTTAATTTCTATGTTGAAAAAGACTGGAATTGGAGATATGTTTGCCTGTTTTTAAAATTGTAACTTTAATTTCAACAAAGAACCATGTAACAATTTACCTTAAAGTAACCTGATTCAGCAAAACGTCAAAGAAGCTTTCCCCACTGGGAAACACCTCACCCTTCTCCTTCCCACCAAAAGGGCAGGAACTCTCAGTCAGATGTTAATGAAGAGGGGGAGGAGATTTTGCTCTGCTGCTCTGAGAGAGACAATAGACTTCCTGGATTGAAAGGGTATGCAAATTCAAGTGACAACAGAAACCCCTGCCAGCAGGAAGAGAGGCCGGGATTGCTCTTGGCCCAGCAAAACTTTGGGGGCGGGATAGACAGATTTGTGTATCCTCAAACCACAAGAAAGTATCTTTTTGAAAAGACTGACAGAGAACTGTGCAAAATTGTAAAAATCTGTAAAATATAGTGTTGTTAACATGAACATCTTGGTCACATTTTGAAACTACTCAGAACTCTGTGCTATGTTCAGAGACATAACTACAGATATTGTGATTTTGTAGCAATTGTGATGATGCTAGAAATATGAAACTTCACAGGATTATGCCCAGATATCATGCGCATATATGTCTAAGAATGTGGACAAATCTCTCATTGTGTACCGAACCAAAAGCGCGAAAAACTATCAAATCTGAACTGAAGCTCTCACTGAGATGGGACTCGGATGAATACTTGATCGATTTAATCTGTGATGTAAATATGTTATTGCTAGCAAGTTGGTAGTATTGTAAATATGCTTTATATGAAAAATAGATTTAGTGTGCAGAAACAAAGGGGAGGTTCTCCCTGGATTGTAAAATACAGCATCATCATGACACCAGATTTTCTTCTCAAATTAGGAGAGGGGGGACAGACCCTAACTAATAGGATTCCTAGAGGGTATGCCTAGTATAATTCAGCCTACCCACCCCTTTGGGAAATACATAAATAGAGATAGCTTAGAACCTAGAGACACACATTCACCCATCAACTGATTGCTGGCGGGGCACTTTGCAAGAGAAATCCATATCCAAGAATCCAGAATTTTGAAAGCAGAAAGGCCCATTTCCAAAGCTGAACCCTTCTCAGCTTGGCCTTTAAAATCCTGAAACCAGATTTTACCCCAGACCTCGAAGGGGAACCACAAAAAGAACAGCCTGGCTGTGCTGTTGATGCTTTCTTGCCAAGAATTCTTGCTAGAATCCAGAGATCCAAACCAGTAGAGCAGATCTGTAACCAGATAGCTGTGAACCAAAACCAACCCATCAGATCCAGTCCAGAGTGCCGTGCAGTGTCCAGAGTGCCATGCTGAGTGCAGAACCCGAGCGTCCTGAACTCCATCCGGTGGGCTATCAGAATTCCAGTCCAGAAATCTTTGACCAGATCCATGACGGGTCCCTTCCAAACAGTAGTAGTGAGTATCTATAGCATAGAATTGTCACTAGCAAACATCTTATCAATAAGTAATCCTATCCAAACCCACTCTCTTATATCCATAACTCCATTGTAGAAAATATTTGGTCTTACCTGAATCTTTCTCTCATCCCTATAGTCCTTTGATAATAGTAGTGTTAAAATAATCTTTGCGCTAATATATTTGCTGAAGAAAGACAAGCGTCTCGGCAGGTAGAAACATCCAGAGGCGTTGCTGGATTGGTGGCTGTGCTGTTGTGTAGCTTGTGGCTTCATAGACTCCCTAGTATAAGAAACTTGTTTGTAATTTTTAAAAAAGCGCAACTTGTTTTACAAATTTTAACTCTTTCTGAAAAAAACCGACCTCTACAAAAACCTTCATAACTTCCATAACGTGTATGCTAGAAATTTAAGTGTCAAATTGAAGCTAACATCCTCTGCTTTCCAACAAATGCAAAACCGCATTCCAACTCCTTCTAGTTGTTCCACAATCGCGCGCGGAAAAGTTTGCCGCAAATTTTTCATTTGGCTCAATTTCATCACGTGTAAAACAGCTGTTCTTTGCATCCGACCTCTGAATTAAGTGTTCAATATGCTAGTGACTCAATAAGCATTGCTAGTGTTTATCTGAAACTATACAAAGCGGCTCCCACTAGTTTTGAATCCAATTTAGTGAATTAAATCCATTTTTCAGTGTTTTTAACCATTCATTCAAAGCCACATTCAAAACCCGTTTGACCCGTTTGCAATCATTCCTGTTTCTCTCCGAGTTTGCTGGGAGAAATTGGGATTAACACTGTATTTGTTGAGTGTGTATTCCTGAAACCTCTTTTCTCTCCTTCCATCTCTTTATCTTGCATAGTGGGGGGATTGAGTAGTGTGCAGGGGGAAAGAGTGACATTGCATTTGACTGAACCCACACAAAGTATTATTCTATGCTGCATTATTTTTCCTATCCATACTCCTTCTGATTAAAGAGATTGTTGATTGTAAATTCACCCCATTGGTGATCCTTGTATAAATATTAAATAGTGTGATATATATATATTGTGAAATATATAAAATAAATCTTTTTTATTTTTTTTATTTTATATGTTTTCTTGGTTAAAAGTCAAATATGTATAAAACAATCATCAACTTAAAATAAACCTTTAACATTTCTGTTCCAAAAAGAACATCCACAAACCACAGCAAAATCCACTCCACCAAAAAATAAACCTTTAGCCTTTCGATTCCAAAAACCATCCCTGAGCTTAAGCAAAATCCATCCCACTAATTCCCCAAAAAACAGACCATTAGACAGTTAAAATCAGCAACATCCATCCAAAATTCCATTAACACCCTCCCTCCTTCCCTCTTCCCCCCGATCAGATAGCACAGCATGAAGCATTTTCATCGCGGCAATAACCAAGCGGGGTTGATCACCAATTAACATCCAGTTCCACCATTCCCCACTTGTAAGAGTTGATTTTGTCCATAAGAGTTCATCTAGAAAGAATGCTCGGATCTCAATCAGAGCTTCACAGTTCATTACCAGATGCTCCGAGGTTTCCACCTGGCAGATACTCTTACAATACCGACAGTTTGCATTTTCCACCGCCGCCATTTTCCTCTTAAACAAGATCTCTCTTGTGTGTAAGATGTTTAAACGACATCTGAGAAGAAGGTCACGATATTTTGACGAAGGGAATTTGATCATGAACTTCTGAAGTTTATTAACTCTCCCCCACTCAACGGACAGAGATTGTCTGGATCCCCGACCACCACAATGATCTAAAGTGGTAATCCAATCTCTGAGCAACAACTTCTTTCTCACACTCATTGGATTACACAGTAACATATTTACGGACACATCCTTATCCCACAGAAGGGCTTCCACCTTGTTATGCCATTCTTCAAATGGTCATTTTACCAACCTATTATCCAATGCCAAGATCTTAAATGGTTTTTCAACACTCTCCAAAGCACATTTCCTGTTTAGTGATACCCACACTACCAATGATTCCAAGGAGATAATTTGGCAGATGTAATATCTTGCACCAAAAATGACCCTCCAATTTCTCCCTACAATCATAAGAGAGGAAGAAAACCGCCTCAGCTCCATAGGTTAGGATCTATGCCACCTTCTGCTAGTAAAAGGTAACGATCAGTATTAACGTGAATTTACCAAATTTCTGGTGGAGTAACCTGCCCTGATTGACCAAAGGAATCATTCTCTGCCATAGGTATTCATAGTGAGCAACCTCATTAGCATTTCTATTGACAGTAACCCTAGGTAAACTATTGAATCCACCGTCTCTAAGGGGATTCCTCCCACACTCCAGGTAAATTTCTCTTTAAATCTATTTAACTTTGCAAAACAGCCTGCTTCCTGATTCAGTGTGACCGGGGGGATTCAAAGAGAGGGGCGTGATATAAGGGTTTATCAATCAGAAATAAAACTTATAGACAAAAATATCTAATTAAGGGTTCCAGCTGTGCATCACACGCTAGGCATTGACTTAGGTGGAGTGCCGGCTTGTAATCACTTACAGGATTGGGGGCTCGTGTCTGGCATTTCTGAATTAGATATACCACTTGTGTGAGTCTAATACAGTGTGCTAACTGACGGGGTACATAAACTCGGTTGGGCTACCACACTGTGAAAAGCACCTCTCAATAGGAACGCTCTAAGGAATTGGTCTGTTTTTCAACAATAAAATAAACATCTGTAAGTCAGGAAGGAAATCAATATTTCCAGAATGGCGAATTTGGTAGAGATCAATATGGCTAAAGAACATCTACTGCATACATTATTTGTAAGAGGTGAATGGACAGAGCAGGATCAGAATGTGTGGTTGCAGGCAATCACAGAACAGATCACTGCAACAGGGTTAGACATATGGAAAGACCAGAGTCCATTACGTGTGGCCCTGAGTGAACTATATATGGCACCTAAGGCAAAGGAAGAGCAAAGCAAGATTGCCAAAATAGCAGCATATCAGGAAAAATATGCTGAGGGCCAAGACCGGGCAAACAAGCAACTGCAGGTGTTAGAAAAGGCCCAAATTGATCTGGACTCTGCAGAGCAGATGCTACAGAGGAGCCAGGAATCAGAAAATGAAAGTAGGCAGCACCTAGCCAAAATAAAAGAAGACATGGGTATCCTGCAGCAGGAGAAGGTAGAACAGGATACCAGAATGCTGGCCTTGCAGAAGGAGTACCAAGAAAGTTTGGACTCTCTACTGCAGAGCCAGAAAAACCTGGAACAACAAATACATTTCAACAGGGCATGCACAGAGCAGGCAGTCCCCCTCAAAGCCACCTACACAGAGAGAAAGAAGAGACTAATAAATTAATCCTGAAAGACCTGGATACCCAGGCAGAATTTGATGAAGAGCGCCAGAAAGCTGGTGCGCTCCAAAGACAGAGGGACGACCTGGCATGCTCTTGCTCAGGAAAGGGGCACCTTAGGCCAGGAAGTCTGCTATTTAAAAGAGAAGATAGAAGAAAATCACCTGGCCCTTCAGGGACTGGGTGACCTCCAAAAAGATCATGAAAAATTGTTAGAGCATACCAGGAGGGTGGAATATTTTCTAGCAAGGAAGGACCAGGCCAGTATGGACCCTCCTGCAGCAAAGACTGGCCCAGTACTCTAAAACAACACAGGAAGCACAGAGAGACAATGAGGCTCTCTGTGAGAACAATGACAGGCTCCACAGACAGGTAGCCATGCAAGAGAAATTGATAGAAACCATCAAGGCCTTGAACAGAAATGGCAACAGGGAGCAGGGGGCAGAGAGAGATGAGGTTCGCTGGGAAAGGGAAACACCTGAGCATAACCTTCGGAACCCTAGTGCCAGCGGCCTTCATCTCTTCCAATCCCTGGACTCTGACACCCCATGTCCACTGGCGCACATGAGCCAAGGGCCACGGGGATGGCAGATTTCAATCCAATCAGGATTAAGGGGCTCATGGATCAGTGCCTCCCAGGAATGGATGGGCGGGCATCTGGGTATGGGTAAAATTTCATGGGGAACCCCCTCACCTCTTCCCAGCTAGGACAGTGGGGGGGTACTCATCAAATCCAGGACACAGGAGACTAGGTCCCCACATTCTGCCAGCCATTCCCAGGCTCGCAGAATCCGGGAGAGCCTAGAAGACCAGACGGGCACCTCTGGGAGCAGTGCCTCTGAGTCAGAGGAGGAGTGGACCAGGGTTACCCGAACCAAAAAGACCAATAAGGTAAAAAAGGGTCTTGCTCAAGGATCCCCTAAAGCAAATCAAAGCGATAAGGAGCATCATCACGCCCTATCATAAGAACGCAAAATATTCTGTTTGGGAGCACTTAGAGCTCTTTGAACAGATGATGGAAACTTTCCATTTGAAGGACATCCAAAGCTGTATTCAATATGTGAAATGGAACTTTTCACCAGAATACTCCGGCTACTTTGCGGGGCTGGAGGACCAAAATCATTCTAGATGGTCCACCTATAGGGTGGCCATCTTGAAGCATTTTTCTGTGCACAGAAATCCTCAGGAGGCTCGCAAGGCAGCCTACAACTTGCAATGTGGGGAAGATCAGGCCCCACAAGATTTGTTCAGGAATTAAAGCGTGCCTTTGCGCAGACCACCAGAAGGGTGCGCACTGACAGCAAAGAGTTTGTGAATACTTTCTTCCACGCCCTCCCCAAGTACATCATGACCCAGCTAGTGAGAGATTTTCACGAGAAAAGATCATTAGGCTGGCTCATTGAACAGGCCACACGCATTTATGAGGTGCAAAAGACCATAGAAAACAGAAATACTCCAAAAAGCCCCAAATCAACCAACACCCCTGCTGATGCTAAGGTGACAGAGGTGAAGGTTGCCCCCATTTTAGATTTGGAGATGGGGGGGGGCCTAAAAACCTGCCTGCACAGAATCAGAGTGATCCCACCAAACAGCAGCTAACCCAGACAACTTCCCTCCTCACTTCCCCCTGGAGGGCAGTAATTCCCCAAATCCTGGACAGAACTTCTTCCCCAGGTATCCTCAAAATTTACAACCCCAAAACAATCCATCCTTCTTTCCCCACTTTCCTGAGCCCAGACAACCAAATCCGGGAGAGGGGAGGCCAAGGGTGGAGGGGTACCCACATTTTCCAGTATTTCCAGAGAAGGGATAGCTACCCTTCCCAGGATCAGCCCAGGGGAGACAACAGAACCCCAAATCAGCCTGAGCGGGTGTCACAACTAGAGCGCCAGGTCCAACACATGGCACAGGATCTGGGTTGCATGCTGAGGGCTCAGCAGAACCCTCAGATGAGCATGCCGGCGCAGAATGTCTCAAACTCCGGACCTGCAGCTCCAGAGCAATGACGGGGTAAGAACCCAGACAACCCACTGGTTCACAGGGAGGAGGCACAAGGGGAAGGGGGGTGTAAAGCCTTGGAGGAAGCTTCCTTCCCCACTTGTAAAAAGCCCCTGGAAACCCAGGAACCAGAACCAAAATCTCCTTCCCCTAAAAGTCTGCCACCCAAGCAGCAGAGGGGGGGTAGGAGAAACAAAGAACCCAAACAGGCCCATTTTGAGGTGGAGGTAGAAACTTCCAATTTGAAGGAGAGGGATCCTCAGAGGATCCTGGGAAAAGGATCTTCTCCTTCAGAGATGGGGGAACTCCTCCCAAAGAAAAATGGGTCCCCAAGGATCCAAATCCAGAATGGGTAGATGTGGGGACGGAGATAGCACCGCCTATCATCCAACCCCAGAACCAACAACATGAAAATCCCCTGGTTCAAACCCAGCCCTGCGACTGCCTCCAAAATGGGGGGTGGTGGGGCAGCCCAGCACCAGAACCAGGGGAACCCAAAACTTCTCCCATATCTAGCTGTCACCTTTTCTTTTCAGATTCCCTAGACTCCAAACAGAGTACTGCCCAAATCTCTTCTCTATCAGTGTCCAAAGCCAAGAAATTAACCCAGCAGTTGTCCAAAAATGTACATTATCTGTGCCCCCTTGAGGAGAAGGAGGGAAGATTCTATGCCCCGGTCCAAACACAGGGGCAGTGTACAATTTTGGCACTGGTGAACACTGGATTCCAAGCTACCCTTCTGTCAAAAAGGGCCTTTGATGAACTAAATTCGGGAAGGGGGGAGAATTACCAAATTCCTCTCACCCCTCTTCCTGGACAACTTCAGAACTTCGACAGGAAGGAAATTCCTGTCGAGGGGACTGCTGATTTGGACATTAAAATTGGGCGACACAAGGTGAAGCATCTTCTGTGACTCCAGAGGGCACCCCTTGTTTACTAGGGAATGACCTCCTGCGAAGCTTGTCACCCCTAATAAATTGTGTAAACAAGGTTCTCTGGACCCAGACTAGCCGACCGATAAAATTAAAACAGAGTGTTAACCATGTTAGTTTAAACGGCACATGCCACATGGTTGAACAAAAATCTGACCAAGTAGAATTTCACTTCCAGAACACCCAAATCTCAGACGTGACATTAATAGAAGTAGGACAACAAACTGGTGATGGGGGGTCCTCTCTATTTCTGAAAATCAACCTTCCTTCCAGTCTAAGGTGGCATTCCATACTGGAAGGAAAGACTCTGAAATTCTTCACAAACTCACAATCAGACATTCCCACTCCTATAGTACAGAAAGATGAGACTTCAGCTCAAAGCCTGGCTGATATTCAGCAAATTGGAGAGCAGTTGTTCATCCCTGTTAAGTTAAGTGAAGGGAAGGACTCTGTTCTCACCCGAGTGTGTGTGTGAACAATGGTAAGAGCTTCATCAGCGAAGCCATGTTCCGCAAACTCCCAAAAGATCCAGACATTCCCACATTTAAACTGATAGACAAATGGGAAATGGATCTGGAAACACCCACTTCCAAACATCTCCTGCCAAGCAGGTGTATGCTCAAAATCTCCATAGGCAACAAGAGCATAGTCCATAATTGTTGGGTCGTGCGAGACGTCACTGCCACCTTTTACTTAGGCAGTGACATTCTCAATCGCTTTGCCATTAGTTTGGACCTAATAAACTTCAAAGCTTGGTCCCGATTAGCGGATAATCCCATGGGCTTTGATGACCCAGAGAAAGCATTTAGGTCAGCTCAACTGCTGCCTTATGCAGTTGAAATTCAGATTGGAGAGGAGGTCACCATCCCAGAAAGAACCTGACAATTCTCACTGGAAGTGAAAGTTAAAAGAGGACAGAAATTGAAAAACCCTGATGCCTATATTCATCTAAATGCTTATTTCCAACAGCAAGGGCTGGGGGTAAACCCAACACCACTAGTCAATATAGAACATGACACCATTCCAATAGAGATGGATAACAGCGACTTAAAGAGTATCACTCTAGCCACAGGCACCATTATTGGAATGGCGGTTGATGACCGACATTTTTCCATAGATTTAGGTAATGAACTGTTAGGACCAATCCCCAAGGACTGTTTTGACAGTGATAGTCATGACAACACAACACCAGACAGAATCATTACCCGGCATGGGGGGAACTTCCTGGTGTACACTTCCTGCCCTTATGGTAAGGAAGATGTGACCTGTGACTTTGGGAGGGATGAGGTGATTTTCCAAGTCCGCGAGGACTGCCTTCCCCACCTGAAGCCACCAGTCCAAATTAGCACTCTGACTTCTCCACCCAGTTGGAGGAGGCCGCTGAGATAACAAAACCGGAAGTCTTTCCAGGCTTCATGCAGTTGGTTGAAGAGAGACTCAACCTAGCTGATGCCTGTGAGACTCTGGAGCAGAAACAAAAATTTAAACAAGTTTTCTTGGATTTTCAGGATCCCTTTGCGGTGGACTCATATGACTGTGCTCGCACCGACATCCACACAACAACCATTCCCACGGACCCTGGCATGACTCCAGTGTTTGTGAAGCAATATCGCTTGCCCCTCGCATTAATGGAGTCCCTTACTGAAATAATTAAGAACCTTGAGTCCTGTGGGATAATCTGTCCAGTGCACAGCACCTTCAATAATCCGGTGCTTGGGATTTTGAAGCCAAACGGCCAGTGGAAACTCTGCGCCGACCTTAGGGAGCTCAACAAATGGGTCCATACTTCCCGATGGCCTCTTCCCTACATTGACCAAGGGCTGGCCCAGATCCAGGGGTCACAGGTATTCACTGCCATTGACCTATACAATGGGTACTGGACTGTACCTGTCAGTACGGAGGACCAATACAAGCTGGAATTCAACATTTTCTTACATAAGGCCATGCCCGACCTGGGTGAAAGGGGTAACCTGGCTTATGTAGATGATGTTTTAATCAAAAGCTCAACTGTGGAGGAACACATAGCAGAGATCTGTTATGTTCTGACACAGTTGAGGGCCGCCGGAGCAAAACTCTCTTTTCAAAAGGCACAGTGGTGTAGAACCTGTGTCAATTTCTTGGGCCATGAGATTACTCCTCAGGGTCTCTGTCCCCAGGAAAATAAAGTGGAAGCACTCCAGAAATTGAAAGACCCCACAACTCTGCGGGAACTAAGGAGCCTCCTTGGACACTACTAATTACAGCAGAAAGTTCATTGAGGACTAAGCAGAGATCACAAGACACCTGATCCATCATTTGAAGGGGGGGTCAAGTGGGAGTGGGGTCCAGAACAAGCCGAGGCAGTCAGACAACTCAAAAGAAGCCTCTCACAAGCGCCTTGCCTAGCTTACCCTGTCAAAAACAAGGAGTTGTTCTTGGAGACAGGGTTCTCAAATACATGCTTGACTGCAGTATTATACCAAAAGCATGAGAAGGTCAATAAAGTAATCTCCTATGCGAGTAAAAGTTTATCCTCTGTGGAGGAAAAATTCAACAACTGTGAGAAGGCACTCCTGGCAACGGTGTGGACATTGATGATTTATTACCGGTTTATCCAGGGGGAACACATCATAGTGGAGACCCCACACCAGCCTCTGCAATATCTCCAAAGTGACAGAATCCGGGCCGGAAATGTGAGTAATTCCCGAATTACTTCCTGGATTCTGTCAATGCCAGGCTTTCCTATGGAGGTCAAATATGGCCAAAACAAGAAGAGTCCCCTCGCGCAAGGTCTGGCTGACTTGCATGATTGTGCTAGAGAAAACTGTCTCGAGGACGAAAGTCTTAAAATTATGGACAACATGGAGGCATCCCTTAATTCCCCACACACAGTTTTTGAAGAAGACAAGTGTGAGGGAATGCTCACTGTCTATGTGGATGTATGCTCCTACCATGTTGACAACAACAGGGAAAAAGAACTTGTGGCCGGCATAGGGAATGCATGGGTGAATGAGACCCCAGAACCCTCCGCTGGGTACAAGATTGGTCCCTGAAGTAGTCAAGTGGCAGAGTTGATGGCTGTGCATCAAGCCATCATCACTGCTGTCCAACATCAACTCCACGAACTGGTCATAATCACCGATTCGGATTATGTATGGAACGGGTTCGTGGAGCACCTTGTTAACTGGAAAACCAGAGGCATGTTATGTGCTAATAACAAACCATTGAAACATGGAAAATTAATTCAAAACATTGGTGATCTGGTCACCTCGAATGGGATGACCATCTACTGGGAAAAGATCAAGGGTCATTCTAAAGTAGAGGGACCAGACAAAACTGGAAATGACCTAGCTGATCAGCTGGCCAAAACCGGAGCCATCCAAGTGGATCTACTTGAGATCGAGTCCCTGTTGGGGAAATCCAGGTCACTGCTATCATTAGGTCCCAGACAAATTCTCAGAATGAACTCTCAACTGCACAATGGAGTAAGGAGACCCCAGATGCTGATTTGATTACGGCTCAAAAAGGGGATTCAATAATTGGTAATTTTTTATCAACACATTGAGGACCCTGAGACCTTTCCCCTGACGAATACTGATTACATAGGGAAGGAGGACCTCAGAGGGTTGATGAAATGTCCAAAAATGTTCCGAATCCAAGACGGTTTGCTGGTAAGGAGATCCCTAGCTGGCCATGATCAGTGGGTGGTGCCTACCTCATTTCGAAGCCTGATGTTAAGTCACGCCCATGATGCGGCCACAGCCGGTCATAGGGGGTTTTATACAACACTTGAAATCTTAAGAGAGGTTGCATACTGGCCACACATGGAGCAGGACCTCGACCAATACTTGAAGGGGTGTCTTGTGTGTGCACAATTTCACCCTACATCCCTCACACGCTGTGTGCCTCTCCAAAAGAGGGGTTGACACTGCCTTGGTCAGATTTACAAGTCGATTATATCGGGCCTGTGATTCGCTCCTCTAGGGGGAACAAGTACTTGTTGATGGTGACATGCTTGTTCACTAAATGGGTGGAATGTCTCCCAGCCCCAAATTGCAAGGCAGAAAAAGCAGCTGCCCTGATGATCAACCACATCTTCTCGCGTTTTGGACTACCCCAAAGGATTGAGTCAGACCGAGGTAGCCACTTCACTAGCAAAGTAATCAGGGGAGTTGCTAGGTCTGGAAAAGACCCGGCGCTACGCTGGTATCGGAACTGTTGTGACTGGGGGCTAGATAGTCTTTTGGCTGTAGCTCCTGAGATTCTATCCGGAGCTACAACCAAAAGATCAGGGGCTAGAGCCCCCTTAGCTCCGCCCCCCCAGCAATGCCCCTGGAAGTAATGACAAAGATGTGGGAGATACTTGGGGTCAAAAGGAAATTACACATTGCCTGCCAGCTAGCCTCTAGTGGTGCGGTGGAGAGATACAACAAAACAATTGTGAGCATATTAAAAAAGTTTGTGGCAGATTCTGGGCCAAGTTGGGATATACGATTACCTCTTGTCCTGATTGCTATCAGATCTACCTCTTCATCTGCAACAAAAATGTCACTGTTTGAGCTGATGGCTGGATGGAGGATGGTGCTTCACCAGCATCTGCTCTACAGAACCCAAGAGCAGACATTGATCAATGCCTCCACAACTCATGAGTATGTGGAAAATCTAAGAAAACACCTTCAACATGCTTTTGCCTATGCTCAGCGAAATCTAGAGAGATCTGCAGACAGCATGAAGACCCACTATGAACTAAAGGCTACTAGAAAAGAATACCATGTAGGAGACCGGATCCACTTATACAATTTCCAAAGGAACCAGGCCAAACAGCGTACATTTTTGCCTAGCTGGAGGGGCCCTTTTGAAATTGTAGACAAAATCTCACCAGTCCCCTACAAAATCTGCATCCCCAAGCGCAGTAGTTTGGCAGAGGGGGAAGATAAGTGGGTCAATATTAACCAACTGAAGTGTTGCCATCCTAGGCACACTCTACAGCAACTAGAGGAGTCTTCTGGAACCCCAGAGGGGGTCGCTCCTGCTCCCTAGAACTCCAACTATAAAAATATTCCATCTATATAATCAATAAATTGCCAATAGAAAAATTATCCTGATATGTCAAATGTATGTGTCCACCCCACTACATCAATAGTGGTGGGGAAATGTCTACAAATATGTTTTTGCTTTGTCATTCCAGAATTGGAAACCATGGGGACTAAAACCAAGGAGGACCACCCAGGGACCGGAAGGAAAGATCCAAGGAGCCCGGGGTATCGCTCCATACTAACATCAGGACTGGGTTAAGAGCGAAACTCCCAGACCCCCTATCAGAACGATAACGAGGGAAGATGGTGGGGTAGCAGACACCCAAGAAGGAGTTAACAAGGAGTTTGCAGATTGTTATAAGATGCTATATAGGGACGAGTAGGGCTGTTGCCATGACGAGATAATGGAAACATTAGAAGATATAGGACTGCCTAAGATAAGCGAAGAAGAGAGGGAGGAGCTAGATGCACTGATCACTCTGGAGGAATTAGAAGAAGTGGTGAAGCAGTTGCCCACCAGTAAGACCCCGGGGGCAGATGGGTTCCCGAGTGAATTTTACAAGGTATATAGAGAGGAAGTGCTCCCTCCAATGTTAGAAATGCTCAACGAAGCGTTCGAGGAAGGACGGTTGCCGGAATCACTCAGAGAAGCGATCATAATACTACTTCCCAAACCGAACAAACCAGGGCATAGCTGTGGCTCTAACAGACCTTTGTCGATGCTGAACCAGGACAGCAAAATATTGACAGCTGTCCTGGCAAACAGATTGTGGAGAATAATTAGCAAATTAACACACCCAGATCAGACGGGCTATGTCCCGAATAGGAACATAACCCATAATCACAGGTGACTCCAACGGATGATCGAATGGGGCAGTAAGGCCAAAGGCGAAATGGCGATTGTGTATCTAGACGCGGTAAAAACTTTCGACTCTGTCAAGTGGCCGTGGCTGCTGACGGCCCTGGAGGGGAATGGGATAGGGCCTGGCTACATTAGGTGGGTGAAGATGTTATATAGTGAGCCGCTAGCCAGAGTTCGAACGGGATCAGTGATATCCGAAAGATGACAAGTTAGTAGAGGCAGCAAGCAGGGGTGTCCTTGGTCCCCGATGCTTTACAGTCTAGCCCTGGAGCCCCTACCAATATACCTCAGGCAACAATACGATGCGATAGGTATTGAGGTAGGAAGGGAACGACACCTGATATCCTTATATGCGGATGATTTGTTACTATACTTGAGGTACCCGGAAGAAAATCTCCAGTTCATCCTGGAGGTGATGGAGAGGTATGCGGGGTTGTCCGGGATAGCGGTGAATCCTCAAAAATCTAGCATTTTTCCGCTGGGCAGCTATATAAAAAAACCATCAGGACTGGGCGAGGAGAACTGGTCGATCCACCACTGATGGGAGAAGCTGATGAATTTTGCCATTTGAACCAGACAGAAAAGAAATTGATCATCCCAATCTCAACTTCTCTTGATGGATGGTCAACGCCAAATCGCGAGGGGGAGCTTGTGGGATGTATTGACCCACTAGGCTCTGCCCTGCGACATCACTGTGTGCTGCTGGCACCAGAACCAACAGAATGGCCGCAAAAAGCCCTGTGCGCGCTAAAACCTCTGAGAAGTGCGCAGGAAAACCAGAAAAGTTGGCTGCCAAACTACTGTGCCTGTGTCAGTGGTAGAACAGGAGACCACACAGCCAAAACATGTCATTAGGCTGCCCACAGAGGGAAATAGAACTACCTGAAAAGGCAGTGCTTCATTTCAAGGAAACCCAGAAGTGCTCTAAAATCCATTTTTCCTTGGATGTTGAAATTGCAAATAATGGATCTCGAACATCAGAAAAGATCCAACATCCTTTCTGGGTGTTAACTATCGCCTTATTTAAGGAATCCCCATAAGCACACAATGTCAGGAGAAGCAGATTTCATCACAAGAATATCCACATTAAATAAAGGTGCTTGCCTGGGAAAATCTGTCAGAATAAGGGCGCAGTACCGCTGGTCGCCTGTATCAAAGCTGTCATTTAAATGCATTAGGAGTTTAAACTTGTGCATTCAAATCAAACTGTTGAAGCATCAAAAGCAATATAGGTTGCCTGCCACTATTTAATTTCTATGTTGAAAAAGACTGGAATTGGAGATGTTTGCTTGTTTTTAAAATTGTAACTTTAATTTCAACAAAGAACCATGTAACAATTTACCTTAAAGTAAACTGATTCAGCAAAACTTCAAAGAAGCTTCCCCCAGTGGGAAACGCCCCCACCCTTCTCCTTCCCAACAAAAGGGCAGGAACTCTCAGTCAGATGTTAATGAAGAGGGGGAGGAGATTTTGCTCTGCTGCTCTGAGAGAGACCATAGACTTCCTGGATTGAAAGGGTATGCAAATTCAAGTGTCAACAGAAACCCCTGCCAGCAGGGAGAGAGGCCTGGATTTCTCTTGGCCCAGCAAAACCTTGGGGGCGGGACATACAGATATGTGTATCCTTAAAACACAAGAAAGTATCTTTTTGAAAAGACTGATAGAGAACTGTGCAAAATTGTAAAAATCTGTAAAATATAGTGTTGTTAACATGAAAATCCTGGACACGTTTTGAAACTACGCAGAACTCTGTGCTATGTTCAGAGACATGACTACAATAATTGTGATTTTGTAGCAATTGTGATGATGCTAGTAATATGAAACTTCACAGGATTATGCCCAGATGTCATGCGCATATATGTATAAGAATGCGGACAAATCTGACATTGGGTACCCAACCAAAAGCGTGAAAAACTGTCAAATCCGAACCGAAGCTCTCACTGAGATGGGACTCGGATGAATACTTGCTCGACTTAATCTGTGATGTAAATATGTTATTGCTAGCAAGTTGATAATATTGTAAATATGCTTCATATGAAAAATAGATTTAGTGTGCAGAAACAAATGGGAGGTTGTAAAATACAGCATCATCATGACACCATATTTTCTTCTCAAATCAGGAGAGAGGATAGACCCTAACCAATAGGATTCCTAGAGGATGTGCCTAGTATAAGTCAGCCTACCCATCCCTTTGGGAAATACATAAATAGAGACAGCTTAGGGCCTAGAGACACACATTCACCCATCAACTGATTGCTGGTAGAGTACTTTGCAAGAGAAATCCATATCCAAGAATCCAGAATTTTGAAAGCAGAAAGGCCCATTTCCAAAGCTGAACCCTTCTCAACTTGGCCTTTAAAATCCTGAAACCAGATTTTACCCCAGACCTCCAAGGGCAACCACAAAAAGAACAGCCTGGCTGTGCTGTTGCTGCTTTCTTGCCAAGAATTCTTGCTAGAATCCAGAGATCCAAACCAGTAGAGCATATCTGTAACCAGATAGCTGTGAACCAGAATCAACCCATCAGATCCAGTCCAGAGTGCTGTACTGAGTGCAGAACCCGAGCGCCCTGAACTCCGTCCGGTGGGCTAGCAGAATTCCAGTCAAGAAATCTTTGACCAGATCCATGACGGGTCCCTTCCAAACAGTAGTAGTGAGTATCTATAGCATAGAATTGTCATTAGCAAATATCTTATCAATAAGTAATCCTATCGAAACCCACTCTCTTATATCCAGAACTGCATTGTAGAAAATCTTTTGTCTTACCTGATTCTTTCTCTCATCCCTATAGTCCTTTGATAGTAGTGTTAAAATCATCTTTGCGCTAATATTTTTGCTGAAGAAAGACAAGCGTCTCGGCAGGTAGAAACCATCCAGAGGCGTCGCTGGATTGGTGGCTGTGCTGTCGTGTAGCTTCTGGCTTCATAGTCTCCCTAGTATAAGAAACTTGTTTGTAATTTAAAAATAAGTGCAACCTTGTTTTACAAATTTTGACTCTTTCTGAAAAAAACCGACCTCTACAAAAACCTTCATAACTTCCGTACCGTGTATGCAACAAATCCAAAACCGCATTCCAACTCCTTCTAGTTGTTCCACAATCACGCTTCATGCACGCGGAAAAGTTTTCTGCAAATTTTTCATTTGGCTCAATTTCGTCACGTGTAAAACAGCTGTTCTTTGCATTCGACCTCAGAATTAGGTGTTCAATCTGCTAGTGACTCAATAATCATTGCTAGTGTTTATCTGAAACTATACAAAGCGGCTCCCACTAGTTTTGAATCCAATTTAGTGAATTAAATCCATGCAGAACCCGAGCGCCCTGAACTCCGTCCGGTGGGCTAGCAGAATTCCAGTCAAGAAATCTTTGACCAGATCCATGACGGGTCCCTTCCAAACAGTAGTAGTGAGTATCTATAGCATAGAATTGTCATTAGCAAATATCTTATCAATAAGTAATCCTATCGAAACCCACTCTCTTATATCCAGAACTGCATTGTAGAAAATCTTTTGTCTTACCTGATTCTTTCTCTCATCCCTATAGTCCTTTGATAGTAGTGTTAAAATCATCTTTGCGCTAATATTTTTGCTGAAGAAAGACAAGCGTCTCGGCAGGTAGAAACCATCCAGAGGCGTCGCTGGATTGGTGGCTGTGCTGTCGTGTAGCTTCTGGCTTCATAGTCTCCCTAGTATAAGAAACTTGTTTGTAATTTAAAAATAAGTGCAACCTTGTTTTACAAATTTTGACTCTTTCTGAAAAAAACCGACCTCTACAAAAACCTTCATAACTTCCGTACCGTGTATGCAACAAATCCAAAACCGCATTCCAACTCCTTCTAGTTGTTCCACAATCACGCTTCATGCACGCGGAAAAGTTTTCTGCAAATTTTTCATTTGGCTCAATTTCGTCACGTGTAAAACAGCTGTTCTTTGCATTCGACCTCAGAATTAGGTGTTCAATCTGCTAGTGACTCAATAATCATTGCTAGTGTTTATCTGAAACTATACAAAGCGGCTCCCACTAGTTTTGAATCCAATTTAGTGAATTAAATCCATTTTTCAGTGTTTTTAACCATTCATTCAAAGCCACATTCAAAAGCCTTTGACCCATATTTGAATAGAGTTGTGTGAATGTTAGCACTTGCCACACTTGAAGTAAGTTGTGGACATAGGATGGGCCGGGTCCCGATTGAAGTTGTGAATGATGGCAGGTGCCACGCCTGGATGTAGTTGCGAGCGTTGGCATGTGCCGCGCTTGGAACGGGCTGTAAGCGGTAACCTGCATGAGCAGCTGGATAAGACTGTGAATACCGACCACAGCCACATCTGGATGGAGTAGTGTTGGTTAACTGATGCCGCATAACAGGACTGTGAATGCTATCTGGGCCAGATTTGGACGTATTCACAAACACCTGCTTGCCCCGCATACAGACAGGTTTGACGGAGAAGGACATGGCATAACTTGGACACGATTATGAATGTGGGTGCGTGTCACATGTGGAAGGGGCTGCCGGTGTCGGCAGTCCCAGAGCCGGTGTAACGCTCACCTGGCTCCCACGGAGGCGCTGGTCTGGTCTGGGTTGCTGTGGCCTCTTCAAGCGTGATGCGCAGAATTCGGACCACCGATTGAACAGGACCCCCAAATCTTGCTTGTCTGGCCCGTAGGAATATCCTTCTGCAGATGAGAAAGGGGATTAACTGTCTGCTGAATAGTGTGCTAGCTCCCCCCTTTCCCCCTTCGTTCTTCTCTGACTTACTCCAAAACCCCCGGTTTAAGCTCACCTTATGGTTTGGAGGGATGAACTCTCCATCCTGCGTCTGGTGCAGGGGCGCGCGTTCGTCCAGTTACTTCACTGGTTTTCAGAAAGGCGCTGGCACATCCACTTGACTTTTCTGAGCGATACGCCGTAAGTATGAAGATGCAAATGTTCAAGTGTGAGCCTCCTTTTATGTTGGTTTTTTCGGTCCTTTATTTCAGGTGCAGAACAAAGGCGATGCGTTGAGGGGTTAAATTGCCGGTGGTAAAATCAGGTGAGTTAGTGATGATGGCGACCTCTCTAAATGTCTTTATTATTCCCCAGTAATGTCTTTTGTCCTTTCCCCATAGGGGCCGGGGTGCGGTACCTGCCAAAGATGCGGCGCCGACCCGAGAGGTGGAATGGTTCACCAATAAAAGCCGGTAAGTAATATGGCTGAAAATTCGGCTTTCCTCTTGTGTTCCCTTGCTCACCTTTTGTCTCTTCTTCTCTCCCCTAGGTGCAGAGATGTGGCGACCGGTGCTGAGAGCCGCGATGGAGTCGGGCGGCGTCTCGGGAACAGGTGAGTGCAGCGAGCAACGCAGTGCTTTCAAATGGAAGTCTTCCTTCAGGAATGCTGGCGTGAAGATTCCGGATGCAGGTAAGAAGGTTGAATAAGTTCTTGGTTTTCACCTTTCTCTTCTCTTATTCCCTTACAGGTGTTCCAGGTTTGAGGCGGGCGTGGCTGGAGTCCAGGTGCAGGTGCAGGAGCAGACACGGTGAGCGTTCAGCTGCTGGGATACAGAACAACGCGAAGCACGTGTGGCTGTCCGGGCGTGGCTTAAATAGCTTTGGAAGAAGTTCCAGGTGAGTATTCTTCCACAGCCCCACCCAAGTAACAAAATAGTTCCTTCAGAAAAATAGTCCCTCCTAAGCCTCTTTTGGCTTGGTTCTTCATGCAGCATGGTCTGCATCAGGTGAGTGCACCAAACACTTCCCCTTATGAGCCTGGCGCCAGGACTGATGTCCAACATGAGCCTGGCGCCAACGGCGCCAGGACAGAGTCCAAAGAGCCCCTATAAAGGGTCGCTGGGCTTTTACCCGGAGGCGTGATGCCTGCTCCCGGGGGTGCTGGGCCTGGCCTGGTGCTCCGGGGGTAGGCATCATGACAGCACTCCCCCCCCCCCCCCCCAAGGCCCCTCCCAAGGTCGTTTCCCCAGGAGGTTTCGGTTTGTTCGGGAAATTCCGATGGAACCTTTTTACTAGCCGAGGTGCATGTACGTGGTCGCTGGGTTCCCAAGATCTTTCCTGAGGACCGTACCCCTTCCAATCAATTAGATAGAAAAGTTTTGATTTTGAGATCTTAGAGTCCAAAATGTTCTTCACCTCGAGTTCAGGGTCCCCATCTATCTGGATTGGTTCTGGTGGCTTTATTAATCTGGTTCCTGGTTGCACTGGTTTCAAAAGCGACACATGAAAAACGGGGTGAATCCGCATGTTAGCTGGTAGATCTAGCTTGACTGCCACTGGGTTAATTATAGCTTTGATCGAGTAAGGGCCTAAATACCTTGGATCAAAAGTCCGAGGTCCCTTAAGCGATATGTGTTTGGTAGCCAACCATACTTGATCCCCTATTTGGTATGGAGGTGCCTCCTTTCGATGCAGATCCGCATTCTTTTTGTATTTCCCTTTCGCATGTTGTAAGTGTGCAGTTGCATCCTTGAAGTCTTGAGTAATCGTAGAATGCAAATGGTTCACTGCGGGCATTTTGAGGCTCAAAGGTGAGTCCAAGTCTGAAGTACGAGGGTGAAGTCCATATAGGGTATAAAAGGGGCTCTGACCAGTTCCAGAGTGTATCGAGTTATTGTATGCATATTCAGCCACCCATAAAATATCCTTCCAATTACCCTCCGATTGGTGCAACATACATCGTAGATATTGTTCAAGGGTCTGGTTCGTTCTCTCCGTCTGACCATCGGTCTGGGGTGGTGGCTGGTTGAGAGTCTTACGTCGATTTGTGCCAGTTGACAACACGTTTTCCAAAAATGAGAAATAAACTGGCTTCCCCGATTGGAGATTAGTATGGACGGGAATCCATGCAGACGGATGATATTTTCGAGGAATTCCTTGGCAAGAACAAAAGCTGAAGGTAATCCTTTCAACGGAATAAAATGGGCCATCTTGGAAAATAAATCCACCACAACCAGAATAGTATTGTATCCATTACAAGAGGGCAGGTCCGTGATAAAATCTAGTGACAAGAAGTGCCAAGGTTCTGGTGGAATGTCTAAGGGTTGAAGAAGACCGGCGGGTTTTGTCTTTTGACCTTTGTTTTGGGCGCAAACTCCACAGGACACCACAAAAGATTTAATACGCTTTCGCATAGGACGGCCACCAGAATTGTCGTTTAATTTTTTTCTCTGTTTTGGCAATGCCAGGATGTCCTTCCATCAGAGTATCGTGATGACGGGAAATAACCAGTTCTTGCAATTCCTTTTCTGGCAAAAATAAACGTCCTTGGAAGTAAGGTAAGCCATCGTTGATTGAAAAGGCAGACCCCCTTTTGATCCAATCCTGCAAGGCTGAAGAGTCCAGGAATAGTTTTACCCGTGCTTGAATGTCTTCAAGGGTTTGTAAAGTGGTTATCCCCAAGATTCTTTGTTCAGGATTTATCGGCACAGGTTCAGAGTTTGTGTCCATTTCTCCCATTCCAATTCGAGATAGCGCGTCCGCTTTGCCATTCTTACAGCCGGGACGGTAGGTGATTACAAAATCGAACTCAGCAAAGAATAAAGCCCATCGGAGCTGTCGTGAAGACTGAGCCTTGGCAGTTTTTAAATATTGTAAATTTCGGTGATCATTGATCACGGTGATGGTATGCCTGGCGCCAAGAAGATAATGCCGCCAAGCCTTAAAGGCGGACTTAATGGCTAATAATTCCTTATCGGTGATTGCATAATTTATCTCCGGTGGCGAGAACTTTCTGGACCAAAATGCTACGGGGTGCAGTTGGTTGGTTTCGGGGTCTCTCTGAGACAGGACAGCTCCCATGGCTAAGCTGGATGAGTCGGTTTCGACTATTTATGGGAGATCAGGACGCGGGTGTTTCAAAATAGGTGCGGACGTAAATTTAGCTTTTAATTCCTGAAAGGCCTGTTCAGCTTCCTCGGTCCATTCAAAACGTTTATTTTTCCGCAAGAGTGCAGTGATGGGTTGCACCACCCGTGAAAATTCCGGGATAAACCTGCGATAAAAATTGGCAAAACCAAGCATGCTTTGGACACCTTTCACCGAATTAGGTGATGGCAATTTGAGGATGGCATCCACTTTCCGTGAGTCCATTCGGACCCCTTTAGGTGTCAGGATGAATCCAAGAAACTCAACCTCGGTGGTATGGAAAACGCATTTTTCCAGCTTTGCAAACAGTTTGTGATGGCGCAATTTCTCAAGGACGGCCCTGACATGTTTTCTGTGATCAGATTCCGAAGAGGAGTACACCAGAATGTCATCGATATACACGACAACACAGACATCGATGTGTTCCCGAAGGACATCGTTCATGAAGAATTGGAAGGCAGCAGGCGCGTTGCACAACCCGAAAGGCATCACCTGGTATTCGAATAATCCATATTTTGTACGGAAGGGCGTTTTCCATTCGTCGTCTTCTTTTACTCGTACCAGATGATAAGCCCCCCGGAGATCTAACTTGGTGTATATGCAAGCGTCCTTCACCTGGTCAAGGAGTTCAGGGATCAAAGGCAGAGGGTAACGATTTTTAACAGTTATCTGGTTCAATGCGCGGTAATCGATACAAGTTCTAAGGTCGCCTTCTTTTTTTGGCACGAAGAACAAAGCCGAGGATGCCGGAGACTTTGACGGGCGAATGAAACCATTGGCTAGGTATTGATCTAAATATTGTCTCAAATGCAGATTCTCCGGCTCAGTAAGGGCATAAATCCTGCTACAAGGGGGTTGTGCACCGGGCACCAGATCAATTTGGCAATCGTACGATCTGTGAGGAGGTAACGTGTTGGCCTGTTCCTTTTGGAAGACGTCCTGAAAGTCTTGGTATTCCGGAGGTAGTTGCATGGAGACAGAGGTTGCTGATGCTAGACTGATCTTCAGATTTTCTGGGTAGCAGGTTCGAGCACACTTTGGAAAGGTTATTCTCTTTGCTCGCCAATCAATTCGAGGATTATGTGTCTCTAACCAAGGGATTCCGAGAATAACCTGAAACTGTGGAGCCTTGATTACATCAAACACAACTGCCTCCCGATGGCCGTCCGGACCTACAAGTGTCACCTCAGCTGTGGAATGTGTTACCGGTCCCGAGGAAATTTCGGTTCCATCAACTGTGGTGATGACATCTTTGCTGGTTTTAGGACGCAGGGGAAGGTTAATCCTGGAGACCAATTCACGATCCACGTAGTTTCCTATAGCCCCACTATCGATGTATGCCTTTATTGCATGTAACCGCTTAGGCTGTTCCGGATCTACGAGGACCATTGGCACAGTGAAATGCGAGGTCTGAGAGTTCGTTTTCAAGCTCGGCAAGCGGACCCCTACGCTTGTCGGGCGGGGTCGTTTCCCGATACAGAGGTTTCATGGATTTTAACAGCGGCTCCTACCACCTTCCTGGGCGGCCTTGCCGGGCAATCTCGTAGAAAGTGTCCAGAGGATCCACAATAAAGACATAAGTGCATCTGCCGTCTTCTTTCACGTTCCTTTTGCGTTAAAGGTCCTTTAACTCCTCCGATTTGCATTGGCTCAGAGACTTCAGCCCCCTTGAGGTTAGCGTGGGTCTTGACTAACACCCGGGTCTCAAGCTTGGACCGATCTGCTTTTCTGTTTTGCAGTCTGTGATCCAATTGGACCACTAAGTCTATATATTCTGAGCATTCTTGGGGCGGATTTACAACTTGGGCCAGGACATCTTTAAGTTCTCCGCGTAGACCTCGATAAAATAACATGATTCTTTTATCCTCTGGCCACCCAGTTTCCACAATTAGTCTATTAAAGGTTGCAATGTAGGAAAGGAGGTCTTGATTGCCCTGTCGCAGAGATAGAAGTTCGTCATCTAAAGCCTGCCCCTGGGAGTGACGAGCAAATAACCTTTCCATGCTTGCTTGAAATCCTTGAAAATCACGAAGAATCGGGTCAGCTTGAGCTACCAGTGGAACTGACCAATCGGCAGCACTGCCGCTGAGATATGACAATACAAAGGCTACCTTGGTCTGGTCATTAGGGAAGGCCGCAGGTCTGCACAGGAAATGCAAACGACACTGATTCATGAATACGGCGAATCATTTGGGGTCCCCAGCAAAGCGTTCGGGTGGGGCCAGCGGCATGTTTCCAGGTAGATTAATCTGCACCGGGTTACTGGAAAGCACAGGAGCGGGGTTCCCTCCGGAACCGGGTAAAGGAGTTTGTCCAGCTTGACTTTGCAAAAGCTGTCTAGTCAGGTCATCAGCTCTTTCCTTTGTTACAATCACTTCCCTCCTGAGAGCATTAGTCTCTTGGCGAGCGGCGTGTACTTCGGCCCGTAATTCCCCCAGTAGTTGGGCCAACTGGTCAGTCTCGGAAGTTTCCATAGCGCCTGGGTGGAAATTTGTAGGAAGGCTTTGCGTTCTGTAACGCTCACCTGGCTCCCACGGAGGCGCTGGTCTGGTCTGGGTTGCTGTGGCCTCTTCAAGCGTGATGCGCAGAATTCGGACCACTGATTGAACAGGACCCCCAAATCTTGCTTGTCTGGCCCGTAGGAATATCCTTCTGCAGATGAGAAAGGGGATTAACTGTCTGCTGAATAGTGTGCTAGCTCCCTCTTTTCCCCCCTTCGTTCTTCTCTGACTTCCTCCAAAACCCCCGGTTTAAGCTCACCTTATGGTTTGGAGGGATGAACTCTCCATCCTGCGTCTGGTGCAGGGGCGCACGTTCGTCCAGTTACTTCACTGGTTTTCAGAAAGGCACTGGCACATCCACTTGACTTTTCTGAGCGATACGCCGTAAGTATGAAGATGCAAATGTTCAAGTGTGAGCCTCCTTTTATGTTGGTTTTTTCTGTCCTTTATTTCAGGTGCAGAACAAAGGCGATGCGTTGAGGGGTTAAATTGCCGGTGGTAAAATCAGGTGAGTTAGTGATGATGGCGACCCCTCTAAATGTCTTTATAATTCCCCAGTAATGTCTTTTGTCCTTTCCCCATAGGGGCCGGGGTGCGGCACCTGCCAAAGATGCGGCGCCGACCTGAGATGTGGAATGGTTCACCAAGAAAAGGCAGTAAGTAATATGGCTGAAAATTCGGCTTTCCTCTTGTGTTCCCTTGCTCACCTTTTGTCTCTTCTTCTCTCCCCTAGGTGCAGAGATGTGGCGACCGGTGCTGAGAGCCGCGATGGAGCCGGGTGGCGTCTCGGGAACAGGTGAGTGAAGCGCGGCGCTGCAGAGAGCATTTGCGGTGCTTTCAAATGGAAGTCTTCCTTCAGGAATGCTGGCGTGAAGATTCCGGATGCAGGTAAGAAGGTTGAATAAGTTCTTGGTTTTCACCTTTCTCTTCTCTTATTCCCTTACAAGTGTTCCAGGTTCGAGGCGGGCGTGGCTGGAGTCCAAGTGCAGGAGCAGATACGGTGAGCGTTCAGCTGCTGGGATGCAGAACAACGCGAAGCACGTGTGGCTGTCCGGGCGTGGCTTAAATAGCTTTGGAAGAAGTTCCAGGTGAGTATTCTTCCACAGCCCCACCCGAGTAACAAAATAGTTCCTTCAGAAAAATAGTCCCTCCTAAGCCTCTTTTGGCTTGGTTCTTCATGCAGCATGGTCTGCATCAGGTGAGTGCACCAAACACTTCCCCTTATGAGCCTGGCGCCTATGGCGCCAGGACTGATGTCCAACATGAGCCTGGCGCCAACGGCGCCAGGACAGAGTCCAAAGAGCCCCTATAAAGGGCCGCTGGGCGTGATGCCTGCTCCCGGGGGTGCTGGGCCTGGCCTGGTGCTCCGGGGGTAGGCATCATGACAGCCGGTCCCGGATCTGGATGGAGGTGCAGAGATGCTTGCGTGCACCGCCTGAAGCAAATATGGAATTTGAGAGCGCTTCGCTTCCAGACAGCAATGCAATTAACCAATCCACTAACAATTTCACCCTCTGCACACACCTCTCAAACTCTAACCAAACACAACCACAAGCCTATAACACCACAATCCGCACAAACTTCACTACACTGCAACAACAAACAAACCACATATAGACTTGCACAACAGCACATGATGGCTACCGACCGGAAAGCACTCCAAGCCCTGACACTTTCTCCTCACAGAACCTTTCAAAAGGAGAGAAATATTAAACATTAGTTTTACAAAAAAGACAACAGAATCTCATAGTTTATAGATAAACTTACTGGAACCGTAGTTTTCTTCGAAGCAGTATCTTCAGTCAACAGTGGTCGTTTATTACCGCAGCAGCTCCTGTCAGAAGTTCCTCTCACAGCCACAGCAGTGCCGACCGCAGTTTTCTCCGAAACCGCAGTATCTTCAGTCAGAAGTCACCATTTTGAATGCTATAGTGCCAATTGCTACTCCATGTGTGTCCACCATCGCTGAAAATGAGCCCCCCCAATGCAAAATCTGTGTTATGCAAATCTTCTACCACCATATTGAAGCTACTGTGCCAATTGCTACTCCATGTGTGTCCACCACCACTGAAAATGAGCCCCCAATGCAAAATCTGTGTTATGCAAATCCTCCACTCCCACTTTGAATGCAACTGTACCAAACGTACTGCCACATGAGCCCACCACCTCTCCCTCTCTCCCCTCCGCCCCCCTTTAGCTGTTACACAACCCCATCTCAAATGCGCCATGATCAATGCCAGGTCCGTCAATGCTCACGCTTGACATCCATGACCTCATAATCACCCATGATCTTGATCTGCTCATGATCTCAGAAACCTGGCTACATGAAGCCTCCGGTCCTGCACTCTCCCTTGCACTACCTTCTGGCTACTCCATCAAGAGACAAGATCGCCTCTCTAAAGGTGGAGGTGTAGCAATCATTGCCAGAGACTCCCTCTCCATTAGAAAGATATAGAAATCCCTGCATAACAACAGTGACTACCTCCAAGTCAAAATCAACCTCTCTCCCCACTGCACCATTGCTGTTCACATTATCTCCAGGCCCAACAGGAGACTTTCAAGCCTCTCCCATCCACCTCCTTTCTGACAACCTTAAAAAACACTCTAAAGATATTCTCTTTGGGGACGTCAACCTAGGTCTCCTTGACTGCAAGGACTCAGCAGCTAAATCCCTTGACTCAGCTTTCAAGGCGTTAGGCTACTGAAACACCATCTTCAGCCCTATCCACAGCCAGGGACGAACTCTCGACTGGATTTCACAGCACAACTGTCCACTCATCATCACTGGCAACACGCCCACCCCGTGGTCTGACCACCATATCATCACCTTCAGCATCCTCACCACCAGCCCCTCCACGCTGGCACCCCAACCCCTGCCACTCTGCCTCGCAAGAAGCTCCCGTCAGCTCACCAAGGAAAGGCTACTGCCTTTCCTCCAAGGCCCAGCCTTCAGACCTCCTTTCTCCACAGACCCAGGAATACTTGCAACAGCATATGACAGAGCCATAAAAGCAGCTATCAACTCCATTGCCCCACTGAAACCTCGCAAATCCAAACCCACCACCCACTCTAACTCCTGGTTCACCCCAGACCTCCTCACACTCCGCAACAAGAAAAAGGCTGCACTCACACAATGGCAAACATCCCACTCGGACAAAGATAAAATTATCTTCAAAGCCCTCTCTACCAAATACAAAAACGCAATCACCCAAGCAAAGGCTAAATCCTTTGAATCCAGAATCTGGGAAGCCCAATCTAGCACTAAAGAAATCTTTGCCATCTTCAGAGTGCTAGAGACGCCCACTCCCGCCCCCCACAATTTCACCACAGACAAAGCATGGTGCGACGAAATACAAACTGCCATGCAAGCCAAACTGAACCTTCTCCAAAAGAAAATATTAGCCACTAAACAAGCCATGCGTAATACACACATCCCTGTCCCCCCGCCAGCCTCCGACCCCCCCCAACCTTTCTCCATCAAACCCATACAGCAAAAAAACATCATCAACATAATGAGGAATATCAAACCATCTAACTGTAAAGGTGATGCATGCCCAGCTACCCTCATCAAGGACTGTACTAAAGCGCTAGCTCCCTTCTTGACCGCCTTTGTCAATGCCTCCTTTGCCACGGGGAAAGTCCCCGCCTCCCTCAAGGAAAAAAACAACAACTCTTGATCCCACCTCCCCCAACAACTATAGACCCATCACCACTGTCCCATTCCTCCTCCAAATACTGGACAAAGCATCCTATCTGCAGGTTCAGCATTTCATTGAAGAGAACAAACTCTTAGGTCTCCGACAATCTGGCTTCCGCCCCAAACACGGGACTGAAACCGTGTTACTTGATTTGAAAAACCAGATGGACGACGCCAGAGACATGGGCAAACCAGCACTTCTCCTACTTCTTGACCTATCAACGGCCTTCGACCTCATAGACCATGATGTCCTATTCCATCACCTCTCCTCCACTGCTAAATTCTCCCCAGAGGCCACAGCATGGATCACGTCCTTCCTACAAGACAGAACCATGCAAGTATTCTCTGACATAGCCTCCGCCTCACCCACCATCATCCTCTGTGGTGTGCCCCAAGGCTCCTGCCTCTCCCCCACCCTCTACAACATCTTCACATGACCCCTCGTCCTCATCCTCGACGCCATGGGTATCTCCTACACCAACTACGCTGACGATACCCAGATCCTCCTCACTGGCCACTATGACACTGACTCCTTGACCCTCAACAACCTCTACAACACCATCCAAGCCTGGATGGCAGAAAATGGACTATGCCTCAATTCCGACAAGACCGAACTCCTCCTGGTAGGTTCCCCAACACGCTAAAAAATCTAGACTCCCAATTCAGCCATTTCACCATCGACTCCATTAAAATACCTGTCTCAGACTCGGTCAAAACTCTTGGTGGCTACCTGAATTCCAACCTTTCCATGCCAGACAAGTCAACGCAATAGCCTCCCCGGCTGTGTAATCAACGCAGTCAGACCCTTTATCTCTAAAGAGAATTGCACAAACATAGCCAGAGCAATCACTGGCTTCAGGCTAGATTACTGCAATGTACTCTTCCTAGGAACTTCCAACAAAAACCTGGAAAGTCTACAAACAATACAGAACAGTGCCCTCCACGCTGCCCAAGGCATTGCGAAAAGAGAACACATCTCCGAGGCCAGAAAATTAGCCCACTGGCTACCAATAAAGGAAAGAATGGTCTTCAAAGCTCTGACACTGACCCACAAGTGCATCTACCTCACCACCCGGACTACCTCTCACAAAGAATCCACCCCGTCTCCTCCACAAGGCCAGCCAGATCACCATATACCAACATGCGCTGTGTGCCACTAGTAAAAAGAGCCAGAGCAGGAGGATCCAGCTTCCCTTATCTCGCACCAACACACTGGAATGCCCTACCTCCCACAATCCGAGGTGAGCCCTCCCCCATTACCTTCCGGAAAGCCATGAAAACCATCCTCTTCACATAAGGTCTCTCGCAGCACCATGTTTGCCAATCAACTGTCTGTAATGTAATGACCAAAGATGCATGAGCTGTAATGACTACTATGTAATGACTACTATGTAGCAATCATAATGTGCCAACGACTGCTGCCAATATTGTGCCCCCTGTAGCTAAGCTCCTGCAAGTAACAGCACCACAATGCCCCTGGGCTGTCTGTGCGCTATATAAATATAAATAAGTACATAAATAAGTCTTTTCCGCCGCCTCTGCATCATCCAAAAGGATTTTCCTCAGCTTACCGAAATTCTGCAGATAAAACAGAGGTATTTAATTAACCAAAGAACTGAATAGAAAAATACAAAAGAAAGTTAAATAAGCTTACGTACCTGAAGTATTGCAAGTTTCTCTCAGCACAGTTTGTTCCGTGTTTTTCCTGAAGACTGCAGTTATTCCGCATAGTTGAACTTACGTTATTTAAAAGTTTCCTCAGCCTAAGTAACTTCATAGTCTTTTGCAGCCATAAACTTTTCCGAATTCTGGAATCTGCAAAAGAAAGGTTAATTGTTAGTAAGAGAGCTGTCCAACGTAGGGATAGTTACACGATATAAAGAATACAGCGTTTTTACCAAGATACTTACCCAAAGACATTTTCTGGAAAAGTATAGGTAGTTTCAAGTCAAACAACTATTGAGTCCTCAGCATTCCAAGACTATATTGTATTCCATTTCAACGAACCCCCTGTAGGAACCAGGATGGAGAGCTCCACATATAATAAACACAGGTGAGAGGGGAGGCAGCACCTTCTTAGTAATTAGATATTATAGCCATTCTATTGTTGTTGTTATCATTTCTACAGAAAATAAATCCAAAAAGTGCCCAAGTACCGGTTCACAGGCTGAGAAGGCATTACACTCCTGAGGAGTCCAGGTAAGCGTTACACCCTGTGTCATAATGGTCCAAAACAGACAAGTAACTAAGCCCCTCATGGCCATTGTCAGTGCACCACCATCATTTTTTGATGAGGATATGCAACAGGTAACGACAAAATTATGGACCACCAACTCCCATGATGTAGGGCTCTTACAAAAGGTAACCTCAGCTAAGATTAAACTTAAGCCTGGTACGGTGCTACCCCGGGTAAAACAATATCCCCTGTCAAGGGAAGCAGAAGACGGGATAAAAGAAACAATACATGCACTACTACAGCAGGGTATCATTGTGCAATCGAATTCCCCTTGCAATACTGCGATTTATCAGATTAAGAAAGCGAAGGGAGGAGCATGGAGGATGATACAGGATTTACGGCCACTTAATGACGTCATACAGAAGGAGTTCTCCCTTGTCCCAAATCCCACATCCATTTTGTGCAGCATTCCAAAATCAACCACATGCTTCACAATGGTAGACTTGAAAAATATGTTTTTCTCTGTCCCACTCGATCCAAGTTCACAATACCTGACTGCATTTACCCTAGGAGGGAAAAGATATGAGCATTGCAGTTTACCACAGGGATACTGCGAAAGCCCAAGTATTTTTGACAGAATAGTGCATGAAGATATTGGCAATATTGATGTTAAAAGCACAGTGATACAATGCGTATATGATCTTTTGGTTTGTGGTGAGAGTGAGGAACACTCAATCACTCAATTAGCTGACTCAATCACATGTTGGCAAGGTGGACAGAGGAAATTTGCAGTACTGCCTAGCAGAAGTACTGTGTCTGGGACAGCTAATATCCAAAGATGGCAAAAGAATAATCCCAGACAATGCAGCAGCAGTGCACGCGGCAGCTAGGCCCCACACAGTGAAAGACATGCAGAAGTTTCTTGGCATATGTAATTATTGCCGAGCATGGATACTTGACTATGCAGCATACACAAGGCCCCTACTACAAGCACTAAAGGAAGAACAGAAGGAAAACACAGCTATCACATGGACACAAGAGATGAACACTGCCTTCACAACACTAAAGGAACTTATTTCCACAGCCCCTGGTCTAGCGACCCCAGTCTATGAACGAGAATTCTACTTGTTTTCACACTGCAATGGAACACTCAGGACAGCTGTCCTAACACAGAAAACATCCTTAGAGCACAAGCCATTGGCCTAATACAGTGGCACCCTAGACTCCGTGATGCAAAGGCACTTTGCATGCGAACAAACTCTCGCAACTGCCGCCTTTGCGATTGAAAAGAGCGCCACCATAGTGATGGGATGCTCAGTGACACTGTTTGTTGAATATTCCTTGTTCGCAATTCTAGAACGGTCTAAATCCACACTTACGACACAAAGAGCAACATCTTATGAAATAATACTTTCTAGCTCAAACATTCACATAGTGCGCTGCAAAACAGTACATCCAGCCGCATTTATCACTGAGCCATGCACGGTAGAAGACATGCAAAAACACAATTGTGCCACATCCGAAGGGGAGGGTGACAACATTCCCAAAGCCAATGAGAACGCCTTAGAAGAAGGTGAGGTGTATTTTGTGGCCGGTTCAGCATCTATTTGCCCAGAGACAGGTGAAAAGCATGTGGGTGCAACAGTAGTAAGACTGGAAGAAGGAGAGTATGAGATCATTGTACAAAAATGTCTACCAATGCATTACCCAGCACAAGCTGCAGAGCTTGTAGCACTAATTGAAGCGTTGCACGCAGCAAAGGGGTGTGCAGTAACAATTTATTCAGATTCGGCATACGTAACCACGACAGTACATGCTGGATTATCTAGGTGGAGAAGGAGAGGTTTCACAAGGGCAGACGGGTCCCCAGTACAACATGCAAAACTTTTAAATTAGCTGATAGAAGCCCTAGCAGAACCATCAGTTGTTGCTTTGGTAAAATGCCAAGCCCGTACCAATAACAGTGACATAATCTCCTTAGGAAACACGGCAGCAGACACTGCAGCAAAACAGGCAGCATATTTCCAAAAGCCCCAAGCAACAGAATATTTGCTAATGGGTAACGCGCAAGAGGAAAAAGAAGTTGGATATAACTCACTGCCCATCACACAAATAATTGACCTACAAAAGAGGGCCCAATCGAAGAACAAGAGATGTGGTCAAAGAGTGGTTGCACACAGTCGCCCAGTGATCTCCTTTGGCGTCAAGAAAATACAGGAAAAGTAGCAATGCCTGGGGAATTATTACAGCTTGCATTACAACAATTACATTTTCTGGCACACACAACAAAACAACACATAGCCGCGAACATCCAGGAGGACTGGTTCTCCCAAATCTGCAAGAATACCTCACTAAAATGACGATTGAATGTGTAACTTATCAAACATACAACTCTGGAATGACCCCCAGGACACTAAGAGGGACGCTGCCCCGCCCATCGGACCTTTCCGTGAACTGCACATTGACTATGCAGACATGGGAGAAAGGTGCAATGGAGCAAGATACCTAATGGTAGCGGTCTTCCCCTTTTCACGCTGGGTCGAAACAGGACCCTGTGCACACCCAGATGCAAAATGTGCAGCAAAACATTTGGTAAAGGAAATGTTTCCACGTTGGTCATTTGTGATGTCATACGCTCCGGAACACACTTTGTTAACAACCGCTTTAAGGAAGTAACATCCCTGCTAGGAATGAAACACAAGCTATGTTCCATTTACCACTGCAGGCAAACGGATGGGTCGAGAAAATTAAAGGCCTCCTTAAAAGCAGACTGTCAACATTATGCCACACCCTCAAAAAGAATTGGGTGTATTGCTTTCCCTTAGCATTATTTCAATTGCGCACACAACCAAGCAAGGACCACCACTTGTCCCTGCACGAAATAGTAACAGGAAGACGTATGCAAACCCCATTATCCCCAATGAGAAGAGCATCAGATGCTCATAAGACTGCCACAATTCTGGGGCAGGAATTCAAAGAGTATCTGACACAGCTTACACGAGCAGTGGGGAGTATAGCTAAATAGGTGGCCCCACCCTTCACAAGTGAAAGTGAAACTGACACAAACACTGCAGAAACAGACAGCCCCATGACACAATTAATGCCTGGGGAGTTGGCGTATGTTTGTAAGCAGATGGAATTCTTCAAGATTTCACAGCCCTTACAAGGTGGTATATTGCATGCCCTCTGCAGTGAAGGTTAAGGGCCTGAAAAATAGGATACACCTCTCGGACACATGGCAACGTACTGCCAGAAAGGGAAAAGCCAAATGAACAAGAAGTTGCTGTACCGTGAGGGGAGTCACTGAGTAGAAACAAAATATTTGAAAATATCAGCAATATGTAAAAGTGTAAATATAAGTACAACTAAATGTCAGAGTAAATAAAATTGAACAATGATTAATTGGATCTCTCTCTCTCCCTCTCTCTCTCTTTCTCTCTCTTTCTTTCTTCCTTTTTTTCTTTCTTTCATTCTTTATTTCTCTCTCTTTCTCTCTTTGGAATAAAGTTTGTTTTGCATAACTGAAAGTGCACTTAACCCGTTGTATTTCACTCTGTAGGTACAAACATGGCAGAAACGAGGGCCCTCAATGACAACGCTACAAATATAGTTAGCAGTAGGGGAAGTGTTAGTGCTACTAGAGCGTATTCATATGAATGCGGCCTCTACTTCACAGCCATTGTTTTTTCAACTATATTATTGTGCTTAGGACTTTACTGGTCTATATCTTTTGTTTTAGAGGGCATAAAAGAAGGGGGGATGGGGCAAAACTGGTACAAGAGGGAACCCACTTAGTATGGGATGGTTTGAAATTGATATGGGCCCACAGTGTCTCCACAAACCTTACCTCTCTGCATAGAAATCATACAATAAAAGCCCCACAGGTTGAATACTGATAAAAATGTACTTAATGCTTACAATGAAGATAATCTCATTTCTGATGTATTAATGTTGTCATATGATCACCCACAAACATCCCTTGAACCTAATTCAAACAGTGATTACATGCACTTTAGGTCAAAATCACCCACCCTGAACACCCATCTTACCACACAGTATTGTCAACATAAGGATGAAAAGATGAATTTAGGATTTTTTCCTATTCGTTATCAAAGAATTATGAAGATAAAAAATGGTCTGGGGGAGTAACAGAAGGAAAAGGGAGGCAGGGCAGAAAAAGTAGGATGCATAGGATGGCCTGGGGTTGGATGCAGTGGATGACCCCCGTCACCAGATCAGTCTAACAAGTGGTACTCTGACATGAGCACCATGGTAAACAAGCAACTAATGAGAGTTGCCAAGTGTGTTCCCTGATATCTCACGCATCAGGAACACCTAAGGTTCGAATACTCCCGGAAACCCCCATAACGGATGCCCAGTGTCTCATTCATCTTGCACTTTGTAGAATTTGAAGTACCTTCCAGACACACACAGTAGCATTACAACTGCTCCAGACCGAGAAAGCCTGCCACAGCAAGCCTCAAGGAGTACTGTGCGTAAAAGAACAATTTTCTGTCATAAAAGGGACAATGTTTGCGGAAAACAAATGGCAAGAGGACACAGTGATGTGCAAGGCAGAAGCACTACAAGGACTGTCAGAAGAAAAATGTCAATGGGTCAAGAGAACATGCACTTAGGTTTGGTCTCTGCACATTGCCAAACTGACATGGGTAACAGCTCTCGAAAACCTGGTAAAGATCCAAAGTGAAGAGCAATACGAACTTTGTTTCCACAGAGAAGGGAAGGTGCCCATGGGGTCAAACAAACATTGCAACAAAACACTTATCCTCCCCGACATGAAGAAAGGAAACAGCTGCTTTAATGGACAATTACTGGATATGCGGCAAACAGGCGTGCTTGCACCTCGCACCGTCATTGAGAGGTACTTGTGCCCTGGCCATGCTGCATTCGGCCCTGATGGTGATTCTGGAGAGTCATGTCCCGGGGGGGAGGGTGCCCGCCAGAATTCCTCCAGCACCCCAGTCAACAACCGAAGAACCCCCCACATACGATCTGCTGTCGGAGGATAAGCTACAAGACAGAGTGTCACGTAAAAGAAGGGCATCAAATTACCTCTCTAAAGATTCTTCTGAACTTTTGGCACAGATACTGGACCAGTTTCAGCTGTTCAACTCAGCAGAGAAATGGTTTGCATCACTCATACCAAGCATCCAGGCACAAGCAAATGCCAAATGGTTACAAATAGTGAGTGGGAGCTGATCCAGTTAGCAAACGACACTGACAAAGGGTTCAATGTCATCAAGGTGGAACTTAGAGCGCTGCGGTTGATGACCATGCAAAACCGTTATGTCTTGGACCTACTCACAGCAATGGAAGGCAGTGTTTGCTGAAAAATCGGGGGTGCATGTTGCACATTCGTGCCTTCTGCAGATGCTGACAATGGGACATTATCACACGTCATAACTGCAGTACACAACCTCGGAGAACAAATGAAGAAGGAAGGTGGTGTGCAGCAAAGTGACTGGTTCGACACAGTTTTTGACTGGGTACCATCCTGGTTCAGCACTGCAGTGAAGCTATTGGTACCCATCATAGTATTTTTGCTGCTGATTTTTGTGTGTGCCAGGTAGGGGTTCGATGCTGTGCAAAATCCATGCCTAGTAGTGCAATGATAATGGTGACAATGGGCAGCCCAACAAAGTGCCTCATGATGTGAAAGACGTACAAGTGCAAACAGCTGACAACCAGGTGCCTAAATACTGCATGACAGCAGTGAACAATACAGGGGACAGAGTGGATCATTTGTGGCATACAACTATCAAAGAGCCCCACAAACTAGAATGGTATAAGGAGCTGTGGGTAGATTTAGCGGTGGACGGTGGGTGTGTCTATATGACCTGTACTCCTGATGAATACGCAAGAATGGGTCAAAGCCTGAGATCTGTGTGCAGGGCTTGGATGCCAAAAGTATGATGCATAGGATAGCCTGGGGTTGGATGCAGTGGATGACCCCCGTCACCCAGCTCAGTCTAACAAGTGATACTCTGACATGAGCACCATGGTAAACAAGCAACTAATGAGAGTTGCCATGTGTGTTCCCTGATATCTCACGCATCAGGAACACCTAAGGTTCGAATACTTCCGGAAACCCCCATAGCGGATGCCCAGTGTCTCATTCATCTTGCACTTTGTAGAATTTGAAGTACCTTCCAGACACACACAGTAGCATTACAACTGCTCCAGACCGAGAAAGCCTGCCACAGCAAGCCTCAAGGAGTACTGTGCCTAAAAGAACAATTTTCTGTCATAAAAGGGACAATGTTTGCGGAAAACAAATGGCAAGAGGACACAGTGATGGGCAAGGCAGAAGCACTACAAGGACTGTCAGAAGAAAAATGCATCACTCATACCAAGCATCCAGGCACAAGCAAATGCCAAATGGTTACAAATAGTGAGTGGGAGCTGATCCAGTTAGCAAACGACACTAAAGAAGGTTTCAATGTCATCAAGGTGGAACTCGGAGCACTGCGGTTGATGACCATGAAAAACCGTTATGTCTTGGACCTACTCACAGCAATAGAAGGCAGTGTTTGCTGAAGAATCGGGAGTGCATGTTGCACATTCGTGCCTTCTGCAGATGCTGACAATGGGACATTATCACACGTCATAACTGCAGTACACAACCTCGGAGAACAAATGAAGAAGGAAGGTGGTGTGCAGCAAAGTGACTGGTTCAACACAGTTTTTGACTGGGTACCATCCTGGTTCAGCACTGCAGTGAAGCTACTGGTACCCATCATAGTATTTTTGCTGCTGATTTTTTGTGTGTGCCAGGTAGGGGTTCGATGCTGTGCAAAATCCATGCCTAGTAGTGCAATGATAATGGTGACAATGGGCAGCCCAACAAAGTGCCTCATGATGTGAAAGACGTACAAGTGCAAACGGGACAACCAGGTGCCTAAATACTGCATGACAGCAGTGTACAATGCAGGGGAAAGAGTGGATCATTTGTGGCATACAACTATCAAAGAGCCCCACGAACTAGAGTGGTATAAGGAGGTGTGGGTAGATTTAGCGGTGGACGGTGGGTGTGTCTGTATGACCTGTACTCCTGATGAATACGCAAGAAGGGGTCAAAGCCTGAGATCTGTGTGCAGGGCTTGGATGCCAAAAGTATGATGCATAGGATGGCCTGGGGTTGGATGCAGTGGATGACCCCCGTCACCCAGATCTGTCTAACAAGTGGTACTCTGACATGAGCACCATGGTAAACAAGCAACTAATGAGAGTTGCCATCCGTGTTCCCTGATATCTCACGCATCAGGAACACCTAAGGTTCGAATACTCCCGGAAACCCCCATAGCGGATGCCCAGTGTCTCATTCATCTTGCACTTTGTAGAATTTGAAGTACCTTCCAGACACACACAGTAGCATTACAACTGCTCCAGACCGAGAAAGCCTGCCACGGCAAGCCTCAAGGAGTACTGTGCGTAAAAGAACAATTTTCTGTCATAAAAGGGACAATGTTTGCGGAAAACAAATGGCAAGAGGACACAGTGATGTGCAAGGCATGAACTCCAGCTTGGGATGAAGCAGTAATGGAGGTAGAAGAACATAGGCACACTAACAACCAAGGTTATTTGTTACTTTAGGAGTAACGAAAAGGAGGAATGTAAGCGAGGAAGGGTCTTTTTGCCCCCTGTACATTCTTCATGAAAGAAGTCTATTGCTCATCCCATCATGGGGAGATGTCCCCCTTGTCTTTCCTCTGACGAGAGTGGAGGAAAGTCATTGGATGATACAGTCAGACTCAATTTTGTGCCACCTCAGACTCCATATTTTTACTAGGCCGCACAGTGATCTCTAAGAAGCCTTCTCTCCCCTCGTCCAGCACCGCGCATAGCCAGCACGGACACTCCCATCACTCCTCCCCTGTCTACGCTGCACCGGCCCTTCTGTCACGGAAGCCCAGGCACAAATTGTTGCAAACAGAAACAGTATTCTTTCTCTTCCTCTAGGCTCATTGCCTTGCATGTGACCGGGGGAATCTTGACTTATGTACTCATCCATCTCCACAAACCTGCTCCTGCTCCTGCTCCTTCGACCCCCCGCCTTTAGAAAGGATTGCCTTCACAACCTTTGCCCCTCTATTCTCCTTTCATGTAGCAGTTGGTGAGACCCTTCCCCACGGAACCCCATAGATTGCCCGCAATATACCTAATCCTGTGCGATCATATATTCTCCATGGACTAACACCTATCAACCCATTCATTCGAACCATTAGGCACCTGGGCGAATAGATCTCAGATCGAAACTCCTAGATAAGGCACCTTGGAAGAAGGACCACCGCACCCCTGCCCCCACAAAGGCCTGGGTTAAGATTGTGTATATGTTTGCCCACAATTTATAGGCGACCCCTCACTCTGGTATAAGTTTCATACCCTGCATTACTCTTTGCATGCCAATAATTACTGTGTAGTTTAGATTAGCTAGAACAATTGCATCTTCTGGACCCAGCCTGACCTTCAGCCCGCGGAGATGAGCCCAGCTGACCCACGTGCCCACAGACCGCCCAAGCTGCAGCAACCAATTGGAGTCTGGCACTGTTTATTGTTACATACTGAGCCATAGAGGCCCACCAATGAACGTGGCTATTTTACACTGTATGTCATGACGTGTTTTTGCTTTATAACATACTGTTCATGTATCATTTGGCAGAGCACTCTCAGAGCAGCAGAGTCCTCTGCATGCATCATTTACCTGATATAAACTTTGTTCAACTTGCAATATTTATCCTGGTCTCATTCCCTACTGGGGTGTGTCCATTTATTCTGAGTTTGGGATCTGCGTTTTGGGGAATTACCACTTTCAGTATCCCGAGCCTTGGTGCCCAGTGCTGCGGCTGCTATTATTGGAATAGCCTTGGTATCAGACCATTCCCCCATCACAATAGAATAGAAAATCCACAATGTGGCATCTGAATGACTCCCTCCTCACTAATATAGCCGTCTGCACAGACATCACTGAGCGCATCACTCAATACTTTCATGAAAAACTAACAGGTGAGGTATCCATCATGCGAGTATGGGAAGCTCTCAAACCCACTTTACTGGGAGAATTGTTTAGCATCAGGGTTCATTTCCGGACACCAAACATCTGACAATATTTGGTGAACTATAGATTTATCTGCTTGGGCGCATAAACACAAGCAAAAGTTGGCCCTACTCTCGATCGACGTGGAAAAGGTGTTTGACCGCATGGATTGGTAATATCTATCCATGGTGGTGGTGGGGTTTGGCTTAGGCTAGAGGTTTTGTAAACGGCTGTTAGCCAATTACGTACTGCCATCCACAAGGATTAAAGTGAACAGGATGTTATCAGACCCAGTGCGTTTATACAGGGGGGCCCGTCAAGTGTGCCCGCTCTCCCCATTGCCCTCTAGATCGAGCCGATTGCACGGCTGGTACGTTCTTCAGGGGGAATAACAGGGTTAGAAATAGCAGGCTATCACCACAAGTTAGCTCTATATGCGGATGACCTTCTCTTTTTTATGCAGAACTCCAGCACCACATTGCCTCATATTATCACGTTAATGGACAGATTCCGAGAGGCCTCTGGCTTTAAAATTAATTTGGCAAAATCAACTATACTTAATATTTCGGAGACGGTAGTGCAGCTGCACAGAGACCTCCCTGTTTCATGGGCTCCACAATCTTTGAAATACCTGGCAGTCAACCTAACGCCGAAATTCGGAGACCTATAGGTGGTCAACCTAAGTCCATTGTTTAACAAAGCCAAACAGGATCTACTTAGATGGGAAAGGTCAGAAATCTCCTGGTTTGGGAAGATGACCACAGTTAAGATGACACTCCTGCCGCGCCTACTGTATGTCTTTCAGGCATTGCCAGTCCTGATACTGAAATGCCCCTTAAAAGCCCTACAGTCACAGATATTTAATTCCATATGGGCCCGCAAAAATGCAGAGAGTGGCCAAACGCATGCTGTTGATGTCCCAAATGGTGAGGGCCTAGCGGTGTCAGATGTGTAGAATTATTTGTATGCGGACCAGATATCACAGGTACTAGCATGCTACAAGATATCCCAAACGGATGAAATTAAACATTGGGTGAATATCGAACAAGATGCAACAGAGGCCCCATTGCATGACATGTGCTGGAGCTCCCCCAAGGCCCGCATGATGGGTAGATGGGCTCTCCCGTCATCAAAGGCCAAATTGGAATACTGGCCAAAACAGTGTGTAAATATAGGATGACCACTTATCCTTCACCTAGGACAGTACTGTGGGGCAATGGTGAATTCCCCCCAGAGTTAGAGAAGGGGAGATTTGCCAGCTGGAAAGAAGGAAGCCTTCATACGTTGGGCCAACTGTTTCAGAACAACAATGCCCTTGCGTTCAAGGAGTTTAAGCAGGCTTTTGGAGTAGGGTTAAGGGACAGATTTGGGCACTTGCAACTGCACCACTGGGCCACTCACCCAAGAGTAGCCCAGCAGGGAAAAAGGTAGACCACCATCTTTGAAGACTTGTTCTTTGGAGATCCCCCAAAAGCTAAATTTAGCACTGCAAAGGACTGTTTGCTGTGCTGTGGACTTGTCCCGAGGAGTCCGTCGTAGCTGTCTGCCTTTCTTGTTGGTTTGGCTTCATGGACTTTGGCACTCTATTCTTCCGAGCTGCCGTGCTGCTCGAGGAGGAATTCTTTCGGAGCGACACTGCTTCGTGCCTGACCTGCGTCAGAGCAGGAAACAGGTGTTTGGATTTGGTCACGCCTCCCACTCACTGTGTAACGCCCTTCCTGTCACCATAAAATCACCCTGCTCCAGCGCACCCGCGCTGCACACCACAAAGCATTGCAAAGGACTGTTTGCTGTGCTCTGGACTTGTCCCGAGGAGTCCGTCGTAGCAGTCCGCCTTTCTTGTTGGTTTGGCTTCATGGACTTTGGCACTCTATTCTTCCGAGCTGCCGTGCTGATCGAGGAGGAAGTCTTTCGGAGCGACACCGCTTCGTGTCTGACCTGCGTCAGAGCAGGAAACAGGTGAATTAAAGAGCGTCTCCTCCTCTCCTCTTGAGGCTTGAGGCGTAATGGACAATGAACGTCATACAATGAACAATAGACGGTGAACGTTACTTAAGCAATTTCTGATATCTATTTTCTCTTGCATTTTTTGAAGGTGTTTGGATTTGGTCACGCCTCCCACTCACTGTGTAACGCCCTTCCTGTTACCATAAAATCACCCTGCTCCAGCGCACCCGCGCTGCGCACCATGAAGCACTGCAAAGGACTGTTTGCTGTGCGTGGTGCGTGGTGTCTGGCTTTCTTTTTGGTAAGATCTGTGGCCTTTTGGTAAGACCTGTTTAGTTTATCATTAGCCTGATTTTGACGCCGTAAGCAGCACTTGTAGTTATGTTCAGGCATTCTTTTGCATGATTTAAAACACTATAGGCCACCTGTAGACAATTTATTGGTTAGACGTTATTCTGTCTGATTCTTTATAACTACAGGAGCTTAACTTTATGGATTCCACTCCACCGACTCTAAGGAACGGTAAGCGTCTGAGGGAGTCTGTTAAAAATCCTGGGCACAAGATGTTCCCAAAGGTGAAAATGGAAGGGCCCTATGCTATAGCAACAGGTCAGCAATCTTTTCTATCTGTTTCTATACAAGCAGCTCCCTTGTCCAACTCTGTAGGGCAGGTGCCTCTTCAGATTCCTAATGATCAACACACGGACACAGAGCGGGTAAAAGAGAATATACCCTTTACATTACAAACTGCCAACGACATGGACATTAAGTCAGACGCTTTCTTGGAAGCGAATGACAATGTTCACATCCCTATCTCTGACACCTCTATGCTTGCACCGGGTGTAATTGCTGCCCTAGAGAGGCGAATTAGCCTCTCGTTAGGTCCTTCTACCCCTGTGGCAGCGTCCTGTGGACTGCGGGAACAAGTGCACTTTCATCCGACACCCTTTCCCACTTTAGCTCCGATCAATCATCCTACAACATCTAGAAACCACTCGAGGGATCTTGTTGCGCCTAGCAAAATGGGAAGCTCGCCTACTCCTGAATTTCATTCCCAAAGGAAACTACAGTTAGATGAACCTTTATTTCATGATTCTTCTAATAAACATGTGCCACAGGAGCTTATATCTGTCCCGCTCTCTCCTCATTCGCCATTGTCTCCAATTCCGCCTAATGAAAACTCTTCCCATCTGTTAGAGCAAGAACTACATTCTTTTCTGGTCCTCACTCGCATTCTAAACTTACTCGATAAAGGACATGAATTTACTCATGTGCTACTAAAAGACATAAAAGACACAATTTTAACTAACTCTATCAAACTCTCTAAAATCGAAGGGTTCATGTTAGCTCAGGAAGCTTGTCACAATTTTCATATAACCTGTCCAGAACGGACGGCTGAGCTTGTAAAGAGGAGTCTGCCTGCTAATTTTTCAATGCAGGCTTTGACATTGCAAAGCACTCAAACGGCCAAAGTCACCTTTCTGCTAAATGGCATACCAACGTCATTTGCTAATGACGTTGCTAAACCTAACTCACTGGAGCCCTCAACATCAAATCCTCCAGTGATTGATCTAGTAGAAGTGGCGAAACTTCAACATGAGAGAATTCTACAAATTGAACAGATTCTGTTTAAATCACAGTTGTTTCTGGCCGAACTGCTCCAAAACAATACAACTGCTCTGGCTTCTGCTTCTGTGGAGCCCTCTCCTGATAGTCCACCAGCAATCACAAATCTACTTGAGGAGTCCACCTCCTTAGAATCAATCGACATGTCTAAAAATATTTACCATACATCGCGTAGAATGAAAAAATCCTATCAGAGAGCATTGAAACGGAGAAACAAATACAAGAGGAATAGTGACTCTATCTCTAACGTTAGCAATGCAGCTGCCTCCTTACAATGCTCAGGCAAAAACCCGTGATAACGTAGATGCGAGGCTGAATATCTCTCAAATGGGAAATGAAGATTTTCAGTTCAATTCTAGTCAATTGAACGAAGAGAGTTTAATGGCACTTCAATTGAAATCGTCTAAAAAAGCACAAAAAGAGCGATGAAAGGTATGTGTTCTTCTTCTCTCAAACCTATTCATGAGAATGTACTTGAAGATCAAATCATTGTTGGAACAGCTGCTGGTTGCGAAGGCACTACACCTTCTAGTGTCCTAATACAAGCTAACTTGAATGCATTTTTTCCTCTTGTAGAAAATAAAAAATCATCATGCTGTGGTGCTACTAGTAATTCAAACAAAGGGGTACCTGAATCTGAGGGCCTAGCGCCTGTGGTTGTTCAGGCGTTGATTCATCAACCTCTGTCTGCGCCACCTTTGCTAGAACCCCAAGTATCCATCGTGCAGAATATAGCACCTCAGGTGCCATCCCTAGGCAAAGTGTCACATGTTTCTAATTTACCAAGAGTTGAACCAGTAGAACAAGCTGCCAACTCTTTGAACATTTTCCAGCCTGTAGCGTCTGTTCAAGTACCTGTTGCACCTTGCATCGTGGAATCAAAAAACATGCATGTGCAGTCCACTTCCACAGACGCACCTTCTGCCCCTCTTATCATTATTAATCGAGACTTACTATCATTTAATGAAATCCCTGATGAAACGCAAACTCTAATTGGATGGTCCAGCAACCAACAAATTAACAGTGTGGTTCCCATCAATCGCACATTTTTGATGAACACTCTTTACAAAATTCCTTCTTTGCGCAAATTAATATCACAAGATATAGAGTGGGTAAAGTTACCTTTGATTAACAATAATCGCATGCTGTGCAAAGTAATATCGCCTATCATTGCGAAATTAATTTGGGAGTACAAAACTGATCTGCTCTTTCTGGGACTTGAATTACAAGCATTTTTATCCTTTGAAAAGGCAATACAATTTTTGGAATTCACACCTCCTTCGATTCTAAAAAACTGTACTGCGAATAATTCTGTTTCTGCTCCATTGGAGAATGAAAAAATATGAGTGCAACTGGCCTCTCTTACCTCTGCATTGAATGGTATCTTGGGGATCTTGCCTTTGGCAAAAGTCCCCTCAAATCTAGCAATTACGAACCCCTCTACTAGGACGACCTCATAACGCAACAAGCTAATTCTTCTGTCTTGGAACTGTTGCAGATGTAATAATCTTTTAACCTGGTTCGCAAATAGGAGTAGGAATGACCTTCCATCTATTTTTTCTTTTGCAAGAAGCCATGTGTTGTAATGAATTTCATCTTGATGGGTTTACTGCCGTTCATAATGCCGTGGCTCAGCCTTGGTCTGGTCGTCCAGTCGGGGGATTTCTATTTTACTCAACAATGACCGCTCCTTAGTAATCAATTCCAATGTGTCCAATCAATTGTTTTTATTGATTGATATTGATATTAACATTTTTGGGCTGAAAAAAGTGGTCCTGATATCCATTTATTGGAATCCCTCTACCCTTGGTATTGAAGAAGCCATTCATATCTTAAATGAAGCGTTAATGGAAATATTCTATATATATCCCTCTGCAGAAGTCCTGATCTGTGGTGACTTTAATGCAAATTTATACGCATCTTTAAATGTGCCCCCGCCACATGAATCTTCATACCACTTTAAAACTGCCCACGCAAATGGTGTAAGATGGACACAGTTCTTTTCTTGCTGGGATCTTGTGGTGATTCAACCTCAGCGCCCTCAGGCCTTTATCACTTGGCGTAGAGGAAACTCATGCTCTTCCATTGATTACATAGTTGCCTCCCAATATCTCTCTGGTATCATTTCTCTCATCAATTCCCACTTTCCATTTTATGGCGACCATGCCATACTCTCGGGTACTATGATTGTAGAAACGAAATCCTTTGATAGGATGCAGGCACTGGCCTTAGTTCAGAGTGATCGACAGCTTTTGTCAATTCGCTGGAATACTTCAACTTGCTGACGATTGACATTCTTAGTCAATCAGGATTGGTGGCCTGATTCCTATCTCGAGGATAAACCCTCTCAGGCTGTTCTCGAGTGGAATCTGCAGATGATTCAAGGTCATCTAACTGCCATAGCAGAATCGGCGCAGTTACAGCCAAACACTAACTCCTCGCCCTTCCTTTCAGCAAATATACTTGCTAAACTAAAATCGGAAGGAAATAGCAAATTAAGAACCCTTAAGTGAAAGTTTTGTTCTATCGATTGTATTAGCTACTTGGCAGCTAAAAAACTTCTTGTACGAAAACATAAAAATAGCATAAATGCTGCCCGAACCTCGTTTCATCTAATAGGTAACCAAAACATGGTACGCCTGATCTGTAAGCATAATATTTGCGATATATGGAAATTACTTAGGGCATCGAACAAAAGCTCCATGTCTCCTCTGGAATCAGCCATAGACGGCACTTCATGGTTTGATTTTTTTTAACAGAAATATCTTTTACCTCTGAGATTCACACTTGCTGATATAACTGATTTAGTTACCTATATTCCAGCGCTTTGCCCATGGTCTGTGAGGACATACTGTGTGCTATTACAAAGCTAAAATCCTCGAAATGTGCAGGCCCGGATGGGCTGCCTCCCTGTGTAATTAAGGATGACCCGTTCTTTTGGGCAACCATATTTTTGAGGATTTTTCAATCAATTTTTACTTTAAAATCTCTCCTGCCCTCCTGGGTTAGTTCCATTATTATTCTGTTACAGAAAAAAGGACCTTTAAATAACCCTCTAAACTTCAGGCCTATTGCGCTTATGGACGTGGCGTCTAAAATTTTCGCACTTCTTTTACTGAAGGATGTCGAAACCCACATTACGGAAAATCGCATTTTAAACAACGTCCAGACGGGCTTTCGAAAAAATATGGGGACACAACTAAATGCCACGATTCTGGCGCATTTAAATGCAGAAGCACACGGTCCTCACCATGGACCGATTTGTATTGCGTCTTTAGACTTATCCTCCGCATTTGACTGCGTAATTCGCAGTAGACTTTGGGATAAAATGATAAAACTTAAATTCCCGCTTTCCTTAGCAGCACCCATTGCATTGCTACATCACAACACGTCTTTTAGAGTACGTATATCAAGCAAAGGTCGTCAGACCGAGCCTATTCCAACGGCAATTGGCGTCAAGTAAGGCTGCAACTTGGCGGCAGTCCTATTCAATCTATATTTATCAGACATCGAAGGGTTATGGGACTCTTCCAAATCTTATATTGTCCGGCTTGGTAGGCTTCAACTCTTGTGGTTGGCGTATGCCGACGATGTGCTTTTGTTTGATAGTACCCATTCGGGTCTTCAGAACAAATTGGAAACTTTTCAGCACTTTTGTAGAGCAAACAACCTGACTATAAATTCCTCAAAATCGAATATTCTTGTGCTTTCTTCAAGGAAAAAGGTGCGCAAATTTTGCTGGCACATAGACTCCACCTATATTCAAATTGTCACACAGACTACTTATTTGGGTTACAATCTTGCAAATAACTCTTCTGCTATCTTTTGGCAAAAAACACTGGCCGAAAAAGTTCTACCATTGCAAAACCAAATGAAAATAATTGTTCACAAATATTGTAAATTCTCTTTAATTCCATTGTTTGAATTTTATTCCAAAAAGGTAGAGGCAATCATCTTATATGGATTAGATCTATGTTTATTAGATCTCTCCACCTTTCTAAACAAATTGCAAGCCAAATTGTGGAAAACTACCCTTGGTCTACCGTCTTATCTTCCGAATGCAATCTTACGACATGAACTAGGATTAAATTCCCTGGCATTGCGTCATAATTGGTGTATATTGAAAAACTATACAAAGATGTGTTTTCCTTTTGAAAACTCGATATACGAGGATTTCCTTGTTATGTTGAGAGAATCCTATCCGGTATCCATTGTAACTTTCCATAAGCACATACTAGCCATTTTAGCCGGCATTAACATTTCTTCTGGGGAGTTGCAATTCAAACTAAGCACAGCTCACAAACGCTTGTTTTGGAATGATTGGGCTGCTACCTGCTCCCAGATATCTTCTTATGTATCATTTTCTGAATATGCAATATTTAGACACAAACAATTGCCACGCTTACAATACCTCTTGCTTTTCCCCAGTGTTGAAACCAGGACTCTATATATGCGATTCCGCTTAGATTTATTTCACACAAAAGCGAGACGAAACACTGGGTCTGCAATTCTAACATTACTTTTGATCCCACCTGCAGATTTTGTAACAAGGCTGAATCAATTGAAACTCTAAAACATCTTTTTCTTACATGTTCTTTCTTTGAAACCGAGAGGTTAAAAAACATTAACTCTTTCAGTTCTACTCATTCAGTCAATGGAAGGGAATTAATATGGTCACGTTGTATGTGGGGCTCCTGTAATTCAATAATTCTAGCGACTGTACGCCTAGTGAAAATCATTGAGGCAGCTATAGCCACCCATTCAGAGACCTAGAATTTCTAAGTTTTTGCTTATGACTGGTTCAGTGATAAGATGTTTTTCCTAGAACTTATTTGTTTTTGTGAATAGTGAAATGTTTTTATGTGAAGGGATAATCATGTTTTATATAGAACAATTAACTTGGGATGTTTTCTTCTTTTGAATGTTATGTGTAATATAGACACCTGTAAATATCAGTTTTTTTTTAATTTTGTAAAATAACAAAGAAAAAATAAATGGTCTCGAAAGATGTATAGTGAATGTATGTAAAGATTTTTATTGAATGAAATCTAATTGAACTAAGCTATAATTTTGTAGGGATGCGTAAGCATCAAAAACAAAATTTAAACAATAAACTTTAAAAAAAAAAAAAAAAAGCTAAATTGGAAACCGTTTACAGAGTCCTCAATAAGAATAGATACAAGGCCCCACACACATACATGGCCGGATGGGAAAGAGATATAGGGCAGCCCATAGATGAGCTTGCATGGTTTAACATATGGACGAGGGCCAATAAAACATCTCAGGCGGTCCATCTACGTGAGAATGAATTCAAATAGATACTCCGATGGTGCTTCACCCCAGAGCAGTTACACAACATGTCCCCCACTATTCCTCCCAACTGATGGAGGTGCAATGCACCACTAGGCTCCTTTTATCACATGTGGTGGGAATGCCCCCAAGTACAGACATTTTTACAGATAAAAGATATCTGTGGATTTGAACTGGAAATGGATCCATTTATCTTTCTCCTAGGGAATGGAGACACACAGGGTCACTATAAATTACTAGCTAAGAGTTCCAGACTGGTGACCTTCTTCTTGTTAGCTGCTCAGTTGGTCATTGCACGACACTGGAAATCACAGGACACGATGGGTATAAATGAATGGTGGGTCAAGGTGTGGTATGGGGCAGTAATGTCTAAAATTGAAGCAGCCATGAAGGGTACAACGGCAAGGTTCTTGTCAGATTGGGCTCCACTCATCACATTTGGGAATGTAGTCAATAATCCTGCTATCCACCATAGGCCCCATGAGATGGCCTCCTTCTCGGTACTATAGAGCTGGAAACTTCTTGCCAAACCCCTGACGGAGCAGGTACCTCATGTAGTAATCACCCTCACTGCCCAGAAGCTATGACATAATAAACCCACACGGAAGGTATAACTGTACCATTTTAGGTTGAGTTGAGTGTAATATGATTTGCTTCTTGCTTTGCTTATGTATTCTTTTCCTTTTACTTTCTCACCTTTCAATTTCTCACCTAATGGAGGTACATTGGCAAAAGCAGGAGAGAAGCAAAGAATGCGAGGTCCGATGCAAATATGATTTTTGAAAATGACATTACAGGGGGGCATCATCATACAAACCCGGACTGATACCTATTGAATCTGGATGACTGTTAATGGCAAGTCCTACGGGTCATGGAGTGGGATAGTTCTGCAATATTGACAATGTACCTGATGTTGTTGAAAATGATTCAATAAAGTTAAATTGTAAAAAAAAAATTGTCTCCCATTCATCTCCTTCTTTGTCTGTACCAAATGATGCTCCTCCCCTGAGATCAAGTTTTGTGTAAATTCGGGTGGTATATAGAGATTGCACAATGTCACGTATCAGAGGCAAAGGGTATTTGTCCTTGTGTGTGATATCGTTCAGCAAGAGATAATCTATACACTGACAAATCATCCTCCTTTCTTTTGCACAAAAAAACAAAGGAAAGCCTCCAGAGATTTGGATGAGACTATGTATCCTTTTCTGAGGCATTCATAGATCTATTGTTGGAGGGCCTCTCTCTCAGTCAATGACAAAGAATAGATATTTCTGTGGGGTATCACTGCATCGGGTAATAAGTCAATGGACCAATCAAAATCTCTGTGCAGTGGCAAGGTTATGTACACGGGTTCCGCAAATACCTGCTCAAAGTCCCTGTAGATGAAAGGTATGGATTGTACGTAGCAGAAACAAGAAGCCATTTCACCATCAGGAAAAGAAAAAGTAGTCGAAGAAACCTTGTGATCACCAGAGGAACAACAGTCCTGAATACAGTGAGTGGACGAACACACCACAGTCCGGGCTTCCCAATGAACATGTGGGTTGTGGTAAACCCAGTACTATGAGATATGAGATATGTGGGTGACTTAATGACATCAAAAGCAATGCTCTCTTGGTGGTCATTTATCTGACCTTGTAGGACCCCTGTGTGATGACGAATGGGTCCAGAAGACAGCAGTATTCTGTCTATGACTTCTGCTACTGTGGCCTGTTCTTTGTGACTTAGAGGGATCCCAGTTCTTGCCACATAAGCAGCATCAATGTAATTACTGGAGGCCCAGCAACCGAGAAGAGCCAAGGTGTTCTCCCTCCTGTTTCGCCAGGTGATCTGTATCTCCAAAACCCTCAGTGCTGCTGAATGCATTGGTAGAATGTTTAGATCAAGATTCTGGAGGACTGGAAAAAAAGAAGGGCCTTTCGTCGCCTTTCCATCAAACGACAGGCCAATTAGTTTTTCAACTTCCTTGGCGGACACAGATGACATGTTCCCAAATAATGCACAGCATCTCCACAAAATAAGCGCAGTCGGTGGGTTTGCTGCTGTTTCTTTTCGGTTTCAGACAACGGGCCCCTTTTGGAACCCAATTGCATTGGTTCCGGACCGGATTCTGCAGGGCCTGGAAACACCACAGGAGACCTGGGAAACATTATTTCCGACCAGCGTCTTTCTCCTCTTCTTTCTGTTAGCCTGTGGTCAAGGCAGAGCACCTGATCCAAAATGGCCTGCAAGGTGTCTGGTTCTGGAATATGAAGTAACTCATCTTTGTTGCAAAGGCCACAACAAAACAGTTTTTTCTGTGTAACTTCTGGCCATTGTGAATCTGCTGCTAATTGTCGAAACTTGCTTTTGTAAGAAATGATGTTGCTGGAGCCTTGGCATATATCTATCAATTGTTTCTTGGCAAGCCAAGGCCAAATTAGGAGACATGAAAACGTCCAAAAATTCCTTCTCAAAAGCTGTGATGTTGTTAAGGATAGGACTATTCGAAGAAACCATAGGTGCTGCCCAGGCGAGTGCATTGCCAGTTAAATTTCCGAATATGTAGCCAATCTTAGCCTTGTCTTGATTAAAATGATAAGGACGGAACATGAAGTGTATTTTGCAATGGTTACAAAATTCAACAAGCCATCTCGGGTCCTCATCAAACTTCATATGTGAGGTATGGGCCCTAGCGCTCTCCACATGAGGTGTGGCTCCAACTCCTTGAAGCATCTTCTACCGTAAGGTGATGTAAGGTGGTCATCTCTAATTGAAGGCCTGCAATTCCTCCCTGAGTTCCTTGACATCATCCATCTCTGGGCCAGAGGGTAGGTGTCCCAATCTGTTATACAAGGAGTCTTGCAGGCGCTTTGTACCTGTTCTCCTTGGTGATTGAGGTGTAGAGGTAGCCAGTTTGACATCCAGTGTCAGTGTCGAAAAGTAATGCAGGGTACTAAACCAACACTTTCCTGGCAGACAAAAGCAGGTGCTGGATCAGCTCGCAAGGCCACGGGATGGTGCTTCACTGATTTATGTGATGCCTAGACAGTGCAAGCACTGACCGGGAAGGCCTTGTTGAATGTCCAGAAGATGATGTGTGTAGCTGGGTGCTGAACTCCAACCGATGACGACAAGGTAAGCCGAAGTACCATGATTGATAGCACCAAGCGAAGACACGAGTCAAAGACAAGGACAAGGACAAGGAGGGGGGCTCCAGGAAATGAAGAAACAGGAGAATGTTGGGCATAAAGGCCTCTCTCAAAGCCAGGACAGGCAGAAGCAGGACAAAGAAGGCCTGGAAAGAATGAAGGAAGAAGGAAGCAGAGGGCCAGCAAAAAGGAGCCAGGAGAGGGACGGACAAGGAGGTGAGGTTCAAGAAGATCCTAAACAGAGCAAACACAATCAGGACATAGACTGCGTTGAGGCGCGGTATCCATGTCTCCCAGAAATGCTGCCGTGATGGAAATGAGGCCTGGAGTGCAAGCGGCTGCTGCCGCAGGGCCAGGAGAACTGCGCATGCGTGGACCAGAAAACATAGCATGGCCCAGGAAGCCCCAGAGCCCAAAGGAAACGCCACCGGATATAGAGCCTCCATGTCGGAGTTCACTGGACCTTGAGACACTGCCCTCCTACTGCAGTAAGTGGTGTGACACTTAGTTCCTCTCATTGTGGCAAGAATATTGGTAATTTTTCCTTCTAAATTTTCATTTTTTCTTTCACCTGTTGCAGGATCTCACATGCAGAAACATTTTGATATCTAGTTCCTGTTTGAAGTGTATTAGCAATAGTATAACATAATGTTAATAAATTCACTTTCATATAGTAAGTGAAAAATATATTAAATATTGGTGGGAGTTGGAAATCTTCAGAATACATTTGTGTACAACGATATTCTGGAGAAGAAATTGGAACATTTCAATCATCCAATCTGCCTCCTTTTCCAGCAGGAAAAAGCATAGAAAAAACAACAAGCTTCTAAGATTTGTTTTTGCCCAGACACTGATTGGTGCACCTTTTTGTCGCTTTGCTCTGGTATAATTCTAGACTGTTGCCCATTACTTCATGTGAGTGTAGATTATGAATAGTATAATGTTCATACAAAATATTCCCTTCTGCAACAGTTAGATGTTGGAACTGACCTTCACTGCTCGTGCTTGTTGATTCAACATCAAGTATAGACAACTTTGGTACAGTTAGATTGTCTTTATACAAATCATTGTGCTTCGTTAGAACCTCAAAAGATTCTTTCACCTTCTGACGTATATAAGCAGTTGCCAAACTAGCTTATCATTTGTGGCAACATCATTTACTAAAACAAAGATTCTGCAAGCTCATGTCTCACTCCTAGAGTGTTGACATTTTCTTGCATATTGAGAGGAAAATACACAACTTTGCCTCTCACACCTCGTTCTAATGATTTCTTAGGCAGTTTTGATATCTGTGTTTGTAGTTTCAATGCAATCTCTTCAAACATATTCAATTCTTGAAGCACAACAGGACTTTTAAGCACTACCACGTCATTCAAGACACTTCTAGAAGAAATGCATTTTCTTTCCTAAAACCAGACGCAGTGACTACAAACATATAGTGACTTTCTTGTGTCAAATCACTGTTCTACAAATACAGGTAAAGGTCTTTGCAAACATCTTCTACAGTGTTTAACTTTCTCCACAAGGTACACTAGTTGTACTCGTCCTTTATAGAAAGTGTATTGACAGGACACACAAACAATGTAAGGCCTTTCACTTGAAGACAACTCAACATTGCAATACCTCTTTTGTACTCTTGAAAAATTAGATCCATTGAAAGCATTGGATCATCCTTTCCACTTCCTGTAAGTGTTTCATCCACATATACATAATCTTTTAAATTAGCTTTTACTTCACTAGGGACTGTCTTTCGGATTCCTTCTTTTCCAGAAATCACATCATTTTGTACTGCATACCACGTCCACTCTCGTCAATAGCAAGGGTTACATTCCTTTGTTGAATGTAACTCTTCATTTAAAAATCTTTCTTTATGAGAAGTGTGTTTCCACGCTCTGACAAAGACTTCACAAAAGTTGTCTCGTGTAAGTACAGAAACTGTTTGTACGTTTGTTTAGAATGGGTGTGACCTTAATTAACTTATGATTGTTCAACATGAAGATGAACAATTTTCTTTTCATATGGCAAGCTTTACTGATTATTCCCTCTATTTGTTCACCACATACCTGGATTCTAATTTCACACTTCTCAAAAGATTTGTAAAGACTTGATAGTGGAACATTTTAAACAATATTTGTATTCCTCTATCTAACTCCTAGAAGTTCTGCTTTTCCTTTTCTTAAAAAGCTGTTGTTTTTTAATACGTACTAACGATATGGATACACTTTTCATATTATCAATGTGACTTGAAATGTGCTTGGTTCCATTCAATGAATTAGTTGACATGACCTCTGTTTGAATTTGTATGGTTTGAACTCCTTTATCACTAACACCCATTTGCATATTGTCATCAGAACACATTTTACAAAACAAGAACATCTCTATCAACATTTCTAGATGTAAATGCTTTACTTCCCTGCAAAAGTTCCTTCTTCCTTGAACGTTCCTGTTGATTCTTGGATGGTGTTCTTCAACAATGATGCAAAGAATGAAACGCAATTTGTAAGTATGAATAACCACAGAGCAGTATTGTGTGAACATGGGTAGGTGTACTTAACGTGCATGGGTGGGAGCTAAATAGGGTGGGGGTGCGGGAGATGGCAATGAGTAGAGAGGGTGGGAGGTAAGGTAGGTGAAGGATGAGAGGGTGGGGTATGGTGGATGGAAGATGGGAGGGTGTGAGTAAGGTGGGTGGAGGATGAGAGGGTGGGGGTAAGGTCGGTGGCGGATGAGAGGGTGCGGGTAAGGTGGGTGGAGGATGAGAGGGTGGGGGTAAGGTGGGTGGAGGATGAGAGGTTGGTTGCCTGGGTGTAGAGATGATGGGGTAGGGTGGGAGGGGATAGAGAGGATGGGGTAGGGTGGGTGTTGATAGATAGGGTGGAGGTAGGGTGGGTGGAGGTAAAGACTGAGGGGGGTGGGTGGTGGAAGAGTTAGGGTCAGGATAGAGAGTGTGGAGTATGGTGGGTGGGTGAGGGTAGCAAGGCTGGTGTTACATTGGTTGGGTGGGATAGAGAGGGTCGAGGTAGATTGGGTGGAAGTAAACACTGTGGCAGTAGGGTGGGTGGATGAGGGTACAAAGGTCGGGGTAGCTTGGGTAGGTGAAGGTGGAGATGGGGTAAAGGTGGGTAAAGGTGGATAAGGTGGGGGATGATATAGAGTAGGAGTAGAGACAGGGGTAGGGTGGCTGGTGGGGGTAGACATGGTAGAGTAGGGTGGGTAGGTGGGGGGTAGAGAGGGTGGGAATATAGAGGGTGGGTGGGCGGGCAGGCTTAGAGAGAATGGGGGTAGGCAATGGGTGGGCAGGGTAGGGATGGATGGATGGATGGATGGAGGGAGGGAGGGAGGGAGGGAGGGAGGGAGAGAGGGAGGGAGGGAGGGAGGGAGGGAGGGAGGGAGGGAGGGAGGGATGGATGGATGGATGGATGGATGGATGGATGGGTATAGAGAGGGTGCAGGTAGAGTGGGTAGAGGTAACATGGTTGGGTGGGTGTATACAGACTGGCAGTATAGAGGGTAGGTTGGGAAGGTGGGGGTAGATAGGGTGGGGGTAGGGTGGGTTGCTAGGGATAGAAAGGGGGAAGGTATGCGGAGTGGGTGCAGGTAGAGAGAGGGTACGGTGGGTGATGGTAGAGAAGAAGGAGATAGGATGAGCTGGTGGAAGTAAAGAGGGTAGGGGGATGGGGTAGAGAAGGTGGAGGTAGGATGGCTGAAAGTAAAGATGGTGGGGTAGGGTGGATGCATGGGGGTAGCGAGGGTGGTGGTGGTTGGGTGGGGTTTAAAAGGGGAGTTAAGTGGCTGGGGTAGGGTGTGTGGATGGGGTAGAGAGGATGGGTGAGGATGTAGAGGGTGGGGGTAGGGTGGATGGGTAGAGGTAGAAAGGGTGTGATAGGGGTGGAGGTAGAGAGAATGGAAATTAAAAGGGTTGGCGTAAGGTGAGTGGGGTAGAGAGGGTGGGGCAGTAGGAGTGGAGAGGCTGGATGAGCAGGGGTAAAGAGAATGGGGGTAGAGTGGGTAAGGTTGGTGCGTGGGGGTAGAGGGTGTGGATAGAGAAAGTAGGGATAGCGTGGGTGGGGGTATACAGACTGGGGGTAGGGAGGGTGGGAATCATATAGAGTATGCGAGTGTGTAGAGAAGGTGGGAGTAGGGTATGGGTAGAGAGGGTAGGGTGGCTGGATGGGGTAGAGACAATGGGGGTTGAGTGCATGGGTGGGACTACAGAGGATGGGGCACAGTGGGTTGTTGGCGGTAGAGAGTGTGGGGGGTAGTGTGGATGGTTGGGGGTAGGGTGGGGGTAGATAGGCTGGGGTAGAGAGGGGGAGTACAGTGGATGTGTGAGGGTACAGACAGTGGGGGTAGATTGGGTGGGTGGTGGTAGAGAGAGTGTGGGTAGTGTGGGTGGGCTGGAGAAGAGAAGGCAGGGTAGGGTGGGTGAATAGGGCTACAGAGCATAGAGGTAAGGTAGGTGGGCAGGGGTAGTATGCCAGAATCACTTAGATAATACATTTTGTCTCATTAGCAACAACAAAGAATCAGGTGCACCTATAGCACCGTATTTGGTGTAATAAACAAAGACGTTTTTCAAAAAGGTAGACTATGCATCTGATGCAAAATGGTTTGGTGAGCCTACATATGCCAGGAATGCTTTCCCCTGCTACATATGTCCAGGTTTTGAAAACCTACATATTTATAAGCAACGTGTTGTCAAAATGAAGCCATGGTATCAATCTAGAATCATTAACATTTGTAAATGCCTAAACAGAGCTGCTACATGTAGATTTACAAATTTAGGGTAAATCTTTCCCAATAAAGCATTCCCTTTTTATTTGACTGTTAACAAAAAGCACTCTCTTTAAAACACACATGTTCTGAGTGCCGCTCATACATCCTGTTTCTACAAACTGAACTCTGCTTTTTTCCTAATTAAAAACTACTAGCAACTATTTTCAACTCCAATGGCAAATGGTGCCACACAATTTATGGATACCAGTACCAGTGTATTTTTAGAAATTACAGTAAGATACACACAAAAAACATGTAACCAAAGCCCCATTGACACCATTGAGAGCATATTATCAATTAAAAGATTCAGCAAAACCATGATAAAGAAGGTAATCAATGCAATCAATGTTCTGTCATAGATAACCACAGCATAACATGGACTGCTGCTGAATCACTCTCCTTAAAACACGCAAGTTGACAAAACCCTTCATTAAAAATCAAACGTATAACCTTTACTAAGTCAAAAGATGAACTTACTTAATATACTTTAAACTCACCACACTGCAAATAAAATGTCAAATATGTATTTACTATCACTCACCTTCAAGTTATCCAAGAGATGCACAGATGTTAACATCAGCAAAATAGTGAACATTTACACATTGTGCCTTCTGCAATCAGAATGGCAAAAGTATTCAAAATGGGGGCTATGATAATTTTCAAAAATGAATGCAACAAAAAGCATAATATGCAAAACAAACTACTACAATGGCCGACGCATGTTCACTGCAACCTATCACAGGCAACTACACAATTGTAACAATAATACCAACCAATTACAAACATCATCCATGCTCCACTCTTACCATGTGATTGTCTTGTTTTAAAAATGTCTGGTTAATTAAAGATAGCTGTCTGTTTTGGTTACTTATTTTTTGTGAGAAGCTAAACATGAACATGGACCTGGGTTTGAGTTATTTTCAGAATTAAATGGTTTGGAATGCGGGGAATTTGATAGTCCCAAGTTTTTCCTAAGTTGATGAGTCTGAGAAGCACAGGGCATTGAGATGTCGTACTCATTCATTGTGGTGGCAATGATTTGGGTAATGTAAGAGGCATGTCTCTTGCTTTAATGATGAAACAAGACTTTGAAAAGTTGATCGGAGTGTTTCCTCACACCACTTTATATTTTCCAACCTAACTCAGAGGACAAAAGGGAAGTGGGCCATCAGATTTAATTCTAAAACAGAAAAATCTCAGAAAAATGTTTATAAGGTAGTTTCAGCTTTCAACAGAGACCACAAACAGTTATGGATATCGAAGAAAAACATCCAGTTCTACATTTCTAACCTGTATAGACATGATGGGGGGCATCGACCAATGAATTAAATGCACTGTTGCTTCATAACATTAATGCAATACGCCAAATGTGCTGAAATACTACACTTGTGTACCCTTAAACAGTCCTTTTAAGGACTACCTATTACATACATATACCTATATACGAAAAATGTAAATAGGTTTTTTAACTATTATTTCATAGCTGTGGGTATAGCCGCGGCTATAATAAAACAAAAACACCACACAATTGCATTTTTCAATACTATGTATCTTATATGGGTGGCTCTTAAAAGAACCTTTTTGTTTTTCTGCTAATATAGAACCCAAAAATGTCCTCTGACAAAAGTTCTCCTATCCTCTGTAACGATTCAGAAAAGATTGGTATAAGTCTATGTTTACTTCCCTTAGATGACTTATTCATTTTCTTTTCCAAAAGACAAAATATCCTGTACTTCCAGTCAAAAATATTTCTCTGCAACTTGAGCACAGACCTCTAATTTCAAATAATCCATCTAAAGTGATATTGTAAAATGAGAGAAACTTAGTAAGCTAATGCTTTTGATACCCATTACCTATATTTTCAACATCACTATTAGTGCCATTCTCAAAATGCTCTACTCCTCCACAATCCTCTGAGCAATAGGATTCTTCACCTGACAAGTCACTCAATGAGTTGTCACAATCTGGTTCTGAAATTGCCTTACTTCTTCTACCTCTAAGAATAAATTCTGAAATGTCCTGCAAAAATTAATATCTATACCCTCTTGAAATCCACGATCTGCTAACACCCATCTCTCTTAGGACAGTGTAAAGTACATACCACCTTACTATAATATAACAACATGTATATTTGAACAACCAACGAAGTAACAAGGACTTCAAAATGCTATTGTGATTGGATGAATTTTTTCAACATGACCTCTATAGCAGCGGTTATAAAAGAAAGACGGCCATTGGTCTGAATGTAGCTGCGAAAACCAAATGCCTTGCATCTAGCCGCAGGTTTATGAAAATGTACTGCATACTCAAAAGCACATATGTGCAGAGGTTTCAATGGTCAAAACACACAAGCCTAGGGGTGAGGACGTGGAATCAGAAAGACATGTAAACTTGTAGAGCCTACTATCCACGTAATTAAATGATATGATTATTTCACAGAAAATGTATGACTTGATAAACACAGCTATTGCAGCAATCACAACTGCGACTACATGTGCCTGCCAAATTAAACAATGTTTCATTGGGCTGTCTGTAGCCGTGAATATAAACACCTTGCATGTAGTCGTGGCTACCATCGCTCATAGGAGAGCGCAGCATTCCATTGGTTCGGCTTTAGCCGTAGATATGGCTGGCTAGTCGTGGCTATGCAAATACCTGTAACGGCCCATATACATCCATTATAGCCATGGTTATGGAAAAATATACCAGATGTGCAAAATAAATTCAGGCTAGAGGTAATGCATCACCAAAATTACAATATACGGCATAACAAAACGCATTACAATGAGCGAGAGAGGGACCATGTTTGTGTGTGCAGGGAGAGCAAAGTAATGTTGAATGAGTATAAACACTGAAGAGGCACATCTTTTTTTTTCTTACAAATATTTCCCATCTTGTATAATACTAATATGTTTTACTTCAGTGTAGAAAAACACTTAAGAATATAAGGCAATACAATCTCGATTTTAATTGGTCTGTAGAAACATCCCTCAAAAATGACATTGAGCCTTAATACAAGTTTGCCGGTATCCCGCCGGTGATTCCGGCGGGATACCGGCAAACTGCCGCTACCATTTCTGCCACCTAATATCCCAAAATTACCGGGATACTACAGGCGGCGGAAAGGGCGGTAAATCCTCATTTCATGGAGTCCCATAAGACTCCATGGAGAGGATTTTCAGAATTCTGCATTTTTCAGCCAACAGGAGCCTGATTTAGGTGGTAAATCAGTACCCCCACAAGCAAACCTGTGTTTTGTCAGTCTGGTAAATTTGCTGGTGCCGGAATTACTGGCAATTGTACCGGACCAGCAAAACTGTAATGAGGCCCATTGTTTTACAGTTTGAACAGCTAAAAAGCAACTTAGGTACTTCACGTCCTATTGGCTGCTTCCCACTGTAGAAACAATAGAGTTCCAATCATAAATTAAATACAGAGAAACCCCCCCTCCTTTGTTCAGATAATGTATTTACATTATTCACTCTAACAAGATAGGAGAAAGACATTTTTTTTTTGGTGCTCTTCACAATGGACAATTTACAAAACTGGCTTGAGGAAAATGTCTCCTCCGAAGAACAAATTCAGCAGGAAGATACAGAGGTGCAACAACCAGGACAAAGTAGCAGTAATTCTGGTCTATGCAAGTTGATTTTCTATGTATTTATTTTATTTATGTGCTTGTAGAGCACTGAAAGCCTGCAGGCATCGGGGCACGTGACATAAAAACATGAGTACAACATAAAAGATTTTTCACAACCTGACCTGATCTGGCTAAATGTCCTGGTGCGGGTATCCTTTATTTGAAAATGTATTTTTTAAGGCTCTTTTGAATGACCTGGTAGCTTGGTTCAAGTTGGAGAGCTAGGGGGAGGTTGTTCCAGTCCTTTGCTGCCAGTACGGGGAAGGCCCTGTCCAAGCCTGTTGCCCGTCTGTGTGAAGGCACTGTGATCCTGCCTTGCACCTCTGATCTCAAAGATCGATTGGGAATGTATTGTGAGATCTTTTTCTTTAGGTATTCAGGAGCAGTACCATACAGACACCTATGCACCAGAGTCAAGGATTTGAATGGAATCCTATCTTCTATATTCAGCCAGTGCAATGCTATCCTGTCCGTGGAGATGCATTCACTTTTCTTCTTTCCTTTAATTATTCTCACTGCATTATTCTCCATGACCTGGCACTTCTCAAGGCAGTTCTTACTAACCCCGAGTATAAGGGTGTTTCCGTAATCTAAACGGGATTGTATGGTCGCCCTTGCAATCGTGGCACTGTTCTTCTCGCTCAAGAACGGGCGAATGCATCTCATTAAGCAGAGGTGGTAAGAGTTGTTGTTATGCAGGTAGTGAACCTGTTCTAGGAAAAAGTTTTTAAACAATAATACATTTGAGTGATAGAGATCATTGTACCATTAAATAAGTGACTGTGCTATTTGGAATTCATGGTGTTTTCCACGGTAGCTTATTTTTATGCTATACATACGTGTTAGCAAGAGTGCCATTAAGAGTTAAAAACAAACCACCATAATAATAGTAGTAAATATTACAAAAAAGAACATACTATTAAAAGTGAAATATGTTAGTGAGGTGTTTACATTTACTGTTTTCAAATGTCTGTGCTACTAGCAAAAGTACTTTGAAGCCATCTGTCTTTCACTGTTTTAAAATATTTACTAAATATTTATTAACAGAGGAAGAGGTCATTCAAGTAACAAGAAGGATGAAGCAACAGCCTCCTGATGTATTCCCTACAAATACAGTCACGGATACTTTAAACAAAATGAAAAATATTTTAATTAATCTTCAATGTATCACTGAAAAAGGAAATAAAAGACCTGAAATGAAAAATTGATAGTAATAATGCAGACATTGGGCTAACGAAGAAAACGTATCATGAGTAGACACTAAAAGAAAAATAATTCCCACAAGCACTTCCCCCCCAAATAAATATGTTTTTTATAAAAAAACAATGTTTGCTTATTTATTTAACTTTTAAAATAGTTTAGTTATATCTGCAGTTGATGAAGAGAAAGAAAGTAAACTGTTACTCTAACGTTGCACAAATACTACACTCAATATACTGTACAATAGTCCTCTTTTCAGGACAACCTATTACACTCATATGTACATAGGTAAACATTTTCTTTTTAAACATAATTTCATAACCGCGGCTACCGTGGCCATCAATGAGATTGTGAGCTTTGGAGACGCGGGTATAGCCGCGTTAATGTACCGCGCAATGTGATTGGTGGAAGCCGCAGGTGTGAATATTTGCAGCAACGACTGGAGTTCTTATCCGCATCTACGGTACTGGCCAATTACAGCGCAATACATATAATTGCGGCTACAATGTACACCGCTGTGTTGTAGCCACGAATAATCGTAGTATTTTTAAATACTCTAAAACAAGCATATGCAGAAGTATAAAAGCTCAAATGAATTTATGCTAGAGGTGAGATGGTATTATAAAGTCTATATGTGAGATTTTTATGTCTAAGATCCAGGAAACAAAAAATGTATAACTGGGAAATGTGCTGCTATTCATGGCTATTTATATTTACGTTTATACCGCTGCTACAAAAAACAAAATCAAGAAAAATGCACTTCACAATCTGCAAAAATACATAGCATGAGACGTAGTGATCTATTATTGCAGTCTGTGTTATGTTTTGTCTATTTTTAGAACTTAGAGGGTGGCCCTTAAAAGGGCCATTTTGGGGGATGGAAAGAGAAGGGTTGAACTGGCAAGAAATGAACATTAGGGATTAAAAAAAAGGGAACTTTTTGCATTTATTTTTTTTCTTATTTTGTTTTTTCAAAAAGCGGGGGAATTGCCACTTTAAAAAAAACAACTAGAAATGGCAATTCACCTGATGTTGAAACACGGCCATTTCCCAATCAGCTAGTGGGGCACCTCCCGGGAAAACCCAATTGTGGCATACAGTGCAAAGAATTTCCAGCACAGAAAAATCAGATGCTGGTAAAATGGCAGCAGGTGGGTTTTGCACTCCGGTGGAAGAAGTTGTGGCTTGGAAGGTGACTGGAGGTGTTGATGCAGGAGCTGCAGATGTACACCACCGAAGGCAATGAGACCCATGCATCCTCACCTAATGGTGTTCATGCGCCTTCCTGTAGACATCATGGACATCGTGCCAGTGCACACGAACCAGGTGATTTATTAACACAGATGCAATCGAGCTCTGGGATGCGACCGTTGATGACCCACGTCGCAAGAACGTCTTGCAAAAGCTGCACTGCACCTCCTCAGACTCCTTTTGGGAATGTACTCCTTCACAAAGAAGCACCTCCAACTGTCAGAACTTCTCTTCATACCACTATGCTTGTTTCACGACCGGACGGTGTGGGTCCCAAATCACCTAGTCATCGCTGCTGCCACTTCTGCCAGACATCATGGAAAAAATCTGACAGGGAAGGAAAATGTCAATAAATAAAAAGGATAAAACAAAAAGAACAATGCCACAAAAATAAAAATGTTTAAATAAATAAAACAGTATAGACAAACACAACAAATAACAAGGAAAGGGAAATAGGTTTAAGAACTAAGTGGGCAAAAAAGGATGGGAAGATTAGGTTTAAACAGCAGAAAAGGATAACAGATCAACTGGGCCCTGCCAAGGAACAAACGCAATGATAAAAATGAAGAGCTTTCCTATGGGAGGCAATGAATATCCACGGCTACACCCACAGGCCAAACAGGCAACGTGGATTGTATCCGCATCTAACACGCATGTGCACCACGTAGCCGCATCTACACAACTCACGCTCCGATTAGTTGATGCTGTTGACACTGATATATGTCATGTGTGGCTCCATAACCACAGCGCATGTTCTGAATGGTCAATGCTATTCACAATAGCCTTGGCTATAAAATGTGATCCCCGATTGGTTTGTGTGCATAGCTGCGGATACCCAATATCTACTCAGGAAAACCCTTTACCTTTTCTCTGCTTTTTGAATCTTGGTCCCTGACACTTCTGAGGAGGCCTCCAAGAACTTTACAAACTTGCGTAATAAATGTTTGTAATCCCTTTTTATCCATTCTGGCTCCTAAACCTCTTTCCTTTGGTCTTGTGTTTTGTCATTTGTCTACATTTATTATTTTACCTTGATATTTTCTTTTTTGTAAACCTTTGAGATTTTAAGTGGTCTTTATTGTGGTGTCTTTTTTTGATTGATCACATTTTCTTCCCTGTTCGACATGTCGTCTGAACACAGTGACAAGGAGGTAGTTTGGGTCTCGACTGCTACACCTCCCTGCAAGAAGCAGTGCAGGATGAATACAACATCGGACAGCTGAAGATATTTTATAGTGCACCACCACAATAGCCTGAAGGAGGTAGAGGATGTCATGTGCAATTTGTACCAAATATTACTACGGAGGGGACCAGCATCGGCAAAATCTCAGAGTCTGGGGACTTTGGTGCTAATTCAACACCAAGTAAGAGTCCAACGGAATGACGTGAATGAGCCATACCAGCAATCTCATTATAAATACAAACTGAAAGCTTGCGGATCCCAGTCGGTAGGGCATTACCTTCGAGATACCTCTACACATCTGTCCCTTCAACATCTTCTGCCCCTCCGGCTACTTCATCACCAGCTACAGGTGCACTCTCAGCTGCTACTACATCATCAAGCAGCACTACTCCACCTCCTCCACTACTGCCAGCCCCTGATCTGTCTCAGTACGAAGTTATGTGATGCATATGTCACAGTTGGATTGTGGTGGGAGATGCCACCCTAGCTGGATGGTTAAGGACCATTTCCGAACACCTGGTCAACTTCCACCACTAGGAATCTTTAGTGGAGGTAGAGAGGGTGGGGCTAGACAGGGTGGGGTAGGGTTGGTAGGGGTAGAAAGGGTGAAGGTAGGGCAGGTGGAGGTAAAGAGGGTGGGGTAGGTTGGGTGGACAAACATTTAAAAATATTAAATGTAAATACCCCAGGCTTAACTCAGTGCATTCCTATTGATTTCTGCCCTTATGCTAGATCCCCATAATGTGATTTTCTATGTGATTGTCAATCCAATATCTTCTAATATATCTGTGCTATTGGGCTTCGGAACAGGAACACGCCAAGTTAAGCCGGTCCTGAGTACCCCAATGCGTTGAATTTCGAAGTGGTTGGTTGTGATACATTTCTCACCTTAACTGATTGTTAACTAAAGTTTTCATAGAATTTCAAGAGTTTTCTGTGCCACTGCCCATTGTATATTATCCAGCACCACTGTATATTTTTCAGCACACCACTGTCCATGGCCTTCGGCCGTGCCCACTGTCCATTTTTCAGTGCCACTCTCCATGGCCAATGGCCACAGTCAGTGGCCACGGCCTTCGGCTGTGCCCACTGTACATGGCCTCTGCCTTCTGTAGTTCAAAACATAGCCAGTGATGTGTAACCCCCTAATTCACTGTAGTTCAGCCATGCTCATTTTGCAGTTTTAAACACTGCCAGTGATCTTTCACCTCCAACTTCTTTGTGGCTATCAAAAGTAGTATTTTTGTTTTCTTTTAAAAAAACAAAAGCCATAGCCGCGGCTATCATGGACTTCTTATAGCCGCAAATATTGTAGTTTTTGTCCATTGTATATTATCCAGCACCAATGTATATTTTTTGGCACCACTGTCTATTTTTCCGCACCACTGTCCATTTTTCCGCACCACTCTCCATGGCCAATGGCCATGGTCAGTGGCCTCGGCCTTGGGCTGTGCCCACTGTACATGACCTTCACCTTCTGTAGTTCAAAACATGGCCAGTGATTTGTAACCCCCTAATTCACTGTAGTTCAGCCATGCTCATTCTGCAGTTTCAAATTCTGCCAGTGATTTTTCACTCCCAACTTCTTTGTGGCTATCAAAAGTAATATTTTTGTTTTCTTTTAAAAAACAAAAACCATAGCGGTGGCTATCATGGACTTCTAATAGCCGCGAATAATGTTCTTTTTGTCTAGCCGCAAATATCGGAAAAAACTATGGAATAAAATGCTTCCCTGTCCTCCCAGACCCTCACCAAGTGCCCCTTCATGAGTGACTGCTCCCCCAACTGCCCAGATTACCTCCTCAACTCCCCTGCCCTCTCCCATTCCCCCAGAACACTTATTTCTATGATTCAATTTACCATGAAATGTCAGCTATTTGCGGCTATTCTCCCCAATGGTTACAGCTATCGGCAAAAACATCCATTCTTCGTGTTGTAATCTCGATCTCTAGACCCCCTCCAGTTCCCAAATTTCACTTGGTGTCCTCTTGACTCCCCCACCTCTAGCCTGAAGGCCTTTCAATGGCTTTAGACCTGCAAATGGCATTATTCTATTTTTTCGCTTTCTGGTATTTGCGGCTATAGACACGGCTATCCCTCGCATCGAGGGGAATAAAAAGATGGTGGCTGTTTCATTTCTGAAAAACCTGATCCTGCAATGCGCGAGATATAACTAGTTTTTTGTGGAGAAGGAGGCGCCCCCTTCTCCGTTGAATATTTAAAAAATAACTGGACAGAATAACTCCAAACCACAAATAGATTGCAAGTCAATGCTTCATGCCCAACTTGTTTTGAACCTGGTCCAATTCCGTCCAACCCTTTCGGTGGTGCAGGCCAGCAAAAAATGTACCTTTTTTGACTATTGGGGGCTGAAACTGCAGGGTTTTGTTTTCTTAATTACTTTTTCATTGTTTAAACAATCTATCCCAAATATTCCAATCTGTACAATTTTGTCTGCAAAATTTCCACCAAATCCGCCAAGTCAAACATTATTGGCAATACATTTTTGGGATTTCCTATGCGACTCCAATTCACCTTAACTATGGGGCTGCGACTGCCGCCCTATAATTAGTACTCTGACTTAACCAACAGAATTAAAATGCTACTTCGCAACCCTTCATTTCATCGTACAGAATGATGCAAGCGACAAACATCTGTTTCTAAATTCAGGACACCGGCATTTGAGTTTGGGAAATGCAAACTGTACTTGTGTTCAGGTTACCAAAAGACAGAGGAATTTGGCAATTATTTCTATCTGCCACATTTAGTTTAGTTTTACAACACTGCATTCCACTGCTCCACTGAAAGTTGAACTTCGGTTTAACATGACTCTCTAAGCTGTTCATGGATCACAGTGAGCCAAAAACAATGATTGCCTGGACTGAATAAAATGGGAGCAACACAGGGTTTGGCAGTGAACTGGCATATGTTCTGTAAGGAAGGCATGGTATCAAAGTAAGACAGACACAAGTGATCACAGTTCAGGGGTGTTTATTGAACTTTATCAGTGGTATGAAAAACGCCTACCTAAACCTAAATCAAAGATGGGAACAAGCTTTCACCATCAAATAATAATAATACAGTTCCAAAGGAGTAGTCAAACGAAAAGGGCCTATACTAAAAAAACGATTGCCAATCCTTACCGCTATGCTACAAAATAGTGTGGGATAATGTTCACAAAAAGAAAGAAGTGTTCAATATGAGAAGTCAGGATGTTTAGGCCGTTGGCCTTCCTTCCCCACGTTTTTAGCATGGGACAAGGCAGGTCACTCAAGCACAGAACACTCATGGGCTTCTTCGGCATGAGGTCACAGTTCCTTTTACTAACATCAGGGCCTACTGTGCCCAAATCACCAAAAACAACAAAGAAAAGTTCCTTTCAAATAGTCAAGTCGGGGCACTTTACTCTTCGCCTGGGATCCCCCTCAGCCGAGCTCAGATCCTTCTTTCAAAATTAGTCTCCCCCAGCCGGGTTCAGACCAACTTTAATTCACAGGGATCCCTCAGTCGGGTTCACATTTGCCACAACAATATCTTCACGTGTGAGTTTTACTGTTTACCCCGGATCCCCCTCTTTTCCGGGCTCAGATACCGCTTTCAACAATTTGTTCCCTTTTCCGGATTCAAATCAATTTCAGTTTGCAGACAATCAAAGTCTTTCAAATGTGCACAGGATTTAACTTAACCTGCTGCAGTGCCACTCGATTTCACATTCAATATTTACATGTTCCGGGGGTGCGAGGAACAGAGACCTTAGAGTGAACAACCACGTGGCGCCAGACCACTCTGTATCTGGTACCTAACTTTCTTTCATAAAGTTCAATCACACACAAGTTCTTTGTTCATACAATGTTGCCGCCTGCAATCTTGAGCATAACACAGTCCGGTCTGCTATCAGTTTCTCCTGACTCACCGGCTGTGCTAAATTCATTGGTGCTGCTTTGCTTTGCTGTCGGAGTCAAGGACAATACCACAGTGGCAATCGCTTCTCCCTGCCTTGGCTATCAATGTGAGAAGGCCCTGTGTACCTTTGGCACACACAACACCCTTCATCAGCTGTGATCCTGGTCTATTGTTCCTTTTCCTTGAGGCTTCTTGAAAGTCGTGATCTTTTTGTGAAAAGGACATGGGTAACTTCCTCCTTGTCATCCCCTCTGGTCTCACTGCCTTTCTCTTCAGTTTAAACTGCCATCCCCGAATAGCTGCTTTTCGTGCGTTTGGCCTTGCTCAGAGTGTGTTTTCGTGCTGCGCCTTTCATCCATGTGGAGAAGTGTGATGGAAGTCAGGTGTGTATAATTATCAGTAATTGCCTGACTCTGCCTGACCCTTGCGTTGGGACATGTCAGGTATACACTGCTCTGGTGTTAGTCCGTTGTCGCTCACGATGGACTGTCCGTGAGAAAGTGTTTGTGTTGGAAAAGTGGGGGGGAGTTGAGTTTCTAAGCATCCTACCTGGTAGGATGGGGAAAAGGTGTCATAAGGAAGGGGAATCGGGGTCTCACCCTACAGTGTTCCACTTCCACTCCCTGAAGACTGCCCCCCCATCCAGGCAAATCTCCCACACTGGTCCACCCACAGGAACTGGATCCAATAGCGATGGCCGTGTCCTGGGCACCTGCATGACAGATCACTGGGGATCAGCGGGTGAGACACCTTGTAATGTCTGTTATAAATTCAAAGTCTAATAAACAAATTCAGGCTTCAGCATTCAAGATTTACACCCACCTCCAAGCTTTGGTCTATCACTTGAAGGCTTGATCTGTTGTTTTTTTAAGTGGAAAAGGAGGTTCCACCTGGAAACCCCTCCACGTCCCTGCTCCAAGAGCCGCTGCGTAGTGGAGCCTCCAGGGAAAACCCCCAAAGGGGAAAAAACCCTGTGGTGTACTGCTAGAGTGCGTGGACTCCGGAGGGCAGCTGGAAGGATGTTTGTCTTGTATGTTTTCTTGTAGGTTGTGTTTCTGTGAAGGCGTTTATCGGGTTGAGGTCTGGGATAGATTGAGCAGAATGAAAATTAGAACATCGGTAGGAAGAGAGAAAAGGGTTAAAGTCAATATACTGTTTACATGGTTGAGAGCTTACCCTAGCTGCTAGAAAGACATTCGTTAGTCTGGACGATGAAGAAAAAGGAGGATCTATAATCACCTAGCCGGAAGCGGCTGAGAAAGAAACAAAATGAGCACTAAGATTTCAGCATAAGGGAATGAAAAATGCCGACGTAGAAAAAGAGATAGAGGAGGTATACGGAAATAGGTTTCAGTAATGGTTTTACCGCCTGAAACACCTGAGATGCCAGATCGAAGGGCTCGAATGAATTGTTCCCTTCAATATTTCCGGAAATGGATTCCTCATACTAACTTTACGATGCCTAATGCCAGGTTTTCTAGGGAAGAGTAGCAAGCTGTTACTCATGTGGCAGATAGAAATGGATAGCCAATGGAGATGGGCAGCCTACCACGTACCTAAGGATTCTCCCAAGGACACCAGTAGAGACGGAGGGTTACAAGGAAGACGGTAAACAAAAGGCTGAAGTACACGGAACTGGCGATCCGCCTAAGAGAGGAAGGATAATTACTAATAGGGAATTATGGCAGCATATTAGTAGCTACGGAAAGAGTAATTCAGTGAAAGGAAGTAATCAGGAATTTAGTAATCATACTTACGAAACGTGACACAACTCTTAAAGAGAGAAGCAACGCGAAGTACACCATGCGAAGTATCCGGATATGAGGTTTGGAGATCTGGGGGCATGGCTAACAACCCATTCCGATTCGGCAGGAAAGCTAGACTGCTGCAGCCTGTTCCGTGTTCAGACATGTTGGAGGAAACCCGGGCAAGCCGGATGACGTGAAGAGAAAGGAAAACCGAAAGAGGTCTAACACACCTTCAGGTTTCTCACAGTTCAGAGAAATGAGGAGATATACAGCAATAAGCTTGCCCAGATAGTAACCTGCAAGTTCTACACAAATCAAATAAGCCCAAACTATGCTTCAATTTTCTCCAACATTTAGCCAAATTTAAAAAAGACTTCATGATGGGCTAAGGACCCTTTACCCTGTAGCCCTAGTGATGGCCATTCTCTCTATTCACACTTCATCCTTGGGCCCTGTGTCAGCTCCTATGACGGTGCTCCTGTCAATTCTGGCTCCTTAGGACCATGTAACATTAAGTTTTTCCAAAAGATCATCGCCGGCCTTACTTCTTTTGCTGCTGTTGACACTTTCAGCGATACCAGCTTCTTTGTTTAGGTTTCCTAAACCTCATCCAAAATCACTACCTAAGCAGACCAAACCTTTGGCTGACCTGGACACATCTTCTACCTCTTCTCCCCCTCCTCCACCACTGTGGATTTGTGGGATGTGGATAACACAGCTGAGCGTTCCTCATCCATTAGGATCTTGCATGGCAGGGCCCTTCAGTTAACTGAGTACCTGGGTCTTCAGTTGCAGAGTGGAAGTGGGAGCCCTATTGGTGGTTTTTGGATCCATACATACAAGACAAGACAGAAGGGGCCTCATTATGAGTGAGTCCATCAGCGGACCCCGTTAACCCATTCTGCCTGATTACGAGGTCCCCTCACGGGACCCGGTAACGACGCCTGGTAAAACCAGGCATCATTACTGGGTCCCGCGAGGGGACCAGGGAGCTAACAATGGGCCAGTCGTAATCGGCCCGTTGTTAGCTCCCTGCACCAATTCCCATTGAGCCCTATGGGGGTTCGAATGGGAATGGGGAAGGTCCGGGCCCGGGTTTCCTGAGGGAGGAATTACCGGGCCCTCCTAACTCGGAATGTCCCGGTAATTCCCCATTCAGGGAACCCGGACCCGGTTTTGGAGGCAGCCATTCCGCCAATAGTGGCATGGCTACCGCCAAAGCTGTAATGAGGCCCAGGGTCTTTTACAGCCAGATGTGCTAAAGGAGGCTATCAGAGAAGCCAATCCCACTCATCAGTTTCAGGTGATGACAAAAAGAGACCGCTTCATCCTATGTTCATCAGGAACGAACCCTCTAACCTAACCAACCATCCACACGTCTCACCTTTATAGGTCACTAGTCACCTGACCTATTCGAAAGCAAAGAACATTCTGGAACCCATCACTTTCAGTTGATACATTCTACCTCCCCCCAATACAATGAACAATTTCATTAGTAATTAGTCCTTCCTCAGTTCCCACTTCTGGTTACAGTCGGGGCTTACCCATATAGGGTGATAGGGGTGGTCCCCCTTACTTTTTTTAACCCTCCAGACCCCCTTTAGAAAACCAGCAAAAAATGCACTTGCATTAGGGAGTAAGTAGTTTTAACTCGCTCCATAATAATGCAAATGTAGTATTTCCATTTGCAAAGAATCTGAAAACATTTACAGTCTTTACAAATGCAATGAATGGTGGTGTCCCTTCTACCATGCATAACACTTTACATGGATGAAGACCAACAAATGAAATGCCTATTCCTTCACTCATGTAGAGCTCTGTGAAAAGCATTAGGGAGACCACAGGTATTGTCAGGCCCTTCAGGATCCTTCTAGGGTGCTGGTAAATCCAGCGCATGAGGCATCTGAAGGGCTCTTGAGTCCTGCCTCTCCTTGTCTGTGCCAGGCGCAGGGCGGGGTCATGCAGTGCGTGCAGTCAGCAAGAACATGTTTTGTTGCTATGGCATGCCATTTTATTCTGGATGTCTATGATAAAGTAAGCCTGATAACTGTTATTAACTGGCAAGGCTGGCATATGTTGCTGCAGGGAGTCTAGCTAGGATGTCTTACTGTGGCATTGTATTTTTTGCTGGGAATTGTGAGGGGTCAGAAATGTGAAGTAGACAACTTGGTAGAGGTTTTTCATGAGACACCATTATCTTAATCAAAAGGGTATGACAAACGCCTCACTATCAGGGACAGGGACTTCCCTACCTATCAAAATAAACTAAAGGAAACACTCTAACCAAAGGAATCTGTCCCTCACACTTATGCATACAACAGACTTAACAAGGTAATATATGGCTATTCAAATATAACAGAAATGACAGTTATGTTCAATATAAACCTGATAACTGCTTCTCATTGTAACCTGGGTGAGACCCCCTTCCCCAGAATTAAAACAGGATTTTCAATCAGCAGTTGAAAATAGGCAAGTTCCGCTTTGCAACAAAGTTCTAATGATAAAGTCCCACTTGCTTGAAAAAAAGTCTCTCTCTTGGACTTTGACCAATAGCTCAAAATATTCAAGAAGTCTTTGTCACTCCACTTGTAGCGGAGAGTTCAACACAGCTTCTTCATAGAAAACAAGAATACTTCCAAAGTGTGTCTGCATCAACAATAATGTTTTTGTCAGGATGGTCACACAACAGTTCACAAAATACTTGCATCAGCAATAATGATTTGTCATTACTTTAGTGGTCTTGCGTTGCCATTTCTTCTTCACAGTCTTTAGCCACAACACAGTACTTGAATGACTTCTTCCTGGTCCACTCACCTGCCAGGACTAACACTGCAAAGTCCGTGCCCTGGTATACTCCTTTGCCAGGACTCAATGAAAAACTCCAAATACTACTACACATACTTCTGTGGTAATGTTTACTTCAAACAACTTAGCAAAGTCCTTTGACTTTCCACAACATCAGTTGCGACTACTTCTTTGAAACACATTGGTCCTGTTTGTTCCACACTTGTGATTGTCACATGCAATGCAGGTTATGCTCCTCTCCTCCAGAATCCTTTCTATCAGGAGGGCAGCTCTCCTGCCACTCTTGTTTTCCTATTTTTATATTAACCAAGTGTTAATGATAGGTTTTTCTCACACTTGCTCTTCTTTGGCTTAGACAATGCTTGTTTCGGTAATTTTCAACTATTGCTTCTTTCTCAGTCTGGCAGTAGGGTTTACAATCAAGTTGCTTTTTAATTACCCAGTCTTGGCTTTGGCAATGTTGGTTCTTATTAGCTTCTTCTAGTATTGCCCTCTCTTGGCTTTGGCAATTACTATGACCCTTATAAGTAAAATTATACCTTTCTTGTCTGTTCACAAAGTTTCCATTCTTCCACTTTAGCTTCTTTGTATCAGTTTGGTATTCAAAATAATTAGATCTGGCCAGCAGGCGATCACGGAGTGTTCCGGGGTCATACAATGCTGGTGAGCTCACCAGGTGTCGCATACACGTCCGCTCGCTCTGCTGTCTTTGGGTCTTCTGCTTCCTCTGCTTCGCTCTGCCCAGCAAACTGCTTCTCTTGGTTTCCCGCAGCCAACGCCGGTCAGGAAATGAGCATTCCTCGCTCCGGGGACACTCCAGTGCTTGTCTGCCACAGAAGCCCAACTCACAATGAGGGAAGCTTTTTAAATTAATGCTTCCTGCTGCGCAACCTCTGCATACAAGGACTTTGAAGGTAGAGACCCTCTCAGAACCAGCATCCACTTTGCAAATAGCAGCGTCTCTACTTTCCTTCAACTTTGCTACAACTGCAACATGGAATCACTGCAATCACTTCATCTCCCACTACTTCTCCATAAGGCCTGCACCTGAGGGTGCCTTTTTATACTTCCCAGGCCCACTCAGGTGTGGGTCATTAGTACTACTAGACTGCAACTTGCAGTCCAGTGCCTCTGTATCCCTCTTCATCGTCCCAGTACTTTGGGCATTGAGGGACTTGAAGTCCCCAATGTTCAAATTACCTTTTTTACCCTGAATATTGTTTCCAAATGTACCAACTTCATTTCCATCCTTAATTACATCTTCTAAAGTAGTTTTATAAGGAGTCAATGAGTGGTTCTGATTTACAGGAGAGTTGCAGGGTAATTCATGGAATAAATGTGCGCCGAAAAGGGGAGCGCAAGCGTGAAAATCGCAGCGCATGCGTGCTAAAGCCAAGGATGCAGACATTCGTCGATTCATGGAATGAGCTACGCGTGTAAACCCTGGGATATGTGCCAAATCCGTGGGTGGTGCACACGGGCGCCCACGTCACTAAACACTGTGCGTGATGTGCACAGCCAAAGTGCACAACGTGTAGTGCACACAAGAAAAGGGGGTGTAACATGGGACGTAACACGCGGAATGGGGAACAACGCGTGAAAATGTGGGTGTTACGGGGAAGTACCGCAGGTAAATGCTCCCAACACCCACACGCGCGCTAACCACACGTATTCATGGAATCAAACAGGGGAAACCTGTGCGCCAAAAAAGACACGCTAATCCGGAAACACGTACGCCAGCAGGAAGCAGGCATAAGCGGCCCTGCGCAGCATAAAGTGCACGCAAACAACAAACAAGCTCACATGCTATGAGGAATATACCGTTCCTCGCAGCATTGGTCGTGGGACACCACAGGAGGAGGAGGATAGACAGGCCCTGCATTTTCTTACCCAGGACCAGCCTTTTTGGGATGCCTGATGACCAGGTCTATGGGAGGTACAAGTTTCCACCCCACATCATCCTAGAACTGGTTGCTGAGTGGGAGGATGAACTCACATCACCCACCCTGTGCTCCCAAGCACTGAGCCCCTTGGAAAAGGTGCTACTGGGTCATTTCAGCGGACAAGTGCCATAGTTGGGGGTGTCTCACAGGCCACGCAATCACGCTGCTTACACCAGCTTTTGGCGATTATGACTGCATGCCCCTCAGTCCGCAGGCACATATACATGCCCAGAACACCTGCAGAAAGATAGGCCATCGTCCAGGACTTTTACGGGGTGGCACACTTCCCCAAAGTGCTAGGTGCCATTGATTGTACCCATGTGGCTCTACGTCCTCCCAGGGCTGCTGAGCACATCTATCAAAACTGCAAGCACTGGCATTCCATCAACGTGCAGGTTGTATGTGATGGCAAGGGAATCATCACCTCAGTATATGCCAACTATCCGGGGTCCAGCCATGACAGTTTCATATTCCGAATGTCACCCCTAAACCGGGACCTGGAAGCTGGGAGGCATGGCGACACATGGCTAATTGGCGAGTACAAATGCCTCTGCACATGCATGCATGTCAGACACTGAGAAATGGGAAAACCCAACTAATGACAACCATTATCACCTCCCCAGGGGACAGTGCCCACCCTCTGAGCACCTACATGATGACGCCAAAACGGGACCCCACCACACCACCCGAGGTAAGATACAACACAGCCCATATTGCAACCCGGGGCATAGTGGAGCGCACATTCAGAGTGCTGAAGTCACGCTTTCGCTCCCTTGACCGCTCTGGTAGTAGTGTGCAGGATCATAGTGGCAGCATGTGTCCTGCACAACGTTGCAACCCGGCAGGGCGTGCCAGTGGTCATGGTTGTGCCCCCACATCCCCAACCACGGGCACGTGGTGAGACAGCCCGTACCCAGTTTGTGGCACATTTCTTCACCTAAAAGCCCACCCCTGCGGAGTGCACACAGGCCTGGCACATACCAGCTGACAATTTATGATGATGACAAATGGGACAGTCAACTGTCACAACCATACCAACCTGAGATTGTTTACCTGGAAGTGCTGCATTGTGTGCATCCCTAGCTACTTAAACACACCCAATGTTGTGTCAGTAAAAGGCACACATTCATGCAGCATGAAGGACTACCACCTTGCAAAATACTACAACCAAATAGTGGCATGTCACCCAACCCCTCCCTAAACCCCATCTCAGCTACCCAACACACCATGGCATGGCATGCTATGTGAAAGCAACCAAATGAATGCACAGCACATGACACAAGTGTCACAAAGTGCACTGTCCCAAATCTAAACAGGCCAGAGACAATTTCCTCTCACTAATGAAAAAGAAACAGCACACATGAACAAATACTTACCAGCAAGACAAAACATTAGTACAGGATCCAACAGTGGTAACGTATGACAGTAAAAAATGAAAGTACTGCAAGTGTCACAACCTGACAAAGGCAGCACATCGACCCCTTCCAACTGCAGTGTGTTGCTGGTGGGCAAATGTGGCAGTGTACTGCATACAACAAGAACTGCATCTTCAATGGAGAAGGGCTTGTTAAGACATGAAGAAGCTAGATGTATATATGCAAAAAGTCCTGTATGTAATACAATATACAAATCAACCATGCAGTGGAGAAATCAACACCAATCCCCACTAGGGATGTATACACAGTTTGGACTACAGACTGCCCACACAAATAATGGGAGCCCAATGCCTCTGTGTATGTTACTGTCACTTGGTCACACCCTTTGTGAGCCCGTGGAAAGGGGAAGCAGGAGGGGCGTGTGTGTCAGGAACCCAAGTTTCTAACCCAAACACAGGGCAAGCCTGAATGTGCCCAGCTGGAATACACAGTGGATGCCTACGCGAGCCACACAAAGCAACACACTGTAACATAAATTTACAATCTGAAAGAAAATGGTTATCAACAAAAAAGTAAATGCAAATTAAATAAAGAAAAAGAAAAAAAGTAAATGAAAAGTAAACAAAATAAATAAAATAATAAAGTAAAAATCAAAATACTAATTAAATAAAAGATATAAATTAAATGAAAAAATTAAATTAAATATGAAATGAAAATGAAAATAATAAATACAAAAAAGAAGAAGAAAAAAGATAATCAAAAAAATAATTTCTAATGCTAATTTGCAATTCGGAATGGAATATGAAAAAACTGAAAGAAAAAGAAAAATCAAAAAAAATATTGTAAAAAAAAAAATCTAAAAGAAAAATCAAAAATGCCCATGTGTCGACCGGGGGGCACCCAGGAGAGAGGAGGTACATGGTGCACCCCAACACCCACAGGCTTGGATGTTAAGAAAAAAAAAACCCTCTATGGCAGTGGTCTTCAAACTTTTTTGGCCTGGGCCCCCCCTGAGCAAAGTTTGGGCAGGACGGGTCCCCCCCAAAAGTGCCAGATGGACAGTATGTAGAAATCGCTATGAACGTTTGCGCGCCATCACTGCACCCTACTCCCAGTACAGACCCTGGGCTCTCCCCACCCTACTCCCACCACTATCCCAGTGCTGCCACCCATCCTGCTCCCACCACAGTCCCATAACACAAGCATATACACATTTAAATAAGAAATAAATCACCATAAACGTACCTTCTGCAGGGGCCTGCGCGTGGTTGCTAAAATGCCCCGCTCCAAGTTGCTCTGCCCGTATGTGCGAGGAGGCGCAGGAGCACCCCCTCGCACATACATACATGCAGTGCCCCAGCCAGCATTTCCAATGAGCTATGTAAGGCTGGCGAAGCAAAACACCCCCAGCGTTGCATGGCTCAGTGATCATGTGCGGCTGGGGAAATGAACTGTCAAAGGCAAACAGTGTTTCCCTTTGACAGTTCAGCCTGCCCAGGAGCACTCCCTCAGCTGGAAAAAGCAGCTAAGGGAGTGCTCAGTGTTTGGTTCTGCAGGATGATGGTACAGCGATCCCCATGCAGCACCTCACAGTAGCACGGATTTCTGCCTGCAAGGCCTCGCGTGATGCCCGGATCTCCTCACGGGTTGTCTGGAGCTCAGCTGAGAGTGTGCGTGTTAGTTGCTCCAGCTGCTGTTCTGACCTTGTACTCTGGGACACCTCAAGTGCACCCAGAGTATCTCTTAGAGACCTGTGTTCTAACCTCAGGGCATCCCTGTGGGCCTTTGACTCTGCAGATATGGCTGTCCGCAGAGTCTCCAGTCCAGCCCATCAGTCCCTGTTGGACGTCAACATGTCCTCCCTGTGTGAGGGGCACATGGACCCTGTTGCCTGCTGCTGGAACTCCACCTGCCTTTCAGGGAGGAGAATGGAAGTGGCCACCCTATCCACGGCCTGAGCCATCATCTCACACAATGCCCCCTGTTGTGCTGCAATAGTATTGCCTGGTGGCGCAAGGCCGCCCCGTTGGCGGGCACCACACCTGTTTGGGGCAAGGTGATGTGCACCTTGCTGTGCTGGCACTGCCTTAGGCTGCAGGACTGCATTCCTCCTTTGATCCGCTGGCCCAGGAACAGGAGCAAATATAGTGGAGTGAGACCCTGCACCCGTGACCACCACAGGCGGACTTTCCAACACTTAATGCCCCATAGAGGGGTCTACCCCCAGTGCAGGTGGGTTGGAGACAAAGGCATCCCTGCCAGAAACACTCACCTGCGACGGGACATTTGTCTCAATGTCAGATACAGCACCTGAGGCATAGAGGTCTTCAGAGTTGTACCCAGAGACACCCGTGGACAGGATGGTCTGTAGGAGTAATGGATTTTCACCCACCACCACCCCACATCCTCCACTGGTGCCTGGTTGGGGCTGTGAGTACTCCTGCACAATCTCCTCCTCCTCAACAGCATCTAGTGCCTCATCACTTGCAAAAAAATAAACGAAAAGTAATGAAGATAGGCATGAGCAGCATAGCCCACACACATAGGCATCACGATGTACACATCGAATACATAAATGACACATGTCACACATGACACTAACTCTGGCATGCATGCACTGGCAATGAAGTGGAAGGGGGGCAGAAAAGCAGACACTGAGGACTCCAAGATGGAAAAGCAAAACATGTGCTGCATGATGCAACAACGCCAGTGTTTACTAATACAGTGATGGCAGGCACATGGATACATCAATGGTTGGTCACTTGGACATGAGAGAAGTCAACTGTCATGTTCAACATTCAAACAGGGCCCCCAGGTGATCGTGTGCAGGGCATGTGTAGGTGCACAATAGTCAATCAGCCTGATAGATTAAATAATTCCCATAATAAGTAAACAAATTTGGACCATTGTGGGGTGAAATCTATGTGTGAAGTATGGTGAATTTGGGGCAGAACGTCACAAAGATGTGTGTTAATCATGCAAATAATTCCATCAATGAGGCAGAATGAACAGGAAAACAGTATCAACAATGTTGTGGCATGATGGCAGTTGAAGGGCAAGTGCAGTAATCAGGTATAAATTGTTAACTGCGGTCATAAAGTATACTGTAAAACCCAAACCCAAAGCCGGGGGATGGTTTGGAGGCACCACATGGGTGACCCATAGCAGTCATGACTACACGGTCCCCCCCCACCTGGCACTCAATCAGAACACATCACCCAAGCAACATCCACATGGTTTGCACACAGATGCATGGCCACCCACCGGACATTGCCTCAAGATCTGGTAGGTCTCCCACGCCTTGGATCTGATCCTCTGTGATGAAGCCTCCAGCGATTGACCCATGTTCTGTGAGTACTTCCTCCTCTGGTGGAGACCCACTGCCAGTCACCAGAGTAGAGGCATGATTGGAAGCCAGCTTGTTTTTTTTCTCTGCGTTTGAGGTCATTCCACCGCTTAGAGCAATCATCAGCTGTGCGCCTCACGAATCCAAGGGAACTACTCTGGTCCACGATGCACTGTCAGTGGGCTCTACGTTGAGCAGTCATAGTCTTGCACCCTGCAGTCACCAGCATTTCGCGGCCATGGGCCGACACGTAGCCCTCAAGTGCATCCAGTTCCACATCATTGAAACTCTGCTTAACTCTGCTTCCTTGACGTGCCGGAGGGGGGAGCTGTGTCTGGGGTCCCAGCCTGTACCGCAAGAGCATCCTTCTTCCTCTTGAGCGGTGGTGCGGACCCTGAATGGCTGACGCCACTCTGGTCAGTAGGGGCTGAAGCACAGGTGGACTGGGCACTGGAAGGAGCCAAAGGCACAATGACCAAAGGTCTCACTGCATTGGCTGCTGGGTGATGTTGGCAGGACCAACGTTGGTGTGATGCTCAACACTGTCCCGGCTGGGTGACTCGGAGCAGGGGTGGATTGAGCTGCAGCTGCCCCTGCAGCCTCCTCACCCTGGCTACTTGGGGCAGCAGATGACATTGCTGACCCAGATCCATGTGGCCTGGTAACAGCAACTTTCACCGCCACACGTGGCATTGGCTTGGTGACACAGAAGTTGGCCTGTGAGTCATCCCGTGCCAGTTCAGTGAGCAATATGGGCTGGGTTAACAGGACATGAGCTGGGATGGTGTCAGCTGCATCTCCCCGACCCATTAGTGGGGGGGGGCATAGGTGTCCCTGATTGGTCCTCCACACACTGGCCTCTTCGGCCAGCCTACACATCCTGGCCACATCGCCTACCGCGGACAACTCTTGAAGGTCGGCCACCTTTGCCTCCCTTACCACTTGGTCGCCTCCCAACCATGGCACTGTGCGAATGGGAGGTGCAAAAAATAATTGTCCTGAGCAAATGGGGTAAAGGGGGCAGGGTACTAGATGGAATACGTACCCTAGCGCTCTAGCAAGGCTGTCTGTGACCCCTGGGGGAAGATCACGGGTCATGCAACGCCCAGGCACCCCGAAAACAAAATGTAACATGCACGCGACCCCTGGTAGCCCACGTGCATGGAATAAAAAACCTGCACTACGCTGTGGCACCCAGAAACACAGAAATAAGTGTATGCGTGGTACGCAGACTACAATGACCTCTGAATGGGTACGCGACACACGGGGGCAACTACAGTTGCAAAATATGTGCGTGACTCACCGTCTGCCTGGAAAAAGAAAGTGAAAAAGACGCGTGTGTGCGCTTTGGCAACACCCCCGCCAAAAGAAGAATTGAACGCTGTATGAGTATACAAGGAGTGCGAACTTGAACCGTTGTGAAGTAATCTCGTGTGAACCAACAAGAAGTACAAGAATCACCCGCTCGCTCTCCACAAAAAGCATGTACGAGAAAATGGGCCTTTCCTCCATTTACACGCGGTGTGGGGTTGGGGGATCGATGAGGAGTGGAAAAAAAGTAATCTATTCTCATGAAGGTCCTGTGAGTGTGAGAGAAAAAGAGTATTCTCTTCTGCAGTTCCTCAGAGCCACAACTCTCTGAATGTATCTAAGACTGGACTGGGGGCAGAGCTATCTCTGGAGGCTTCCCCTCTTGAGTGGCCTTTCTCTCCTGACAATATATTGAAGTCTCCTCCTATGATTACTTCATAATTCGGAGCTCAGAAAGGAATTTCCCCCAACCGGTGTTTGGGGCATATGCTGATATTAAAACCAAGCCTCTTCCCAACAAGCACCCCTTAATCAAAATGTATATTCCCTCCTTGTCCACTAAAGTGTCCTTCACCTGGAAGGGGACCCCTCTTTAGAGTATGATCACCACACCAGCTTTTTTTCTCTACTGGGGACACCTGGAAGACCTTGCGTTTCAATCTGTACTGATCTATGCTCTGCATGTGGGTCTCCTATATAAACTCTTTGCCAATGTTATCTTCTAATAGATTGTTGAATAGCCGTGCCCTCCTATTTGGGGTGTTTAGCTGCATAATATTTAGGAAAAAACTACTATTGACTGGTTGATCCCTCTAGGGATCTCCTCTGGACTGTCAATCCCAATTGCCCCAGTGCACCTGTTTGCTTTCTTGTGTTGTAGGAACCCAGCTAGGGACGCCAAACAAAACACCGGCATAACTGCCCTCCCCTCGAGCTCATACATTCTACACTATTTCCCTCCTGGTAATCCTCTGTCTCCAACCCAGAACGAATGTAAATCTTCCAGCAGTAAAATAAATATGTCCTCCTTAACTATTACAAAGGGAATCAAATAATTGAAGTGAGCCTCACACCGTTGGGTGATTTCACATAAACCTATAGAGCTTTGATAGACAGTGCGGGCTCTGCAGCGCTCACCCCAGCACCTTGTTAGCTGCATTAATGTTTTTTCACGAGGATCGTGGCCCATTTGTCCATCTCCATCTCCCTGATTGGGTATGCACTGTGCTTCTCGTGGCAGACCCCAGAGAGAGGGGCCCTCCTGCACTGTGTTGATCCTAGGTTTTATACAAGCAGGGCACATGGGAATACTCCTTCATAAGGTGTATTTATTTTTTGGAGGTGTTTTGTTATTCTGCAAAATTCCCTTCTTTCATTAGGGTCCAGATCACCACATCCTGAAAAAAGAGAATCATGCAGCCTTTGAATTCCAGCCCACGTCTGCCTCTGATTACATGACCTTTCCGATTATGGAGAAAGAGTGTAGCTTCACAAGGACGTCTCACTGCCTGGTCGCCTTTTTCTTTAGCTTTGGGCCCTACCCTGTGCGCATGTCGGTAGTTAACGGAATAGTGCGTTCAAAAATGTTATTGTCCCGAGCATTCGGGTATGTGGTATTAAGCAAACTGTGATCGATCGCAAAGACATTTCCTATGCACCTTACCTTAGTTTTCCTCACTTTTACACATGCGAAATCAACAAGCGGGGTGCGGGCATCTTGTGCTAATCTTATCCGTTGCTGCATCGCACTAAGTTCAACTGCCCTTGTGGCACTAAATCATATCACCCGCCCCTGAAGCTGGCATCACTATTCCTAGTGATATTCTCCACCTATTTTCATGACGTTAGGGGGCAGCGTAGCCAAACGCGCTCAGTCATTACCTACGTCTTAACGTATGTTGACGCAGAACCCGGAATATCAACACACACATCCTCTCACAGCACAGCGTGTCCCAAATCAGAATGGAAAACACTATTTTTAAAGGAAACATCAATACTCTGCAATTTACAATGTGCTTTTATTTCACACAAAAACGCTCAACGGAGATCCAGTGATTTCAATTTACCACCAATTACTGAAAGTTCTTGGGTTATAGTATTGAAACTTTATCATGAGACACACAGTGTTCCTTTCGGGAGAAGATGCGCATTCAACGCACCTTGAATCGCAAGGCTTCGGCATCAGTTTCTTGCTATACCACCGTAAACGATGACAGGTTGCTCCTTGTTGCTGGTATCGGCAAAGGGCATATCGGTCCCGAGCGATCGTCCCACATCAGCATAATCAAAATCCATCCGTTTAGGCGTATCTGCCATGGCTGGCTGAAAAATCCATTTGTTGTAATCTGGAAACAATGGCATTCGCAGAACGGCAAAATATAGCTGTGTAGAAAACATAATAAAAATATATTTTAGTAGCTGTTCTTTATTCAAATGTATCCATTCACCCTTTAATTCTGCAGCAGGTGAAACCTAATAATGAACACAAACAATGGAAACACACAGAAAATATTGGGTAAAGTTGCAGTCTTCAATGTGCTTGAAAGGTTAGCGCTGCAGAGTTTAGCTCCCAATGGGATGTGGAAGCTGACGGAAAAAATTTGAACAACACATAGACGGCATTATAATGGAATATTATCAAGGAACTTGGGGTTGGTGGAAACTGGGGGAACCCAGACGTGGACTCCATGCTCACTGTGCTCAGAGAGGCACAGCTCCACCTCACTGATGAGACAACAAGGCTGAATCGTGTATGGGGTTGCTATAGGTACTGTAGTTCAGAAGAGAATTGCCATAGCATTTCGGTGCTGGACTGCCCATGTGGGCGGGACAATAACTGATATGCAAACGGATATTTCCCATCTGTAAAAGGTACAGTGAGCTAAAAGCAATGGCTGTGGACCATCAAAGTGGAGAAAAAAACCATAGAACCGGTTATCGTGCAATGTTCTTTCTAGAAAGGGGCACCTGCTACCTTTTTTAAAAGTGTAACGGAACTGGCAACATAAAATTTCGACAAGCGAACCAAGTCCCCTTGGAAAATGTTCTGTACCCAGCTCACCCAATAATACAACGTTAAAAGCACACACTGATATGCCATGGGATGAAGTGGTTTAGATATCATTAACCTGCATACAGTTTGTGTTTGCGTGTCCTCACAATGTGCCGCAACCAACAACCCATAACAATGTAAGCCGGCAATACCGGTCAGAAAATGAAACATTTACCCGTTCATCTATAAACATGTCTTCATTCAAAGTGACATTATATTTGGTATTTCCATTCTCTTGGCATAACGCAGAGTGTCCACTCAGAACAACGGTTTTCATAGAATGAAAATAATTGTTCCAATGTCAAGTTTTAAAATAGTGAACCTTATCATTTTTGCGGGTATTCGACACATTCCGTTATTCAATCCATAGCGAATCCTCCCTTTCTTCCATGGTCGAACAACAATTGAACCTTGTTTTGAGCGTGAATGCCTGGTAACTTTCGTTTTTGAGAGGTAAAACGCACACATCAAAAACATACTGTTCAAGACACGTTGGTGTGAACTCCCCATAAGCAACATCAAACGAAGTGACCTTCACTCCATGGGAACGATTAGCCCGGCCGACCAACGTGGCATTTGAAATATGTTCGAAAAATAAACAAATTTTTTTCTGGCATCCACCAATACTGCGCTATTGTGAATCATTTTCTACCCATCAATAGTGCTAGTGATTTAGATATTTTTGGACAACAGTTACAGTTACGGTAAGTAAAACAGATAATTAGGAAACCATTTTCAAATAGGCCAATTGACATCTTTCTACTAGGCCTGAAAATCCATGTCTCTGTACAAATGCAGCTCTCCCATCCCCCGGCGCCTAGCTCAGCCAGCCCACACCATCTACACCCCATTGCCACATCTGCATGCTTCCTGTTCTCGCAGAGGAATGTGCTCTGAGGATAACTTGAGGCACTGACAAGTCATAAATCCAAGTGCCCATTCATCTCCAGAGAAATGCCAGGCCTGAGCCCACCAGATCAGAACCTGCAATTCCTTACATGCTGATATCCATCTGACCCTCCCATGCCCTGATCATTCAAGGACCCACAAGAGCGGATTGAAAGCGGGAGGGGGCAAAACGCAGAGTTGCACTGTATGGCTTCCTACAACAGGCACTCCTTTAACAAAAAAGTTGAAAAAGAGCATACATTTGAAAAGACAATTTGGACGCTAGGTCCACCGATGTCAAGCTTTACAGAATTCAAGCAACCACAGACATGTATGTTATCATTCGAGATATAAAATAATGAATCATAAACCAGATAAAATCTGCATAATAGGATGCTTACTAATACTTTTAATAGCTTTAAAATTTGAGTTTAATAGCATTCCATTGTTCATGTACAAACATTGGAGAAAATATCCCAAAAGTTATAGTGAGCACATTAAGAACACTGCTGCAAATCATTTATACCGGGAAGTCAACTGTTCAACGAGTTCTGCTTTAGGTGGACAGGGCTCATTTGCAATGTTTTGTGGCAATGTATGTGTCCTAGGAAAAAATCAGGATTGAATCCATGAGTATGCATGGCCAACACAGTCAAAGTGAGATCTTTCACAAAATCAAATTCCATTTCTTGGTATATTGGCTTGGTCACCCATTTTTTGCTTCGTTTTGCAAAGGCACAAGTGTAACGAAGCATCCCAAAGTTTCCTTCAGTTCTCGATTGTTCTCTCACTACGTTCTCGTTACGTGCTAATATGGCTAGTAATGTCTGAGCTTGCATCCTGTCTATGCCGAAATGCAACCTTTTGGGTCTGTACTTTAAGCACATATTGTGTAACACCTCCAAATCTCCGGTGTGACAGAATTCTGTGTCCCTCTTTAGGTCTCTTAAAAGAGTTTTATCAAACACGATCTTCTCAAGAGCTTTGTGTGGAGGTGAAGATGGAACCAACCACTTCTTCTTGCGTTCCTCCTCCTCCGATAAAGGTCCATGTGCACATTTGTGAAAATGTTGGTTTTCTGTCCATGAGTGAACGTTGGAACAGTGGTGCATCAATGAGCGCCATTTTTCAAGTAGAATTTCCACAGACCCATCACACGTTTTGGAGTTCCACCAAAAATGGTTGCTGAAAGCCTGAGACCACCGTAAAATGTTTTCTGAACCCTTTTTTTTGCCAGCAGCTGTAATTTCTTTATTGAATGATTTGGCAATGTGCCATACATCAAATTGATGACGAATGTTTGGAAACTGCTCTCGGCTATTGAAACATGTCTGTCAGTGGTTAGGAGGTCTATTTGCATTCCCCTCGATTGAAGATGTTCGAGGGATTTTATGAAACCATGTTTCTCGATGTCCACAGAGGATTTACATTGGGATCTGCACAATCTCCGAACTCACAATTTATTTAGTTTCCATGTCTTGAAAATGGTATGTGCAGTACTTTGCTGAAAACCCGGGGCTATCACACTGTCCGTCGCCAGCTAGCCTGAACCGTTTGCCAGAAAATGAGCTTTCAATTGACGTTTGTTCACTTTTCCAGGCTTGACTAATAGCAGGCAATAAGAATTCTCTTTGATATTTGTAGTAATGTGTTTTACCAAGGAACTGAACTCCCACAAATTGACACAAATTGACAGAAACTCAATAACTTACTAAAAGTAGAGCCACTGAAAAGTAAAGCTGCTGATCATATTAGATTTCCGGCTGGCACTTTGCCAAGCATCGGTTGAGTGGATCATGAAAATGTTTCATGGAGGTGGGAACATCTGGCTTGGATTTTCAGGTTAGTGACTTGTAATACAGGAGACACATGGACCAATGGCTGCCCACATATTTTCCCTCTCAATGTATGGACACATTTCAGCATCAGTATAATCTCTACCAGGCAGCAGTCGAACACAATGTATTTCTGCTCCTTTATTAGCCAATCGTCCTGCATGATTGTGGTTTGTGAGTCAACTGTGGTAGACAAATCTCCCAAACTAAACAAAATGTAGTCGAGATCTGTGCAAAGTTCCTCGGTCAGTTGCATTGAAGCCTTAGTCTCTGTTAGCTCAGATTGTGTTATTTGCACACGAATTGGAGAAACCATCAACGTCGAATGTTTATTGGATGGACCTTTTTTCTTTGCGGGTGTAGATTGCGTCAAGTGGTCAGCAAGGAATTCCAAAGCATCTTCAGTATATTCAGTTTCAACCTGTTAAGTTCTCACATTGTAGCAATAGTCCAAGAACACTTTGCTGGCTTCGCCGGTCACATTCAATTCAGTTTCAGGCCATTGGACATAAACATCTCGAGTCTGCTTATTGACATGACCATGCTGCGCCTCAAATAGTAGTTGCTCCATGGTGAAATCTGTTTGGCAAGCTGCATCTTTGGTTTCATTTGTTGTCTGTGTCTTTATACTTCTTTTCCTTCTGGGCCTCTAGGAGATTGGTTGTAAAAACAAGGTCATTATATAGCACACATACAGTAGATAGCCCGAGGTCCTCATCAAAGAGTTTGTCCTGAGGAATGCTCCACTGGCCCTGGTACGTGCTGCACAGTTCGTCAACTCAAGACATAAGTGAAAGATTTGGTGTACCACTTCTCTGCCATCTTGTACTAGGGCATATAAGACCAGGGTTCAAAATTGTTGGGCGCTATTTAGCTCTTGGTTATAGCCTAGAAGAGTCTGGTTGGCTTGACACCCACAGCCCCCAGGTGCTACTTTTGAATCCTAGGTCATCCGGTGCCTACACACATACACATTTGAGATTCATTTTCTGTGTTTGCGAATGTGTAGGATGGAGTACTGGGATACATTTAAAATACAGTTATGAAGGGTGATATATAATTACCATAAAAGTATGGTTTGTACCTCACGTGGAAGTTAGATTTGTGGCCTACCAGGTACTACCTTGTTCTTCCCTAATGGTAGCTCCTGCTCACTGCATGATGCTAGATACCCATTGTGAGAAACCTGAAGGTGTCTCACTTGCTAATCCCCAGGGATCAGGTGGCCAGGACACGGCCATTGCTATTGGATCCCGTTCCTGGGGGTGGACCAGTGAGGGAGGATCACCTGAATGAGGGGTCCTTGGGGAGTGGAAGTGGGACACTGAAGGGTGAGACACAGTATAACGTTCCCTATGACACCTTTTTCCCATCCTGTCAAGTAGGATATTTAGAAACTCTACCCCTACCCCTTTCCAACATGAACACTTTCTCACACCGTGAGCGACAACAGAGTAATAGCCGAGCCATTTACCTGACATGTCCCAACACAAGGGTCAGGCATAGTCAGAAAATTGACAACTGCCAACACCTGACCGCCCTTTCCCTTTCCCTTTCCCATCGGGCTAAAAGGCAGAGCAGGAGAGCACACTCTGAGCAAGGCCGAATGCACAAGGAAGCAGCAATTCCAGAACAGCAGTTCAAACAGAAGAGAAAGGCAGCAAGACCTAAAAAGACGACAAGGCGGGAGTTACCTTGCCATTTTCAACCCAGGCCAGCGAAGCCTCCGATAAGGAAAACAAAAGACCAGGAATTGCAGCTGGCGGGTGGTGTGACAGGACGTGGAACCCTCCCGCACTGATAGCCAGGGTGCGGAGACATGGTTGCCATTGTGGTACCATCCTTGACTCCAGCGGCAAGAGACACGCCAACGAGTTCAGCACAGCCGGTGAGTCGGTAGAACCTGATAGGGGACCGGACTGTGTTAGAATCAAGGTTGCAGTGGCAGCAGTAAGAAGATTACCCCTTCAGTGCCAAGGACGAGCTAAAGGGTTAGGGGGAAGAGGCCCCCCAAAAATTGTGGGTCAGGCCCCCCAGTGGGTGGGGCATTAAGGTTTGGGCACCGCAGGGCCAGATTGGCACACCAATGTGCCCCTTTGCACCAAGGGGAGTTGGTTTACCAAAGAAAAAAACGTGAAAATGGTGGAATGTATTTTAGGGGGGCTGTGAGGCACCCCAAAGGGTGTTAGGGAGAATTCTCATAAATGGCTGATTTCCCTTACCTAAAGAGTCCCCCAGCAGCTTTGCTAGATTTCTAGGATTTATTTTTTTTCACCTGGTAAGAGTGTGAGCCTTTTTCCCCACTCTTACATGTGTTTTGCTGTGTGTATTTTTACTGTTTGTGCAATCTTGGGCAATGGAGCCTCACATACTCCATGTGCACCAATTTTTGTGTGTGTTACACAGCACCTTCAGTGCAGTGACACAGGGTTGTCTTTGAGACTTCCCACTGACTCCATTTTTCTGGGGCTGACTCCTGTCCCCCAGAAACATGTAAATTTGCCATTAACTTTATATATTCACTTTAAACCACAGACCCAGTACATCTTACATGGAGTATTGGAAAGGGTTAACTCTTATCCCTTTCTGTCTGTGCCTCTTGGAGCCTTGTTTCGCTCCCTTAACATTAAGACTTGGCTGGTGGCAGTGGTAACTACTCTAACTTTCCTACAGCGATTATCTTATATAAACGTGGTATTGTTCCATGCTATTATAGTAGCCTCGAACATAAACCCGCTTGACCCAAATACATTTTATTTTGGTTCCGGCTGGGTTTATTCGCCATTTCTTTTTGTTCAAGTCTTTCTCGTGTTTCTCTCTGCGCGCCAAACCGGGGATGATTCCTTTGTTCGCTGTCTTTTTGCGGGCTACTGCACAGAAGCCCTCCTTAAGGTGCCTGATAGTCTAGAGGGGCAGGAGGTAAGGGAGGGATCTTCAGACCCCTGCCAGGGGTTGCCTTAGTAACCCAAGTCGCACTCTTGTCTGATTGGCTAAAGGGACTGGCCTTGCCAGGCCAGACACTCTGCTGTGTGATTGACAGCCAGGCTGTATGAATGGGGGAAAACTGCATAAAAAGCAGGTCTCTGGCACTGGAAGAGCAGAGTCGCCACTGGAACGAAAGAACCAACGAGGATCGGGAAGAAGAGGACCCCTACCACGACTGAACCGCCCGGTGAAGCCCTGCTGCTGGTCTGAAATCTCCAAATCCGACGACAGAGAAGATCCTCCAGGCAACTTATTCCCTTGAGCTGGTGGGACCAACCAGTTCTCCCAAACTACAAGCCAGGACCCCTCCTCTGGTCGAATTCGCTGTACAGAGCTACCGGGCCGGATAGCCAGGAAGGTCGGACCCTGCTTGGGTTTTAAGGAGTGTACCTTCTATTTGTTGTATTGCTCTGCTGCTGGTTTCTTCCCTGGGTGGCGCAGGACCCTCCAGTCTTCCTACTTCGTGTCAGTCCGACAGTCGCTCAGGAACCGTAAGCCTGCAGGAACTACCAGGAATGTCCGCCTCAGGTACAGCTCCCTCTCCGTTTTAAGGTACTCTGCAAATCCGGTTGTCCGTTTCGGTCAGCCGCGGTGAAAGTGTTTGAAACCTTTCTCCAATCCAAGGGCTTGTCCTTCTCTTCTCTTTGAACTAACTTTTCTACCAACCAACCAACCTCGTCTGGAATTTGTGCCACGAACTTTACCGCAAACTACCCTGAACTGTGTGATCTTGAACAAAAGACTTTTGTCTTATTGACTTTGGCCCTACGCCTTTTCTATCTGATGATCTCACTGTAGTCTCTCTTGTTCTATTGCCCTGATTACTTACCTGTTGGTTTTGCCTAAATTCTAATAACTTTGTCTTTCCCTCCCTTTTAAATTGCTAGAGTGCCATTTTGCTCCCACTTCATTTTTGAGCTTAACTTGTCTGTAATTTAAGGGAAGTGGTGTGGTGTATTTTTGATTGTAAAACCTTACTGCCACACCCACTGGGGGCCTGTCCCACAATTTTTGGGGTTCCTCTCCCCCCTACCACAAATTGAGGGGAGGTGTACCTCACGCAGCCATTTGTAGGAGGCCCAGGGAGGCCTGCATGAGGTGCCCGCGCCACCCATTTGGGGTGGGGGGGAAGAGGGCCCCCAAATATTGTGGTACAGGCCCCCCAAGTGGGTGGGGCAGTAAGGTTTGGGCACCCCGGGGCCAGATTGGCACACCAATGTGCCCTCTGTGCCAAGGGGAGTTGGGTTTTTTGTTACATGAGATATCTGTTTTTTTTATTTTACATGTAGGCGGTCGTAACGCCACCCAGGAATCCTAGGTTGCTGTAGGGGGATTGAGAGAAAATAACCAAAAAGGGTGAAAATGTTGTCTACAAAGAAGCCTGTGTTTTATTTCTTGTAAGAGCTAGGAACAAATGGTTTGCTGTGCTGATACAACTGTTGAGTAAATAAATATATATTCTTTTACTTAGAAACCTTGAGTCAGTGTTTGCCTGAATCATAGTAATTGCTGTCGTTTGTTTAACTATTTGTACTGCTCACTTACTCTTGAGATAAGTCTGGCTGCTCCGCTACTGCTACTGCTACCACTGTAACTGTGTAGTACAGGCTTGTACCAAAGGTGAAATTGTACTGTCACTTGTAGTCTTAATTGTGTGTAGTGTTCCCAAAGGGTACTGCATATAATTCTGCCTAACAAAGGGACAGGGAATTTTGTAATGGGATGGGGCGTTGACCCCCTCCACCACCCGCAATGGAGTGGGTGCCATGTCATGCAGCCCTCCCTAGGACCAGATATCTGCTCCTAGTAAGGGACGCCTGAGCCCAGGGAGGAGTGCAGGACAGCCCCCCTTATCTGCCCCCAGGGAGGACTACATGAGATGTGCTGCCCCTCCAATTGGGGTGGGGGTGGAGAGGTGCACCCCCCTTCACATTAGAAAATTTCCCAGCGGTGTAGGGTGCCCCTCAGCCCACGCTAAAGGGCAGCTTGTCATTTTGAATTATTTTCTTTGTTTACTAAACTTGCCTTGGCACAGAGGGGCACATTGGTGTGCCAATCTGGCCCCGGGGGGCCAAAACCTTACTGCCCCACCCACTGGGGGCCTGTCCCACAATTTTTGGGGTTCCTCTCCCCCCTACCACAAATTGAGGGGAGGTGTACCTCACGCAGCCATTTGTAGGAGGCCCAGGGAGGCCTGCATGAGGTGCCCGCGCCACCCATTTGGGGTGGGGGGGAAGAGGGCCCCCAAATATTGTGGTACAGGCCCCCCAAGTGGGTGGGGCAGTAAGGTTTGGGCACCCCGGGGCCAGATTGGCACACCAATGTGCCCTCTGTGCCAAGGGGAGTTGGGTTTTTTGTTACATGAGATATCTGTTTTTTTTATTTTACATGTAGGCGGTCGTAACGCCACCCAGGAATCCTAGGTTGCTGTAGGGGGATTGAGAGAAAATAACCAAAAAGAGTGAAAATGTTGTCTACAAAGAAGCCTGTGTTTTATTTCTTGTAAGAGCTAGGAACAAATGGTTTGCTGTGCTGAATTCCCCAAGTTCCTGGCTTTCAAGAACAGGTTGTGTGGAAACGAAAAAACATTATTTCGATATGGTTATCAACCATTTTGTGAGAGGTAGGCGATTCTGGCCATTTTTGCCAATTGGACATGCATGGACGGAATGGAAGAAAAGGTTAGGAAAGCTGAATTGGAGGACAGAAAGCCATACATTTCTGAAAAGTAGACAAAATTCCAGGTTTAGGAATGGGTGATTTGCGCAGGTCGGGCAACAACTAGGTAGGGGAAAATGCCATAGATTGGGGAAAAAGCAGGAAAATGACCCAAAATAAAGGTATGTGGTGGACATGGTTGGCTTGGTACGGCAATGGCTTCTATGAATTTTGAGAAAAACAATGCTCCGCTACATTCCCCCGACTCTTGTAGTTAGGAAAGCACACATTTTTTGTAGCGTTTCACAAAACAAGCAATACCACAAGCCAAACACAGAGCCATGGTACACAGGAGTTTTATACATACGGCCTGAACAGACGTAGGTAAACCATTGTGGTGAGGAAAGGCAAGCATACATTTTTTGAAAGACACAGGCAGACCTTTTCAAGGATAGGTGACTTGTGCAGGTTACAAAAGTGTATGGTGCCTAAAGCAGCGACTAAATGTAGGGCACATTTGGGAAATGAAAGGGTTGTGTGACAAAGGGCACCAGCAATGGGTCAAAACGTTATGAAAACCACACAAACACAACAAATGTCATACTTTCCCGCGTTCCCAAACGTGTCCCGATGAAAACGGTACCTCACATGTGTGGGTGCACCTACCTGGGCCCCAAGTGGAAAGCCGAACACACCCCTAACCCCAAGTCTTTTCCGACAAATGAATTTCATGATTTTTCCAGACGGGCACACCATACAGATATGGGCCTCAGGTGTCCAAGCCACCAAGGAAAACAGGGAACCCCATGCATTTCCGAAAAGAGGACACCGTTGGGAATCCGCAGAGGTTTGACTTGCACAAATCTGCCCAGAATTTATTACCCAGAAACCCCAGCAAAGTCTGAAATGTGGTAAAAAAAATGCATTTTCCGCAAATTTCACTCGGCTCACCCACCGAAAGATGCCGCCAACAACACGTGGCCTACCGTCCCACATTTCCACAAGTGTCCCTATGAAAACGGCACCTCACATGTGTGGGTGCACCTACCTAGGCACCAAGAGGAAAGCCTAAAACACAGGTAACCCCAAGTCTTTCGGCACAGCATCATTTCAGGAATTCTGCTCATGCGCACACCATACAGATTTGAGCCTAGGGTGTCCTAGCCGCCAAGGAAAACAGGGAACACCATGCATTTCCGAAATGAGGACACCCATGGGAATCCGCAGAGGTCCGACGTGCGGAAATCGGCCCAGAATTTAGAACAGATAGAAGGAGTTAATCTCTCTTCTCAACTGACTTCTGAACAACCAGAGGAGTGCAAAGTTCTGTTGAATCAGTTTGCCTCCCTGTTTTCACTATCACCAGACTTGACCACTTGTGGCCAGCATGATATTCTCACTGGTGACTGTTTACCTGTAAAAAGCAGGGGTTACAGAATGTCAGAACATGTGAGATCCCACATCAAAGGAGAGGTCAACAAGATGCTTGATCTCAGGGTAATAGAACCCTCTAACAGTCCATGGTCTAGTCCAATTGTACTACTGCCAAAAGCAGGATCCAAGGAGTTGAGATTCTGTGTGGACTATAGAGCTCTACATCCAGTCACTAAGACTGATGCCCATCCTTTACCTAGGACAGATGAGCTGGTGGACCAACTTGGTTCAGCCAGGTACCTCAGTACATTTGACCTAACGTCAGGCTATTGGCAAATAGCCCTGACAGACCATGCCAAGGGGAAAACTGCAGTTTCAACCTCAGCAGGCCTCTACCAGTTTAGGGTAATGCCTTTTGGATTAAAGAATGCACCTGCAACACCTTCTGCATGGCATACGTGTAGGACATTGCAGTGTTCAGCCCTACTTGGAAAGAACATGTTGACCACTTAGGATATGTTTTGCAGGCTCTTGAGCAGGCCCATCTGACCATAAAGGCAGGTAAATGTCAAATTGGTCAGAGCAAAATGGTCTACCTTAGACATGAGGTAGGAGGAGGTGAAATAAGGCCATTGCCTAGCAAAGTACAAGCTGTACAAGAATGGGCCACCCTTACTACTCAAACCCAAGTGAGAGCCTTCTTATGTCTCACTGGTTATTATAGGAATTTCATAAAGAACTATGGGTCCATAGCTTCTCCCTTGAATGTGGTCTCCTCACCCAAATTTCCTAAAAAGGTCCGGTGGTATGAGGAGTGCACCAAGCCATTTGAAGGACTTAGAAAGCCCTTTCTGAAGATCCAGTCTTACAAGCTCCTGACTACAGCCAAACCTTCAATGTGCAAACAGATGCTTCCTATGCAGGTACAGGTGCAGTTCTGAGTCAGCTGGATGGGAAAGGTAGGGAGCACCCCATCTGCTTCATCAGCAGAAAGCTGAAGGAACCAGAAACAAGGTGGCCAACCATTGAAAGAGAATGTTTTGCTATTGTGTGGTCACTGAAGAAGTTTAGATCATATTTGTATGGATCTACTTTTGTGATTCAGACTGACCTCCAACCCTTGAGATGGTTAATGCAGATGAAGGGGGAAAATCCTAACTTGTTAAGATGGTCAATCAGCCTACAGGGGTTTGATTTTACCATTGAACACAGGTCAGGGTATAATCACCAAAATGCTGATGATCTCTCTAGAATGTTTGACCGACTGAGGTGAGGAGATTCATCCAGGGGTCGATTAAATCCTCCTGTCCTTTAGTCTGGGGGTTTGGGGGACGAGTGTTAGGGAGAATTCTCATAAATGTGCTAATTCCCTTCACCTTAGAGACCCCCAGCAACTTTGCTGGATTTTGAGGACTTGATTTTTTTACCTGGAAAGAGTTTGAGCCTTTTTTCCCACTCTCATGTATTTTGATTTGTGTTTTACACTTGTGTTTTTTGATTGTGGAGTTTTAAGATAACTCCATTGGCATCTTTTCATGTGCGTTAAACAGCACCCTCAGTGCAGTAACACAGGGATGTCTTTTTTAGACTTCCCAAAGGTTTAAATGCCTTTTCTGGGATAAAATACTGTTTCCCAAAGAATGTAAGGTTAAAGTGACTTAACTAGTCTTTTTAAAATCCTACACTTGGCACACACTATCTTCCTATAGAGTGCTGGAGGGGTTACCTAGTATCCCGTGTCTAGAAACTCATGTAGCAGTCAAATACTACCTTTTCCTATCGAAATGGCTGGTGGCAGTGGTTTTACAACAAACTACCATGATTTTTCGTGACCGCGAACACCGGTAGCTAAAAATCGCGGGAGCCATGTTTTTCAAGATGGCGCCTTGAGCCCCTTTGTTTAAACAGGTCCCGGTCTTCCTTTTTCACCATTTCTTTTTGGAAAGGTCCTTCTAGAGTTTGTCTCTGTGCACAAAACCAGGTTTGGTGCCTTTGTTTGAACGCCTTTGGCGGGCTTCAGGACTGAAGACCGCCTCTGGCGCCTGAGTGTCTGGGGTGGGCAGGAAGTGAGGGAGGTGCCGAAACTACCTGTACTTAGTCTCCTAGGAGACCCAAATGCACTCTGGCGTGATTGGCTGGCTGACTGTCCGGCAAGGACAGCCACCCTGCTGGGTGAGTGGCAGCTAGGCTGGAATTAAAGTGAGAAAACTGTTAAAAGGTGAGTCTCTTGGACTGGAAAGCAGAGACGACCACTGGAACGAAACAACGGAAGATGAGCTGGAAGAGGACGGCTGCTGCAACTCCTGGACCGTTGGGTTGCCCGGTGAAGCCCTGCTGCAGGTCCGAATCACCAAGTTCATCTCGACAGAGAAGCCCCTTCAAGGTCGACTTATTCCTTTGAGTTGGTGGGACCAATCAACTCGTAAGCCACCTGGATACCATTCTCAGAGCTGGTTAGGATTAACCAGGGGGAAGGACACCAGCTTGTGTGCTTGACGACAGCTACTCGAACCAAAGATCTTCCATTTTGCCAGCTTGCTTGACCTGTCCCCGTGCAGTGCAGGATTCCCCCAATGTCCTCCATCATGTCCCTACGACTGAGGCTCAGGAACAGTGAGATCTGCAGGAACTGCCAGGAACCAACGTCTTCAGCTGCATCTTTTTCTTCATGCTAAGGTACTGCGCCAACCTGATTGAGAGAACTTACCTCTCACAGTGAAAGTTCGTGAAACTTTCCCAACTCACAGGCCTAATCAGCTTGTGACCCAACATATGATTCTTTTTCGTACAAACTACCTCTGAGAACATTGGCAAAAACTTTACCGTTTACTACAAGAACTGCTCTTTCCTATCCAAGACACTAGCCCAATGACTTTGGCCTAGACCTATTGAACTGAATAGAGTCCTCTAGAGAACTGAAAGTATTTGCACTGCCTAAGAAAGTATTTGGCCTAAGAAAGTATTTGTGATCTATTAACTTTGTGCCTTTTTACATCCATTCAAAGTAACTGAAATGCCATTTTGCTCCAATTTCCGGGAAGCCTAATTTACTCAGAAACGTATTGGTTTGGTATTGACGTGTGCTTGAGTATAATATTAAGTTGCCTCCTTCTAGTGAATGTTTTCTAAATGACTGTGTAATAAATTAATAAGTGTTTCCCCAAGAAACCTTGAGTGTAAGGGTCTACTTTAATCACTGTGATTATAAGACCTCTGTGTAACAATCCTTGTACTGCTCACATTCCCTCTTGAGATAAGCCTGGCTGCTCAGCTCGCTACCAAAAACTGTGTAGTACAGACTTATACCAAAGTTTGGTTTTGCTTACACCTGTAGTCTTAATTGTATGTGGTGGTCCCAGAGGGTACTGCAGAGGGTACTGCATGCAATTCTGCCTAACATTTCTCAATACAAAACTGTACTTTATCAATCTACCACTACATTGCTGTTGCCCCTGCGCCAACACGTGTTTCGACCGTGCTCTCTGTCTTTATCAAGGCTGGGAAAGTAACCCCATGTAACATTATTATGTATTCAGTAAAAAACGTTTGTTAATGGGACTTTATGGTTCAAAGTAAAACCGAAAACCCCCATCACTGATAACATCACATGTGCATTTACTTTTCATGAAAACTCTGTACAAGGGAATCTTATGTTGACAGAAAAAGTGTGAAGGATAATTGGAATAGATGTCTTGAGCTATGTAGTGGATTAGGCAATGCATTGATATAAATAGCATTCCATTATGAAGTTCTTTACACTATATTAAGCGACTCAAGTATGAATATAAGCATTGTGTGCAGTATACATGATGGAGGTGCAATATTCATAATCTTACCATGTTGAATAGTGAAATTATAAATGCTTTTTTAATAGAGTTTTGTGTACTGTGCAACATGTAATAAGTAGCTTATAAAACCACTTACTACATAATTGAATTATTACATACAAAACAAGGCCACAAGAATACATACAAATATGAGTATATCTAGAGAAAGCAAAGTATGCAAAAAAGCAGCAGTATAAGCAGAAAGTGTTCACAACCTAACTGACATTCTTTGGATCGCTGAATATGCATACAATAATTCAGTACATTCTGGAACTCGACAAAGCCCCTTTTATACCCTATATGGGCACCACCCTCGAACCTCAGACCTTGACTCACCCCAACACTTAGAAATGCCCACAGTGGACCATCTACACGCTACGATTACACAAGCCTTTAAGGAGGCAACTGCACATTTAAAACAGCCGAAGGAGAAATATAAGAAAGATGCTGATCGGCATAGAAGTGATACTCCACAGTACCAGATAGGGGACCAAGTATGGTTGGCCACAAAACACATACCTCTCAAGGGAACGCGGACCTTTAACCATAGATATTTGGGACCTTACTCCATTAAGGCCATTATCAACCCGGTGGCCGTCAAGTTGGAATTACCTGCTAATATGCGAATTCACCCCATGTGTCACTTTTGAAGCCAGTGCAACCAAGGACAAGACTAACCAAGCCACCAGCCCCCATCCTCATAGACGGGGAACCCGAATTTGAAGTTAAGAACATCCTGGACTCCAAGATGGTGAAGTCAAAACTTTTTTATCTAATCGACTGGAAAGGTTACGGACCACAGGAAAGGTCTTGGGAACCTAGTGACCACATGCATGCACCTCGATTGGTGAAAAGATTCCATCAAAATTTCCCAAACCAAAACCACGGGGAAGAACGACTTTAGGAGGGGCCTTGGGGGGGAGTGCTGTCATGGTGCCTACCCCTGGGGAACCAGACCAGGTCCAGCAACCCCGGAAGCAGGCATCACGTTATTTTGAGCAAGCCCAAAAACCCCTGCTATGGGCTGTTTGGGTGCGATCCTGGCGTCTATGGCGCCAGGCTCATATGGAGAGTCAGTCCTGGCGCGATAGGCTCCAGGCTCATAGAGTAGAACTTACCTGATGCAGACCATGCTGCAAGCTCCAAGCCAAATGAGGCTTGGAAGGGACTATTTTACCTAGGGACTATTTTTTACTCGGGTGGGGCTGGGGAGGAATACTTACCTGGGACTACTTTGGAGGCTATTTAAACCACGCCCGAAGAGCAGCACACGCTTCACGTTGTTCTGCATCCAGCAGCGTAACGCTCACCGTGTCTGCAAGCCTGCATCCAGTCTTCTGCCACGCCCGCCTCGAGTCTGCAGCTTCTATGAAAAGGGAGGAACAGAAGGAGAAGAGGTTAGAATAAGAGCAACACCTTCGATCCTTGCCTGAATTCTAGATCCACCGCGCCTTCGAGCTGGAAGAAAGAAGCATTTAATGCGCGCCGCCTCGCCTGCTGCAGCGCCGCGCTGAACTCACCGGCCTTTGCAGCATCTTCACGATCTACTGCATCCTTCTGCACGTTCCCGCCACACTCTGGCACCTAAGGGGAACACAAAAACAGCAAAGGTGAGCCAAGGGAATAAACAGAGGCAATAGTAACTACCCCCATAGACTTACCTGATTACCGCCGGGGGTACTATTCCTCTTCACGGGTCGGCGCAGTCTCCATTGCATCCTCGCCGTACCCCAGCCCCTAAGGGGAACAAAAGGACAACAAGGTGAGACAAAGGAACAAACAAGGGGAACTCTTCTCACCACAATAGACTTACCTAATTTTACCGCCGGAGGCATTGTTCCCCGAACTTCATATTTTCTCTCCACACCTGAATAAGGGAGCAAGCAACAGGTTACATTCTGGCTTTATTTTATTGAACTGTATAGGATAAGCCAAATGCTTACCTGAACTTCATCAGCTACCACAAGGAACTCTTCGCTAGGGTCAAGCTGAAAACTGCAAGGAATTGGACAAGAGTGAAAGTCAGACATGTGAACTCTTACGAACTACATACTTTTCGGAGTCAATATTGCTCTGGAACTCACCAATTCCTTCGATCCAGTAAAGCAACTGGTTATCAACGTGCCACAGTGCTCAATGCAGGATGGAGAGCTCATCTTTTCAAACCATCAGGTGAGACGATAAGAGGAGACATCAAAGGTGATCTGTGGGGAGAACAGCGGGGGTGGGGGGATTTACACTCAACTCCACGGGTGGTTAATTCCCTTTCTCCATTTGCAGAAGAATATTCCTACGGGCCAAGCAAACGAAGCTAGGTGGGCCAGTCCAGTCCGTCATCTTGGCCCTACGCGTCACATTGGTGGAGACCGCAGCTGTCCAGTTCAGATCGGCGTCTCTGTGGGAGCCAGGTGAGCGTAACAGGGCCCCTCTGATCACTGGACACAGTAGATTACAAGATGCAAGTTTCAGCGGGCAAGCCTTAATGGTAGCAACCCAAGCTGAATAAGAATTATTCTTTTAAGTTTTGGATGTTTGAAATTGGGTCTAGCTAGCAAGAGTTCAGCAATGCAAAGAGGTCTGGAGTCAGCTACAAGATGAGGAGTTCTGGAACAAGGTGCTGTCCGGAAATCTAGATGTGTTCTGGAAGCAGTCTCCTATGTGTTGTGAAGTTCCTATATTTATACTATCAAATACCATCACCAGGTTTTATGGTGTGGGCAGAATTTCAAAACACCCTCCCCAAGGCTGTGAGTGGCAGCAGGCACATGCTTTGTTTTGGTTGGCAGTCAGCACAGAGCTGTCATCTTTACGATGGGATTTAGGAAATCTCACATTGATTTTGACCAAAACCTTAACTTTTGCACAAATGTACATTTGTAACCTTATGTACTCTAATAAAATCGGACACATACATTTCGCATGTGATTGTCTATATTCACATTCAATCTCCATCTTTGTGGGAGCTGTCTTTGTCATTCTACAGATTTTTATCAATTTTAACCATAACAGTTTGGATTAATCATTTCTAATTCGGTACATCCCTGGGTGCTTATCAGTGGATCATGTACATACAATCTTAGGTTTGCAACATTAATCATTCTGCTACAATGAGAATTTTTTCGTAACTTTGGTTTCTTAAATGGTACAGGTTTCATCAATGTCTTCAAATCAAAAGCCTGAAATTAGGTTAATGTCCACCAATTTTCAGATTTATCCCCCTTTAGGTTGCTCAGTTAAGTAGTTTCAACTTTAATAACAAATTAGGATTTCAAAAGTCACAGCAGTTTTTTTTTTATTTCTTTGTACCTCCCCTTCACAGGCAACAGCTGTCTGAGTCCTTTGATCAGGGAGGTGCGTCCCCTTCCTGGAGAGGGAAGCTCCCCTGTAGAGATCAGTTGGGCAGCTTGCCATTGTTCTTGGCTCAGCCCCAGGCGAATGTCTACTGAGGTCTCATTGTGCCCCTTGTTGTCATTATGCGGGAACTATGAGACTTCCTGTTTTCAAGGGAGTGTCAAGCTGAGATGTCAACTTTCCCAGGCTAGGCACTGCCCAACCAGAATTAAGCAATTACTTCCTCTGGGTTACTGAAAGATCCACAATAAAGTATTTTCTTTAACACATAAAAATAAGCACAGTTTATAAGGGATTTGCACATTTAAAAGAATTAAGCCCTTCACAAACATGCTTTAAATAGGTGCATTTTGCAATTTCTTTCAGAAAAAAAAACACATTTAAACTGGGTTTGACAGCTCATTTCCTTAAGCAGCTGTCAGGCAGTGAGGCCTGGTTTCCTCTCACTGCCTCGAGAATCTATGATTTCAGCACACTTTTCCTTTCAATAATTCACTGGTTAAAGGATTCAATTTAATGCTCAAACGGCACTTTGAAGGTTGCCATTGATTACAAAGCTGTATTTAAGAGAATATCTGGATTTTAGCCCTTCTGTGGCCTTACTTCAGGTGACAGGTCACAGGTGACACTCAGTGATTCCTGTTTTTACACCAATTTTGACTTTGTGTGGCAGGGTGTGCAGCCTCTTGTAATAGTGGCCCATGCGCAGATTTGCAGTTTTGGCACGCACAGGGGTTAGTGCCTCCATTTTTGGCAGTTTCTTCCCCCATTGGCAAAGGGTGCAGTGGCATGGGTAAAAATATTCCACACACACCCCCCAACTCCAGCGTGACGTCCAGTCGTGGGGGAGTCGGGCACGTGGGATTATTTTTCCTTCGGTCCATGTGAAGAAATCCGGTTGCTTCTCCTGTCAGCGATGGATGTGTCACGCTCTCCTTGCTGGTTCTGGTTGCGACACTCCGGGCTCTTGGTTCTCTTGGTTTTCTTTTTTTTCCAGTCCCCGAGGAGTCCTCCTTAGTGATTGGGTGGTTTCAGTTCTAGTACTAGGAAACAGAACATTGCATGGTTATGGAAATTAACCCACTACAGTCCCCGAGGGGTGAAGTGGGGCAGATGCATGCATTTAATAACAATTGACAATATTCCCCGCCTATATTTAATAATGGTCTTAACACTCTCCTCGCATGTACTCAAGGAACATTTAATAATTCTTGTTAGATCTCCGGATTTTCCCCCTCTGGGTTTCCGGTAGGCTCTTCTATTTATTTGCTGCAAAGTATGCCTGGGATGGCAACTCTTTAGCTGGTTTATGTGGACCCACTTGCCTTCCCCTTCTGTCAAATTTCCCTTGGGGATGAGGATTCTGTAGGTGACTGGTGAGAGTCTGTCCACAATTTTAAAAGGACCCCGCCAACTTGGGTGAAATGTGCACTCTTTGGCTTGGTTCCTTTGGAAATTGTACAAGTAGACCCTATCTCATACTTGATATTCCTTTTTAGTTGTCTTAAGGTCATAGTGGGTCTTCATACTGTCTGCAGATCTTTCTAGATTCCGCTGAGCATACGCAAAAGCATGTTGAAGGTGTTTTCTCAGATTCTCAACATACTCATGAGTTGTGGAGACATTTATCAAGGTCTGCTCTTGGGTTCTGTAGAGCAGATGCTGAGGTAGCACCATCCTTCATCAAGTCATCAGCTAAAATGGAGACATTTTTGTTGCAGAAGAAGGGGTAGATCTGATGGCCATCAGGACAAGGGGTAATCGAATATCCCAACTTGGCCCAGAATCTGCCACAAACTTTTTCCATATGCTCACAATCGTTTTATTGTACCTCTCAACTCCAACACTAGAGGACTGCGGTATGCAATGTGTAGTTTCCTTTTTACCCCAAGTGTCTCCCACATCTTTGTCATCTCTTCGCTTGTGAAGTGACTACCTCGGTCTGACTCAATCCTTTGGGGTAGTCCAAAACACAAGAAGATGTGATTGATCATCAGGGCAGCTGCTGTTTCTGCCTTGCAATTTGGGGCCGGGAGAGATTCCACCCATTTAGTAAACAAGCATATTACAGTTAACATGTATTTGTTCCCCCTAGAGGAGCGAATCACAGGCCCGATGAAATCGCCTTGCAAATCTGACCAAGGCAGTGTCATCCTCCTCTTTTGGAGGGCAGCACGGTGTGTGAGTGATATTGGCTGAAATTGTGCACACACAAGACACCCCTTCAAGTATTGGTTGTGGTCCTGCCCCATGTGTGGCCAGTATGCAACCTCTCACAAGATTTCTAATGTCGTATGAAACCCCCGATGACCGGCTGTAGCCGCATCATGGGTGTGACTTAGCATCAGGCTTCGGAAAGAGGTAGGCACCACCCACTGGTCACAGCCAGATATGGATCTCCTCACCAACAAACCGTCTTGGATTCAGAACTTTTTTGGACATTTCATCAACACTCTGAGATCCTCTTTCCCAATGCAATCGGTATCCGTCAGGGGAAAGTTCTCAGGGTCCTCAATTTGTTGATAAAACTTACCAATTATTGGATCCCCTTTTTGAGTCGTAATCAAATCAGCATCTGGGGTCTCCTTAGTTCACTGTGCAGTTGAGAGTTCATTGTGAGCATTTGTCTGGGACCTAGTGATAGCAGTGACCTGGATTTCCCCCAACAGGGACTCGATCTCAAGTAGATCCCCTTGGATGGCTCTGGTTTTGGCCAGCTGATCAGCCAAGTCATTTCCAGTTTTGTCTGGTCCCTCTACTTTAGAATGACCCTTGATCTTTTTCCAATAGATGGTCATCCCACTAGAGGTGACCACATCATCAATATTTTGTATTAGTTTTCCATGTTTTAGTGGTTTATTGTTAACACACAGTATGTCTCGGATTTTCCAATTAACCAGGTGCTCCAGGAACCCGTTTCGGAAATAATCTGAATCAGTGATTATGACCAGTTCGTGGATTTGGTGTTGGACAGCAGTGAGGATGGCTTGATGCACAGCCATCAGCTCTGCCACTTGACTACTATGGGGACCGATTTTGTACCCAGCGGAGGGCTCTGGGGCATCATTCACCCATGCATTCCCCACGCCGGCCACAAGTTCCTTTTCCCCGCTGTCAACATGGTAGGAGCACCCACCCACATAGACAGTGGGCATTGCCTCACACTTGTCTTCTTCCTATACCTTGTGTGGGGAATTAAGGTACGCCTCCATGTTGTCCTTGATTTTAAGACCGTCATCCCCGAGACAGTTTTCTCGGGCACAAATATGCAAGTCAGCCAGACCTTGCACGAGGGGACTCTTCTTGTTTTGGCCATATCTGACCTCCACAGGAAAGCCTTGCATTGACAGAATCCAGGAAGTAATTCGGGAATTACTCATATTTCGGGCCCGGATTCTGTCACTTTGAAGATATTGCAGAGGCTGGTGTGAAGTCTCCACTATGATGTGTTCCCCCTGGATGAACGGGCGCTAATTCTTCAATGCGCACACCGTTGCCAGGAGTGCCTTCTCACAATCGTTGAATTTTTCCTCCACAGAGGATAAAGTCTTACTCACATAGGAGATTACTTTATTGACCTTGTCATGCTTTTGGTATAATAATGCAGTCAAGCATGTATTTGAGAACACTGTCTCCAAGAAGAACTCCTTGTTTTTGGCAGGGTAAACTAGGCAAGGTGCTTGTGAGATGCTTCTTTTTGAGTTGTCTTACTGCCTCGGCTTGTTCTGGATCCCACTCCCACTTGACCCCCCCTTCAACAGATGGATCAGAGGTCTTGTGATCTCTGCTTAGTCCTCAATGAACTTTCTCCTGTAATTAGTCAGTCCAAGGAGGCTCCTTAGCTCCCGCAGAGTTGTGGGGTCTTTTAGTTTCTGGAGTGCTTCTATTTTCTTTTCCTGGGGACAGAGACCCTCAAGAGTTATTTCATGCCCGAAGAAATTGACACGGGTCCTACAACACTGTGCCTTTTGGTAAGATAGTTTTGCTCCGGCCGCCCTCAACTGTGTCAGAACATAACGGATCTCCACTATGTGTTCCTCCACAGTTTAGCTTTTGATTAGAACATCATCTACATAGGCCATGTTACCCTTTTTACCCAAGTCGGGCATGGCCTTATGCAAGAAGATATTAAATTCATTGCCAGAGTTGATGTATCTGAAGGGAGTCCGGGTACAAGTACTGCTGCCCCCCCCCCGAAGGTAAAGGCCAGCTTGTATTGGTCCTCCCTACTGACAGGTACAGTCCAGTACCCATTGGTCAGGTCAATGGCAGTGTATACCTTTGACCCCTGGATCTGGGCCAGCCCTTGGTCAATGTAGGGAAGAGGACATCGGGAAGTGTGGACCCATTTGTTTAGCTCCCTTAGGTCAGCACAGAGTCTCTACTGACGGTTTGGTTTCAAAATCCCCAGCACCGGATTATTGAAGGTGCTGTGGACTGGACGAATTATCCCACGGGACTCAAGGTTCTTAATTATTTCTGTAAGGGACTCCATGGATGTGAGTGGCAAGCGATATTGCTTCATAAACACTGGAGTCATGCCAGGGTCCGTGGGAATTGTTGTTGTATAGACTTTGGTGCGACCACAGTCATATGAGTCCACCGCAAAGAGATCCTGAAAATCTAAGAAAACTTGATTCAATTTTTGCTTTTGCTCCAGTGTCTCACAGGCATCAGCTAGGTTGACTCTCTCTTCCACCATCTGCCTGAAGTCTGGAAAGACTTCTGGTTTGGTTATCTCAGTGGCCTCCTCCAGCTGGGTGGAGAAGTCCCTGGTTAAAGTACTAACTTGGACTGATGGCTTCAGGTGGGGAAGGCAGTCCTGGTGGACTTGAAAGATCACCTCATCCATCCTGAATTCACAGATCACCTCTTCCTTACCATAAGGGGAGGAAGAGTACACCAGTAAATTCCCCCCATGCCGGGTGAAGATCCTGTCTCGTGTTGTGTCATTGTCACTATCACTGTCAAAATAGTCATTGGGGATTGGTCTTATCAGTTTATTACCTAAATCTATGGAAAAATGTCAGTCATCAACCACCATTCCAATAATGGTGCCTGCGCCCAGAGCGATAATCCTAAGGTCGCTGTTATCCACCACTATTGGAATGGTTTTGTGTTCTGTATTGACTAGTGGTGTTGGGTTTAACCCCAACCCTTGCTGTTGGAAATGGGCATTGGGGTGAACATATGCGTCAGGATTTTGCAGTTTCTGTCCTCTTTTCATTTCTACTTCAAGTGGGAATTATCGGGTTTGTTCTGGGATGGTGACTTCCTCTCCAATCTGGACTTCAACTGCATATGGCAGCAGTTGAGCTGACCGAAATGCTTTCTCTGGATCATCAAAGTCCATGGGATTACCTGCTAATCGGAACCAGGCTTTGAAGTTTATTAGGTCCAAATTAATGGGAATGCGTTTGAGAATGTCACTGCCTAAATAAAATGCAGCAGGGACATCTCGCATGACCCAACAATTATGGACTAAGCTCTTGTTGCCTATGGAAATTTTGAGCATACACCTGCTAGGCAGGAGATGTTTGGAATTGGGTGTTTCCAGGTCCATTTCCCATTTGTCTATCAATTTAAAGGTGGGAATGGCTGGATCTTTTGGGAGTTTTCGGAACATGGTTTCGCTGATGAAGCTCTTACCGTTGTTCACGCACACTCGGGTGAGAACAGAGTCCTTCCCCTCATTTAACTGAATAGGGATAAACAACTGTTCTCCAGTCTTCTGAATGTCAGCTAAGCTTTGAGCTGGTTTCTCATCATTTTGGACTATGGAAGTAGGATTTTCTGATTGTGAATTGGTATAGAATTTCAGAGTATTTCCTTCCAGTCTTAAGTGGCATTCCGCACTGGAAAGAAATACTCTGAAATTCTATACCAAGGTTGATTTTCAGAAATAGAGAGGACTTCCCATCACCAGTTTGTTGTCCTACTGCAATTACTGTCACGTCAGGGCTTTTGTTTTGAAAGTGGAATTCAATTTGGTCAGGTTTTTGTTCAACCATGTGGCATGTGCCATTTAGAATAACATGGTTGAGGCTATGTTTTAATTTTATTGGTCGGTTAGTCTGGGTCCAGAGGACCTTGTTTACACAATCTATTAGGGGAGAGAATCTACGCAGGATGTCATTCCCCAGTAAACATGGTGTGCCCTCTGGAGTCACAACTATGACCGGGTGTTTCACCTTGTGTCGCCCAATTTTAATTTCCAAATCTGCAATCCCCTCAACAGGAATTTCATTCCCATCGAAGTTCTGAAGTTGTCCAGGAAGAGGGGCGAGAGGGATCTGGTATCTCTCCCCCTTTCCTGAATTCAGCTGATCAAAGGCCCTTTTTGACAGAAGGGTGGCTTGGGATCCACTGTCCACCAGTGCCAAAAATGTACATTGCCCTTGTATTTGGACCGGGGCATAACATCTTCCCTCCTTTTCCTCCAGGGGGCAAAGATAATGTGCATTTTGAGCCAGTTGGTGGGTTAATTTCTTTACTCTTGATTCTGACACAGGGGTAGTTTGGGCAGACTTCTGTGTGGGTACCTGGGGATCTGTAAGAAAAATGTAGCAGTTGGATATTGAGGTAGTTTTGAGCTCCCTTGGTTCTGATTCTGGGCCGCCCCCCCTTTTTGGAGGCAGTCACCAGAATTGGTTTGGGCAAGGTGATTTTCCAAGCAATCATTCTGGGGTTCAATGATGGGCGGCTTTTACTCAGTCCCCACATTTACTCAGTCTTGATTAGGATCTCTCAGGACCAATTTTTCTTTGGGAGGAGTTCCCCCATCCCTGAAGGAGAAAATCCTTTCCCCAGAGTCCTCTGAGGACCCCTCTCCTTCAAATTGGAAGACTCTAACCTCCTCCACAAAATGGGTCTTTTTAGTCCCTTTGTCTCTCCTAACCACCCTCTGTTCCTTAGGTTGCAGACTTTCGGGGGCAGGAGATTCTGGTTCCGGTTCCTGGGTTTCACTGGCTTTTCACAAGTGGGGAAGGGAGCTTCCCTAAGGCTTTACACCTCCCTTCCCCCTGTGCCTCCTCCCTTGGAACCGGTGTATTGTCAGGGTTCTCTCCCAGTCATTGGTCTGGAGTACCAGACCATTGATTTGTGCAGTTCTGAGCCGGCATGCTCATCTGAGGGTTCTGCTGAGCCCTCAACATGCGACCCAAATCCTGTGAAAAGTTCTGGTCCTGGTGCTTCAGTTGGGACACCCGCTCTGGCTGGTACGGGGGTCTCTGGTCCATCCTAGGTGGATCAGGTGAAGGGTAACTGTCCCTTCTCCCATAATACCCTTGGCCCGGTGTTTGTGTAAAAAGGGTGGGGCTTTGGGACTTCAGAAAATGCTACAAAATAGGATGGGGTAGATGAACAAAAAAGGGGGGAATACCGCATCTCATCATTGGCTGGTACACTCTCACTCCCCGAAGACCCCTCACATAGGTGATCCTCCGGCACTGGTCCACCCGCAGGGTCTGGATCCAAAGGCGATGGCCGTGCCCTGGCCACCTGAGAGAGAGATCCCCAGGGACTAGCGAGTGAGACACCCTCTAGTTTCCCACATACCTTTCGCCTACGCGATTTAGCCGCATCTGTTTCACAGGGAAACCAGGAAAGGAAATCGACTTTCCCCTGTTCTTTACCTTTTCTGTGTTCCACGGTGAAACAGCAGGGTTGCAGGTCTATGAACCATTGCATGACTCAAGTCCTTTTGTTGATTTATCCATACTAAAGGTGAGTGGTCGGTGACAAGTGTGAACTTCCTCCCTAGAAGACAGTGGGCCTCATTACAAATCAGGCGGTCCGGAAATAACGGTGGCGGTAAACCCGCGGGCACCGTTGTTTCTAGACTGCCTGATCCCGACTCCTGCAGGCGGGAGGTGATGTTCCCGCCAGGTCTGACCTGGCGGGTTTAAAACCGCCCGTCTGCAGGCGGACGAAGATACACCGGCAGCATTACGAGATGCTGCCGGTGTTTCCATGATCCCCATTCCCAATGGGAATGGGGATTAACACCATTCCGCCTCCGTGATTCCCGGGAAACCGGTGTTGTAATGCGCCGGTATTTCCGGGAATCACGGAGGCGGAATGGTAATACGAGCCCGGCGGTAACCAGGCGGTTTTACCGCCTCGGTTAACGCCGGACTCGTAATGAGGCCCAGTATCTTAGATGGACGATTGCCCATTTGATGACAAGGGGCTCTAATTCCAACAGAGTAATTCTTCTCACGTGTGAAGAGTTTACGACTAGTGAATAGAATGGGGTGTTCTAATCCATCGTGAATATGTGATAAAACTGCTCCTAACCCTGTGAGAGAGGCATCAGTTTGTAACACAAATTCTTTTGAAAACTCTGCTACTTTTAGGATTTAGTTCTGACACAAGGTTTGTTTTAGGTTGTTGTAACATGCATCGTCCTCATCAGTCCAATGAATCTTCTAGGGTTCAGCTTTCCTTAGTTTGTCTGTTAACCTGGCTGTTCTATCTGAGAAATGTGGGATAACCTATGGTAATAACCAATCAATCCTAGAAAAGGCCCGAGGCCTCTCTTGGTCTTGTGTGTGGGGGCATCTAGGACGGCTTTCACTTTTTCTTGTTGGGGCTGGACACTGCCATTCCCTACAAAGAAGCCTAGGTATTTCACGGCCGATTGAGCCAGCTTACATTTGGATGGATTGGCAGTTAGGCTGGCTTCTCGGAGGGTTCTCATAATAGGAGAAAGATGAAAAAGATGGTCTTCTCCAGTTTTACTATTAGTGACTATGGGCCTCATTATAAGGCTGGCACTCCCGGAATGAAGGGGGCCGGTACAGCACTGTCCCCCTTCATTCCGAGAGCGCCGATTACAAGCTTCCCATCGTGGGACCCGGATCGCACGCCTAGTAAAACCAGGCGTGCTTTCCGGGTCCCGCGAGGGGAAGTGGGAGGCAATAACGGCCAGATGTAATCTGCCTGTTATTACCTCCCTCCCCATTCCCATTGAGCCCTATAGGGGGATGGGTTCCTGCAAAGAGGAATTACCGGGTCCTCCTATGTTGGAGTAATCCGGTAAATCCCCATTGCAGGAACCCGGTAATGGAGCCCAGAACGGAGGCAGCTATGGAGCTAATAGCTCCATGGCTACCTCCATTCTCGTAATGAGGCCCTATGTCCTCGATATAGGCCCCACAGAAATCAGAGTAGGGCTATAATATCCTGTCCTTAAGTTGTTAGAAAGTGTCTGGGGCCCCATACAGGCCAAAAGGGAGGACTGTTAACTGGATTAGTCTCAGGGGTGTCTAGAAAGCTGTCTTTTCCTTATCGGGTCCATGTACTGGGACCTGCCAATATCCCTTGGTTAAATCTAGGGTTGATAGGAATGTGGCATTTCCAAGTTTATCTATTAACTCATTGAAGTGTGGCATAGGGTATGCATTGAAGGTGGAGATGGCGTTGACCTTCCTGAAGGCTATGCAAAACCTCCAAGAATGATCAGGTTTAGTTACCAACATAATAGGGGAGGACCACAGACTTGAAGAGGGCTCGATAATATTGGCCTTCAGGATTTATTTTCACTTCCTCAACCGCTATTTGTATTTGTGATTCTGGGAGTTTATATGGTTTCAAATGGACCACTTTTCCCTTTGGAGTTCTGATATGATGATAAGTACCATTGACTCTCCCTGGTTTCTGGCAGAATGCATCGGGGAATGCCATAATAAGGTTTTTCAAATCTTCTTGTTTCTGTCTAGATAGTTCTTAGGGAATAAGCTCAGAGTTCTCCATCTCCTCCGGTACCAAATAAGACAATATCGAGGAGGTGGCAGCGGAAGGATTTTCTTTCCACTCCTTTAGGAGATTTACGTGGTAAATGTGGGTCGAGTTTCATGTGCTCTCTTCAGGTCTCCAGGAGCATGTCTAAGATATCTTTTGGTTCTCTACCTTAGAGTAATTCAAAAGGAGAGAATCCAGTGGATGCCTGAGGGGTCTTTCTTACTGCAAATAGGGCCCATGGGATCATGTGATCCCAGTCCTTCCCATCCTCATCTACCCATTTTCTCTAAATCATTTTATGGGTTTTGATAAATATCTCTACCAATCCGTCCATTTAGGGGGGGATAAACTGAGGTTCTTAAGGTGGTAATGTGTAGTAATTCCTTGACCTTACCCATAAGTTTACTCATGAATTTGGATCCCTGATCCGTTAGAATTTCCTTGGGGAAACCAACCCTAGAAAAGAATGGTAATAGATGTTTTAAAATGAGCCGGGTTGTGTTGTTCCGCATGGGGAAATCCTCTGGGTACCGAGTAGCGCAATCAACGATTACGAGAACATATTTATTACCCAGTCTAGAGGTTTCCAACAGTCCAATGATATCTATGCCAATTCGAGAGAAACAGACTTCTATTATCGGTAAACGGTTTACAGGGGCAGGTAAGGGAATATGTGCGCTGGTTTTCTGGCACATTTCACATGTCTTAATGAAGTTCTTTATGTCAGCATGGATACCTGGCCAGTAGAATTTCCCACTGAGTTTTAGATTGTCCCAAATGTCCCCCTGTCCATTGAGAATGTGCAATCTCTAGCATGATCTTGTGATGGGTTTTGGGTATAACTGACTGAGTTTTACTTAGGCCTTCTCTGGAGTTTTCCTTTATATATAGTAATTCCTGTTTCAGGAAGAAAAAGGGACTCCCCTTTTCCTGTCCTTCTCCCTCAGGAATCACTTGTAATAAAGCCTATGCGAGTGCTGGATAATTTTGCTGGGTGAAGGCTAGATTGGGAAGGATGGTCGGTTCTTCTTCCCTCTTTGCCTCAGTGATAGGTGTTTCATCAGCCTCTCCAAAGCCTAAGCTACCTCTCCCAGTTTCCTCTGGTTCACTTTCTCCCTTAAAACAGGGAAATAAAGCCTTCTCAAGAATTCTGTGTGCAATTTTCTCCCCACAGTGTATTTCAAAAGGAGTTTCGCCATGGTTCTGTAGGAGAAGGAACAAGTTACTTACTCCTAAACTTTTGTTCTCTGGTATGGGTCTGGCATGGATTCACATGCTCATGAATATTCCCTGCCATCAGGCTGGGAATCCTTGGTAAAAGAAAAATGGTTTCCCTTTCACTTACAAACTGTATTTCTCCTTTAAACCAATCACTGTCCTCTGACTCATACTGCATCCATCCAATGACAGCCCTCTCCCTAACCTCCTTCTCTAGCAGCTATCTTCAGATTTCGTAAGCACGTAAAGTGGCAGCATCACCAAGAAAATCCGCAGAGGGATCGGAGGGATGGTTTGCATGCAAATCCATGCCAGACCCGTGCTGGAGAACAATAGTTAAGGTAAGTAACTTGTTCCTTCTCCAGGATGGGGTCTGGCATGTATTCACATGCTCATGAATAACGAATACATAGCAGTACAACATTACTGAACCAGGGGAGGTGGCTAGGCACAAAAGAAGTAATTAACTCTTACCTCTGGAACAGACTCACCTCAAGGGAACAGGTTGTGTAGCACTGCTTGGACGACTCTGGACTTCTCCCTGGAATCCCTGTTGACGCGTTAGAACCTCCTGAAGGTGTGTGTGGACCTCCACGTAGCAACCTCGCAGATGTCCAGCAGGGGCACACCAGACAGGAACGCCATCGTCGCAGGGATCGCTTTGGTGGAGAGGGCTCTCGGACGGCCAGGCAGCAGTCGGTTCGCCAAACAATGACAATGCATGATGCAGCCAAAGAGCCACCTTGAAATGGAAGCCTTGGACGAGGCCTTCCCATGGTTCACAGGACCAAAGTTCACAAACAGTTGTGAAGTCTTCCGAAAATCTTTCATGCGCGTCACGTAGAACTTCGAGGCACGAGCAATGTCCAGCGAGTACAAGGCGCTTTCAGTCGGTGACAAAGGTTTCAGGAAAACAACAGGCAACACCAAAGGCTTGTTGAGGTGGAATTCCGACAGAACCTTCAGCATGAAAGAGGGGTGCGTCCTCAGCACCACCCTCGATTTGTGGAAAGGCAGGTATGGTTGCTTGCAGTATAGGGCCTGGATCTCATCCACCCTCCTGGCAGCGGTGATGGCCACAAAGAAAGCCGTTTTCCATGAAAGGAACTTGAGGGGGGCCTGATACATCGGCTCGTAGGGGGCCCCCATGAGCCTTGTCAAAACCATGTTGGGTTCCCATGCCGAGGCAGTAGCCTTCACCGTCGGGAAAGTTCGAAAAAAGTCCTTTGAGGAACTCTTTGATGAGACAGTGGGACCACAGTGAAGATCTTCCTGGAGACCTAGTGTAGCGGGAGACAGCTGCCAGATGCACCTTGATAGAAGCCTGTGGCAAGCCGGCCTTGGCCAAGGAGAGCAAATATGGAAGAATTTGCGGAGCCGTGACCCTCAGTGGGGTAATCTTCTGTGACTGGTACCACATAGCGAAACGCTTCCACTTGTGACCATAGCACTTGAAAGTCGATGAAACCCTGGCCTTAGCGAGAATCTCTCTCCAGTCCGCAGGCAACTCGTATCCACCAAACTCTAGGGCTACAGGAGCCAAGCCCTCAGGTTCAGCGATCTTGGGTCGTGATGCAGGATTGCGCCTCCTTCTCTGGTGAGAAGATCCGGATCTACTGGCAGCTTAACCGGTGGTGCTGCCGACAGACCGAGAAGGTCTGCATATCATCCTGCATTGGCACTGTCTGAGTGTGTTGATGACTCGTAGCAGGAGAGGCAACAGAGGTAACGCGTACAGGAACAGGCCTTCCCATGGGAAGGAGAACGCGTCCCCCGTGTTCCTCAGTTGGTGGAATCTGCTGGAAAACCTCTGGCATATCGAGTTTGCCGCCATCGCAAACAGATCGATCTGAAGCCTGCCCCACTTGACGAAGATGCAGTCCACCTAGTCCTGCCGAAGTTCCTACTCATGGCAGGAGCACACTCCCTGCTGAGGGAGTCTGCAATGGTGTTCTTGACTCCCGCTGGGTGAAGAGGAACATCACTTGTCCGATGGCCCAGCGCCACAAGTGCTCCGCTTCCTTGGAGAGCATTGGGGATTGAGTGCCCCCTATTTCCTGATGTAGAACATCATGGTGGTGTTGTTCATGAAGATCCTCAACACCTTGCTCTTCAGAGACGGAAAGTACGACTTGAGGGACCAGAAAGTGCCCGTAGCTTCAGGGTGTTGATATGGAGATCCTTCTCCGCCAGCAGCCACAGGCCTCTGGTGTGCAGACACCCAGTGTGGGCTCCCCAGCCTTCCATGGAAGCCTCCATGGTGACTGTCTCCTGCTATGGCGGGTTTTGAAACCCTTTGTCCCGGACGATATTGGAGCGGCTGCCCCACCAGCCTATCGCCAGACGGAACTCCTCGTCAAGCGGGATCTTGTCTGCAAAGGTTCAGGACACCTGTATCCAGCAAGCGTCCAGGAACTCCTGAAGAGATCACATCTATAACCTGCAGAGCCGGATGAGGTAGATGCAGGACATCACGCCGAGCAACGACTTAATGGTTCGCACTGTGGCGGTCTTAATCAACAAACAGCCGCTGCACCTTCCCTTGAATGGCCGCTACCCTGTCCTCCGAGGGTGACACCAGGCAGGGCATCATATTGAATCTGGCTGCAAGGAACAGCGCGTTCTGCGATGGTGTCAACCAGCACTTTGGATAGTTGACGGAGAATCCCAGATCCGTCAGTAGCTGGACGGTCACCTCTGTGTGTCCGACGGCCAACTCTCGTGAGTGGGCCTGAATGAGCTACTCGTCGAGGTACGGGTATATGTGTACACCCCGTAGATGTAGATGGCGCGCCACCAGTGCCAGGCACTTTGTGAACACCATGGGTGCTGACTTCAATCCAAAAGACAGGGCCTTGAACTGGTAGTGCTGGCCCTGCACTACAAGACTCAGAAACGTTCTATGTGCCTTGTAAATGGGCACGTATAAATAGGCGTCCTCCAGATCGAGCAACATCAAGAAGTCTCCTTCCTCCAGTTGCACGACCACATGCTGCAACGTGACCATCCTGAATGTTGGGACCTTAAGTATTTGTTGAGACGTCGCAGGTCTAGGATGGGTCTCCAGCCTCCTGTCTTCTTTCTGACCAGAAATTATCTGGAATAGACTCCGGAGCCCGGGAGCTGTTGGGGAACTAGCTCTATTGCCTCTTTCCGCAGCATTGCCCGTAACCTCTTCCAGGAGCTGAGGAATGTGATGCTTCTGACGGGTAACCAGAGGAATCCACGGATACCTGCGTTGAAACTCCAGCGTGTGTCCCTGGGCGAGAGCGCCCAGCACCCATTTGTCAGTGGTGATCTTCTTCCACTCGCCGACAAACCTCATCAGCCAGCTGCCCACCGGGGGGCATGCGTGGAGGCCAGATGTCCCGGCTGGTTCAGGCCTGTTTCGGAGCCGGCATCCTGCCCTGCAGGTGACAGCGATGCTGTCCTCTGCTCCCGTAGGCCTGGGAACGGCCTCTGTAGGCTTCCTGGGTCATGGAACTGGAAGGCTGATGTTACGAAGAGGAGAAACCTTTGGAAGACCTGCTCGACTTCCCCTGGAGGAGCGAAAAGAAGAGCGCTGATGCTGGACGGGCCAAGGAAAGGGCCGTCTACGCATCTGCCTTGATGGCCTGGAGGGACTCGTTGACAACCTTCCCAAACAAGTTCTCCCTGTTGAAGGACATGTCCAACACCTTCGCCTGGACTTCCTGCCGTAAATCATCCAGCCTTGTTGACGAAGGCAGACACCGTTCCCCATCTGCCGGAACACCATGTCGGCGACATACAACGCCACTGTAATGGCGTGATTAGACGCAACTTCCCCTCCTGGAAAAGAGGGGTACAGCCCACTGCTGCCCGGCCCCACATCCATTTTCAGTGCTCAGCCACGCTATTTTTATAGACAAAACTGCTATTGCTCATGTCCACTATGAGTGTGCTCACATCTACAAGCAAGTACTTGTTCACGTTGTTTGCTAAAAGTCATAATCGGCATATGCCCGCACGTGGTATTAGTGAATTTCATGTTTAATTTACTACATATTGCCAGAGTTGCACTGTGAAACTGTTTTGTCGCATCTATACCTTCATGTTTAAATTGCAACGTATTTCCAGAGCCACATTGCTAAACTGTCTTGCCGCATTTATACTTCGTTGGGGCATTCTAATATGAGGCATAGGTCCCCAGTCTTTGACCTGTTACTGTCCTGCTCGTATACCAGCCTTGTTGCATAGTGAACTTGGATTACCTGCTCTACCAGCCACCACACGGTACCTGCACACATGTCCTTATTGTTAGCAAATAATCACGCTTGGTATTTGACTACATCCTGTATAAGTGACCTTCATGTCTAACTGTAATGTATTACCTGATTTGCCTTGCGAAACTGTCTTATCGCTTTTATTCCTCACTTGGGCACACTAATATTAGGTACAGGTCCCCAGGCTCTGGCCTGTTACCGTCCTGCTTGCAGATTAGCCTTGTGGCATAGTGAACCTAGCTTAACTGCTCTGCTAGCCCACACACCTAATACTTGCATTACCACTATTATTGCCGCCCCATCAGAACCTTCCACGGCAGCTGTTTCCGCACTGTAGCGCTTAGTACCTACCTCCTCGCCAACCATCACAAGGTACCTGTATTGCTACTATTTGCTACTGCTGTATCTGTACTGCTAATAAACCCTCACTTCTGTGGCCCTGTTGCAAGTGTATTGGTCCTGCACAGCATGTTGACTGGCTCGGCCGACCCTACACATTTGTTCTGCTGATGCTAATATTCCTCACATGCAATCTGCACAGTTTTGTCAGCTAATGTATTGCCTGCCATTAACATTCAACCCAGTACCTACTGTCTAAGTGCCAATGCTCTGCCTGAATCTTTAGACTTGCATGTCCTGCATCATTTGTCACCATAGCACCATCGCCCACACTGCATTCTATTGCACACCTAAGCGGATGCCTAGTATCACCTGCTTTAGAATCCTACAGCTACACACGCACACAAAAACAATGTTCTCAGCACGCTCCTGAATGTCCTTTCTCTGCAGCCTTACTCTTATTATGGCCACTTTCCCACCAAGATTCCCTATCACCACACACACCTATCTTCCACCCCCCACTTGTGTAACATCCCCTCAGTTAACTGGAACACACCAGTTGCCCACTGACCACTCACCCCTGAGGAATGGATTATTCGCTTTGCCTTGCCACCTACGCCTTTGGTCCCCTGCTCCCTCACCTGGAGGAATGCTAGACTAGGGTCTTGCATCTGTCTAAAGGCATGTTTCTGTAAGGAAAAGGGAGGAGGATCATATTTCGGGGAACAACACCTTCAGGGATCAAGAATGAGGTTTAAAGAAGAACAACAAAGGTGATGACCCTGTCTCTTACCAACACAACCCAGCAGTGAATATACCTATTGCTGGAAAGCGTCAGTTAGTTAAAGAACAAGATAAACATTTCAATCAATGTCCATGGAGGTGCCAAAACTAAATGAAGGCAGGTGTAGTTTTTCACCAAACCACCAATTATGAATCCCACTTGCCAAAAACTGTATATCATCAATTTTATTTAATTCTTAATAAAAAACAATAAAAGACAAACAGTTCACTTTAAAAAAAAAGATCTTTGATTGAACACATTACATATAAAGAAAACAGACTTGAAAATCTGATGTGACACAATAAGCATTTGTGATGGGGTTAGTACATGAGTAATTGTGTCTTGTTTCTAATTGGTATGTTGAAACAGAGGCACAAGGGTAGAGCAATTTCGTTAATAATGGATAGCTCTATCATATAAGAAGCCTCTTAGAACCCTTAGGCTTTGGTGTGAAAAAGTCGACATATGTTTTGGCTAAAGGCGACAGAAATAATCAGACAGTTCCATAATGTGTCTGTTGCCGCAGGTGTAGCCGTCTTCAGGACAGAGAGAAGATAATTATTTTCATAGGATGGTAGCTGTATTAGGTCCTTCTTAGTTTGCCGTACTTGCTTATAGGTATGACCCACTCAAAATCAATAAAAACAGAAAGACAAAGTTGGCATTGAGACAATATTGGTAGAAACGACATACCATCTTGGTGTATGTCACTTGCATATCTTTAAAGAAGGGTTGTGGTGTAGAGACTAGCATGGCTTTTGTAGTTTGTCACGCCTGATTTTCAGTGAATATATTGATGCATATCTTGAAATGCTCTTATTTAGTAGACACAATCAATGTTGTCCCATATTCTATATACAAAACTGTTGTATTGGATGTCAACAGTTATTCTAACGGACAATGCAGTGAGGGATGAATACCAATGCCCACCTATTTCCACATTCTTCTAATGAGAGAGATTTTTTGATGGAGGAGCTTGTTTTCTGTCGAATTCCTAAAGCTAGGTTCTTGTTACTCCAGCAGTAACCCGCTATATTTTTTTTCAGGTGGATCTAAACAGTAAGGCAAAAACTCATTTCAACATGGTGATCGCATGCAGCACATGTGATTTATGGAAAGAAAAAGGTAGCCGAAGTTAAATTGAACTGCATAGGGTACCGGTTGAAAGTGGATTTTTCAGATACCTGGATATAGTTCTTTATTTCTTTTCACTGGTGCTCATAGGTCAGTATTCAGAAGGACGGTGCCGTGCTTGTGCATCTATAAGAGACACAGTATCCTTACCGAGGCGGTCAGTGCCTTCTTTTCGTGCGGTTCTCAAAATCGAGTGGTTGGCCTGCAAAAATGGACAGGAAGAGGGGGAAGGAGTAAAGAAGGCAGTGAATTTAATAGTCATGCTCCCAGGCTTCTACTTGATCGAGGAGAATGAAATTGAACATTTTTTACCTTCCGTGGTGTTGCGCATATATGATGTAATGAATCTGCTGGAGGGAAACGTTCGGTGCGGGATGCAGGCGCGTCTCTGAATCTCGACTGACCGAATGCCTGTGGAAATATCGGGATGGAAATTAATTAAAAGTTTGAGGTCGAAATCACGTGTAGAGGCATGAAGTCAAAGATTGAAATATTTATCTTGTTCTTTAACTAACTGACGCTTTCCAGCAATAGGTATATTCACTACTGGTTGTGTGGGTAAGAGACAGGGTCATCACCTTTGCTGTTCTTATTTAAACCTCATTCTTGATCTCTGAAGGTGTTGTTCCCCGAAATAAGATCCTCCTCCCTTTTCCTTACAGAAGTGTGGACAACACCCTGGTTGTTTGGGTTACAATACAAATGGTACTTGGAATAGCACCATATTGTTTTTAATATTGAAGAGTACTTTGTGACTCCTGATAGCATAGTGATTCATACAAATATATGCTTCTCACCTGTTGTCATCCCTTCTTAGTTACAGAATGGAAGACGTTAATACAGTATCCTTCTCGGATGAGTTATATAAAAGATTGATGGAATTACCATTGGCTTTCACAAACGGAGAGGCTGCGCAGGCCCCACCCAGTGATAATAAAATAGACTCACTAACACAGAAAAAGAAAAACACTGATCAGAACAGACATCCATGGCCAACTCATGCTTGCATACTTGAAGGCCGGAATCATTCCTGAAGGCTTCCAAGTTAGAGTAATACCTGGTCTTTACAGATAACACAAAGTTTAAAAACCCCTTCAGTGGAGTAAGCAACAAATGCTCCTGGAACCTCCTAATCCTCATCGTCCAAACCGCATAGGAAGAATCTATTGCACAGAAATTAGAAATTGAGACACTGGAAAATACAATAAAAGCTGATAAAGATATTGCTGATATAAAAACAATCCTTGAAAGATGAATTGAGCAAAAATAAAAAAACAACTCTGGATAAAAAAAATTGGAAACTTAAAAAAGATATAGATACATATAAAGAAACCAAAATGTATCCTTATCTGATTGAATCTTATTATGAAGATCAAAATAAGCTTGCTCATAACCAAGAAACAATGGCTTCCCAAGGAAGCGTTTTGTTACTTTTTCAAACACAAGTAACAGCAGCTCTAACAGTGATCCTGATCTTGCCAACAGCAATAGCACAAATAACACTCGCAGTGGTAATGCCCAAAACCAACAACAGTTTTTTCAAGGGTGGGGCAGAGGTGCCCGCAACTGAACACCGGGCCCCCCAAGAATGCGCACTCGCAACTGGCAGGGCCCGCCTCAGAATTGGTGAACACCATTCCCATTTTTAATCTCACGAACTACATCCTATCCCAAGAAGAAACCAACATCTTAAGCAAAGGCCTAACCTTTGTTCCAACTAGAAAAGCTGGCTCTTTCCAGACAGCCATAGAACTACAAAAATTCTTCCGATTGGTATGACATAAATATTTATTTAGAGACTCTCAACCAAAGGATGATCAGGAAAACATCACAGGTCTAAAACCCCCCTCAACCTTTACATCATCGAACAGCATGGTCAGTCCTGCCATCCTGGCCTTTGAAAACAAGATCACTCACGCAAGTGAATGTATTCTTCAGAATAAAAACTACCAACGAGACAACCTATCCAAAAAAGAATGCACAGCCCTCCACAATCTGCAGAACAATTTTTCTTTTGTCATAAAACCTGCAGATAACGGTTGTGGCATTGTCCTTTGGGACAAGATAGCGTATGACAAAGAAGTCAGAAAACAATTGGACGACACTACCTTTTATCGTCAAATCGATACTGATCCTACCCGTAGACTAACTGAGGAATTCACCAGCCTCATGTATCATGCAAACCTTGAGGTGTGGATAAGTAATGACGAACAACAATTTTTAATTGCAAAAAAATCCTATTATCCTGGCTTTTTATTTACTACCCAAAGTGCACAAACATGCCACCTGTCCGCCAGGAAAGACCAACAGTCTCTGCCCTCAATTCCATCCTTGAGCCACTATCAATTTACATAGATTGGTTCCTCCGCCCGTTTATTGAAGAGATGAAATCTTTTGTCAAAGACTCCACAAATATGATCAAAATAGTGGTAGACCTGAATACTGTAAGCACTGACATTCTTGTCAACCTTCACGTCACCTCTCTTTACACTAGTATTCCTCAACTTGACTGCATTCAAGTTATTGAAATATACTTGAACAAAAGAACTTCTACTTTACATACTGTACCGACTGCTTTCCTTCTAGAATGCACCCGAATAGCACTTATGGAAATATTTTTCCTATACAACAGATGTTTCTATAGCCAGAAACATGGAACAAGTATGGGGGCAACTTTTTGCCCCGACCTTGCTAACCTGTTCATAGACAATCTAGAGTTTAATTCCATTTACCATCCAAGGAACCCATACAAACATAATATCGTCTGTTGGTACAGGTATATTGATGACGTCTTCATGGTCTGGAGGGGCTCCATGACAGATCTTGCCTCTTTCACCATATGGTTAAATCAACATAACCCACATATCAAATACACTGGGACCAATGACATCAATTTAATTGCCTTTCTAGATCTTGCAATCAAAAATCCCAAAACGGACGTTTAGAAACCACATTGTATTGAAAGGAAACTGACAAAAACACCCATTTACGCTTTGACAGCTTTCATCCTTCTAGCTAGGACAATTCCTCAGAATTAGACGGAATTGCACCAACCTTTCGGATTTCGAACACCATGGCAAAATTCTAAAGACCCGCCTAATAAATCGCGGATATCCTCAAAGCACCATCCAAAGAGCATTCAGAAGAGCCAAACACACCGATCGGCAAACCTGCCTCTCTCCATCAGAGAAAAACAAGCTAGACAATATCACATGCGTATCAACTTTTTCACCCATTAGTCATAACTTAAGGAAAATAATACTACAGAAATGGCACATTGTTAAAACTCTGGATTTTGACCAATTAACCCTGTGGTTTGCATTTAAAAGACAATCTAACCTCAAGGATAAACTTGTTCAAAAGTACCCTCATGCACGGCACACTACCAATTCTCAGACAACACTATGGTCGCTACCACTCATAGTAGGCCACCACAAATATGGTCTGCGCTCTGTCTGTGCCCTGGCCAAAAATTTGAAAACTATTGATCTTTACGAGCTGAAATGGACTTTTCCATCTTTTACCAACTGCAACACTGCATGGGCCATCTACGGCATCAAATGCCCTTGTGATTTGATTTATATCGGAAAGACAAAACGCCTGGTGAAACAAAGAATTTGTGAACACCGTTCCTGTATCAAAAATAAAATCGATGGTGTCTCACTACAATCAGATGAAACATTCCTGTAATGACCTCTACTGGTTCATCATTCAAACCATTCCTGCACCACCACGAGGTAGCAATATGGATTTACTTCTCACCAAGCAAGAACAAAAATGGATTTTTAACCTAAAAACAGCAACACGAGGCTTAAACTCCACAGTGGAGTGGGCTTTGTTTTGGTGAATTTCAATCACATCCCGACGCGCGCCCCTCCTTTCCATGCCAAGACAGTACAAGCCTTGACACCTACAGATTGGCATACATAATTTAACAGCAATTTTATTTTCACTTTTTTCACTTTTGTATTCCTGTACACTTTTTGGCAAAAAACTAGGTAAGACACACCAGCTCGGTTGCACCATCAGTTAGATTGGCCAAATCCACACTGTGCCACCACTACAGGAACAATCAATAACGTGCCAAATCAGAAGAACAATAAATTTCAGCCTCATGGCACAGCCGCAAAAGTACCATTACATGGACTTTGTTTTAACCAAAAGCGATTGATTTTTCTCTTTTCTGAAAAATAATTACATTTTTTTATTTATGGGCCTCTATGTGTGGAAACGTTTCCCGCATTATTATATCATTTCCACCTGAAAGAAATATGGGTACGGGGCCACATATCACTGTATGTCCAATTATCCTTCCGACCTCCATCTTGGTTGGCCTTACGCACAGAAGAAACAACACACAGAAGATCGTTCTAGTGTTTTACAACGCTGCACATCATTTCCGGCAACCCATGACGACATCTGCCCCTTAAAAAACAACATAGTTTAGCCCAGCGTTTCTGTAGGAGATTCTCCCGCGCACCATCTGTCTTTTACGCACTTTAGAGAAACCTAGGTAAGAATGGTTTCATTCATATAACATTTCTTTGACTACATGCCTCTACACATGATTTCGACCTCAAACTTGTAATTAATTTCCGTTCCGATATCTCCACAGGCATTCGGTCAGTCGAGATTCAGAGACGCGCCTGCATCCCGCACCGAACGTTTCCCTCCAACATATTCATTACATCATATATGCGCAACAGCACGGAAGGTAAAAAAAATGTTCAATTTCATTCTCCTCGATCGAGTAGAAGCACGGAAGCATGACTATTAAATCCACTGCCTTCTTTACTCCTTCCCCCTCTTCCTGTCCATTTTTGCAGGCCAACTGCGCGGTTTTGAGAACCGCACGAAAAGAAGGCACTGACCGCCTCGGTAAGGATACTGTGTCTCTTATAGATGCACAAGCACGGCACCGTCCTTCCGAATACTGACCTATGAGCACCAGTGAAAAGAAATAAAGAACTATATCCAGGTATCTGAAAAATCCACTTTCAACAGATACCCTATGCAGTTCAATTTAACTTCGGCTTCCTTTTTCTTTGCATAAATCACATGTGCTGCATGCGATCACCATGTTGAAATGAGTTTTTGTCTTACCGTTCAGATCTACCTGATACAAAATATAGCGGGTTACTGCTGGAGTAACAAGAACCTAGCTTTAGGAATTTGATGGAAAACAAGCTCCTCCATCAAATAACTCTCTCATTAGAAGAATGTGGAAATAGGTGAGCATTAGTATTCGTCCCTCACTGCATTGTCCGTTAGAATAACGGTCTTGACATCCAATACAACAGTTTTGTATATAGAATATGGGACAACATTGATTGTGTCTACTAAATAAAAGCATTTTAAGATATGCATCAATACATTCACTGAAAATCAGGCGGGACAAACTACAAAAGCCATGCTAGTCTCTACACCACAACCCTTCTTTAAAGATATGCAAGTGATATACACCAAGATGGCATGTCGTTTCTACCAATATTGTCTCAATGCCAACATTGTCTTTCTGTTTTTATTGATTTTTAGTGGGCTATACCTATAAACAAGTACGTCAAACTAAGAAGTACCCAATACAGCTACCATCCTGTGAAAATAATTATCTTCTCTCTGTCCTGAAGACGGCTACACCTGCGACAACAGACACATTGTGGAACTGTCTGATTATTTCTGTCGCCTTTAGCCAAAACATATGTCGACTTTTTCACACCAAAGCCTACGGGTTCTAAGAGGCTGCTTATATGATAGAGCTATCCATTATTAACGAAATTGCTCTACCCTTGTGCCTGTGTTTCAGCATACTAATTAGAAACAAGACACACATACTCAGGTACTAACCCCATCACAAATGCTTATTGTGTCACATCAGATTTTCAAGTCTGTTTTCTTATCTTTATATGTAATGTGTTCAATCAAAGATCTTTTTTTTAAAGTGAACTGTTTGTCGTTTATTGTTTTTATTAAGAATTAAATTGATGATATACAGTTTTTGGCAAGTGGGATTCATAATTGGTGGTTTGGTGAAAAACTACACCTGCCTTCATTTAGTTTTGGCACCTCCATGGACATTGATTGAAATGTTTATCTTGTTCCTTAACTAACCAACGCTTTCCAGCAGTAGGTATATTCACTGCTGGGTTGTGTGGGTAAGAGCCAGGGTCATCACTTTCGTTGTTCTTCTTTAAACCTCTGTCTAAAAGCATCCAGATCCAAGACAGCTATGCCTCAGGTCATTACCAGACCCACCGCTGTACAGTCATTGGTCACCATATCTCTGCTCCTATCTGAAGACAGTGGGCCTCATCACAACCCCGGCGGTAAGTGAATAACGATGCCGGTAAAGGATTACCGGCATCGCTTACCGCTCCGGCGGATTAGGACCTGATAAACCGCTATTAGCAGCACCGTAATTAACGGTGCAGTTAAAAGCGCCAAGTGCGCAGGCATGCGACCACCCATGCCGTAAATACCGGCATGGCGCAAACGGGATCATCACAAGGACATGCAAATAACGCCCTACTGAAGCCCGAAAAATACTTTACCGGCATGGAGCTAATTCCGCCATCGCAGACCACCTGTAAACGGCCATGTGCAGTGTTCCCAACTGCCACAGGTGCACACAATCAGCATAGGTGGAGGCAATACAGACTGGGCCAGCACAAAAGGAGCACACCCCACCCCTTCCCACACCCAGTCACACTCCACAATAATTCCAATGCTGGGGCTAGAGGACATGATTGCAGTGGAAGTGCTACAACAACAACAACAACAGGCAGCACAGAGGAGATGCTGGAGAAGGAGGGCAAGGCAAGGCCAGCGTGCCCCACCAGTGCAACCAGTGGCACCATGCAGGCAGCCCCCAATCCCTCACATCAGAGCCAGTCCATTCAACCTAACCCCTGAGCAGATCCACACCCTGTACCGTCTGGACCGGGACACCATCACCACCATTGTGGACATGATACATGACGACATTGTCAGCCTGATTGAAACACGCACTGCCATCCCACCTCTACTGAAGGTAGTGTCTGTGCTCCATTTCCTGGCCACAGGCACCTACCAGCACACAGTGGGGCACATGCATGGCATTTCACAACCGTTATTCTCACGTACGCTGAACCAAGTGCTTGAAGCCCTCCTCAAGCACACAGACGACCACATTTCCTTACCACCGTCTGCCCAGGAGATCTCAAGCACCAAAGTTGGTTTCCATTCACTGGCCGGCATCACTAGTTGCATTGGCACCATCGACTGCACCCATGTGAAATTGGTGGTTCCACATGCCATGGAGGTAGCGTACCGCAACCGTAAACTATACCACTCAATCAACGTGCAAATGGTATGTGATCAAACAAGATCATCACACATTGTTGTGCCCGATTCCCTGGATCAAACCATTTTTCAATGGTCCTTCGGAACTCCACGATACCACGCTACATGGAGCGACATGCAGGGCAGAGATCCTGGCTTCTCGGTGAGTCGCTTGTTAGGCTCATTGAAATGTGATGTGGGTAGGTGATTGGGGTAGAGATGCATACTTCACCTGGCTGAGATGGGGGGGAGATGCATACTTCACCTGGCTGAGATGGGGGGAGAGATGCATACTTCACCTGGCTGAGATGGGGGGGAGATGCATACTTCACCTGGCTGAGATGGGGGAGAGAGATGCATACTTCACCAGCTGAGATGGGGGGAGATGTATACTTCACCTGGCTGAGATGGGGGGGGTGCATACTTCACCTGGCTGAGATGGGTGGGGGAGAGATGCATACTTCACCTGGCTGAGATGGGGGAGAGAGATGCATACTTCACCTGGCTGAGATGGGGAGGGAGATGCATACTTCACCTGGCTGTGAGTGCCTGAGGGAATGGACCATGTTCATACCCCAAAGCAGCCCAGACTGGACCTGACACCTGACCACATAATGCAAGATGTAAGCAGCCCTACCATGTAAATGATGCAGTGTCACAACCATTCCATAGCCATCTGCATGCGCACTGTACCAAATCAGACCGTATCCCCAGAACACAATGCAGCTACAAGCAATTACTACGGCCAATACACAGCACCAAATACCATCAACTGAAAGGACAGTCCCCCATCACTGCGTACAAAGGAGTCACATGAGGGTCAAATACATCAATAAACCACTACACTGACACAGAGGTCCAACTGAATCGCATGTCACCATTTGTTGTGCATAGTGAGATCATCATGAGGCTGACATCAATGGTGCCATGATGAAAGCATTCGAATTACTGGACATCAGCCAGATCATAGAAAAAAACGCCGTGGACTAACACAGTGCATGAGCACTCACAAGGAACTGGACCCCCCTGCGCCCACTAGTTGATGGCATGCACACCAGTCCATAAGAGGAATACACACATAGCAGTCACATCGTGTGTCCCCATTCATGCATGGGAATGTGGTTGAAATCAAGAAATTAATGCATGCTATGGTGTCATTGAATGAGGTCCCATATGATGTGATGACTTACACAAACATTGTTGCCCACATGCAGGTGATGCAGGCTATCCCTTGAAGAGGTGGCTCCTTACCCCAGTCCGGAACCCACAGAACAGGCAGGAGGAGGACTATAATCGTGCACATACACGTACCCGTGTGTTGATTGAGCAGACATTTGGCCTCTTGAAGGCACGGTTTCGCTGCCTCAGCAGGTCTGGTGGGACACTCCTGTACCACCACGAGAAGGTGGCAAAGATCGTCATGGCATGTGTCATGCTACACAATATGTGCATCAGATGGAATGTCTGCCCTGCCCCCTGACGCAGAACTGCAACCACCTGACGATGAGGATGAGGAGGGTGGGGATGGGGCAGCACCTCAGGGAGGCAGCGATGCACAGGAGGGACGTGACATGCGTCAGACTCTGATCAACCAATGTTTCTAGCACACATGGACGGGGAGTGTGACATGGAGATGGCACTCGGGGCACTGGGTGTGTCAGGGACATGGACACTGTAGACTGTTCACCAATAAAGAATAAAGTACACGTACACAATAAGCAATGTCCACACATGTGAATTATTAGTTGCCAAAATGTGTATTGAAGAATTATAACAAAGTGAACAAGCCCTCCACCCCACACACCTTCTCGCCCCTCCCCCCTCAACACCCCCACACACCCTCTCCCCCGTCCCCCTTCAACTCCCCCACACACCCTCTCCCCACTCCCCCTTCAACTCCCCCACACACCCTCTCCCCCTCAACTCCCCCACACACCCTCTCTCCCCACCCCCCTCAACTCCCCCACACACCCTCTCCCCCTCCCCCTCAACTCCCCCACACATGGTGGGAAGTAGCATGCACCAGTGGTCCGCATGGCACCAGTATGCATGGCTGTGCCTACTGGCCTCCCCCTCTTCCAACACCAGGTGCCCCCCTGTCCGATCTGTGCAGGTTCCTGCCAGACCTACGCACTGGGCTGGTCCTGGTTGAACTAGCAGTTGAAGATGTACCCGGTTGTTCTGAAAAGTGTGGTGGACGCATGGCCTGCATCGCTGCTACCATCTGAGAGGACGTGCCGCACTGCTGCCAATTCGGCACAAATGTCCTTCGAGGATGACTCTATGGCTGATTTCAAGGATGCAGCACATTCCCGGATGTTTGTTTTGTTTGTTTGTTTTGTTTTTATTACTTGTATTGCACACCAGACCTAGGGGTAACCGGGCGCATTTTATAAGACAACTTACAGCTTAGTTACAGGAGAAAGACATGGCAGCAAGAAAGAAGAAATATACAAAGAATATAAATACACAATATACACAATATACACAACAGGCAGGCGTACTGGTGCACGTATTTACAGTTCTGCTTAAGCCGGAAGTAACTGCTAGGCAGTGGGTGTGTGCAAAATGCAGAAGTGGAGAGAGATGCAGGATAAGTCCAGGCAAGATGGTAGTCTGTTATTTATCTGCGTCATTAATCCACCTTATAAGGTTGTGTCGGAAGGTGAAGTAAGGTTGGTTTGTCCGCAGGGTGGGTAGTAGGGAGTTCCAAAGTTGAGCTGCTTTGACCTGGAAGCTACAGCCACCGACTCTGGACAATTTAAATCTGGGTGTTGATATGTTGTTAGAGTTAACGGATCTGGTGAGTCTTGTTGGTTTAGTTCTCGTGAATCTCGCGGAGAGGTAGCATGGTGCAGCATTGTTTAGGCATTTGTAAACAAGTGAGGCCACTTTTAGCTGGAATTCCTCCTGAGTAGAAAGCCAGTTGTTGGCCCTTCTATGATCGGTGATGTGGGTTCTCCTGGAAATGCCTAGTGCTGCTCTAAGCACGTTGTTCTGTAAGATTTGAATTCTTTTGATGACTTCCTTCTTGGCCCCAATATGGAGCGAGTTGCAATAGTCCAACTTTGATAACACGAGCGCTCTCGCCAGTGTGATGCAGCTGTTGTTGGATAGGAAGGGTTTGCCTGCTCTTATCAATTTGCAGGTGTAGGCGGTGGCAGAAGCCATCGCGTTCACCTGCTTGTTGAAAGAGAGGGTAGAGTCCAGGTAGAAACCCAGAGTTTTTACCGTGTGAGCAGTTGTGATTTGGTTATTATCTATGTTAAAGGAGGAGTAGTTGGGGCCCAGTTTTTTGAGGGTAGCGGGTGTGCCGAGGATAATGATTTCAGTTTTGTCATCATTCAGGCATAGTTTATGAGTGGCCATCCATGCCTGGATGATGAGATACACCCTGTTCACCAAGGCCAAATCTTTATCATCATCACCAGTAAGTGGTAGGAGAATCTGAGTATCATCTGCATAGTTAGTGTAGGTGATACCAAGAAGGTCCAGATCATCGAAAAGGGGCTTTGTGAAGATGTTGTAGAGTGTAGGAGAAACACAAGATCCCTGGGGCACGCCGCATGTAATGGGGATGGAGTCTGCTGCTGCGGTGGTGGAGAAGACTCTCATGGTCCTATTATTGAGGAAGGATTGGATCCAGTCTGTGGCTTCTTCAGAGAAGTGCGCAGCCATGTCCAAATGCCTACAAAGGACCTTGTGGTCAACAAGGTCAAATGCAGCTGATAGTTCCAGAAGGAGGAGTAAGGCTGGTTTTCCTTGATCCCTTAGCTCGTCAATTTGTGCTTTTAGATCTAGAAGTACCGTGCTGGGGACGGAAGCCAGACTGCCGTGCTCCTAGCAGGTTGTTGGTTTCAAGGTGTTTCTGAATTTGTGAGTACGCCACTTTATCTAAATTTTTAGGAGGAATGGCATAGTGGTGATTGGACGTTAATTTGTAGGTATGGCTGGGTCTAGCGTCTGTTTTTTAAGCAATGGGAGAACCCAAGATTCTTTTAAGTTGCTCGGTATGGATCCTGTTGTGAATGAAGCGTTAATCCCTTACACTCCCACATTCAGTTATTTGCTGCGTCAACAGGCCAGTGAGCTCCTGCTGGCGCCTCTGAATGTCCTGGATCCTCTCTTGGGTGGTTGGGGCTGCGGTGGATCTTTGAGGGGTGTCCAAAATATTATGTTCCTCGGGCACAGTTGACGTGGTGCTGGGAGTTGCAGGCCATGAATGATCCGGAGACAGCCCGTGCATGCTGGTGTCACGCATGCTGCATGGGGACAGTTGTGGGGAATGCAGGGGGCCTGTGGCTGGAGTTGCAACATGCAGCTGATCCTCTTCCTCATCATCAGAGACTGCTGCTGTGGCAGCTGTCTCGCCCACTGTGCTGCTTGCAGCCGATGCAGTCCCTTCTGCCGCTACCACTTGGGTGCTGGTGGCTGTTGTGGGTGCTGTAGTGGGGGCCGTAGAGCATATTGGTGCTGTGGCGTGTGGTGTTGTCTTGGCCTTCCGATGTGGTGCCAGTTGGCCTATGCCCCTTGAAGTGGAGGGGCGGTGTTGTCCCTCCTCGGCCCTGGCCTTCTTACGTGGTGTGCCATCTTCCTCCCTGCTGTCCTCGTCACCACTGTCTGAATGCGTGCCTGTGGGGGACCAATAGAGGGAGAGGGTTAGTGATGGGTCTACAGGCATCGGGCATGCATTGGGGTGGCTGCATCCATATGGAATGGCAGATGCTTGACATTGGGGGAGTTACATACGGGTTGCTTGGCTTTTGGGTGGGTGATGCATGGTGGCATCTGGCCTTACACATATGGGGTGCATTCTGCATGTGGACAAGGTGATGCACTGCACTGCCTTTAGGCAGTCTTGTACTCATGTGTCTGGTGGACCCTGCTCTACATCATTGCACTGTCAGTTCAGGTGGACATCATCGTGGTGGTATTAGCATTGCATCATTTGGGACACCTACCTGCATCGGCAGATGACAGTGCTCCTCGCACCATGTCACCGACTCCGTGAATTGACTCTGCCCCTATGGTGGTGGCGCATATCTCCTCCCACAGTTGTAATTTGATGGGGGACTCCGCACCTCCACCTGTCGCCATTCCCATGTTGCGGTTTGCGGAGAGTATGCTGCGCACGCGTAAACACAGGTCATCCCAGCGCTTACGGCATTCTTTTGGTGTGCGGGGTGTGGTGCCAACGGCGCAGACTTTCTGGCCGACTTCCGCCCAAATCTGCTTTTTGCGCTGCAGTGCTGGACGGGACATCTCGTTTGAGAAAACCTCATCTGCAGTGTCTGGAGAAGCGCTCCTTGCGCAGGCGATCTCCCATTTTCTTCACAGCTTTCGGCTTGGTTAAATGCAAAAGGTAGTGGTGGAGGTGTGTAAGAGTTCCGGGGGTCAGATGACTTCTGGTTGTGGTGGATGGCAATGGATTGTGTTTTTAAACATGGCCGCCGTGCTCTTTCCCGTTCCTGTGCGATGACGCTACTTCCGGTTCCGCTTATTAACGGTCACCGCTATTAGCGGTGACCGCTAATGCCGAAGGCTTGGATGCCGGAGGAGCTATTTCCACTACAGGCGGTGCCGGAAAGGGGGATTTTTCGGGGTTTTACAGCATGGCAGTGAGGTCTTTACCGGCATGGAGTAAAGCTCCTGCCCGCGAACTCGTAATGGGCCGCTTTTAGCGGTCTATTGCCAGCACAGACATGGTAATTGCGCCATGCCGGTAATGACCGGTACTTAGTGCCCGGGTCGTAATGAGGGCCAGTAACGCCAATTCCCTACCACAACCCCAACCCCATTCACTGTTAAGGATTTCAATCAGGTGACATGCACACCTTGGTCTCGCCCTAGTACGTAGCGACTAACTGAGGTGCTTTTCTCCTTATTTATGTGGATTCAACTTTGGGATGATACACCGCTCATATCACACACTCTTTTTCAAATACCTTGGGTCACAATGGACCATGAACCAGGCTGGTTGGTCAAATGTAATATTTATTTATTTAAAATTCAAAAGAAATCACACACTTATGAATATGGGGCAGCAATAACCAATGGGGTGATAGTTACAATGAGAATGTGAGCAATGCACTGGGTTTGACTTTTTAGTGGAGCATATACACAGCACAGCAGAATAGGAGCATGTTTTAATTTAGGACAGATAGCACCCAAGTTAGAATTTCCCCCTGCAATGTTCCCTCAACCCAACAATAATCAATTCTGAGTGGATACAAAGAAGCAGCAGGTACTCCGGAATTAGAAACTGAACAGGGGAATCAAATTCTGACCTTTCCTCCCCAAATAAGAGAGAAAACTGATTTTAAACCCCTTCCAATGTGATGAAATGAGACCAGGAAATGGATACATCAATAATAAATGTGTGTTAAAAAACTTCAAGCAAATACGATTCCTTACTAAAGCAACAATGCAAAGATGCTAACAATCACATAGAATGGATTACCAAAAGCATACAGTTCAGAAATAAGTTGAAAGTTTAAAACAGATTGCAGTCAAATAACATGTTTAAAACTTAAACTTTTGCAATTCCTGCCTAAAATTATCCAAATGGTTTTTAATAAAAACGGGTGAAATACGCTGTTTTTATGTTGGGGAATAGATATATATGACAGGTACCAAATGGAATTGAAAGTAAGTCTCTAACTGGTAAATTGAAAGAGTTATGCAATATAGAAGGGGGCGCGCTTTGAGTAAAATGAAGGGTGAAATTGGAAAGGAAATCAGTTTGGGAAAAGAACAGTTTTACTTAAACTAGATTTAAAGTCTAAGAAAAGAGGAACGCCACCTGTGAATTCTCTAAGTTATGCTGCATATGTAACCCTTCACACAGTGTAACCCTTTTCTTTAAAGAAAATTACTTTATTTAATCAAAATATCGCTAATGACATATGATCTCTGCAAGACAGAAATGAAGAGAAAAGTAGAGCTAATGCTTGGAGATTAATGACAAAATGCACAGAGAATTCTGACACTTGGACAAGTTATCAGGATAGGATGACTTATAGAGTGGGATGAGGACAATGCAAGACAAGGTATACTAGGCATTTCTATTGGGTGATGAAATACTCACAATCCACTTTTTAGTTTTGGGCTTTTTTGGACAGTCAACCGGGTCTGGTCACTACCGGGCAGGGCACCTGACAAACAGCTGTGCGGTTCTGGTCACCGGCTGGCAAGGACTGGACGGGCAATTCTGGTCACTGGATACTAAAGGTCATCAGGGTAGCTGGATTGCAGCAGCATGCAGTGAGTGGCAGCAAGCCAGGCTGGATTAGGATGCAAAAGGTACCACAGCTTTCCCCCTGGTTAATGGGAAATTTAGTGGGTTTTTAGATTTGAGGCCTTGCTGGGAAGGGGATGAGCACTGCTTGGGTTTTGCAGTGGGCCCTGGAGTAGGATCAGCAATGCTTGGCCTTGTAGTTGGAGTCTGGATCTGGAAGATGATGGGAACAGGAACGCAGCACAGGAAATCAGGAAGAATGTCTGTGTAGAGTCTTGTCAGGGACCCTTATTTATAATACATAATGACATCATCAAAGTATAGGCTGGGCAGGGTTAGCTAAGCACGCCTCTAAACTACTTGAATTGGACAGGGGTGCTAGTCTCCCCCTTGTGCTCAACTGGTTGGATTTCCTAGGGAATGATGTCAGATTTATGATGAGAGTTTTACAATGTCCAAAAACTCCCACAATTACTTTACTTAAAATCCGATTTCGCCAAAAACATACATTTATACAATTGCAATCTCTTATGAAATTATATACACACGTTACATATTTTGTGCAGCACATATCCGTCCAATACTCCAGTCTGTGGGACCTTGTTTTGCCCTTCTGATACATTTTGGTAATTTTGAGCATGAAAAATTCGGCCTAAAATTCCATGACTTTATACACAAATGCAAATTATCCCAAGGGATGCATGTACAAAAATGTATATTTGCAACATTGATACTTTTCTATTTATCCTCAATAATTTGCCCTTTCTGTCCCAAAGGTGTCAGTGAATTCTACCATGTCTCAAAAGAAAGCACAAAAAATTCACTTTTAAACTGCAAAATGTTTACAATTTTTCAAAGTCTTGCTGTAGAGATAGAAGTATTTAAAGTTTATTCCTGAAATAGTCTTTGGGAACAAATGGCAGTCCCTTTGTCCCTAAGTCATTTTTTTGACTTTCCTTCAACTGCTGCCAACTGTCATTTCCTTCAGAGCATGGTGGGGGTTTCTCCCTTGATTGAAGTTTTATTGCCCCTTCACACTCCAGACTTCCTTCCCTGGGAGCTTCACTGTCAGGGTCCCAGCAGAAATGAAAGTCTGTTCAACCCCGTGATTATCAGGAGGTTGTCAGTATCTGCTGAGAGAGAGCCCTCCTTTTGGTGCCACCCCTTAAAGCAGAAAACCTGTTTTTCAACTTGCAACTCCAAGCCACCATAGTTTTAACCTTTATTTTCTGATCTTAGATCCAGAATTAAAACACGCCTGTTGCATAAAATAACCCATGTTCTATAGTCTCACCAGCAACAAACCCCTTCATATTGCTAAAGACTGGCAGGCTTTCATTCACCAGTGTACTGTTCCAAAACACAGGTATTTGTTTTTCTTTAATTTGCAAAGGCCCATTTCTTTTACACGTGGTGCAGCTGGCCTTCCTATTTAAATTCAACTTTTCATCTCCAGCAAATTCACACACTGTCTTGTAGCTATAGTTTTTCTCTTGAAATGCTGGAGTTGGTCTGCAGCACAGATACATTGAAACAGACATGTCTCAGCTAGTTAGAGTCTCTCTCTGAACAGCTGAGTTTTGGATACTTTTGCAAAGAAAATGACTGTGTTTCCCATGTAAGTCAAAGTAAAGTTCCTGGTTGATTTTTTTAGAGTTGGTTTGACTGGGCTTGTCAATTCAGAATCATGCCTGGTTTTGCAGAGGCATGGTGAGACACAAAGGGCTTGGTAGGGCTTATTAATCACAGTGGCTTTAAAGAACAGAGGGAATTAGCATCAAGCCGCATTTCTTTTAAAGGTGAAAAAGGGTATCTTTCCATGGGGAGTTTGGCATTTGCAGCAAAGCAACACTGCTTTTTCCATTTTCTTCCATTTATTTATGTCAGAACACACTGGCAATCTACTTCAGTGTGCCCCCTTTGTTCCACGCTGCCCGATATGTGCTTGGCAGGACGGTGCAGCCATTTTTGTTGCCGTTGCCCAACCATTTTGTGGTTTCTGCGCAACTGCAGCTTTGTGATGTGGGGAAATGCTGTTGAGTGGGTCAATATACCCCACATCACCCACCTCTTCCGACTTCAAGGGTGCCCTTTTCAATGCTTGCTCCCTAGTAGCCCATGCTCTTGATATTGCTGACTTCATCATCGCCAATCAACTTGACTTTGTGGTCATTACAGAAACTTGGCTGAACCCTGTGCCTGGAACCCCTCTTGCGCTCGCACTGCCAGATAACTATACCATCATTAGAGCCAATAGAACCTCTGGCAAAGGGGGCGGTGTTGCTTTCATAGCAAAAATCCACCTCTGCCTCAGAGAATTCTCCAGCAACCCCCACCATTGGCCGAGCTACTCTCAGTCAAACTACCACTCACCCCCACTCGGACCTTACTCCTACATCTCATTTACAGGCCACGCGGCCCATTCTCATCATTTGAGGAAGACATTTCAACCCTCCTTACTCAAAACACCAAACCTGGCTCTCAAATCATCCTGCTAGGTGACTTGAACCTAGGCCTCCACGACCCCAAAGACACGAACACCACCTCCCTTGAGAACACCCTCTCTCAACTTGGATTCAACCTACATATCACCAATCCCACCCATTGCAAAGGTATAACCTTGGACTGGTTGGCAGATTTTAATTGCCCTACCACTAGCCTCAACGCGCATGGTCTGACCACCACTGTATTACCTTTTTCATTCCGGAGAAAGATTGCTCTAGTCCAGGACCTATTGCTGCCCCCCCCACCTTGTCCAGGAACAAACAATACTTAACTTTAGATCACCTTTGGCCCCTATTACAGCCCATTACCAATATACCTCCTGATAAGGATCCCGCCTATCTAGTTGAAACATACAATAACACTATGGAACAGGCCATTAATAAGATTGCTCCATTTAAACTGCGAAAGGCCAAACCCACGTCCCACCTAAACAAGTGGTTCACCGCTGACCTAAAATTGCTCAGCAATGAAAAAAAGATGAGCTGAATCCATCTGAACAAAGACTCCATCCACCCTGAACAAAGAGAAATTTGTCACTGCAGTCACCTCCTATAAAGTAGCCATTCTCAAAACCAAAAAAGATATATACAATGAGAGAATACAGAATGCTAAATCGAGTACTAAAGGAACTTTTCACTATCCTAAGGGAACTAGAATCCTCAGCCCCACCCACTGAAACATGTCTGAGAGACACTGCCTGGTGTGTTAATATTCAGAAGGCCCTCTCAGATGAAATATCACTCCTTCAAACTAAAATTGAAACTAAAAAAAATAACCTACCCCCCAGCTCATTCAATACTCAAACCTTAGTACTCCAACCTCCATTATGCTTACGTTTCTACTTCTCTCCTGTCACCACTGAAGACGTGGAAAACATAATCGGTGGGATAAAACCTAACTGCCAAGGCGACTTAACAACCCTGATAAACTCCTCCTCCAAAAATTGTTCAGTTCCGGATAACCTCTAAGAAACTTGGATCATGCCACTCTTAAAAAAAAAAAAAAAACATTGATCCTAACATTCCCACTAACTATAGACCAATCACAACGGCTCCCTTTCTCTTAAAAATTCTAGACCGTGCTACCTATATCCAAATTCAAAAACATTTGGAAGATAATGAGCTATTAGGCCTCTGACAGTCCGGCTTCAGACCCAGACATGAGTTGAACAGACCGACCAGATCCAACTACCTCAACCAAATCACCATCCCTAAATACAACCTAAAAACAGCAGGAGGATCCCAGTGTTAGCGGCCAAATGCTGGGACTCCCTGCCCCCAGACATTAGAGCAGAACCCTCTTTCTGGACCTTCAGAGCCAAGACCAAATCCTGGCTCCTGGTTAAAACAGTGCTCTCTCCCACCCTCACAGCACCTTGCACATCGCTGTTTAATTTACTTGCACTTTCCCTATTTTTAAGACTGTAAATCCATTGTAATTTCGTTGTTATCCCTCATCCTTGTACCCAGGCAAACCACATGCTCTACATTCCTGCATTTTGTGACTTGTAAATATATTCCTGCATTTATGTCTTGTAAATATACTTTGTGGCTGTTCTTGTGGTAATCTGTAACCTATCACGTGTACCTAAGTATAAGTGCCCAGATACCCTTTGGTTAGGCGTGCTATATAAGAAAATAAACTAAACTAAACTAAGCGCGATTGCCTCCATCCTCTTATCGTCTGGAGGTAACTCCAGAATAGGGCCCAGCTTGCACCACAGCCCCTTGTCATACCTGGCTAGGATCGCCAGTGCGTTGGCCGCCTTGAACGTGGACGCCACAGTGTAAATCACCTTCCTTCCCATGGTGTCGAGCTTCTTCCCCTCGCTGTCCGGAGGGAATAAAGACGGCGAGGACAGGTTAGCCAACTGGTTCCTCGCGGCCACCGACACCACAGAATACGGCGATGGTTGCAACCTCAGAGTCTTGGGCACGGAATCCGGAACCCAACATCTCTTCTCCAGTCTATGCCGTTTGGCTGGAGCCGTGCAAGAGTTCTTCATGGGGGCCAGGCCCACATCCTACACGTCGTCCAGATGGGGCACTGCCATGATTATCTTCCTCGTGGACTTGCGCCTCTGGTTCAAGAAAACCACCTTCCTAGTTTCTTCGGGCACAAGCTAAAAATAAACTTGGAGGCTCTGGCAATCATGTAATGGAACGACCCCACCTTGCCCGGTAGGGATGCCCTAGGTGGAGCATTCAAATGCAGAGAACCGGCGCCCGCTGCAACGATATTGTTGTTGTCATCGGTGGTCGTGTCCGTCCCCTTACCTGTGTCTGGTCTGCTGGGGGAGATGGAGCCCGACGCGGATGTGGAGGCTGAAATCAGGGTGTTGGATGGTGCTTCCTCTTCTTAGTTGGAGGCTATACGGGCGTCTGAGGGACCACAGGAACCCCGCCCAGTGGCATCCTCTTCTGGATCTCGGACACCAAGGTGTGAAGGGTCGACAGAATGTCCATAGACATCCCTCGGCTGAGCTGGCAGGATCGGAAACCTAGGCCCCACGCCGTCGCTATCGCCTCCATCATCGTCCTCTTCCACGTCCTTGTGAACCGTGTGGAAGGACTCCTGGTCCTCGTCGTCTGTGGATGAGACCTCCATGGCTTGTGCCACAGCCTGGGAGGGCTGTTTCGGGGCCTCCTCACCCACCTTTTTGCCCCCTTTGGGGCTTGAACCAGGGCCTGAGCCAGTGTCCCCCCTTCTGGCACCTTCTGGCATGCCAGCAGACTTTGCCAAAGTCACTGCGGCGGTGTGACGCCTACACGGCAAGGATACTTTCTGTCCTGCGCGGGCTACCCTCACAGGGTCGGCTCCCTTAGCTGTCGTTAGAGCAGCTGTCTCCAACTCTATCATCGACAAAGTCTTAGCCTGCGCCGATTAGGCCTGCTTTGACAGTTCGGCCTTTTTCTTCTCTGTTCGCGGCCTCTCGGTTTTCTCCTACAGTTTAGACGGGGTAGACGATTTCCTTTTTGAGGAGGAGCTTGATTGCCGGCTGGCAATGGAGGCAGAGGGTGATGTCGATCGTACCCTATCCACTTTGGGACCCTCTTCCACTGCGACCCTGGTGGACTCGGATTTGCAGTTCTTGGCCTTGTCTTGGGCCCCGCAGATGAGGCGCCCTCAAAAGACTTAGAAGACCGCTCCTCGGACCGGCCAGTCCTAGGTGAGGGATGACCCTGCTCGGGGCAGAGGCCTTAGAGTTAAGCCATGCCACCAGTCTACTGTGCTTGTCCTTTATCGTCTTCTTGGAGAATCCCAGGCATATCTCACACTTGCCTCCTTATGGTCCAGGTGCAGGCAGTAGAGGCATTGTAGGTGCTTGTATTCCACAAACATGTTCCACAGCCCGCACTTGGTGCAGGGCTTCAAGAGGAACCTTCCCTCCTTCTCCTCATGGTCGGAGGGTATGAAGTAGGCCCGATGGCCTTCTAGAAACTCCAAAAATCTTCGACCTTGGTGGGCACTGAGATTCACCAACAACGGATTCCCACTGTCGGCATACGGAGAAAAGATCACACAGGCTCTTTCGGAACAAAAATAGAACCTTTTTCTGTCGAAAACACAAAAGAATGTAGAAGTAGGTCGCAGAGCAAACTCGAGGACTCCCAACACTGAAGTGTGCTGTGCAATAGAGTGCATATGTGGAGAAAGTGCTGCAACAGTAGTTCTGGGGAGCAAACTCGGATGAATCAGTCGTCCAGGTAGGGAAAGGCATGAGTCCCCCCCTCTTCCTGGGTCGAGCCGCCACCACTGCTCGCAGCTTGGTGAAAACTCTGGGAGCTGACGAAAGCCACAACAGCAGAACCCTGAAAGGGTAATGGTGCTGATGCAACACAAACCTCAGGTACTTCCTGTGCGTTCAATGAGTCAGCACATGGAAGTAGGCATCCGGAAGGTGCAAGGAAACTAACCAGTCCTGTAGATCGAGGGCTTGTAGAATGTGGGCTAGAGTCACCATCTTGAACTTGTCCTTGCGCAAGAACAAGTTCAGCAGCCGCAGATCGAGGATGGGGCGCAAGCACCCGTCCTCCTTTGGCACCAGAAAATAGGTAGAGTACCACCCTTCCCTTGTTCTGAGCGTGGAACTAGCTCGATCACGCTTTTCGGCAGAAGCAGACAGAATGCTTCCAGCAGAATGGGATACAGAGATGAAGGGATGGCCGGATGAACATGGTCGGGGTGCTGAGGAATGGAAGGCAATATCCCTGCCTAATGACCTATAAGGCCCAAGTGTCAGATGTGGTCTTTGACCATTCCGGGCTGAACAAGGAAAACCCCTCACCGGTGACGAATGACAAAGCCCATCACTGAGGTTTGGCACCCTTGAGTGCAGCGGGAACAGAGGCCGCTGAATCTCCCCCTAGCTGGTCAACCCTTCCTCTGCCTCTTTGGAAGAGCCTGGCCTGACCACTTCCCAGGAAATAATACTTCATAACCAAAGTGTACTAGCTAACCTCCAAGAAGGGCAGATAGGGAGAGCAATGAGGAATCCGTGGGAGAAACGATCAGTAAAAACATCACTGAGAGGTCATTAATTGTTCTTCTGATAGACTCCTTCCACCAATGGATTCCTCATCTTTGATACCCAAAGCAGCACAATAATATGGAGGATGGAAGGTAGCAAGGACAACACATAACCCAGAAATCCTTGGAAGACAGCTCTGCCAAAACGAGCATAGAATCCAAGCAGTTTCGGTTAGCAAACGGGTAAAAGCAAGCCCTTGTAGCCATTTGACATATATCCAGAACAGGGCCTCCACGTTGTAGAACTGAGGTGCCAGCCAACCCTCTGGTGGAGTGAGCCCTGAGGCCTTCAGGTACCTCCTTGCCAGACAGATCATAGCATTCTGAGATGCAGAGAATTATCCATCTAGACTGGTTCGTTTTAGTCACAGCCCGACCATCACGGCACCAGCGTACCCATGATCATCTATTCTGTCCTCCCTTGTTCCAGAGATGTAAAACCTGAGGCCCTGTATCGGATTCAGCCGATGGAAATACTCCTTTGCCTTGGAAGGATGAGGCAGAGGAAAGCAGACGGATAGATGCAAATCCAAGACCACCTTTGAAAGGAAGCAGGTTCTAACTCTCAAAGTCAGCCTTTTCCTTGGATAAAACCAAGTAGGGTGGTTCAACTGATGAATGGAGCTCACTCCCCCGTTAGACAGAATTGATGGGGATCAGGAAAATCAATGTAAGGATGAGCAATCTTAACAAACAAGTAAGAAAGGACACACTAAATGTAAATCCCACGCTGTGACAACAAACTGGCGTAGGGGAAACATATCACTAAGACCCCTCAGGAATTGCATGACCGTGGGGATCATGAAAAAGGAGCCCTGGAGACCGAAATGGCAGCAACAGACCCTTTCACCGTACCAATCAGGAGGCATGTCCTGGCTTAAGACAGAAAAAAATCCAACATAGAGGAAGTGGAGCAATTAAATGGATCTGATCCCTCTCCCAGCACCAAGCCAATCGCCACCTGCAAGATGGACTTGGTGGCCGATCTTCTAGTAGAGAGGAGTACGTCCATAAGGTCCTCCAACAGATCCCATTTCTTGTATCTTAGACTTTCAGCAGCCAGGCATGAAGGTTAAGGCTGTGGATGTTCGGGTGCAGGACCCCCACCCCGAGTGGGAGAGGAGCTCCATCCTCTGCGGCAGATGCCAGGAAGGGCAGATGGCCATGCCAGCAGTTTCCGGGTACCACATTCTCTGGGCCCAGTCTGGAGCGATCAAGATCATTGTGGACCCGAACAGGTGCATTCTCCCGAGAAAAAGCAGTATGACAGTGATCAGCAGGAACGCATAGAGCAGGTTAAGTCCCACTCGACTGTTAAAGCGTCCTCCAAAGCTCCCCGACAAGGGATCTCTCTGGAGCAGAACCACTTGCATTTCCTCTACACATTGGATTCGAAGAGGTCCATTCGAGGAGTGCATCAAAGGGAGGAAATCTCTTCCAGAACTTATTGACAAAGCACCCCTTGAAGGGAGCTTGAAGACTGTCTCCTCAGTGCACCCGCAGGCATGTTTTCCTTGCTGGCCAGGTGGCCTGCAGGTAGAGACACGCTGTTTTCCATATCCCATAACTACAATCGCACTGCTTCTCTGCAGAGAGGCAAGGAGCCTACACCACCCTGCTTGTTGAGTTAATGCATGGCTACAGTGTTGTCCGTCAGGACCAACACCATCTTGCCCTTCACAAAGCCTGATCGGTCTCAGCTCCAGCCGATTGATGTGTTGCCGACACTCTGACAGGGACCACAGTCCACTCACTGTAAGGTCTAGCAGATGAGCGCCTCAACCTTTCAGGCACTCACCCATGACTAGAGTTATCAGTGGCCAAGGTTGGTGAAACAACAACCCTTTCAGGAAGTTGTCCTTTATGGACCACCATTGTAGATCTCTGGACACTCTGAGACCAGAAGAAGGTCCAATGTTTGTCCCAGAAACTGTGACCACTTTCAGCTCATAAGCCACTGTAGCGAACTCATGCACACCACAAGGCTGCAGAAGGCCATGAGACCCAGCAAGCGCAGAAAGGGTGAATCTGAAACTCCCGTCTCTGGTTGGAAAATTTAGACCATATTGTAGATGTTCGCCACTCTGTCCTTGGGTGGGAATCCTTGTCCCAGGTGAGTATCCAAGATCACTACGATAAATCTGAGGGACTGGGATGGTGGAACCTGAGACTTATTAAAGTTCAGGGAGAAGCCCAAGCTTTTCAGAAGCTGCAGATCCAGAATGGGTCTCAGAACGCTGTCCTTAGGGACCAGAAATAGGTTGTGTACCAAACCCTTCCTCATTCTGAGAAGGGTACCAGTTCCATGGTACTTTTTCCAGAAGATGACAGATCTCTTTCAGCAGGAGCGGCAAGGGTTGGTGGTTTGGGGAATGATGTGGAGGGTGAAGGGCAGGAGGGAGGCAGTACCACTGCGTTATGAATTGTAAGGTCCAGACATCAGAAGAGGTAGCTTTCCATTCCTCTGCAAACAGGGAAGTTCTACCTCCCACTTCAGAGAGGCTTTGCACCAGGGGCTGCAGAGGGCACAGTGGAGGTGGAAGTGCCTCTGGTTGCACCCTGGCTCCTACCCCTGTAGGGACAATGTTTCCCTTGCTTGGCTGATGGGGCTTGGCTTCTACCCATTTGGTCAACCTCTGCCCGCATTGTTCACAGGATTCTATTGCTGGACTGCCAATGGCAGAGACTTAGCGGTAGCGTTATAGGCTTGGAACGTTTGTAAGGACTCATCGGCCTAGGTGATGTACGGAAGGCATGATATCAAACAGTGAAGACAGACAAAAGTGATCACAGTTCAAGGGTGTTTATTGAACGTCAATGGGTTGGTTGAACACCTATCTAAGTCTAAATCTAAGGATGGGAGCAAGCTACGACCATCAAATACTAATAACGCAGTCCTAGTCAAGTCTGTCAAAATAAAAGGGCCTATACTTATAAACCTTTTGCCAATCCTTACTTCGAAATACAAATGGTGCAGGACAATAGTGTATTAAAAAAGAAAAGTGTTCAAGAATATGTCAGGATAGTTCAGCAATTGGCTTCCCTTCCCCACGTTTTTAGCACAGGGTAAGGCGGCACGTTTGAGTTTTGCATACACTCTGACTTCTCTTGCATGAGGATACAGTTCGTAGAATAGGTAACAGGGCCTTCTGACAAAGACTTTTTCCTAATCACAGACTCTTACTACTGAACGCCTGTCGTAACAAACAAGCACCAAAGTTCCTTTCTTATCAGGATTTTCAAATTCACAAGTTCTCTCGCTTGCAGTGTTCATCATGGGTCTCCTTTCTTCAGGCTCTGACCCTTTTTTACCACAATGTTCACAAGTGGTCTCCCTCGATTGGGCTCAGACCATGTATCTCCCTCGTTCGGGCTTGGACCCCTTTAGCACAATATTCACAATTGGTCTCCCTCTTTCGGGCTAGCATCATGTATTCTCACTTTCTAGGTCAAAAATCGAAGACTTTCGAATGTGCAATGGGTTTTGCTTAAACCGTTGCAGGACCACTTCGATTCACTTCACACAATATTCTTACAAATCTCAGACTTTCATTTCTGCCACTTCTTGGCTGCATACATTACCGAGACCTTTGATTGAGCATCCTCGTGCTTACATTACATGCGTTAACAATCTTTGTTCTTGCACACTTTATACAATGTTGCTGCTTGCAACCTTGACTAACACAGAACGGTCTTGCATCAGTCTCCCCAACTCACCGGCTGTGTTGATCTCTCTGGCGCTGCTTTGATCTTGGAGCCAAGGATGGTACCACAGCGGCTGCTGTTCCTCCCCAACTCGATTAGCCGTGCAGGAGGGCCCTGGGTATCTCCGACATACAATATAGGATTCTTCAGTCTGGTTTCCTGGCCTTACGCTTTCTAATTGGAAGGTTCTGGAAAGCAATGGTTTCTCGCCGGAAAGGTGAAGGCTATCTCGCTCCTTGTGCACCCTTATTGGTTTGCCGTCTTTCTTCCCTCGTTCAGCTGTCGTTTGGAAATACTGTTCCTTCGTGTGCTTTTCCTCGCTCAGAGTGTGCTCTCATGCTCTGCCTTTTATCCGTGTGGGGAAGTTTAATGGAAGTCAGGTGCGAGTGATTATCGGTAATTGCCTGACCATAGTAGTGGGACATGTCAGGTACAATGCTCGGGTGTGAGTCTGTTTTCTCCCAGAGCGGGCTGTCCATGTAAAAGTGTTTGTGAAGGGAAAGGGTGGGGTAGAGGTCCTAACTATCCTACCGGGTAGGATGGGGTAAAGGTGTTAAAGGGAGCTTCAGCCACTTCTACAACTTCTACTTCAGTGTTCAGCATGTTACAAGATGTGAGATGGAAACAAAATTAGGCACACCCGTGATCAAAAGATGCACGTTCCCACCTTTCGGTCAGCATTAAGCTTCCAATGTTTTGGGGAAACGCTGCATCATGCGCAACTTCTGTGGACATCATACAGTGCTTCTAACATTTCGGGAAAGTCAGTTCTGCTTCAATAAGTTTACCAGCAGCATTCTCCTCTTTAATAGGAGCCACAAGACCACTCAGCTACAAGTTACTTACATGCGGGTACTTCCGATTTGTTGACATAATCGTGTGTTAAATTTCCTGTGTTAGAAATACCTCCCACTTCTAAGAACAACTTTTACTCGTTTTGATGTGTATGTGTGATGAGTGGTGCAATTCAATCTCTTTCTCCCCTGCAAGCACACTCTCCTCACCTGAGCTGTCTGAGTTGTCGGTCTCTTGTAGGCGTCGTCGTGCAAGGTAGTCTCTTCCCTTCTTATGATGAATGTGCTTATCACGGAGGGAAGCCACAGTGACTGCTGGATAAACAGCTGTCCCGTGACTCCCTTCTGGAACCAAGCCTGAAATCAGGGAAAAACCCAAAAGGGAAAAAACCCTGGGGTGTAGTGTTGACTCTTCCAATCCGGATGACAGGACAATCGCTGATGAGAGCGATGGGGCGAGGCGGATAGCAGAGTAGAAGATGTCCAACAGTCCAAACCAAGGAGTAGCAGAGTCAGGTGAGACGGGAAGCTCCTTGTGGCAGTTTGAAGATATAGCACTGGATCCAGGAAGAGGAAAAGGGTATGCAGCAAGCACAGCTCAGAGGGGCCCAGCAGAAAGAGAGTACGGGAAGGATCCCCGAAATTAGAAGAGAGAGGAACGGATAAAGCACACCAGAGTACCGCCTGGAGCAGCGGCAGGAAATGAAGCAAGGAGTAGCGTTCCGAGGAACGAACAGGAACACAGGCGGACAGGAAAAACCCTCTGGCAGATCCGAAAGGCAGACGGCAGAGGATCGGAGCGAGGAAACCCGGAAACAGGAAAGCATCCAAAGTGGGTTGCAACGCAGCATCTACCAGGAGGCGGGGAGTTAAATACTCCCAGAGGCGCTGCGTCACATAGCTGGGGCTGGTAGCAAGAACACAGAGAAAGGACTAAAACATCCTACCTCTGTGTCTCCAGCTCCAACGCAGAAACATCCGCCAATTTCGGCTATGGCCGTGACGGCGGATGACAGAATGCCCCTCCTTAGACCGCAACCACCCCGGCTTCCCCCGGGTGCAAGCGGTGGAATCTGGCAAGCAACCGTGGGGCATGTACCTGAGAAGCCGGTTCCCAGGAGTCCTCCAACTCCGGGTAACCCTTCCATGACAGGAGGTATTCCACCTACCATGGTAAAACCTAGAATCTCTAACAGCAGAAACCTCATACTCATCCTGGGTGGATGTAGACACAGGAATTTGCCGGGAAAGAGACCTGTGGTGGGGATCTGGATAGTAAGTTTTGAGGAGAAAGGAATGAAAAACAGGGTGAATGCGTTTAAGAGAAGGGGTGAGTTGAAGACGATAGGTCACAGGATTGATTTTGGAGAGAATGGAAAAAGGACCCAGGAAGCATGAGACAGTTTGGAAGGTCTTGTCCATCGGGGAAGGTACTTTGTAGACAACCACACCTTGTCTTCTGGCCGCCAGGAAGGGCATTCTCTATGGTGCCTGTCAGCTCCAACCTTATTCCTTCGTCTGCTATCTTCCAACCCTTGCAATGCGCTGGTCTGTGCCTCTTGGATATTTCTCAAAACCTCTTCAGCGGCTGGTGAGTTGGAAAATCAGGGTACCTCTGGTATTAGAAATCTTGGGTGGACTCCCTAAGTACAAAAAAATGGAGAAAGGCCTGTGGCGGAGTGTTTGGAATTATTGTAGGAGAACTCTGCTGTGGGAAGTAGAGAGATCCAATTGTCTTGATGCTGGGAAATGAAACATCTCAGATATTGTTCTAGGGCGGCGTTGAGACGCTCGGTTTGGCCGTTAGATTGCGGATGAAAACCGGAAGAAAGGGCTCTTTCTACCCCCAATCGGGTACACAAGGCTGTCCAGAATTTTGAAATGTACTGACTTCCCCGATCAGAAATTATCTTGTCAGGGAGACCATGTAATTTGAAAATGTCTCGGGCAAAGGTCTCCACCATCTTGGTTGCGGTAGGTAATCTCGGAAGGGGGGAGAAATGTGCCAACTTGGAAAAAGCATCCACCGTCACCATGATACAAGTACATCATTCGGAATCCGGAAGATCCACTATAAAGTCCATGGAGATGAGTCCCCACGGGCGAGTCGGCTTCTCCACCTGAGTGAGGAGTCCTAGAGGTTTGCCCGAGGCATACTTAGCCATGGCACAAATTGGACAAGATTTCACGTTTTCAAACAGCTCCTTTCTTATGTTGGGCCAGAGAAACGACCTCGAGATGAGTTCTAAGGTGCCGTCTCCGCTTCTGTGTCCCACCATTCGCGAGTCATGACACCATCTCAGGATCTTCCTGCGTAGCGGTCCTTCTGGGATATACCACTTCTTCTTATAAAACACCAATCCATCCTTTACTTGAAAGGGGGAATCGGAAAAGAAGGAGATTTGAGGCAATTCTTGCGTGACAGCAGCCCTTCACTTCTTGAAGAAAAGAACCCACCATTGCTGGTATCTGGTTTCGGTGGAACATGGGCTCGGTCTTGACAGACACTGTTTCAGTATGGGAGTCCTTACGAGACAAAGCGTCAGCTAGTCGATTAAGCGACCCCGGGATGTATGTGATCCGGAAATCTTATTGTGAAAACAGATAGGCCCATCTTGCCTGTCTGGTGTTTGAACATTCCATCTCCTGTAAGGCCTTCAGATTCTTGTGATCTGTGCGGATGAGGAACTGGTGGCGGGCACCCATGAGGAGGTGCGCCATTCTTCACAAGCCAATTTCATCGCCAGTAACTCCTTTTCAAGAACGGAATAATTGAGTTGGCTGGGAGAGAGAGTCTTAGATAGGTAGGCGACCAGGTGTTCTACTTCCTGAATGGTCTGAAGTAACACGGCCCCAACAGCAATGGCGGATGCATCCGTCTCAAGAATAAACGTTAGAGTCTGATCCGGATGCTGCAGAATCGGGGCTGAGCAGAAAAGGCTTTTCAGATGACAAAAGCTCTCCTCCGCCTCAGTGGACCAGGAAAACGGGTAGGCCGCCTCCTTGAGCAATCGTGTAATGGGAAACACCACTTCTGAAAAGTTCAGAATGAATCTTCTATAATAATTAGAAAGTTCCAAGAACCGCTGCACCTCCCTAACAGAAGTAGGGGCCGACCAGTCGAGAATGGCGTGTACCTTGTCTGGGTCCATAGCGATCCCTTCTTCAGACAGTACATATCCCAAATATTGCACCAAAGGTACGTCAAATTTGCATTTTTCTGCCTTAACCAGTAGATTGTTCTTTTGCAGGCGATTCAGAACTTGCTTGACTTGTTCGATGTGATCCTCCATGTTAGAGGAAAAAATCAAGATATCATCCAGATAAATGATGACTGATATCGAAAGCATGTTGGAAAACATTCTATCCATAAATCTCTGGAATACAGCTGGTGCATTCATCAATCCGAACGGCATTACCTTATATTCAAACAAGCCCAGAGGGGTACGGAATGCTGCTTTCCATTCGTCTCCTTGGGCAATCCGTAGCAGATGGTATGCTTTTCGAAGATCAAGCTTGGTAAATACTCTAGCCCCTTGTACAGCCTCAATGATGTCAGTGGTAAGGGGCATTGGATACCTATCACGAATGGTAACCTTATTTAGACCCTGGTAGTCTATACAGGGTCTAAGATCGGTGGAGTCTCTTTTCTTAATGAAAAATAAAGGGGCTCCTGCAGGGGACTTTGATGGTTGTATAAGGCCATTCTCCAAATTGGTACCTAAGTATTTCCGAAGAACCTGTTTCTCCGTCTGCGTGAGAGAGAACATCCGACCAAACGGAACCAGGGCATTGGGTTCCAGGTCGATGGTACAGTCCTCTGGCCGATGAGGCAGCAATTTGGCATGAAGTCACTCTTGAAACACTTCGGTAAACCTTGAGCAAAAACTGGGTAATGCATGGACTCCCAGGTGATTGTTGGAAAAAATCTTAACCGGCTGTAGGTCCCCCCCGACTCTCCAACCGAAAACAGTTGATAGCACAATACGGGGAATTGAAGCTCAGCTGATTCTCGGACCAGTTTATCAATGGATTATGTCTACGGAGCCATGTGATGCCCAATATAATGGGAAAATGCGCGGCCCTGATGATGTCAAAACATAAGATTTCCTTGTGTTGGTCTATCGTCAAGGAAAGTTCCTCTGTGGTATGGGTAATAGGACCAGAAGACAATGGTGTCCCATCCACTCCTTCAACCTTCTGACCTTCCTTCCATGGTACCCGGCGGAGACCCACCTTGTCTGCCCACAGGGTGTTAACGAAGTTACCCGCCACTCCACAATCCAGTAGGGCTAGGGTCTTAACTTGTCTGCTCTCTAGGTCAAGATGTACAGGAATCACCATGAGTCTGGAGTCCTCTTTAGACTCGGAAGAGGAAACTGAAAGAGAGACGTAGGAACGATGAGAAATGTTGGGAGACCCCCGGCCGTTTGTCCCTACTGACGCCGAGGGTATTCGTTTCCCGATCTCTTGTTTAGCAATTCTGAGCAGTCTTTGAAAAGGTGTTGGTCTGAACCACAGTAGGCACATAATCCTTTCTCTCTTCTGCAACTTCTTTCAGCAGCGGATAAAGGTGTTCTGGTGGCGCCGATCTGCATTGGTTTTTCGGAAGAAGTAGCAGTAGAGCGACCAGGGAGTGAGTTTTCAGAGGGTTCTGTAGTATAACCAGGGATTCTTTGTTTGCGACGCTCCGCCCTTCTTTCCTGTAGATGATACTCTATGTGAAGAGCAGCCGCTGGCAGGTCTGAAAAAGTGGGTGAACGAGGAGACCTGGCCAGCTCATCTTTGATTTCTTCCTTCAATCCTCTCCTGAATATGGCATATTGTGCTGTCTCAGGACACCCCGCTCCGGCTGCCAAGGTTTTGAAGGAGGAGATGTAAGACAATACATCTAGAGAGCCTTGTTTGACATCCAGTAAATCTTCGCAGGCGGTAAAGGACAGCTCTGGCCGTTCAAAAGTCTGCTTCAGTAGATTCTGAAACCCTGGAAAATCATGCAAAATGGCGTTTCCACTGGTCACCAATGGTGTAGCCCAGGACAGTGCGTTTCCTGTCATATTTGAAATTAGGAAACCCACCCGGGCTTGATCTGTAGCGAAGGTACGAGGCCTAAAGGTGAAATAAACCATGCATGCTTCCAGAAACTCATTCACCTTTTTGGGAGATCCATCGAATTTCCCAGAGGACAGCGCTATGGGTGGTAATTCCGGGGGGGCAGGTTCTCTAGCTGATACCATCTGTTAAAGCAGAGCATTCTTGGTCTTTACTCCTTGTAGCTCCTGAGACATTGCTTGAAAAGCTTTCCACAGCTCTTGAACCTGATCCCCAGCAGACATCTTTGAAGCTTTTGGCGTTGCAATCTGTGATGAGTGGTGCAATTCAATCTCTTTCTCCCCTGCAAGCACACTCTCCTCACCTGAGCTGTCTGAGTTGTCGGCGGTCTCTTGTAGGCGGCGTCGTGCAAGGTAGTCTCTTCCCTTCTTATGATGAATGTGCTTGTCACGGAGGGAAGCCACAGTGACTGCTGGATAAACAGCTGTCCTGTGACTCCCTTCTGGAACCAAGCCAGAAATCAGGGAAAAACCCAAAAGGGAAAAAACCCTGGGGTGTAGTGTTGACTCTTCCAATCCGGATGACAGGACAATCGCTGATGAGATCGATGGAGCGAGGCAGATAGCAGAGTAGAAGATGTCCAATAGTCCAAACCAAGGAGTAGCAGAGTCAGGGGAGACAGAAGCTCCTTGTGGCAGTTTGAAGATATGGCACTGGATCCAGGAAGAGGAAAAGGGTATGCAGCAAGCACAGCTCAGAGGAGCACAGCAGAAAGAGTACGGAAGGATCCCCGAAATTAGAAGAGAGAGAGGAACGGATAAAGCACACCAGAGTACCGCCTGTAGCAGCGGCAGGAAATGAAGCAAGGAGTAGCGTTCCGAGGAAAGAACAGGAACACAGGCGGACAGGAAAAACCCTCTGGCAGATCCGAAAGGCGGACGGCAGAGGATCGGAGCGAGGTAACCCGGAAACAGGAAAGCATCCAAAGTGGGTTGCAATGCAGCATCTACCAGGAGGCGGGGAGTTAAATACTCCCAGTGGCGCTGCGTCACGTAACTGGGGCTGGTAGCAAGAACACAGATAAAGGACTAAAACACCCTACCTCTGTGTCTCCAGCTCCAACGCGGAAACATCCGCCAATTTCGGCTATGGCCATGACGGCGGATGACAGTATGCGAGTAGGAATAAAGCTAGCTGCAGTCACCGGCAAGGTAGTTCTGTTGATTTGGAGTACCGAGCTTACATTTTCTGACTCCACAATCACAATGGCTGTGGGATGCTTCTACTACTGCTACTACAGCCACTCTTGGGACTCACACCCCTTAGCTTCTCTGGTGTCTCCGATCTGGCCTCATTAAGGGAGAGTCTTCAACTCTCCAGTTTCCCGTGGCTTGCTTCTGCACACAGGCCCTGGGTAGATGCACGACTCCAGCTCTGCATTCACAGCAATTGGGCGCACCTGGAAAGACTGCCTGCTTCTACCAGTCTCTTTCAATGCTGTCACAGCCAAACAGGGTTTGTGAACACAGGACCAACTCAGGGCCTGCAGGTGAAATTTGCTTCCATCGGTCCGTCCTCCCTTCTGTAGTCACACTTCCTTGTGAACTGCCAGCCTCGTGTTCTACTTCTACTTCTGCTACTGTTGACCTTCCAGCTCCTGCGCCAGCTTCTTTTCTACTGCTCCTCTCTACTACATCCTTTTATTCCCCTCGGGTGGGTTAATTGGTTTCAGGTACAGGCCCTTAGAACTAATTGTTTGACTTTGTCAAAAGCTATTAGGCTTGCCTGCATTACCTTGGCTCCTACATGCCTCTTCAGCCCTCCTCCTCTTCACAGTCCCTGAGGGATTCTGGGACATGCAGTCCAATTTAGAAAAATGTAATTTCCCTACTTCTTTAAAAAGGTTTAAGAATGGATTTTCCTCCCTTGACATCATTAAAAGAGGAATTATAAGGTTTAAGCTTTTGAGAGATGGATGGGGAAGGAAAGGTCACATGTTTGCCGTTAGTGTTGGCATACCTTTGGCAATGTGGAGGATATGGGGATTTAGGGTTCTAAAAGATTTGTTCTTTGGGTTCAACACTAGATTGAGCCACTTCTTTAGAGTTTACCTTTTCAATCTTAGAGGTGAAATTGGCTTATTGCCATTTTGGCATATCTCGACTTCCTACTAAGTCTGTGGTGAAAGTATTCCTCTTCAAGGAAAAATATTGCCTCACGCTGCAAACTCTCCCCACCTGCATGGGCCTGGTCTCCACCCAGGTGACCCTCCCGCAGAATACCACCCCCAGGATTGGGATCAAGAAGCATATGCCCTCTCCTGGCCACCTAGGAGGAGACTCTAGGCAGGGTTTTAGCAGGGGATCTGCAGGATTCTCCACAACATGCTGACAAAGATGGGTTCTCTAGTTAGTTTGGTTGAGGCAGGGAAACCCCTCAGAGTTTGGCATAGTGAGGCATTTTCCTCACCTCTTATTATTTAAATAAAGGCACTTGTGAAACCAAGAACACTGTGTCCGTCTCCTTACTACTAGTACCTCACATATGGTGTCAGAAGTGGGATGCGGCCTGGCTGATAAAAAACCAGGGATCCCACAGGAGCAGTAACCCCAAGACTTCTATGCTAGGAAAGGCAATGAATAGTGTCTTCTTTCCCGCAGTAGGCCAGTTACCCAAGAAAAGACTGACCAACCCTATTTCATTGGGAAAAGATCTCAAAGTCTAAAACGCAGTAAGGACTACAGCTCCCAGAAACATCTTGACTTTTGACTCTAGGATGAGAGTCACCTTTAAAAAGTTGTTCTCACAAGCTATTGTCCCCATAAGAACTGCAGAGGGGAACAGTTATGATCTCTTTTGCCCTCAAGAATACCTAATTCCAGCCAGAGATAACATTGTCATCTCTTTGGACCTGAAGGTAAACAGGCCTACTAATTTGGTTATGTGTGTAATGCCTCCTCGTAGCTGAAACCGCAGCATGGGAAACGGCTATTCAGGTGCAAAGACTGGATTCCAGCGAGGAACTACACCGCTGGGTGGCCCTGACGGTGCCCTTGCTCCACCCCGAGGATTATACGAAGCAGAGTGGAGGGAGTTGCCCCGATACGGGCACAAACTAGAGAGGAACAGTGAACTAACCGTGGTCATGGGGGGAAGGGGGATCAAAGGGGGGGGGGGGTTTGGGTTGTTTTCTTGATATGCTTAACCAATCGCCTATGATGCCTTTTTGTATTTGTTGTTTATTTCTTGTTACGAAACCAATAGAAATATTTAAAAAAAAAAAAAAAATGTATGTAATGCCTCCGATGGAAACTAAAAGGAAACAACAGAGCAAATTGCTACCCCTCCCGTCCTACAAAGAAGAATTTAAGTTTGTCTGTTTGAACTTCTCGTCCACCCCGCTTAAAACTGAAAGGTGTAATCTGATGGGACATCTGACGTGTGAAAGTCTATGGGGTTCATTACACAGTCCACTGTTGCTAGGGAAAAGTGAGCTCTCCAGAAAACTCCAGTGGAATTGGATTCAAACATTGGAAATTGCCTGGCCAATAGAGACTGTGTGTCGGACGACGACAACCCTCCTAGTCTCTCAACCTCTCAAGAAAGTCTTGGGTCCTCAGAAATAGAAGCCCCTGTAGAACTAGTAGAGACCAACATGATCTGGCAGATGAAGGAAGAATACCCCCATCCTCTGCACCACAATATAAGTGTGATTCTGGCCACTTCATCTTTGATAACTTTATCAAATAAGGCAAGATGGCCTTAATGCCTGTAACAGTGCCTCAATGCCTCAGGGCTGCAAGGGCGCTATACAAATGCAAATGAATAAAATAAATAAATAAAAAGAACACTGAGGGAGGGAAGGGGGGCAAGAATCGGACTCCTTAGCTTCCGATGAAGAGGACTATTTGAAGGGGCACCCCGAGATGAGTCCTCAAGTGGATTATCCCTTCTAAGGGTATCCCGTATACCAAGACGAAGACCGAGACTGCTATGCAGAAGGCGAACAACTGGGAAAAGAGAAGATTTCCTTCCCAGGTCGTATTTCCAGCAGCCCAGACATGATGTCTGCCCGAACTGCATGATCTGTGGTCAGAGAACAACACTATTTATAAAGTTCCTGCCAGGCTCACCTGGACATGGGCTGTAAGAAGTCAGCCATACGTCTGGAATTGCTGCCTAAAGGTTGGCGCAAGGTCAGGAAGAGAGGAGTGGGATGCGTATATGGGCACATCCATGAGTACCCGATGGTGAAAATCCCTATTATTAGTCTGGGGACAAAGATCTGGGTAACTACCACAATAATCCCCAAGTTACCGGTCCCTTTAATAATTGGGAGTGAAGTTCCCCAATTTCCCCAGTGGGTCTCTCACATAATACAGATGGACCAAGAAACAGGAATTCCAGGACTAGGTGAACTCCCAATGAGGAAAATAGGGCATTTAAGAACACCAGAGATCCTACCATCTTCTCAAAAAGGGGAAGGCAATTAGTTAAGGAGAAAAGGTATGTGGTGAACCTAAAAGGTATCACCCCCATTAATTTTTGCACAAATACTGCACCACTGTGGAAGAAACACCACCACCAGAAAACATTGGCCCTAGTATAAACCATGATGGAATACTTCAATCCACGTGTTCCAGTAAACATACACCAGTTTCAAAACTAAGTAACACTGTGATGAGGATGCCCTGAATGGAGACAGGAGAGAACTGCCCGCAACATGCTAGTTGTTGCTTAGTCACTGGAAACATTATTCCAATACAAAGGGAAGAGGGACATCACAGACAACACAATAGTAGTAGCAGTAGCAGTCGTGGGAGCCAAGGATGCCGTGGTAGCAGTGTGAATGAACGGAGAAGAAGGAATCATAGCAGAGAAGTGGTAGATGACCTGTGTGAACTATGGGACGCGAAGAACATGAAAAAAAAGAAGAAGTGCAACAGTTCAAATTGAAAACTTTATTATTGTCAGACCCGGCTGGAAACCACTTGTCCAGTTCAAGTGCTGGCAGAAACCAGGACCGGATGAAGTGGTACCGCCTCCATCTGACAGACACATCTGATGTACCGAGCCGGCACCAAGAAAGAAGGAGGCTCGATCGGGCAATCAAGAACCCTCAGACAAGTCCAACGCTGATGTGTGGAGTGTACCATGGCTAACCCCTAAACACCCCGCATTGCAAGAGGTGTTGCAAGCTACATCCAGACAGGCTGCGGTCCCCCGAGAGAATGCAGGTTTTACTTGGAGCGGAAGAGAGTAAGCATACTCGCTGCTTGGGAGCCACCAGCTGCTCTTCATTATAGTGGCTTGCTATTGGGGGTGTGTAAAACCCGAAACGCGCCGGAACGGGCCGGAACGGTACCCTAACCTATAAAATGGCAGCAAAAATCACCTGAAAATGATGCAAACACACATGAAGAACATTTTGAAATGAGAAAGGTGCACCAATATGCTGTCATTAACCCATTACTGCCCAAAATCTACATTTTATCATGAAAAAGTACCCGGAACGGGCCGGAACGCTACCCTAATATATAAAACGGCAGCAAAACTCAGCTGAAAATGAAGCAAGCACACATGAAGAACATTTTGAAATGAGAAAGGTGCACCAATATGCTGTCATTAACCCATTACTGCCCAAAATCTACATTTTATCACGAAAAAGTACCCGGAACGGGACGGAACGCTACCCTAATATATAAAACGGCAGCGGAACTCACCTGAAAATGATGCAAGCACACATGAAGAACATTTTGAAATGAGAAAGGTGCACCAATATGCTGTCATTAACCCATTACTGCCCAAAATCTACATTTTATCACGAAAAAGTACCCGGAACGGGCCGGAACGCTACCCTAATATATAAAACGGCAGCGAAACTCACCTGAAAATGATGCAAACACACATTAAGAACATTTTGCCATGAGAAAGGTGCACCAATATGCTGACATTAACCTATTACTGCCCAAAATCTACATTTTATCACGAAAAAGTACCCGGAACGGGCCGGAACGCTACCCTAACCTATAAAATGGCAGCAAAAATCACCTGAAAATGATGCAAACACACATGAAGAACATTTTGAAATGAGAAAGGTGCACCAATATGCTGTCATTAACCCATTACTGCCCAAAATCTACATTTTATCACGAAAAAGTACCCGGAACGGGCCGGAACGCTACCCTAAAATATAAAATGGCAGCGAAACTCACCTGAAAATGATGCAAGCACACATGAAGAACATTTTGAAATGAGAAAGGTGCACCAATATGCTGTCATTAACCCATTACTGCCCAAAATCTACATTTTATCACGAAAAAGTACCCGGAACGGGCCGGAACGCTACCCTAATATATAAAACGGCAGCAAAACTCACCTGAAAATGATGCAAGCACACATGAAGAACATGTCGAAATGAGAAAAGTGGACCAATATGCTGTCATTAACCCATTACTGCCCAAAATCTACATTTCATCACGAAAAAGTACCCGGAACGGGCCGGAACGCTAACCTAAAATATAAAGTGGCAGCGAAACTCACCTGAAAATGATGCAAACACACATGAAGAACATTTTGAAATGAGAAAGGTGCACCAATATGCTGACATTAACCCATTACTGCCCAAAATCTACATTTTATCACGAAAAAGTACACGGAACGGGTCGGAACGCTACCCTAATATATAAAACGGCAGCGAAACTCACCTGAAAATGATGCAAGCACACATGAACAACATTTGGAAATGAGAAAGGTGCACCAATATGCTGTCATTAACCCATTACTGCCCAAAATCTACATTTTCTCACGAAAAAACTACCCGGAACGGACCGGAACGCTACCCTAAAATATAAAATGGCATGGAAACTCACCTGAAAATGATGCAAACACAGATGAAGAACATTTTGAAATGAGAAAGGTGCACCAATATGCTGTCATTAACCCATTACTGCCCAAAATCTACATTTTATCACGAAAAAGTACCCGCAACGGGCCGGAACGCTACCCTAATATATAAAACAGCAGCGAAACTCACCTGAAAATGATGCAAGCACACATGAAGAACATTTTGAAATGAGAAAGGTGCACCAATATGCTGTCATTAACCCATTACTGCCCAAAATCTACATTTTATCACGAAAAAGTACCCGCAACGGGCCGGAACGCTACCCTAATATATAAAACGGCAGCGAAACTCACCTGAAAATGATGCAAGCACAGATGAAGAACATTTGGAAATGAGAAAGGTGGACCACTATGCTGTCATTAACCCATTACTGCCCAGAATCTACATTTCATCACGAAAAAGTACCCGGAACGGGCCGGAACGCTAACCTAAAATATAAAGTGGCAGCGAAACTCACCTGAAAATGATGCAAACACACATGAAGAACATTTTGAAATTAGAAAGGTGCACCAATATGCTGACATTAACCCATTACTGCCCAAAATCTACATTTTATCACGAAAAAGTACACAGAACGGGTCGGAACGCTACCCTAATATATAAAACGGCAGCGAAACTCACCTGAAAATGATGCAAGCACACATGAAGAACATTTGGAAATGAGAAAGGTGCACCAATATGCTGTCATTAACCCATTACTGCCCAAAATCTACATTTTATCACGAAAAAAGTACCCGAAAGGGGCCGGAACGCTACCCTAAAATATAAAATGGCAGCGAAACTCACCTGAAAATGATGCAAACACACATGAAGAACATTTTGAAATGAGAAAGGTGCACCAATATGCTGTCATTAACCCATTACTGCCCAAAATCTACATTTTATCACGAAAAAGTACCCGGAACGGGCCGGAACGCTACCCTAATATATAAAACGGCAGCGAAACTCACCTGAAAATGATGCAAGCACACATGAAGAACATTTTGAAATGAGAAAGGTGCACCAATATGCTGTCATTAACCCATTACTGCCCAAAATCTACATTTTATCACGAAAAAGTACCCGGAACGGGCAGGAACGCTAACCTAAAATATAAAGTGGCACCGAAACTCACCTGAAAATGATGCAAACACACATGAAGAACATTTTGAAATGAGAAAGGTGCACCAATATGCTGACATTAACCCATTACTACCCAAAATCTACTTTTTATCACGAAAAAGTACACGAACGGGCCGGAACGGTACCCTAACCTATAAAATGGCAGCAAAAATCACCTGAAAATGATGCAAACACACATGAAGAACATTTTGAAATGAGAAAGGTGCACCAATATGCTGACATTAACCCATTACTGCCCAAAATCTACATTTTATCACGAAAAAGTACCCGGAACGGGCCGGAACGCTACCCTAACCTATAAAATGGCAGCAAAAATCACCTGAAAATGATGCAGACACACATGACGAACATTTTGAAATGAGAAAGGTGCACCAATATGCTGTCATTAACCCATTACTGCCCAAAATCTACATTTTATCACGAAAAAGTACCCGGAACGGGCCGGAACGCTACCCTAATATATAAAACGGCAGCGAAACTCACCTGAAAATGATGCAAGCACACATGAAGAACATTTGGAAATGAGAAAGGTGGACCAATATGCTGTCATTAACCCATTACTGCCCAAAATCTACATTTTATCACGAAAAAGTACCCGCAACGGGCCGGAACGCTACCCTAATATATAAAACGGCAGCGAAACTCACCTGAAAATGATGCAAGCACACATGAAGAACATTTGGAAATGAGAAAGGTGGACCAATATGCTGTCATTAACCCATTACTGCCCAGAATCTACATTTCATCACGAAAAAGTACCCGGAACGGGCCGGAACGCTAACCTAAAATATGAAGTGGCAGCGAAACTCACCTGAAAATGATGCAAACACACATGAAGAACATTTTGAAATTAGAAAGGTGCACCAATATGCTGACATTAACCCATTACTGCCCAAAATCTACATTTTATCACGAAAAAGTACACATAACGGGTCGGAACGCTACCCTAATATATAAAACGGCAGCGAAACTCACCTGAAAATGATGCAAGCACACATGAAGAACATTTGGAAATGAGAAAGGTGCACCAATATGCTGTCATTAACCCATTACTGCCCAAAATCTACATTTTATCATGAAAAAAAGTACCCGGAACGGGCCGGAACGCTACCCTAAAATATAAAATGGCAGCGAAACTCACCTGAAAATGATGCAAACACACATGAAGAACATTTTGAAATGAGAAAGGTGCACCAATATGCTGTCATTAACCCATTACTGCCCAAAATCTACATTTTATCACGAAAAAGTACCCGGAACGGGCCGGAACGCTACCCTAATATATAAAACGGCAGCGAAACTCACCTGAAAATGATGCAAGCACACATGAAGAACATTTTGAAATGAGAAAGGTGCACCAATATGCTGTCATTAACCCATTACTGCCCGAAATCTACATTTTATCACGAAAAAGTACCCTCAAAGGGCCGGAACGCTACCCTAATATATAAAACGGCAGCGAAACTCACCTGAAAATGATGCAAGCACACATGAAGAACATTTTGAAATGAGAAAGGTGCACCAATATGCTGTCAATAACCGATTACTGCCCAAAATCTACATTTTATCACGAAAAAGTACCCGGAACGGGCCGGAACGCTACCCTAATATATAAAACGGCAGCGAAATTCACCTGAAAATGATGCAAGCACACATGAAGAACATTTTGAAATGAGAAAGGTGGACCAATATGCTGTCATTAACCCATCACTGCCCAAAATCTACATTTTATCACGAAAAAGTACCCGGAACGGGCCGGAACGCTACCCTAAAATATAAAATGGCAGCAAAACTGACCTGAAAATGATGCAAACACACATGGAGAACATTTTGAAATGAGAAAGGTGGACCAATATGCTGTCATTAACCCATTACTGCCCAAAATCTACATTTTATCACGAAAAAGTACCCGGAACGGGCCGGAACGCTACCCTAATATATAAAACGGCAGCGAAACTCACCTGAAAATGATGCAAGCACACATGAAGAACATTTTGAAATGAGAAAGGTGCACCAATATGCTGTCATTAACCCATTACTGCCCAAAATCTACATTTTATCACGAAAAAGTACCCGGAACGGGCCGGAAGGCTACCCTAATATATAAAACGGCAGCAAAACTCACCTGAAAATGATGCAAGCACACGTGAAGAACATTTCGAAATGAGAAAGGTGGACCAATATGCTGTCATTAACCCATTACTGCCCAAAATCTACATTTCATCAAGAAAAAGTACCCGGAACGGGCCGGAACGCTAACCTAAAATATAAAGTGGCAGCGAAACTCACCTGAAAATGATGCAAACACACATGAAGAATATTTTGAAATGAGAAAGGTGCACCAATATGCTGACATTAACCCATTACTGCCCAAAATCTACATTTTATCACGAAAAAGTACACGGAACGGGTCGGAACGCTACCCTAATATATAAAACGGCAGCGAAACTCACCTGAAAATGATGCAAGCACACATGAAGAACATTTGGAAATGAGAAAGGTGCACCAATATGCTGTCATTAACCCATTACTGCCCAAAATCTACATTTTATCACGAAAAAAAGTACCCGGAACGGGCCGGAACGCTACCCTAAAATATAAAATGGCAGCGAAACTCACCTGAAAATGATGCAAGCACACATGAAGAACATTTTGAAATGAGAAAGGTGCACCAATATGCTGTCATTAACCCATTACTGCCCAAAATCTACATTTTATCACGAAAAAGTACCCGCAACGGGCCGGAACGCTACCCTAATATATAAAAAGGCAGCGAAACTCAACTGAAAATGATGCAAGCACACATGAAGAACATTTTGAAATGAGAAAGGTGCACCAATATGCTGTCATTAACCCATTACTCCACAAAATCTACATTTTATCACGAAAAAGTACCCGGAACGGGCCGGAACGCTACCCTAAAATATAAAATGGCAGCGAAACCCACCTGAAAATGATGCAAACACACATGAAGAACATTTTGAAATGAGAAAGGTGCACCAATATGCTGTCATTAACCCATTACTGCCCGAAATCTACATGTTATCACGAAAAAGTACCCTCAAAGGGCCGGAACGCTACCCTAATATATAAAACGGCAGCGAAACTCACCTGAAAATGATGCAAGCACACATGAAGAACATTTTGAAATGAGAAAGGTGCACCAATATGCTGTCATTAACCCATTACTGCCCAAAATCTACATTTTATCACGAAAAAGTACCCGGAACGAGCCGGAACGCTACCCTAATATATAAAACAGCAGCGAAACTCACCTGAAAATGATGCAAGCACACATGAAGAACATTTTGAAATGAGAAAGGTGCACCAATATGCTGTCATTAACCCATTACTGCCCAAAATCTACATTTTATCATGAAAAAGTACCCGCAACGGGCCGGAACGCTACCCTAATATATAAAACGGCAGCGAAACTCACCTGAAAATGATGCAAGCACACATGAAGAACATTTGGAAATGAGAAAGGTGGACCAATATGCTGTCATTAACCCATTACTGCCCAGAATCTACATTTCATCACGAAAAAGTACTCGGAACGGGCCGGAACGCTAACCTAAAATATAAAGTGGCAGCGAAACTCACCTGAAAATGATGCAAACACACATGAAGAACATTTTGAAATTAGAAAGGTGCACCAATATGCTGACATTAACCCATTACTGCCCAAAATCTACATTTTATCACGAAAAAGTACACAGAACGGGTCGGAACGCTACCCTAATATATAAAACGGCAGCGAAACTCACCTGAAAATGATGCAAGCACACATGAAGAACATTTGGAAATGAGAAAGGTGCACCAATATGCTGTCATTAACCCATTACTGCCCAAAATCTACATTTTATCACGAAAAAAAGTACCCGAAACGGGCCGGAACGCTACCCTAAAATATAAAATGGCAGCGAAACTCACCTGAAAATGATGCAAACACACATGAAGAACATTTTGAAATGAGAAAGGTGCACCAATATGCTGTCATTAACCCATTACTGCCCAAAATCTACATTTTATCACGAAAAAGTACCCGGAACGGGCCGGAACGCTACCCTAATATATAAAACGGCAGCGAAACTCACCTGAAAATGATGCAAGCACACATGAAGAACATTTTGAAATGAGAAAGGTGCACCAATATGCTGTCATTAACCCATTACTGCCCAAAATCTACATTTTATCACGAAAAAGTACCCGGAACGGGCAGGAACGCTAACCTAAAATATAAAGTGGCACCGAAACTCACCTGAAAATGATGCAAACACACATGAAGAACATTTTGAAATGAGAAAGGTGCACCAATATGCTGACATTAACCCATTACTACCCAAAATCTACTTTTTATCACGAAAAAGTACACGAACGGGCCGGAACGGTACCCTAACCTATAAAATGGCAGCAAAAATCACCTGAAAATGATGCAAACACACATGAAGAACATTTTGAAATGAGAAAGGTGCACCAATATGCTGACATTAACCCATTACTGCCCAAAATCTACATTTTATCACGAAAAAGTACCCGGAACGGGCCGGAACGCTACCCTAACCTATAAAATGGCAGCAAAAATCACCTGAAAATGATGCAAACACACATGACGAACATTTTGAAATGAGAAAGGTGCACCAATATGCTGTCATTAACCCATTACTGCCCAAAATCTACATTTTATCACGAAAAAGTACCCGGAACGGGCCGGAACGCTACCCTAATATATAAAACGGCAGCGAAACTCACCTGAAAATGATGCAAGCACACATGAAGAACATTTGGAAATGAGAAAGGTGGACCAATATGCTGTCATTAACCCATTACTGCCCAAAATCTACATTTTATCACGAAAAAGTACCCGCAACGGGCCGGAACGCTACCCTAATATATAAAACGGCAGCGAAACTCACCTGAAAATGATGCAAGCACACATGAAGAACATTTGGAAATGAGAAAGGTGGACCAATATGCTGTCATTAACCCATTACTGCCCAGAATCTACATTTCATCACGAAAAAGTACCCGGAACGGGCCGGAACGCTAACCTAAAATATGAAGTGGCAGCGAAACTCACCTGAAAATGATGCAAACACACATGAAGAACATTTTGAAATTAGAAAGGTGCACCAATATGCTGACATTAACCCATTACTGCCCAAAATCTACATTTTATCACGAAAAAGTACACAGAACGGGTCGGAACGCTACCCTAATATATAAAACGGCAGCGAAACTCACCTGAAAATGATGCAAGCACACATGAAGAACATTTGGAAATGAGAAAGGTGCACCAATATGCTGTCATTAACCCATTACTGCCCAAAATCTACATTTTATCACGAAAAAAAGTACCCGGAACGGGCCGGAACGCTACCCTAAAATATAAAATGGCAGCGAAACTCACCTGAAAATGATGCAAACACACATGAAGAACATTTTGAAATGAGAAAGGTGCACCAATATGCTGTCATTAACCCATTACTGCCCAAAATCTACATTTTATCACGAAAAAGTACCCGGAACGGGCCGGAACGCTACCCTAATATATAAAACGGCAGCGAAACTCACCTGAAAATGATGCAAGCACACATGAAGAACATTTTGAAATGAGAAAGGTGCACCAATATGCTGTCATTAACCCATTACTGCCCGAAATCTACATTTTATCACGAAAAAGTACCCTCAAAGGGCCGGAACGCTACCCTAATATATAAAACGGCAGCGAAACTCACCTGAAAATGATGCAAGCACACATGAAGAACATTTTGAAATGAGAAAGGTGCACCAATATGTTGTCAATAACCGATTACTGCCCAAAATCTACATTTTATCACGAAAAAGTACCCGGAACGGGCCGGAACGCTACCCTAATATATCAAACGGCAGCGAAATTCACCTGAAAATGATGCAAGCACACATGAAGAACATTTTGAAATGAGAAAGGTGGACCAATATGCTGTCATTAACCCATCACTGCCCAAAATCTACATTTTATCACGAAAAAGTACCCGGAACGGGCCGGAACGCTACCCTAAAATATAAAATGGCAGCAAAACTCACCTGAAAATTATGCAAACACACATGGAGAACATTTTGAAATGAGAAAGGTGGACCAATATGCTGTCATTAACCCATTACTGCCCAAAATCTACATTTTATCACGAAAAAGTACCCGGAACGGGCCGGAACGCTACCCTAATATATAAAACGGCAGCGAAACTCACCTGAAAATGATGCAAGCACACATGAAGAACATTTTGAAATGAGAAAGGTGCACCAATATGCTGTCATTAACCCATTACTGCCCAAAATCTACATTTTATCACGAAAAAGTACCCGGAACGGGCCGGAAGGCTACCCTAATATATAAAACGGCAGCAAAACTCACCTGAAAATGATGCAAGCACACATGAAGAACATTTTGAAATGAGAAAGGTGGACCAATATGCTGTCATTAACCCATTACTGCCCAAAATCTACATTTCATCAAGAAAAAGTACCCGGAACGGGCCGGAACGCTAACCTAAAATATAAAGTGGCAGCGAAACTCACCTGAAAATGATGCAAACACACATGAAGAATATTTTGAAATGAGAAAGGTGCACCAATATGCTGACATTAACCCATTACTGCCCAAAATCTACATTTTATCACGAAAAAGTACACGGAACGGGTCGGAACGCTACCCTAATATATAAAACGGCAGCGAAACTCACCTGAAAATGATGCAAGCACACATGAAGAACATTTGGAAATGAGAAAGGTGCACCAATATGCTGTCATTAACCCATTACTGCCCAAAATCTACATTTTATCACGAAAAAAAGTACCCGGAACGGGCCGGAACGCTACCCTAAAATATAAAATGGCAGCGAAACTCACCTGAAAATGATGCAAGCACACATGAAGAACATTTTGAAATGAGAAAGGTGCACCAATATGCTGTCATTAACCCATTACTGCCCAAAATCTACATTTTATCACGAAAAAGTACCCGCAACGGGCCGGAACGCTACCCTAATATATAAAAAGGCAGCGAAACTCAACTGAAAATGATGCAAGCACACATGAAGAACATTTTGAAATGAGAAAGGTGCACCAATATGCTGTCATTAACCCATTACTGCCCAAAATCTACATTTTATCACGAAAAAGTACCCAGAACGGGCCGGAACGCTACCCTAATATATAAAACGGCAGCGAAACTCACCTGAAAAGGATGCAAGCACACATGAAGAACATTTTGAAATGAGAAAGGTGCACCAATATGCTGTCATTAACCCATTACTGCCCAAAATCTACATTTTATCACGAAAAAGTACCCGGAACGGGCCGGAACGCTACCCTAAAATATAAAATGGCAGCGAAACCCACCTGAAAATGATGCAAACACACATGAAGAACATTTTGAAATGAGAAAGGTGCACCAATATGCTGTCATTAACCCATTACTGCCCGAAATCTACATGTTATCACGAAAAAGTACCCTCAAAGGGCCGGAACGCTACCCTAATATATAAAACGGCAGCGAAACTCACCTGAAAATGATGCAAGCACACATGAAGAACATTTTGAAATGAGAAAGGTGCACCAATATGCTGTCATTAACCCATTACTGCCCAAAATCTACATTTTATCACGAAAAAGTACCCGGAACGGGCCGGAACGCTACCCTAATATATAAAACGGCAGCGAAATTCACCTGAAAATGATGCAAGCACACATGAAGAACATTTTGAAATGAGAAAGGTGGACCAATATGCTGTCATTAACCCATCACTGCCCAAAATCTACATTTTATCACGAAAAAGTACCCGGAACGGGCCGGAACGCTACCCTAAAATATAAAATGGCAGCAAAACTCACCTGAAAATGATGCAAACACACATGGAGAACATTTTGAAATGAGAAAGGTGGACCAATATGCTGTCATTAACCCATTACTGCCCAGAATCTACATTTCATCACGAAAAAGTTGTCATGATCTCTGCTTCCAAAAGATCAGGACTTGCCCGACTCCCTTGGAAGCAGACCCATAACCCCGGTTCCGAGTGCCAGCCAGTCCCAATTGGGACCTTTTGGACCCTCTCCTGGCGCCAGTGGCACCAGGCTCATAAAGATGCCCAGTCCCAGCGCTGGAAGCGCCGGGCTCATAATGCTTGGGTGGACTTACCTGCAGCAGACCATGCTGCTTACTTACCTGCCAGTTGAACCCCTGATCCTCTTCTGTTTGGGACTACTTTTCCTGTTGGGTGGGGCAGGAGCCACTCCCTAGGTTCAGAGAACACTGGAACTCTTCTGGAAAGCAGGAACTCTTTTCTTACCTAGGCGTGGCTGTGGAAGGAGACACCTAAGCACTACAGGAGACTATTTAAACCACACCCGATGGATGAATCTTGCTTTGTGTTATTCTGCATTCTCTGCAGCAGAACGCTCATCGTGTCTTCTGCTTCTGATCCTGGGCCTAAGGGAACAAAGGCTTACCATCCTGGAATCCAGTCTTCAGCAGCACCTGTAAAGACAAAGAAAGAACAGGTTAGCACTACGGTCTTCAGTGGCAGCGCATCTCTTACCTGGTCCATCGGCTGTCACCAACGCCTCGCGCTGCATTCCGGCATCTGAAAGACAAAGGCTTACCTACTCTTCGCATGCTCCGGAGGTCTTCGCACTGCATTCCGGCATCTGAAAGACAAAAGCTTACCAGCTCTTGGCACACTCCGGAGGCCTTTGGCGCTGCATCCCGCATCTGAAAGACAAAAGAAGGTGCGTTTAAAGACATTGGGCAACTTTATTACTCACGTGCCATTACTCCTCCCCACGCCGAATCCAGTGGGTATTCCAGCACCCTTCAGCTTCTCTAAAGCTCCGAACTTGTACCTGCAAGATAAAAGGGACAGTTAGTGCGCATCGTGAAGCAGGCTACAAGCGCTTACTTACGTGCTTCCAGGCGCTTCTATTCCTCACGCGGGTTCGATCCTCAACTCTCATCAGCCCGCCATCGCCGGAACCCTGCAAAACAAGAGATCTCATTACAAAAGGCTTTTAAGACATTTGAAGTGCCCAGAACTTACCGTTCGTGCAGTTAACGACGAACAGCAGTCCCCTGAGGTCAAGAGGCCTGCACCCTTATCCAGTGAAGAAACTGGTTACGGCACCCTGCCCCGAGGCAGATGGAGAGCTCGGCGTTCACTTACCTAAGGTGAGGGCGTTAACCTTTGGGGTTCTACAGGAGAAGAGAAAGGGAAGAGGAGAGAGGCACCCAATAACCCCAGTTCATTAATCCCATATTTTCTATCTGCAGACATCTTACTCTTCGAGTCAGACATACAGTGCACAGAGGTTCAGCCCAAAGAGCCAACCGTGTGTTACACATCACCTTTGAAGATACGGCATTCACCCAGTCAAGACCGCCGCCTCTGCGGGAATCAGGTGAGCGTTACAGAACACAAAGCCTACCGCAAAACTCCCACCCAGGCGCTATGGAAACCTCGGATACCGACCAGCTAGCCCAGTTACTTGGGGAACTAAGAGCAGAAGTGCATGCAGCCCGTCAGGAAACGAATGCTCTAAGAAGGGAACTGATTATTTCCAAGGAGCGAACAGACGATCTCGCTAGACAATTGCTACAGTCACAAGCCGGACAAACTCTGTTACCCGCATCAGGGGCAAATCTTCCTTCAACATCCTCTACGAACCCAGTGCAGATCAACCTACCTGGGAATGTACCTTTGGCTCCGCCCGAACGATTTTCTGGTGACCCAAAGAGGTTTGCAGTATTTATTAATCAGTGCCGGTTGCACTTCTTATGCCGGCCAGCAGCCTTTCCAACTGATCAAGCTAAGGTAGCTTTCGTGCTTTCGTACCTTAGTGGCAATGCGGCAGACTGGTTGATCCCTCTAGTTAATCAAGATGATCCGGTTCTCCATGATTTTCAAGCTTTTCAGCTCAGTATGGAAAAACTGTTTGCAAGACATTCACAGGGGCAGGCCTTGGACAATGAGCTCCTTTCATTGCGACAGGGTAATCAAGACCTTTTGGCTTATATTGCGTCTTTCAACAGACTCATAGTGGGAACTCGATGGCCTGAGGACAAAAGGATTACGCTGTTTTATAGAGGTCTACGTGGAGAGCTCAAAGATGTGTTAGCCCAAGTAGTGAATCCCCCGCAAGACTGTTCGGACTATATTGACTTAGTCGTTCAAATTGACCACAGACTGCAGAACAGGAAGGCCGATCGTTCCAAGTTTGATGCTCGAGTATTTTCCAAACCACCAACTCCTACCACAGGAGTAGACTCCGGGGAACCCATGCAAATAGGGGGCCTGAAAGGACCACTAACACAAAAGGAGCGGGAAAGGAGAAAACAGCTGCAATTATGCCTCTATTGCAGAAACTCGGGGCACTTTCTTCGAGACTGTCCGGTGAAACCAGCCAAGAAGGCAGTAGGAGCTGCAGTTACCAGGGTCACAAACTCTGAGCAGGGAAACGACCTCGCCCGGCAAGAATAGAGGTCCTCTTGCCGAGCGTTAAAACCAGTTCAGTGACCTCGCATTTCGTGATACCTATGGTCCTCATTAGCCCTGAACATCCGGATCGATTACATGCGATTGAAGCTTACGTCGACAGCGGTGCCATCGGCAATTATGTGGATCATGAAATGGTTTTGAGGATGAATCTGACTCTTTGTCCAAAGGCTGTAAAGGACGTCATTACTACGGTGGATGGTACGGAGATAGCCTCCGGACCAGTAACGCATACCACCCAAGAAGTGACGCTAGTAAGTCAAGATGGACACCATGAGAAGATCGTGTTCGATGTGATCAAGGCCCCTCAGTTCCAGATTATTCTAGGAATTCCTTGGTTAGAGAAGCACAATCCTCAGATCGATTGGCGAGCAAGAACGGTTCAGTTTCCAGAATGTGTCTCTACTTGTCACCCTCGACCTGGTGTTGCACTGGCAGCAATTTCCTCGAAGGCTCCCCAGTTACCTCCTGAATACCTAGAATTCCAAGATGTTTTCCGGAAGGATCAGGCTAACTCTCTACCTCCTCATAGGTCTTATGACTGCCAGATAGACCTGATACCTGGATCTACTCCTCCTTGTAGTAGAATTTATGCCCTCACCGAGCCTGAGAATCTTCACCTCCGACAATACCTGGATCAATACCTAGCGAATGGGTTTATTCGTCCTTCCAAGTCCCCTGCTTCCTCAGCTTTGTTCTTCGTTCCAAAAAAAGAAGGGGACCTTAGAACTAGTATAGATTATCGCGCCCTGAACCAGATCACCGTTAAGAATAGATATCCGTTACCTTTGATCCCTGAACTCCTGGACCAAGTCAGAAAGCATGCATATATACAAAGCTGGATCTTAGAGGAGCCTACCACTTGGTACGAGTAAAAGAGGGCGATGAATGGAAGACGGCCTTCCGCACCAAGTATAGGCTATTTGAATATCAGGTCATGCCCTTCGGACTTTGCAATGCCCCGGCCGCCTTTCAATATTTTATGAACAATGTCCTCAGAGAGCTCATAGATGTGTGTGTTGTTGTTTACATTGACGACATCCTCGTTTATTCTTCATCGGAAACTGAACATCGGAAACACGTGAAAATGGTCCTCGAGAGATTGCGTCAACACAAACTTTTCGCTAAGTTGGAAAAATGTGTTTTCAACGTGACTGAAGTTGAATTCTTGGGATTCATACTATCACCTAGCGGAGTGCGTGTGGATTCAAAGAAGGTCGATGCAATTCTCAAATGGCCATCGCCATCCTCCGTAAAAGGTGTTCAAAGCATGTTAGGCTTCGCTAACTTTTACCGCAGGTTTATCCCCGAATTCTCTCGAATAGTCCAGCCCATCACCGCCTTGTTAAAGAAAAACAAACGTTTTGAATGGTCTACCGAGGCGGAACAAGCTTTCCAGAATTTGAAGACTAGATTTATCTCTGCACCGATCTTAAAACATCCTCGCCCAGAACTCCCCTACATCGTTGAAACTGATGCTTCGAGCCTTGCCATGGGGGCAGTTCTATCACAAAAGGACCCAGTAACCAATCAGTTGCATCCCGTGGCATTTTGGTCCCGCAAATTCTCGCCTCCTGAAATCAATTACACTATTACTGATAAGGAACTTCTAGCTATCAAGTCCGCCTTTAAGGCTTGGCGGCATTATCTTCTGGGGGCCCGACACACCGTTAGTGTGATTACAGATCACCGAAACCTGCAATATTTGAAAACCGCAAAAGCTCAATCCTCTAGGCAACTCCGTTGGGCACTATTCTTTGCCGAGTTTGACTTCATAATTACCTATCGACCTGGTACAAAAAACGGTAAAGCTGATGCCCTTTCTCGGATGGGAGTGGAAGAACATTTGATCAATCCTAAACCTGTACCTATCATTCCCGAACAAAGAATTCTAGGTGTAATCGCCACACAATCCATAGAGGAAGTTAAGGATAAAGCCAGGCTACTGGTAACTCCAGCAGACATACAGAATTGGCATCTGCAGGGAAAGGACTTTACGGTGAAGGACAACCTATTATATTTCCAAGAACGGTTATACCTGCCCAGCACAGATTTACAGAAAAAGGTAATCTCTTGTTATCACGATTCTTTAATGGAAGGACATATCGGTATGACCAAGACCTCGGAAAAGATCAAGCGCTACTTCTGGTGGCCGTCTTGGAAAAAAGATATCAGAGACTTTATAATGTCCTGTGGAGTATGCGCCCAAAACAAGAGTCAAAAGGAAAAACCAGCCGGCCTCTTACGCCCTATTGACATCCCGCCTCGCCCTTGGAATACGCTTTCTATGGACTTCATCACCGATCTACCTCCATGCTCCGGATACAATACGATCCTAGTAATCGTGGACCTATTCTCCAAGATGGCGCATTTCATTCCACTCAAAGGCTAACCAACAGCAGCAACTCTGGCCCAAGAATTTCTAAAAAAACATCGTCCGACTGCACGGTTTTCCTTCAGTTCTAATTTCGGATCGAGGTAGTCAATTTATTTCTCATTTTTGGCGAAGTTGCTGTCGGTCGGCTCAAATTGATGTGAGACTTTCGACCAGCCACCACCCTCAAACCGACGGACAAACCGAGAGGACCAATCAAACTCTGGAACAGTATTTGCGCTGCATGCTACAACAAACTGAAAAAACTTGGAAAGATATCCTTTGGATAGCCGAATATGCCTACAATAACTCTGTCCACTCGGGAAATGGGAAGACCCCGTTTTTTCTTTTATACGGTAGTCACCCTCGAACCTCGGAGTTTGATCCACTCCAAGATCTTGGAACACCAGCAGTAGACCACCTGCATTCTACAATCACCCAAGCCTTTAAGGAAGCCATTTCTCACCTTCAAAGGGCTAAAGAACAATACAAGAAAGGAGCAGACCAACATCGGAAGGAAGCCCCCCAATATCAAGTAGGAGATCAAGTCTGGTTATCCACCAAATATCTACCTCTAAAAGGACCAGGCACATGCAACCCAAGATACCTTGGTCCCTATTCCATCACTACCATAGTAAATCCAGTAGCGGTCAAGTTGGACTTGAAGATACATCCGGTCTTCCACGTCTCTCTATTAAAACCCGTGCAACCTCAAACCCGACTAACTACATCTCCAAAACCTATTCTAGTTGATGGAGAACTCGAGTTTGAAGTCAAAAGCATCCTGGATTCCAAGATCTCCAAATCTAAACTATTTTACCTGATTGACTGGAAAGGCTACGGTCCCCAAGAAAGATCCTGGGAACCTGCAGAATATGTCCACGCGCCTCGTCTAATCAAAAGATTTCATCGAACATTTCCTAACAAGCCCAAACCCCCGGAGAAGCCCGGTTTGGGAGGGGCCTTGAGGGGGGGTGCTGTCATGATCTCTGCTTCCAAAAGATCAGGACTTGCCCGACTCCCTTGGAAGCAGACCCATAACCCCGGTTCCGAGTGCCAGCCAGTCCCAATTGGGACCTTTTGGACCCTGTCCTGGCGCCAGTGGCACCAGGCTCATAAAGATGCCCAGTCCCAGCGCTGGAAGCGCCGGGCTCATAATGCTTGGGTGGACTTACCTGCAGCAGACCATGCTGCTTACTTACCTGCCAGTTGAACCCCTGATCCTCTTCTGTTTGGGACTACTTTTCCTGTTGGGTGGGGCAGGAGCCACTCCCTAGGTTCAGAACACTGGAACTCTTCTGGAAAGCAGGAACTCTTTTCTTACCTAGGCGTGGCTGTGGAAGGAGACACCTAAGCACTACAGGAGGCTATTTAAACCACACCCGATTGATGAATCTTGCTTTGTGTTATTCTGCATTCTTTGCAGCAGAACGCTCATCGTGTCTTCTGCTTCTGATCCTGGGCCTAAGGGAACAAAGGCTTACCATCCTGGAATCCAGTCTTCAGCAGCACCTGTAAAGACAAAGAAAGAACAGGTTAGCACTACGGTATTCAGTGGCAGCGCATCTCTTACCTGGTCCATCGGCTGTCACCAACGCTTCGCGCTGCATTCCGGCATCTGAAAGACAAAGGCTTACCTACTCTTCGCATGCTCCAGAGGTCTTCGCACTGCATTCCGGCATCTGAAAGACAAAAGCTTACCAGCTCTTCGCACGCTCCGGAGGCCTTCGGCGCTGCATCCCGCAGCTGAAAGACAAAAGAAGGTGCGTTTAAAGACATTGGGCAACTTGATTACTCACGTGCCATTACTCCTCCCCACGCCGAATCCAGTGGGTATTCCAGCACCCTTCAGCTTCTCTAAAGCTCCGAACTTGTACCTGCAAGATAAAAGGGACAGTTAGTGCGCATCGTGAAGCAGGCTACAAGCGCTTACTTACGTGCTTCCAGGCGCTTCTATTCCTCACGCGGGTTCGATCCTCAACTCTCATCAGCCCGCCATCCGCCATCGCCGGAACCCTGCAAAACAAGAGATCTCATTACAAAAGACTTTTAAGACATTTGAAGTGCCCAGAACTTACCGTTCGTGCAGTTAACGACGGACAGCAGTCCTCTGAGGTCAAGAGGCCTGCACCCTTATCCAGTGAAGAAACTGGTTACGGCACCCTGCCCCGAGGCAGATGGAGAGCTCGGCGTTCACTTACCTAAGGTGAGGGCGTTAACCTTTGGGGTTCTACAGGAGAAGAGAAAGGGAAGAGGAGAGAGGCACCCAATAACCCCAGTTCATTAATCCCATATTTTCTATCTGCAGACATCTTACTCTTCGAGTCAGACATACAGTGCACATAGGTCCAGCCCAAAGAGCCAACCGTGTGTTACACATCACCTTTGAAGATACGGCATTCACCCAGTCAAGACCGGCGCCTCTGCGGGAATCAGGTGAGCGTTACAAAAGTACCCGGAACGGGCCGGAACGCTACCCTAATATATAAAACGGCAGCGAAACTCACCTGAAAATGATGCAAGCACACATGAAGAACATTTTGAAATGAGAAAGGTGCACCAATATGCTGTCATTAACCCATTACTGCCCAAAAATCTACATTTTATCACGAAAAAGTACCCGGAACGCTACCCTAATATATAAAACGGCAGCGAAACTCACCTGAAAATGATGCAAGCACACATGAAGAACATTTTGAAATGAGAAAGGTGGACCAATATGCTGTCATTAACCCATTACTGCCCAAAATCTACATTTCATCACGAAAAAGTACCCGGAACGGGCCAGAACGCTAACCTAAAATATAAAGTGGCAGCGAAACTCACCTGAAAATGATGCAAACACACATGAAGAACATTTGGAAATGAGAAAGGTGCACCAATATGCTGTCATTAACCCATTACTGCCCAAAATCTACATTTTATCGCGAAAAAAAGTACCCGAAACGGGCCGGAACGCTACCCTAAAATATAAAACAGCAGCGAAACTCACCTGAAAAGGATGCAAGCACACATGAAGAACATTTGGAAATGAGAAAGGTGTACCAATATGCTGTCATTAACCCAATACTGCCCAAAATCTACATTTTATCACGAAAAAGTACCCGCAACGGGCCGGAACGCTGCCCTCAAATATAAAATGGCAGCGAAACTCACCTGAAAATGATGCAAACACACATGAAGAACATTTTGAAATGAGAAAGGTGCACCAATATGCTGTCATTAACCCATTACTGCCCAAAATCTACATTTTATCACAAAAAAGTACCCGGAACGGGCCGGAACGCTACCCTAAAATATAAAATGGCAGCGAAACTCACCTGAAAATGATGCAAACACACATGGAGAACATTTTGAAATGAGAAAGGTGCACCAATATGCTGTCATTAACCCATTACTGCCCAAAACCTACATTTTATCACGAAAAAGTACCCTGAACGGGTCGGAACGCTACCCTAATATATAAGACGGCAGCGAAACTCACCTGAAAAGGATGCAAGCACACATGAAGAACATTTTGAAATGAGAAAGGTGGACCAATATGCTGTCATTAACCCATTACTCACAAACATCGTCTATAGTGATTTATCTGCCAGTACCTGGATATATGGAGTAGAACTTGTCAGTTAAAGGTATGAGGGTATGCTGTATGGTAGAAGAGCACAGTCTTATCACAGAAGCATTAGCCGATGGCTGTTCAAGCAAGGCTGCCCTGGAGTTCTTCAGGATGAGGGACACGTGATTCGCTCATGGCCCAATCCAGGAGTTGCAGGCGGACCAGGGTGTGCAGGGGTGAAGGTCAGGGAGGGACTGGGAAAGGACCAAACAAGCAAAAAAACACTAAGACGAAATGAAAGTGGAGGGATGGGGGACAGTAAGAGGAAACACAAGAGCAGGGGCACTCACCAGCAGTGTCTGGTAGGGCTGCGCAAGTGGAATCAAGTGGGTGAGGGGAGCACATGCAAAGGAGAAGACTCTCCGCTCTTCGCTACCTGTTGGGACAAGTGACTCGCTCAGTATAACTTGGCTAGTGCTGTGGATATGCTTATGTTTATATACATTCCACTGCACAAGTGGAAGGCACAGGCAGAGGAGTGCAACTTTGTGTGACAAGTTTGTAAGATGGGGCATTGGGTATGACTGCAATGAATACCCAAATTCAGCAATGGCACTAAGTACAATTCACCAGTGTCACTTACCACCCTCAGTGTAATAAATCAGCAAAGGCGAGAGACATTAGTACTTGTATGTTAGCATAGATTTTATAACATTTAACCAAATGTAAATACATGAAATAACATTGTAAATGAGATACTATAACATGGTTTCAAGCTACCAATAAGACATGTATGGATGAGCTCTCTTTCACAATATATGCCATCCCTTTCTTCAAACTCTTGACCAAGCCACCTGAGAGCCTTGGGAGATCATCTCACTTGTAGGATGTCAGTAAAACCAGCCTTCTATTCCTGTTAATCTAGCACACGAGACAAGCAGATTGTGTTGCCTGAACCAGCTGCATCTGGCAAATGTTGTGCTAACAAGTCACATAAAACTTAACATAAAATGTCTTTCAAAGGTTGTCCATAAACTTTGATGCAGTGTGAGTGTCATATTTTATTGGTCTTTTGGTAGACATCTGTGTGTATTTGAAGAGATTTATTCTGTTTTTTCAAATACATAGTGCTTCCCTAAATGCACTTCGGACATTTGTACAGACCACTAGGGAAATGAGCTAGGTCAAGGCAAGACAAATGATACCAGTCCTGGCATAGTCCCTGGCAGAGTATCATTTTTGATTTTGTTGGTTTTTTACAGAGTTTACCCATGAAACAGAGGAACCAAGTTGCTGTGTAATAGTCATCTAATGCTGTAGATAAGAATTCAACAGTGGATGTTGCCTCTTTTGGAGGATTCCTTGAAAAAGGTGTATTAAAACCTTTCTTAATATTCTGCTTAATCTTTTTTTTTGCTCTGCAATATTTTTGTTTCTTCAACTGTGATTTTGGGAGAAAGGATTTTCCACTAATTAATTCCATAGCTATCCACTGCCGCACAGCTGTCATGTCTGCAGGGAATGGTACACGTGACCCACTACACAATGTATGTGCAAATAAGCAGAGAAATAGTCCACAACTGGATGAATCATGCTGAGCTGGTACATCATGAGGAGCATGGATTGTCCACTTAGACCAGTCAATTGTGGATGCCACCTGCATGTCCATGAATGTTTGTAGTATGTTTATGTACTTTGTCTAGAGGGTTTTATTGGAGTCTAAATATAGAATAATCTTCCACTTCATGAACACCAGCATAAGTACCCAGTGAGTATTTTGCACATTTGTGGGGATGATCCAGATGTCCTTTGCCATAATATCTGATTTGATGCCAAACTCGTGAACACTTGAAGAGTATCCACGTAAGTCAATGGAATGAATTATGAATGGACTGAAAACACTCACACGTACATCACATTCAGTTTTAGAGAAGCTCTAGTAAGCAAGAAGCCTTCAATGACTGTGTCAACCAGCCAGTTATCACCTAAGAGAGATTTCATGTCTTCAACATTGATGTAAATATTTTGAACTAGGACACTCTGCATGCGTGGATAATCTGGTATTAAGTCCCATGGAAGGGGCACCGTTTTATTTGTTTGTTTAGGTGAGCCTGACCGCTGCGGTACACCTAGATCATACTCGTCTACCAGAAAAGAGGAAAAATGTTCTTTCTTGGGAACATTCTCATATGGGTTCAATTGTTTAGTATGTTTATTTTTTGCTTTAATGTCTTCCTGAGTGTCATCAAATTTAGTTTCACTCATCAGAATAGAATCCATTGCGGCTACAGTCTGCAGCTCATCTTTCTGTCTAATTCTTTTCCTTCCAGATTTGCCTTTTCTGACATTCATCCCGAGCTTTTTCAGAGAATACACTATTCTTTTCTTACTTGAACTCTTACAAATTGACTTCTGTGCAGCCAGAATGTGGTAGCATGTTCGTGAACTGTTGCAAGAGCATGTTTCAACTGGGAATAACTTTACCACATACTTTTTGTCTCGTAATCCGGTAACTATGAAACATCCAGACTGTGCCTGAAGAAATACTCGGTTTTGCTTAACTATCAAGTCTGCTAGGCCTTCCATTGCATTTGATTTGCGCTCATCACCTTTTGATATTGTTACAGGTTCTTCCTCATAGTGACCCTTCTTTATAAAGTCCACTATCTTTTCCACAGGTATGTAATCAAATGGGAATTCAATATCACCAGAATTAAGTTTTTTGCCAGCATGCCTGTTTGACAGGTGATAATTCCCCATACCACACTGTCCTCTCAACACTTCCTTTAGATAAAATGTTTGCAAAAAGTAGATTGCCAATACCATTTCATCCATGTGAACCTCTTTGTGCTTAGTCAGTCTTTTCATCACTGCATTCATGCTTTCTGACACATTAGTTGTAACTCCACTGGTTTTCCTATAAATGCCAACTGTTTCCAAGACCCATCTGCCTGCCTTTGTCAAGATGTCTTTGCTCAGTTTTTCCTCAAAATATTTCACAAAAGAAGCACTCCATGTGGCCCTTAGTTTTTCCAACAATGTTAGAAAGTCTTCTTCAGTTTTGCAGTCTAAGAGCTGTAGAATATTATTGGTGTACACTTTTCTGTCTGCTTTTCCTCCTTCATGACCTGAAACCCAGAATTCCACGTCTTTCAGTATGTGGTTCCAACAAACCACATGCTTGCATCTTGGAATAATATTCTCTACAGATTTCACAATAGCAGCTTCTCTGTCTGTTACTATAGTAATGGAACTCTGGTTAATTTGAGGCATACGCTTTGCTACAAAAGAAAAAAATGTTTCATAGACAATCGTTGTGCGTTTATCATGAATCAGTACAAAGGCAGGGATTGCAGGATTTTCCTCAAACAATGAACATTGAAATATTAGTGGAGAGAGGTAGAAATCACCTAATTGAAATGTTGTGTCATATGAAATTAGGGTTCTTGAATTCAACTTCATCACTTCCTCAAAAATATTGATAATGTCTGGAAGAGCCAAAGTTACAATAAGTTTGGGAACCAGAGAGTAATGGCATACAAACCCTTCCAGTGCATAGTGAAGCTCGAAGATGTTATATAAATCATCATGACTGATACTACATTTCTGTTTCCCATACTTAAGTTTATTTTTTATTTGCTCTGTATTTTTCGGCACTGTAACTCTCATGTGGGTAGGGGAAGCATCGCATTCTGCAATTATTTTCTGGTAAATTGAAGTTGGACCTAAATCTTTATTTTCAGCAATTTCTATCAGCACAGATGGCATTGTGCGAACATGAGCTCTTAAGGGGTATTTTCTCATATTTCCATAAGGCATGCATGGCTCAGGTGTTTTGTCTTCACCTAGATAATGGACAATCACTTTTTCAACACTTCCATCAAGAACTTCATAGCCATATCTGTAAAATGTAACTTCCTCTCTACCAATTAATCTTTGGAAGTAGGTCTTCCACACCAGAGGACTGGCCCTAGGCAGAGCATGCATTCCTTTCTGAATCTATGTATACTGATCACATCTCCAATCATCTTTTCTATGCTTTTGTCCTTCATAAATGTATAGGAACACCTGACCATTTTCTGGATTAGTTGCCGGAAGTGTGGAAATATTGCCTTTTAGGTGATGCCTTAAAATGTTGAATACTTCTTGTGGTGAAAGCGGCATTTGTTTGTTCATATAAACTATGCTGCACATTCTGGAGGATAAAGTAAAAATATGAATTAAATTAAAAATGAACACTGTTTCCCTCACACCCTAAGATCATTACAAATACGCAGGCAGTGGGTTTGTTACTCAAGAAGGGACACAGTGATAAGGGATGATGTCGGGACATAGTGATAAAGGAAGCATGTCTGGATTTAGTAGCCTATTCTGATGGAGGTGTAATTATGCTAGAGGTGTAATTCATGGGTGAATTCCCCATTCGGAATGTACACCTGTTTTTTACACCCGTTTCCTATCTTAATAATGGGCCTATTCTGCTAGAGGTGTAATATCCCCATGGGGTTGTTCCACCTCTAGCAGAATAGGTCCCATTATAAAGATAGAAAACTGGTGTAAAAAGCAAATGTACATTCCGAATCAGGAATTCACTCATGAATTACAACCCAGGCAGAATATGGCCCTAAGGGCCATGGATGTGTTACACCTCTAGCAGAATTGGGCCCTAAATTCCACACTATATCATAAAATGGATCTCTATGTGCTGATAACCAGTAACCTGTGTGTATCAATGGGGTAAACACCATGGGCCTCATTACGACCTAGGCGGAGGACCATGGTGCTATTAGCACCATGGTCCATGCCGGTGTCCGCCATGGCGGAATGGGGAATTACCACCCCATTCCGAGGTTGGTGGGGCGATAATTCCCCATGCTGCCATGGCCCTTCCCCATTCCCATTTTTGACCCATAGGGCTCAATGGGAATGGGGAAGGCGCTAATTACAGTACCGCAAATTGCGGTACCGTAATTAGCACCAAGGTCCCTTTGCGGGTGCCTACTTTAACGGCTGGAAAAACCAGCCGTTAAGGTCGGGTCCCGCAAAGGGACCTCGTAATTAGGCGCTAAGTGTTTAACGGCGCCGCAGCCTTTTACGGCGCCGTTAAACACTTAGCGCCAGGGTCGTAATGAGGCCCCATATCTTCATCAGCCTCACTAGAAGCCCTTCACACTGATTCCTCTAACTTTCCCTACTCTTACTGATTATCCTAAAAAGATGGCAGAATGGGTAGCAGGATGGCAGGATGGGAGGTCTTATGATCAGTAAAGACACGCCATCCACCTCTCTCCCCAATTACTTAATCTCATTTTCTTTTGAGTATGTTTGTATTCAGCTCCTTGCTCCACCTCCTCTTGCATAATTCTCATCTATTGACCTCTTTGAGTCTTCAATCTCTCTTTTCCAATGACTTAGACCTCTTAATCAAATCTCTGACACTGAACACCTGTCAATTCAACCTGCCGTAAACATGACTACAGCCACTGTCTTCACCTTGACTCCTCATACTCTGACCATTTTCTGGTCACCCTCCACAATCAGTCGGCCCAATTTTTCTGAAACTCACTGGACTAAATATCTCCTCATCTGAATAAAGTCAGGCCCTTCCTTTAGGTGCTCTTTCCATCTGTTACCAACTCCAGTGAGAAGGCCTTCCCAGATTTTAACCTAGCACTAGTGCTCTCGTTGAGTACCATTATCCCTCTTGCCTGTGCATTGAACCTTGGATTTCCCCAACCATCCAGCATCTCAGAACCTATTGTGAGGGGTAAGAAATGTGAGGCCGACAACTTTGTAAAGAGTTTTCAACTCTAGCATTGTATTAAATAAAAAGGTAGGATAAACGCCACTCTATCCCTACCCTGACAAGGATTTTCCTGCCTAGAATAAACTAAAGAAAATACTCTTACAAAAGGATATCTGTCCCTCACACTTGTATACTCAATAAATCAATAAGGAAATGTATGGCAGTTTAATCCAACAATTATATATAACATAAAACCACATCACAATGTGGCCACTGCCTCTTCTCATAACCTGGGTTAATTCCCCTTCCCCAGGTTTGAGCAAGGATTTGCTCCACAGTTCAAAAGAAATCAGGACATTCTGTTTTGCCACAAGGTTCCAACACAGTTCTTTCGGATTCAAAACTTGATAATAAAAAGTTCAGTTGTATCAACAATGTACGAAAAGAAGTGATAGGTTCCAACTTCTCCTGGAGTAAGAACAGGATTTAAATTCATCTCCTTCAAGTAAACAAACACTGTCTTTTTCAGGATGATATGCCATTGTGTCGGGAGGATAGCTCTGGGGCAACGTGCTCGCCTTGGTAGCAAGACGACGCAGAGCAACACAGGTTCGATGCCCGGGTCCGCGCTTAGAAATCTCTGGGTATTAAGCATGTTATAAATAAACAATTACAATTGTAGGTTCATGAACAGACCCATTCCTTAGGTAACACCTTGGACCTGATTTTCTCAGCAGATGCTGAGATCACTCTTTTTGTGGCCTTTCAAATCCTGTGGTCTGATCATTTCTTTGTTCCCTTCCCCTGGGGCATTAAGGGCCCGCCATCTGCTCCACCAGCCAAATTAGTCCAGCGGCGTGGATGGCGCTCAGTATCTAAATCTGATATGACCTCTTTGATACTTGCCCGACTTTCAGGGCTGTCCCCTGTGGACATGAATTCTTTAACTAGTACTCTGACCGCAGTTGCAGGCAGCCTTGCTCAGCTCAAGACATCTAGGCTATCTTCACGCCCCTCTCAGCAGTGGTTCATGGACAAGCTGCGTGCCCTTCGCCTACAATGCAGGCAGATGGAGCAAAAGTGGAGGCACTCTTATACCCCCAGGAAAAAGTTTGCCTTGTCTCTGGTCACCTCCCAGTATCACCTAGCCATTTCATGTGCCAAACGTGTCTATGTTGCATCTATTATTGAAACTTCTGTGAATCACCCCAGGGAGTTGTTCAAAGTGGTTCGTAATCTCTCTACTAGCTTACCGGTTCCTCTTCCCTCCTCTCAGGCCCTCTGTAATTCCTTGTCCACATGTTTTATGGATGAAATCATTTCTATTCAATCGAATATTGCTGTTACTCACCTTCCTTCTGAGGCTGATATTTACATGATATGATATTTTATTTGTATTGCGCCAATACACAATTGTTTCAGAGCGCAACGAGGCAAGGGAGGGGAAACAAGGGAGGACAGAACAACGATCTTACTAGGCCCAGTGACATTAAGAACGTGCGAGTGCAGGGGAGAGGGAAGGGGGAAGTGCGAGGGGCAGGGGAAGAGTGGAAAGTGCTGAACACGTGATAGAACAACAGGTAGTGTGCCCAGTAGGTGGTAAGTGCGAAAATAAGGTGTAAGCAACGGGTGTATTATAAGTGCTCGAAGGGGACTGTAGAGTAGCAGATACAGACCCAAGTGCAAGGGTTGTCAGGAGGCAGTGCGGGTGTGTGGCTGGGAGGGCAGGGATCTGGGCCCGATATCAAAGGGTAACCAGGTGCCCGGTACCAAAGCAGACAGTTTAGCAGGGGAGAGGAAGAGCGAAGGCAGAAGCAAAGAGGAAGGTCTTGAGGTGCTTCCGGAACCGGAGATGGTTCTCCTCAAGTTTCAGAGAGGCTGGGAGGAAGTTCCAGATGTATGCCCCAGCAGAGGAAAGGGATCTACCCCCAACTTGTTGCTTGGAGAAGCGACTGATCCTGAGGGAGTTGGAGGTGAAGGAGCGAAAGCTCAAGTAGGAAGGTATTTACAGAGGGAGAGTTCAAGGTATTGCGGAACCAGGCACCAGAAAGCCTTGTGGACAATGCAAAGGGTCTTGAATTTAATCCTTGCAGACGCTGGGAGCCAATGAAGGGATTTCAGTGCTGGAGAGATACAATCGCAGGGCTTGAGGCCAAGGACAAGTCTCACAGTCCTGTTCTGGATGAGCTGCAGAGGGCTGAGTGGTTGCAGGCAGATTGACAAAGAGGCTGTTGCAATAGTCCAGCCTAGAGAGAACCAGAGCTCTGGAAACAGTGAGCTAATGGGGGAAGGAGAGGCAAAGAAGAATACCTCTGAGGAGGTGCAGTTGGTAGGTAGACTTTTTTTGAGACGTCAGAGATGTGTGGAGAAAAGGAAAGCGTGGAGTCGAAGATGACCCAGAGGTTCTTAGCCTCGCAAGTGGGAGCAGGGAGAGGGCCAAGGAAGGCCGGCCAGAGAGTGACAGGAAAGGAAGGTGCAGGTGTGCCGATGAGGAGGATCTCTGTCTTACTGGCATTAAGGAAGAGGTTGTTGGCGGCGCACCACACCTGGATTGCAGACACACAGTCAGAGATGAGAGAGGGAGAAGAGGTGGCAGAGGGGAGCCTGAAAACAAGTTGGTTGTCATCCACATAGCACTGAAAGTTTCAGCAGAGAGCAGGAATGCAGTGGGCTAGCGGTGCCAGGTATTGGTTGAAAAGCCAAGGAGAGAGGTTAGACCCCTGGGGAACGCCACAGGTAGAAAGTGAGATAGAGGAAAGGAAGGACCCAAGTTGGACCTAGGAGGGTCGGTTGGAGAGAAAGGGTGTCAGCCAGGCCAGGGCCTGATCAGTGATACCAAGCTTATCACGGAGGCGATTGAGCAGGATGACATGGTTGACCATGTGAAAGGCAGAAGAAAGATCAAGTAGGATGAGGACAGATGGGATATTAGAATGAAGGGTGGAGAGCAGGTCTTCACGGATGTTCAGGAGAGCACTTTCCATGCTTCTGGCAGCTCTGAAGCCAGACTGATGGTCATGGAGACAACCAACAGAATCGGAGTGAAGATTAAGCTGGGAGATGGCCAGCTTTTCCAGGGGTTTGCCCAGGAAAGGAGTGATAGAGATCGGGTGATAGTTAGCTGGGTAATAGGGGTCGGCTATGGGTTTCTTGGGAAGAGGGTGCACAGGAGAGTGCTTCAGAGGGGAGGGGAAGGCTACAGAGGCGAAGGAGTGGTTGCAGAAGTTGGCCAGAGCAGGAGCAAGGGTGTCGATGCGGTCCTTGATGGTTTTGGATGAACAGGAAATAACCTGCTTTGACGATACTTTCATAGATTGGACTTTCTGGAAATCTCTTCAAGGGAGAACAGAGGAAAACATGAGAAAGAAGGAGGAGAGGCGGCTGCAGGGGGGCCAAAGGTAGCAGAGAGAGAAGCGGGAGGAGGAGGAGAGGACGAGAGGGTGGACAGGATGTCCTGGGTTTTAAGATGAAATGAAAGGCAAAGGCCATGCAGATGGCCTCGGAGGCGACAGGAGAGGTAAAGACTGCAGCAGGGTTGGCCAGCTCCTTGCAGATTTTAAAGAGTACGGCCAAGCTGTTAGATGCCACAAAGATGCAGGCTCCCTTCTTAGTGCGGACAAGGAGCTGGTATTGCCTTTGTAGCAGGCGCAGGCCAGTTTGTCAGAGGATGCACAAGAAGCCGTCCATTTCCTCTCAGCCACCCTACACTTGCGTTTAAGGGTAACTAGGTCAGAGCCATACCAAGAGTTGCACTTGGTTTTGGGCTTCAAGCGGATGTTCATGACAGGGGCAAGAACATCAAGAGTATCAGAGATAGAAGAGAAGAGCATGGAAAGGGCTGTGTCAGGATGTGAGTCAGCCAGAGGAGGAGGAGGGGGAGAGAAAGTGGAAGTGGAAGCCTCAACTGACACACTTCATGGGTCGGATGACCGAGAAGGTACATGGCAGTGTTGGAGTTGGCTTGGCCTGATGGGTAGAGAGGGAGAGATGGGAGGAAATGAGAGAGTGATCACTCCAGGAGAGAGGAGTGGTCAGAGGGATAGAGAGGGGGAGGTCTGAAGAGATCAGAGCATCCAGAGTGGGCCCAGCAGAGTGAGTTGGGCCAGAGGGGAGAATAGAAAGAGAGAGAGAGTCACAGAGGTCGCGAAAGCATCCAGATGGATGTTGAAGTCTCCAAGAACGAGGAGTTGAGTAGTTAAGGCCAGGAGGGAGGAAGTGAGGTCCGCCCACTCAAAGAGGAAGGAGGTGATTTGACCAGGTGGCTGATAGATAGTAGCCATGGTAAGTGAGTGGCAAGGAGAGAGAGAAAGCCTCAGACAAGGCATTTGAAAGAGGAGTAGGCCTGCATAGGAATGACAGAGGCAGGAATCCACTCTGGGAAGATCAAGGCTACACCCCCTCCAGAACGGTTGGATCTGGGCACGGAGAGGATCTTACAGTCATCGGGAGGAGAGTGTCAAAGCTTGTGACAATTGTGACAATTGTGTCGTCTCGCTTGTAAGGCGAGCACGTTGCCCCTGAGCTATCCTCCCGAAATCTTGAGCAATGGTTGTTATATTGGTATTGCCGGGTTTTTAAATACTCTTTTGCTTGGTATTGTTTGTATGCTTTTGTTTGGACTAAAGCTTCACCACAGGGATTTTGGCCCTTCCACCAACTCACATGCTTGCTTGCACAGTCACTTTGGTTTAATAAGTAAAACATTTGTTGGTTTTGTACGGTTCAGTATTCAGAATTGTAATCACTGCTTCTCTCACTCACACGCGAGTGAAACTGCCTGCCGTGGATAGTGTCAGAGCGATCCGGAGTCACTTGCAAGCTGTGAACTCACAAGGTAAGTCGCTCAATCTAGCTCCGCTTGGTGTTCGCAGGTCTTCTGTCATTGTGGCTCCTCGCGGTCAGGCAAACAGCCTCGTCTGGTCCACCTCCGCTCACGCCACTCGAAATTGGAGCTTCCTCCACTCGGCAGAGGCTCAGGTGCAACCCAGCCACCTAAAGCCTTTAACGAGGGTACACTTCCCTTGCTACTTCCTCTTCCTGCTGCGCAACCTCTGCACAACAAGCCTTCAATGGGCAAGCGTCCCGTTCTTACGCTTCCCACTGCGCAACCTCTGCAACAGGAATAGCTTGAGGCAAAGACCCTCACAGGACTTGACACCGCTCTTGGCTGCACAATGGTCCCGGCATCTTCTCTCGTGCCAGCTTCACTTTCCTCTGCAGCCTGCACTGCTTTCTCCTCTCCTGCTGCTCCTGCTGTTCATGTTCTCCCTCTTCCTGCACCTGAGGGGGCTTTTTATGCCTCTCAGTCTCCCTCAGGTGTAGGTCGTTTACACTAATTAGCTGATTGCTCCCACAGCAATATTCCTCTGCATCCCTTTTCCTCGTCCCAGTACTGAAGAATTATGGGACTTGAAGACCCTGCCAACCAAGTTAGTTTTCCTAACTTCTTCTACCTTACAATAAGCCATTCCAAGATTGGGGGTTCAGAGAAAATTAAACAAGGGAGTTTCTCCTTCCTCCTGGCCTGCTCCTACCCCATGTGATCCTCCTGCAGAACACCACCCACAGGGTTGGGATCAGGAAGCATCTGCCTTCCCCTGGCCACACGAGAAGGGTCCCAGGTCAAGATTCTGGGGGAATCACTACTGATTCATCATACTATATGGACATCCATCGCTGCTGTAAAATCCTTTCCCAGGTTCTTTTTGTCGCCTACAAGGAATCACTCCCCATACTCTGTTACATCCTGCACTCTGTCACATCACACTGCTACACCAACCTCATCTCTTCTCTCCATTTTTACCGTCACAAACTATCCAGGACCATCAGTTTTTACCCTTCTTCCCCCGACCTCTCTTCATTCTTTCGTCTCTCACTACAAAAGGGTTAAAAATCTGTGATCTCACTAGCCTCCTTTCCCTCCCACCCCTCAGTACCTTCTCTCCACTATCCCCCATTCACTCAGATTTTTTCTACACTTCCCATCCTCTGCTCTGCCAACCCTTCCTGTGCGCCCACAGACCCCTTCGTACCCCAGACCTGGAGCCCCAATCAATGCCTGCGGGCCTTCGCCACCATATTTAAATAAATAAATAAACTTTAAATACATAAAATCCCCTCAACCGTCCTACCAATGAAATGCTAGAAAAACATCACAACTGAAAACACGTCACCATCCACAACGTTGACCAAACAGCAGGAATTCACACAAGGGACCGGCCTCAAACCCCACGGAACGACTGCTGACTACCCATCTCAACCAAACAAAACCACTTTATCACCTAACCAAACCAACACTGAGGCTGCTCGACAGACAAGCAACACTACACCACCGCAAATAGATGGCACATGAAAATGCACCACCAGTGCCCCAACAAGGAGCACCCCAACCACAAGAACAACACATAGGTTGAGACCACCACATTCAAGGTGTGGGAGCGACACCCCCACAAAGGGTACTGGGGTCCCCCCAACACACAATGGCAAAGCACACTTGACCAAATGGCAAAAAAACATGTGAGTGCGGGGTCCACCTCCACAGAAACAAACTAATGAGGTAAACTACACTCAACAACATTTCTCCAGCCACAACCATGAACGCAAATGGCACGGGCACATAATACCTCCCCAAAGTGCTGTGGTGTGCCATGTGCTGGCAGCTAGCAGCCCAGGTGGCTGGCACTACCCTGCCAAACAAAACACAAACAAAACTGTCCAACCCCACAAGGTGGTTTGCCAGGCCACCCAGTGAGCACAACACACACCACATACACAAGTAACCCCCAGTAAGTCCATGCCCTATTCTCACGTCCATATTCTGACAGACCTGTGGAGGCAAAAGTTAAATCAACATGCAAGAACAAACCAAATTTCAACTTCCTTCAACTAACAGAGGACATGTCTTTACCAAAATACACCAGACACGTCCCAGATCCACCACAATCCAAAACGTACCAATGGACAACTTACACCCAAACAGGCTTCACTTCAAATAACACTGTTGATCAATATTCACGGTTCAGCATGGACAGCTCCCTGAAAAATGACAAAGCCCTGATCTAGCTTGTGGAAAACTGCCATATATTGACTTCTTGAATCACCCAGGTGAGCCCCACAACCAAGGCAAAAACCCCAGAGCTCTTCCCAGCGAACAGTCAATTCCTGCTTCCCAGAGACGCAGTCAGGATACAGCATAGTTCCATCCACACCATACCCGGAGCAGCTGTCAAGCTGGTACCTGTGACCCCGACCCCAACACACGTTGGGCCCAACCTCCATCACTGCCAACTTGACTGTTTCAGGTACCAGCTGTTCACTGAGCTGACTGTGCCCACATGGGTCTCCAAACACAGCACCCAGCTGTTCACTATGCTGACAGCACACACACGGCTCTCCTGAAACAACTCCCAGCTCCGGCTCGGATAGCATTCCATGCTGGGCGCCGCACTAGATGTTACCTGCCGCTTTTTCTTTTCAGCAGCATTACCATCAGGACACATCTCCTCCTCTGAGACTCAGTTCAAACCCTTAGAGGCGTGCAGCGGCAAACCGTTGTACAGTGTGTGATGCTGTCCATCCCCTTCAATGGCACATCATTCGACATCCTCAGCCATTAGCCACGTCACAACATCCTCTCTGATTGGCCGCTGAAGCCTCAATGCCATCATTCAAGCCCCAGCCTCCAAACTGCAAGGAGCTCTCAAACACTCTCTCAACATTCCAGAGGCAGGCATTCTACAAGCATTCCACAGCACCCAGGCTCACAACACAGGAACAGGGGAGAAAGCAAGACATAACACATTACACAGAGAAAACAATGAATCAGCTTTCTTCATGATGCACATCTAGGTTTCTCCTAGGAAGAGATGATATGTCTGATTTTTAAGGGCCCCTTCTTAGGGATTCAAGCTTCCTTGTTTGCATGAAATGTGTTTATAAGCTGCTGAGCCACCTTGAAGACCTTTTATGATCCTTGCTGTGACACATACGAGGCTGGGCCCTGTCCACTTGAAGACCTCTTTCCAACCAAGTAGTGAAAAGGCAGGGTGGTCCTACATTTGTCAAAGTTGCTGCAGCAGAGCTTTTCTATAAGAAATGATCTGGTCAGCATGAAGCAATCCATTGTTGCACTCTTATGCTCAAGGCTTGCAGAGAGAAAAAAAACATAAATCTGACCTGTATCTAAACTCAAGGTGATCAGCACAGACAAGATGAAGCTGCAACATTTAAGTGAAGAAGAAACATGTGAAATGTTACCACTTCCTGAAACAAGGATATGGAAGTGATAAAGGAAAACCTGACTATGAACACAACTAAACAGTTACTGCTCCCTCTAGTGTTCAGTAAGGTGTAGTCACCCTCCAGTAATATTTTGAAATATATAATTTCCCTTCATGTCAATCAAATCAAAAGTGTTACAATTCTACCTTTATGTGACTAGAGTATATTTAGGTAGATGAGGATTTTCTAGTACAATATAGATGTCATCACAAAGTCCCTCTTTGAGTTTACTTATTAGCTGCCTTTTTACTGAATTTTGGGCAGTAATGGGTTAATGAAAGCACATTGTTCAACCTTCCCCATTTCCAAAATGTTCTTCACGTGTGTTTGCATAATTTTCAGGTGAGTTTTGCTGCCGGTTTATATATTAGGGTACCGTTCCGGCCCGTTCCGGGTACTTTTTCGTGTGAAAATGTAGCTTTTGGGCAGCAATGGGTTAATGACAGCACATTGTTCAACCTTCCCCATTTCCAAAATGTTCTTCACGTGTGTTTGCATCATTTTCAGGTGAGTTTTGCTGCCGTTTTATATATTAGGGTACCGTTCCGGCCCGTTCCGGGTACTTTTTCATGTGAAAATGTAGATTTTGGGCTGTAATGGGTTAATGACAGCATATTGGTGCACCTTTCTCATTTCAAAATGTTCTTCATGTGTGTTTGCATCATTTTGAGGTGATTTTGGCTGCCTTTTTATATGTTAGGGTACCGTTCCGGCCCGTTCCGGGTACTTTTACGTGATAAAATGTAGATTTTGGGCAGTAATGGGTTAATGACAGCATATTGGAGCACCTTTCTCATTTCAAAATGTACTTCATGTGTGTTTGCATAATTTTCAGGTGATTTTTGCTGCCATTTTATATGTTAGGGTAGCGTTCCGGCCCGTTGCGGGTACTTTTTCGTGATAAAATGTAGATTTTGGGCAGTAATGGGTTAATGACAGCATATTGGTGCACCTTTCTCATTTCAACATGTTCTTCATGTGTGTTTGCATCATTTTCAGGTGAGTTTTGCTGCCGTTTTATATATTAGGGTAGCGTTCCGGCCCGTTCCGGGTACTTTTTCGTGTTAAAATGTAGATTTTGGGCAGTAATGGGTTAATGACAGCACATTGTTCATCCTTTGCCATTTCAAAATGTTCTTCATGTGTGTTTGCATCATTTTCAGGTGAGTTTTGCTGCCGTTTTATATATTAGGGTACCGTTCCGGCCCGTTCCGGGTACTTTTTCATGTGAAACTGTAGATTTTGGGCTGTAATGGGTTAATGACAGCATATTGGTGCACCTTTCTCATTTCAAAATGCTCTTCCTGTGTGTTTGCATCATTTTGAGGTGATTTTTGCTGCCATTTTATATGCTAGGGTACCGTTCCGGCCCGTTCCGGGTACTTTTTCGTGATAAAATGTAAATTTTGGGCAATAATGGGTTAATGACAGCATATTGGTGCACCTTTCTCATTTCAACATGTTCTTCATGTGTGTTTGCATCATTTTCAGGTGAGTTTTGCTGCCGTTTTATATATTAGGGTAGCGTTCCGGCCCGTTCCGGGTACTTTTTCGTGTTAATATGTAGATTTTGGGCAGCAATGGGTTAATGACAGCACATTGTTCATCCTTTGCCATTTCAAAATGTTCTTCATGTGTGTTTGCATCATTTTCAGGTGAATTTTGCTGCCGTTTTATATGTTAGGGTAGCGTTCCGGCCCGTTGCGGGTAATTTTTCGTGATAAAATGTAGATTTTGGGCAATAATGGATTAATGACAGCATATTGGTGCACCTTTCTCATTTCAACATGTTCTTCATGTGTATTTGCATCATTTTCAGGTGAGTTTTGCTGCCGTTTTATATATTAGGGTAGCGTTCCGGCCCGTTCCGGGTACTTTTTCTTGTGAAAATGTAGATTTTGGGCTGTAATGGGTTAATGACAGCATATTGGTGCACCTTTCTCATTTCAAAATGTTCTTCATGTGTGTTTGCATCATTTTGAGGTGAGTTTTGCTGCCGTTTTATATATTAGGGTACCGTTCCGGCCCGTTCCGGGTACTTTTTCATGTGAAAATGTAGATTTTGGGTTGTAATGGGTTAATGACAGCATATTGGTGCACCTTTCTCATTTCAAAATGTTCTTCATGTGTGTTTGCATCATTTTGAGGTGATTTTGTCTGCCTTTTTATATGTTAGGGTACCGTTCCGGGTACTTTTTCGTGATAAAATGTAGATTTTGGGCAGTAATGGGTTAATGACAGCATATTGGAGCACCTTTCTCATTTCAAAATATACTTCATGTGTGTTTGCATAATTTTCAGGTGATTTTTGCTGCCATTTTATATGTTAGGGTAGCGTTCCGGCCCGTTGCGGGTACTTTTTCGTGATAAAATGTAGATTTTGGGCAGTAATGGGTTAATGACAGCATATTGGTGCACCTTTCTCATTTCAACATGTTCTTCATGTGTATTTGCATCATTTTCAGGTGAGTTTTGCTGCCGTTTTATATATTAGGGTAGCGTTCCGGCCCGTTCCGGGTACTTTTTCATGTGAAAATGTAGATTTTGGGCTGTAATGGGTTAATGACAGCATATTGGTGCACCTTTCTCATTTCAAAATGTTCTTCATGTGTGTTTGCATCATTTTGAGGTGAGTTTTGCTGCCGTTTTATATATTAGGGTACCGTTCCGGCCCGTTCCGGGTACTTTTTCATGTGAAAATGTAGATTTTGGGCAATAATGGGTTAATGACAGCATATTGGAGCACCTTTCTCATTTCAAAATGTACTTCATGTGTGTTTGCATAATTTTCAGGTGATTTTTGCTGCCATTTTATATGTTAGGGTAGCGTTCCGGCCCGTTGCGGGTACTTTTTCGTGATAAAATGTAGATTTTGGGCAGTAATGGGTTAATGACAGCATATTGGTGCACCTTTCTCATTTTTAAATGTTCTTCATGTGTGTTTGCATCATTTTCAGGTGATTTTTGCTGCCATTTTATATGTTAGGGTACCGTTCCGGCCCGTTCCGGGTACTTTTTGTGATAAAATGTAAATTTTGGGCAATAATGGGTTCATGACAGCATATTGGTGCACCTTTCTCATTTCAACATGTTCTTCATGTGTGTTTGCATCATTTTCAGGTGAGTTTTGCTGCCGTTTTATATATTAGGGTAGCGTTCCGGCCCGTTCCGGGTACTTTTTCGTGTTAAAATGTAGATTTTGGGCAGTAATGGGTTAATGACAGCACATTGTTCATCCTTTGCCATTTCAAAATGTTCTTCATGTGTGTTTGCATCATTTTCAGGTGAGTTTTGCTGCCGTTTTATATATTAGGTTACCGTTCCGGCCCGTTCCGGGTACTTTTTCATGTGAAAATGTAGATTTTGGGCTGTAATGGGTTAATGACAGCATATTGGTTCACCTTTCTCATTTCAAAATGTTCTTCATGTGTGTTTGCATCATTTTCAGGTGATTTTTGCTGCCATTTTATATGTTAGGGTACCGTTCCGGCCCGTTCCGGGTACTTTTTCGTGATAAAATGTAGATTTTGGGCAGTAATGGGTTAATGACAGCATATTGGAGCACCTTTCTCATTTCAAAATGTTCTTCATGTGTGTTTGCATCATTTTCAGGTGATTTTTGCTGCCATTTTATATGTTAGGGTACCGTTCCGGCCCGTTCCGGGTACTTTTTCGTGATGAAATGTAAATTTTGGGCAATAATGGGTTCATGACAGCATATTGGTGCACCTTTCTCATTTCAACATGTTCTTCATGTGTGTTTGCATCATTTTCCGGTGAGTTTTGCTGCTGTTTTATATATTAGGGTAGCGTTCCGGCCCGTTCCGGGTACTTTTTCGTGTTAAAATGTAGATTTTGGGCAGTAATGGGTTAATGACAGCACATTGTTCATCCTTTGCCATTTCAAAATGTTCTTCATGTGTGTTTGCATCATTTTCAGGTGCTTTTTGCTGCCATTTTATATGTCAGGGTACCGTTCTGGCCCGTTCCGGGTTCTTTTTCGTCTGAAAATTTAGATTTTGGGCAGTAATGGGTTAATGACAGCACATTGTTCAACCTATCCCATTTCAAAAATGTTGTTCATGTGTGTTTGCATCGTTTTCAGGTGAGTTTTGCTGCCACTTTATATTTTAGGGTACCGTTCCGGCCTGTTCCGGGTTTTACACCGTTCCCTTGCTATTGCTGTGCAAGGGTAGCTGGAACGCCCTTGCTCATAATACCCTTTGGGGTGGAGGCATCGGCTGGAGAATCAATAACGGAGCAAGTGGGTGGGAACATCCGGCGCGGGGGACAGCAGCTTCGGGCTGAGCGGAGAAAGCAGCGTTCCTGGAAGGCAAAGTGAGTCGGCAGATCGGGAACACTGGAACACCGGTATGAAAGGTACGATGGGAGAGGGGAAGAGGGGCTCATAGGGAAACCACCGAAATAAGCCAAAATGAGACTCTCCCAGAAGGCCTAACCAAATTGAGTGGAAGGAAAGTAAAAGTCACAAACGATTAAGTTATCCTTGTTCTTACTCGCCCTCACTTAGGGTGGCAAATCAGCAGTGACACTTCTTAAGTTAATAAAAGTAAACCAAGGCAGAGATGAAATGAACGAGTGGTAGAGATTAAATTTACTCTCTTGCTTGTTGGTCTTCCCACTCCTCCTCGTCTTGGGAAGGGGAATCCAAATGGGTATTATTTGGGGGAAGAGAAATGATTGTGGGGTGTCCAATTGTTTATGCATCACAAGTCTGGGGTGCAACATACAAACGTAAGGAATGTGTGCATATAACAAAATCCGCACAATACATAAGTGTGAAAGATTGTTATAATAACCAGAAGGAAAGACCAGGGAAGAGGATTGATGGCCTGGCATAATAATGTTTAAGGACGCAGAGTCCCCCGCCCCCTTTTAGAAATGAAGTAGTAGTTGTAAACTACTAAGGAAAGAGGAAATACCAGGGGACATGGATTGTCCCCTCTGGCATTTTAACACCCAAAGAAGGGGAGGAAAGCCACTTCCTCTGACAGAAACCCAAGCCAATAAGTAGGCCAACATTACTTTAGATGGGTATACAGACATATTGGGACTGTATACAGTCCAAGTGGAGGTAGGTTGCAGGGAAGCAGCCAGGTGCAATGTATTATTTTTCCTGTAGTTGTTTTGCAGCAATAGTGTGTGAGGGTCAGAATAGGTTTCCGACACAGGACTGTGGACATTTCTTTTGGACATCCTGACAAAGACAAGTTTGGTTGAGGCAGAGGCACCCCTCGTAAAGTTAGGGATAGTAAGCCGATTCCCCCACCTTTTATTATGTAAATAAAGGTACTTGTGAAACCAACAACACTGTGCCTGTCTCCTTACTACTGGTACCTCACAGTGTCCGTTATTTTGGTTATCTATTGGGATTTCCAGTTGAGTCTATAAAGTTTCATAGTATTTCTTGAAAGTGTTGTTTATTTTTTGGTTGTGTGTAACATGTCTCTCCCTTCTTTAAATATATGGAGTTTATGTTGGTCCTTGGTTGTTCGCTTCATGAAGCCAGGTTAGAAGCTTGCCAAGTTTATCGTCTAGTTTGTGTAGATTCTTAGTGTACACTGTGCTAGCGTGTTTTTATAGTCTATGCCATACCTCTAGGCATTGTCATCTGTGTTTCCCGAAAATTTTGATTGGTGTTAGACTGTGAGGTTATTGTGTTTTCTATTTGCCTTATTTGTTGTTCCAAATGTTTTATCTGTATATTCAATGCTTTCTGAACTCCAATCATGTTGGAGAGTCATATGCCATGTATATCTGTTTTCAGCATCTCCCACAGTATTTGGGGCAGCTGCTCGATTGACTTCAAGGTAATGGTCTATGCTGTCTGAGAGTGTGCAGATGTTTTGTCTAGGAGCTCTTTTGGGTCCAGTCTCCAAGTTGGATGGGAGGTCTTGAGTGCATCACCTTCAGGGTAGTCAGCAGTGAAGAGAGATCTAACAGCGATCTGTCCAGGTATTGTGTTTCTTTTAACAGGCGAACATGTTCTAGACTGGTGAACAGATAGTCCAGTCAGGTATAGATCCCGTGTGGGTGGCAGTAAAAAGAGTAAGAGTTTTGGGGATGGCCGCATCACCATATGTCTGCTAAGTTAAGGGTGGTAGTTATCTGGTGTACTATCATAGTGGCGGGGTTGGGTGTGGTTTGTTCAGTATGGACCTCTCTACTGGTTGAATTAATACACAGTTGATCTAATACACAGTTGAACTCTCCTCCCCATATCCAGATTGCCTCCCTATCAAGTTTGTATTTTGTTACAATGGGTGTAAAACATTGTTCTGTGTCAAGGTCCGGAACATAAACATTTATCAGTCAGGTGTTCAGTGTACAATTCATGCTGGTCTCTGAGTAGCGAATGGTAAGTATTTAATATGTAAAACAGCTCATGGACCTTTTTCAGCACGTTTGGGGCAGTAGCGGGAATAGTGACATCTCCAAGTGCGAATACTTTGGATTTGGTCTCATTAATTTGGAATCCAGAGTAAGAGCCGTAGTTGACAATGTCATTAAGTACCGGAATCAGGTTAGTATTTTAGTCCCTGATGTATAAAAGTATGTCGTCAGTACGATTTCAGGCGTTCCGGCAATCCGCACCCCCCTGTGTGATTGTTTGTCCCTGATTAGGTCTGAAAGTGGCTCCATGACCAGGGCAAAAAGCAACAACGATACGGGGAAACCCTGCCTCGTGCCCCTGGTGAGCTGAATGGGTGGAGATAGCTGCCTGTCGGTGCTCACCCCGACAAGGGGTACGGTATATAGTAGTTGGGTACCTTGAATCATGTTACGGCTGAATCTGCATTTCGCAGTACAATGAAGAGAAAGTGCCATGACACCATATCGAAAACCTTTTCAGCGTCTAAAGACACAGCGACTGCTTGGGCAGAAGGATTGATCTGCGCTATGTTAAATAGGTCGCCAATATTTGTGGCCGTTGAGCGGCCAGTGATCAAGCCTGCTTGGTCTTGGTGGATCATATACCTCATATTAGGTAGGAGACGACTGGCAAGCACCTTCGCATGGATTTTAATGTCCGTATTGATTAGAGAGAGAGGATGGTACGAGCCGGACTCTTTAGAAGGTTTAAGCAGTAGTACTATAGTGACTTCATGTACAGTCGGGGAAGTTTGAGGTGTGCATGGCCTCCTCCCACACCGACTGCAGGTGCAGTATTAGTAGATCTTAATAGGTCTTATAGAATTCGGCACCAAGGCCATCCAGCCCAGGAGACTTACCAGTGGGCAGGTCTCTGATGGCCACTTTGATATCCTCAGTCATGACAGGGAGTTACAGAAGTTCCCTTGTGGCGTCCGATAGAAGTGTGGTCAGTATGTTATCAAGTAGGGCCTCTATATCAGCACTATTTTGCAGTAAGGTTTATATTGATTGCATCGAATGCCAAAGCATTGAATGCCTTAGCATCTAAAAAAAGAAGCTACGAATAAAAAGCATCGAATGCATTTTTTTCCATTTTTTTGGGGGGGGGGGTCGTTCAAATCCCCGTTTTTTTACCCCTTAAAACCCATTATATGTAAAATAAAAACTTTACCTTTGAAAAAAATGCATTGAATGCTTTTTTTTCGATGCTTTTTCCCACGATGCTTTTGGCTATAGGCAAGTAATGCGACTGGTATAGCTGGGAGTAAAACTTGTAAAAACACTTTGTTGGGTGCCCCTCAGATAGTGCACCGTTTCCCCATCTGGGCTTTATACAAGTGGTATGGACGTGCTGATGTGCTTCCCTGCTCGCTTTCAATCCCAGATAAGTGTTTACCACGGTGGTAAGCGTGCCGCTGCTGGCCTCATGAAGTACTTCAATTCTCTGTTAACGTGCTCACGGAAGAGGTACAGGGCCCGCTTTATATCAGCTAGCTTACTGTCAGAAGGAGTATTTGCGTGGAGCGTCTCCAGTTTGCGAAGCTCAGTTTCAGCGGTCGCGATGTCCTTCCAAATTGATTTCAAAACACCCATTTCAGTGGACATGGTGATGCCTCTGACATATTTTTTATTTTATTATAAAGGCTTTATTTGTTTTTTTGCATTTAAATACCGTTTGCCTTATTTGATACAATCTAAAATGGTTGCATTGTTAACAACGTATGCAAAAAAAGAATAAGTAAAATGAAATACGATAAAATCTTCATCAGGCATATTTGGATACATTATATGCTTATTCTGTTTTTGTTTTACAATTTTTAATATTCTTGAAAATTTCTAGTTGGAGTTTCACCAAAGCCAACGTTAAGCTGATGCGATGTCCTCTCAATAGCTCCAACCACCACTCTTCAGTGGTTCTTCCCAGGTAATTTTTAGTAATTCCAGCCAACAGTTGTGTTCTTATATCATCCATTTCAGAGCAAAATAGCACTAGATGTTTTAATTAATCCGTTTTTTTAGTTCGACGTAGTCTGCAGAGAACTTTCAGCTTCTGCTTTGCTCGCACATGAATTATTTCTCCTGTTGGAAATAAATTCAATCTAAATCTCATGGACTGGTCTCTAAACAGCCAGTTTGGAAATAACTCCAAATATTTTGCTAAGATGTTTAATTTTCTACTTTCAAGAAACGGTTTTCCATACATCTTTAAATTTTGCCGTTCGTTTTTGAGTGTTGATCCAGTCCAAGGTATAAAGTTTTCGCTTGATCTTGTCTGGATTTTCGATCAGCGTTTGGTTGTTTTCATCCAAGTCTGCAATAATTGCCTGGCAAATTAATTTCCACTCACATAGGGTAGTTTCCTTGCTCTGTGTAATTGTTTTTGTCAATGCTGCAAAACCAACTTGCTCAGGGGGATCAAGGCATTTTCGATAGAGAGCCAGCGATTTCCAAGTTATTATTGCCCTCATAGATGTCAGGCCTAACTCCATTCTCAGAGCTTGAATTGGTGCACTAAGAGGAACTCGCATAACTCTTCTCCAGAACGTTACTTCTATTAGCGCCTAGTTTTCTGACTGGAACGAGAACACAGTTTCTGTGCCATCTTTTTGAATGGGGATGGCCTTTAATCGATAAAATTCTATTAGAGGTTTTAGTGAGAAACCACAGTATCTCTTCATCAGAATTCTGCCTTGACTGGTGAGGTTTTTTGCTTAAGCTCTTAACATTTCAAGTCTCGGCATATTGCTTTTACTAGTGTTTAAACATACTCCTAGGTAGGTAAAGGCTGATGCCTGTAGAATTTTTTTCTCCATTGATGTGCCAGGAGATTTTTGTTTTTTTGTTGATCACCAAATACCATCACTCTTGATTTAAGTGGGTTAAATCTTAGACCATTTGTTCAAACGTAGGTTTGCAGCTGTTAGGCAGAAACCTGTGCAGTTCCCTCTGGGACCACTGCAAAAGATTTAAGACTACAGGTGTTTGGCAGTAAACCCACTTGGTAGCAGTCTGTACCACACAGATTCACTTGAGCAGTCAGACTTCCCTCAAGAAGAGTTAGGCAGTATACAGAGTATTCACAATAGGTCAAAAGAACGCAGTAGAACAAGCAAACACTGACCAGGGCTTGGTGTAAAAGAGATATAATTATTTATTTAAAACCACATCTAATAAAACACACAGGCACTAATATTAAGCAGTTCAAAAACATGGTCACTAAAAGATATACACTTCCTTAAAAGAATATTAGACAAGTCTTAAGTAAAGCCCCACTTATTTTCAGACAGCGGTGAGCGCTTAACGCAGATGGCACTCTAATAATTCGGTTTAAAAGGGAGAGAAAGGCAGAGTATAAATTGAAACAGATCCCAACACTTTCACAAGAACACAGCAAGAGAGGAAGGCAGAGTCAAACCGTGAAGTTATAGTTCAGAAAGCCGGATCCACTTTAAGAGGGTCAGAACGAAATGTGTCCAAGGTCACACGGTTGAAAAGTGCACAAAAGTCTCGAAAACGTTCAGAAAGAGAAGGACCAAAAGAAAGGGACCAGTTAGATGGTCAAGGCGGCCAGCCCAGTCAAGAAGGTTAAGGGATTATTATTACCTTGTAGCAATCTTTAGAAAGGAAGGCCTGGCGGACACAGTACCTTAAAGTGATGAGAATACTCCAGCGGGGGCAGTTGTTCCTGGCAGCAGATGCAAGTCGGTGCTTCATCCGGGGGAAGAGAGGATCTCGTCGGGGAGGAAGACAGGAGTCCGTTGCACTGCCAGGGAAGAGACCAGCCGCGGAATTCTCAGTTAAAAGGAGCGGTCCTTTTGTTCGCGGTTCAGTGGTAAGTGGCTATCCGGTTGCCGGGGTGCTTGGCACGGGCAATTCGACCACAAGACGTCCTGGGATGCGAGGAAAAGAAGGTAAACTGGTTGTGCCCACCAGTCAGGGGAAGAAGACTCTCCAACCGGGAGATCTTCTCTGTCGTCGGGAAGTGGTGAGTCAGTTCCGCAGGGCTCCACCGGTGGTGTCGTCATAGCAGGTCAGCTCAGCTTCTCCCTCGTCGGATTCTCAGGTCCTGTGGCGACTTCTGAAGTTCCAGTCCCCAAAACCCTGCTTTTATGCAGCACACACCCATTCACTAGCTGACAATCAAACATGCTAAGTGGTTGGGCCAATCACACAAGAGTGCAACTTGAATTACCAAGATAACTCAGTCCAGGGTGCCTAAACCCTCTCCCACACCCCCTGTGGTACCCAGACAGAGTGGCACCACTTTTGGAGGCTTCTGTGGAGAAGCCCGCCAAAAGTGGAACAAAGGGCTCGACTTGGGTTGGAGTCACAGAAGAGAACACAAATGCCATTTTAGAATCGAGTCCTGGCAAAAAATACCAACCAGCGAATTAATATTAAATAAATAAACCGGCGGTATGTTCGAGGCTATGACAATTAAATAATTAAAGTTGGTAGCCTCGAACAATGGGAAAATCCCATAGGGATATATTCGCGGTCGAATATAAAAAGTAGTATCCACTGCCACCAGCCAAAACTCGATCAGGGGGGACGGAGACGTGCCCCCTCGACTAACAGACCACGGGGCAATTGAATTGCCCCGACCAGTACGTCCACAATATGATGGTTTGTACTGGTTTCTGTTCATAATTTGGGACTAGTAAAGCCAATGGTGACTTTACATGCCCTGGGAGACAGTTGTCAGTCCCAGGGTATGGAGTCTATGGTGGGATGTCACTATGACACCCCTGTGTCACTGCACGGAGGGTGCTGTGTAACACACATAGTAAAAACACATGAGACCCTTTGGAGTAAAGGACCCCATAGCCCCTAAAACACATTAACAGTCAAAGGAACACCATAAATCATGTCCAAGAGTGGGAGAAAGAGAGTCTCATTCTTGGCAGGAGAAAAAAACAAACTCCAGAAATCCAGCAAAGCTGCTGGGGGACTCACTAGGTTAGGAAATTCAGCCTAAACAGAGAATTCTCCCTAACAGCAGCGCATCTAATTGGCGCTGCAACCCTACTGGGGTTTGGTCTAGTAGAACTACGTCATCGTTGTAGGGCAAACAGCCTATTTTGGTGCCACTGATGTTGGGTGCAAAACATCTGATGTGCTCGAATGCCAATTCAATGTCCGAGATGAATAAATCAAACAAGTCTGCCGCCAGAGGGCAGCCTTGTTAGTTTTGATTGGTTTCATCATTGTGCCCGATCTATCCAGGTCTTGGATTGCTTCCAGGGTAGCGGACGGACATCCCCACAGCGTCAATTTGGACCACAATTTGGGCCGGTCAATTGAATCGAACGCTTCAATGAGATCGATAAAAGCTGTATAGATATTTTTCCCTTTAATTCGTTCTACTTGTGCATTAAAGATGTTAATTTAACCAAGTGCCCACTTCTTTGACAAATCAACTTGGCCAGGTGTCCCGATGATTGGTCTCAATGCTCCATCTTCTCAATGATTTAGCAACAAATGAAGCAAACACCTTGCCCACAACATCTAATAATGCTATCGGCCGGTAGTTGCTTGGTATTGATCTTACGCCTTTTTTAAAGACCAGTATTATTAATGCGGACGTCCAGGAGATAGGAACTTCCTGTTTATCAATAACATGCGAGAATAACAGCGATAATATCTCAGTCCATTGGTCTTGGTTTTCTTTTAGGTGGGCATTCGTTAGCTCGTCCGGCCCTGGGGCTCTAGACTTATTCAGTTTATGGATCGCTTCTCTGATGGTTTCATGTTTTATTGGAAATGTATCCCAGGTGGTCTGATCTGGTTTTTGTTCGATTAATTCGGTCAAAGTTGGATACATTTTTTTTTAGAAATTAGTGGTCCAACTTTCAGGTGCAATAGAATTGGACAGCAATGCATCTTGTGGTATGTCTAAGTTGTTGATAATGGACCAGATTTGAGAGATGTTTTTCGACCTGATGTTATTGAGCATAGTTTCAGCATCATTACAAATAATCTTTTTTTTTTAATGGAGTTTCATTCAATTTCTGCATTTTTTTTATTTTGTTCACTTTAAGTGAGCGATAAGGCAATGTATCGTTTTTAAAGCTCTTATCTCTTTGTCTTTTATTTGCTTTTGTGCTGCTGTTTCTGCATCATACATGTGTTTATGAGCAAAGCTTGGTTTGTATGATCTTCCTTTATTCATTTCAAAAGATTTTAATAGTGCTGTATATACAACTGTTCTTGAAGAGCTTCTGTGTGCTTTTGATTTCATAGCAACCTCCAGGTTTTTGTATAATGGCTGCAGTTGGTTTGCTTTTATCCTTAATCTATTACGTCCTGGCATTAATTTGAGATAAACGTCATGGGATTGTGCTACATGCTGGGTAGTGCAACACCACTTCAGCTCTAACAGATTGTGATCACTCTTTAGTGTCTCTTTCACAAGCATTGTGGTTGGAAAGTTCTCTGAAATGCAGATGTAGTCTAATGTCTGTCCTCTCTTCTTTCCTCCATATTATTGATCCTGGTTTGTCACCTATTGGATGGTCGGTCATAAGGTGTCAATTCTTTGCTCTCATGGTTCGTCTCAGTGTTATACCTCTCTTCCTTGATGCACTTATTTTGACAGGGTTACCATTTCTATTGTAACCGTCGCTGTTCCAGCATTGGGCATTTAAGTCTACACAAACTATAAGGTAGGGATTGGTCAATGTTTCTCAATATTTGTCTACCCATAGTGCAATTTGTTCTGGGAAGTTGTATAACTCCTTTCTCGCTGGATTCCAATACAGATTTATAACAATTCAAATTATTATATCTTTATTGGATTTGACAACTGGTTTTCCCACTAAAAGTTGCACATAAGGATTTGGGTTGTTTTCCTCGATAATCTCAAATTGTAGCGTGTTTTTGATCACTGCTGGATTAAGATGAGGGGAGTAGGCATCGAATATTGGGAGGGTTTGTAACCATGTCTCTTGAATACATACATCATCTTAGGTAATTTTTCTTCTCAAACATTTAATTTTTATTACATTTTTATTAAGCGATTGGAGCATAATACAGTGATATCACCACATAAGCAATGACAGCATGGATAAGCATTTGCAATTCCACCCCGGTCCCTCTATTATCCCACATTTCCCCCTCTAAGTCTTTAGTTCATCTCTGTTTCCCCCTCCCCTCTCTCTCGACCCAAGTACAGCTTTTCCTGACGGGGTTTAAATGTCAGAGCAGGCTATTTGTCACTGTAATCGATTAGCGGAGACCAGGTTGCACCGGGGAAGGTTCCCCTCCTTCGCCGCTGTAACTCCCTCCGACACCATCACATCCCAGATCTTCCCCACCACAAGATCGCGTTCAGTCCCTTCGGGTTCTTCCAGCTTTGAGCAATGGTAATGGGTGCCGCCAATAGCAGCTGTGTTATTAATTTGGCGTAGGCTCCCATCCTAGGATACACTCCTAGGGGCCAGGGAAGCCCGCAACCCATTGCTGCCTCAGAGGTAGAGGTCATCCGTGGTTCCTCACGGAGGGAGATGTTAGCCACAGCCAGGGCTTCAGTCTTTGCAGGGTCCGCCTGGGTGAAAGCCTTTCCTAGCAGCGTGGGAGGCACTCGATTCGGGGTCCCAGCATCACTCTATGTTTCCCCGCCATCTTGGAGGGATGATGCGTTCTGCTGGGCTTCTCCTCCACCTGCTCTCCCATAGCGAATCCGGGCTGTCTGTTGGCGGAAACCAGCCCCTACTGTGCCTCTTGTGTCCCAAGCCCCCTGGGAGCAAGGATACAGGCTGGCACTGAGGTAGAACCTTTAATTTAGTGCATTAGGATGGGCTTCGTGTGGAGGCCATCAACACAGCTGCTGGCCACGCCCCCATCTTGGGTCAATTTTGATGTACCATTACAAGAAAACAAATGGGCAAACCCTCTGGAGTTCCAGCGAGATAGCGTTAGCGATGCACTGATGTTTCATTTTGTATTCTACGCATTGCTAATTTTTGTAGCTAACAGTTCAGCCAGCCATCTCCAGTTTTCTTCTGTATCTTTTTCTGAGGTCTGTATATTTGCAGCAATTTTCTGGAAGCTGGTTGTTCGTTCTTGATCATGTGGTGCATGTACTGTTACATCCCTTGGGCATGTTCTCGCTTTGTTGTCATCATAGCTCCTTTTGTTGTCTTTTGGTTTTGTGTAATCTTGCTTCCAATTAGACTCCAGTTGTATAGTTGGTAACTTTTCAATTGATTCAGTCAGGTCAAAGCCCATTGGCCTTAGTCGCCATGCTTCTTGTAGTAGGAGATGTTTAATGAGTGAATTTGATAAATGAATGTTCACTCTGTGCATCTTGTTGTCCTCTGGAAATTCAATGGTTAACAGATCCTCGCTAGTTAACAGTCTCAGAGCAGGTAAGTGATACAATAGCCTGGTGACATTGGCTCTATTTAAAATCAGACCGTCATCGGCTGAGATTATTTGTTCCAAAGTTATACATAATGATGATTTAGTTGGCTCTCCTATGTCCTCATGTGACGGCCTTCTACCACGGGACTCCTCCTCTTCCACTTGGGATACCTTTTTTCATTTGATGATTCTCAGGGGAGATATTAAATAGCAATCTTTCAACAGTGGGATCTTTCGCATGTCATTTGTGCTCTCTTTCAACTGTGGTTGATACTTGCCACGATGAATATGCCTGTTTTCGCTGCTGTTACTACTTTTTGGTGACCTCATTCTTGGAGCACTCCCTCGGACCATGTATCCCGTGCTCACAGGCTTAGGTGGTGTTTTCCTAGATTGTTGAATTATTTGCGGTAACTCTACATGCTCCTGAATTATTGTTAGAAGCCTTTGAATCTCTTCGACTTCCTCTTCTTTCTGCTTATTCTGCAGGCTGTTGTCCTGCAGGCCTGTTGGTTCTTTTATGTTCTGCCATGTGGCTCCATCATTATTAGTTACTCTGTCATGTGGATGTTGAGTTACGAACGTTGGTCCTACTGGTCGCCCAGCCCATCTAGGTTTTTGGACTTGAACACAAACATCTTTAGAATCTGTTGATATTGGGTCACATGAGGACTCCTCGTCACTCATAGCTCTCGTCTCAGACTGATCAGCTGTCGAAATTGAGTAAGTTGATAAGTCCATTAGATGTTTAATTGATGTGTCGGTGACTGCTGTAATATCACCAAAGGTCTTATTCTGTAGGGATGAGTCATACAGTTTGTCTGCTTTTTTTGTAATTGTGGTTATTGTGATTACTTTATGAAGTGTTATATTTTTGATAAAAGTTTTGCTTGTTTGAATTCTGATTTGAGATCGAAGTTAGGTTCTTACTTTTCTTGTTTTGTGGACATTTTTCATCAAGTCTGTTTTTTTTCCTTGTCTGTTTTCTTGTCATGGTTACTTTAATTTTTGCTACTTACGACAATGGGCCTCATTACACGGACGGCGGTAAGGGTTAACGGTCACCGTTAATGGCAACGGTGACCGTTAACCCTTACCGCCGTACTACGAGGTCCCTTTGCGGGTTGGAGGAATCAACGCCTGCTTCTTGCAGGCGTTAAGTACCAACCCGCTAAGGGACCTCGGAGCTAATTACGGCACCGCAATATTGCGGTGCCGTAATTAGCGCCTTCCCCATTCCCATAGAGCCCTATGGGGCAGAAATGGGAATGGGGAAGGGCAATGGCGGAAGGGGGATTTACCGCCCCTCCAACCTTGGAATGGGGCGGTAAATCCCCTTTCCGCCAAGGCGGTGCCGGTAATTTACCGGCATGGTCCAGGGTGCTAATAGCACCCTGGATTACCGCCTTCCGTGTAATGAGGCCCAATGTATTTGGGTTGCTTTTTTGTGTTTTGGTGAAGATCTGACACATTTTCTTTGTTAGATTGCTTGATTTTGTCACCAAGAGTTCTCTTTCACTTAAGATTTTCTCTTGGCAATTAATCATAACATCGGTGACAGTTAGCTCGTCAGTATCATTTGTCGTCGTCACCTTCTCGTCTGTGTGTTTGCTCGCTTCAGAGTCTCCTAAGCAAAGTACATCAGAGTGAAGTGTACTGCCAGGAGCTGCAACATATCTGAGATTCTCTCTCCGAGTCTGGTGTGTTCCTAGCTTCACTAGTCAGACAACCGGATATATCTGTAGTTTTACTCACTGGTCTCATCGTGAAGCTGTTGACACTTGTAGTTTTTGAGATGGAATAAAAGGGAGATTTAAGTCTGCAGGCTCGAAAGCTCTTGACAGATGACACACTTGTTCTTCTTTTATTATTGTATTGGGTCCAGTATTGTGTTAAGTAAAGATGATACTTTGGCTGTGCTGTTATCCATGTTCTGTTGCACTTCTGTAACAAAACCTTCAACATAAAGCATCTTTGAGTGTAACATGGCAAGGACTGTTGTTTGGTCCTTTACCCGTTCACCAATTTGTTCGTACAACTTCATGAATGGTGCTAATATGGAGGTCAGAGTAGAGATTACAACAAAATCATGATCTTTGACTAGGTTTTCGTGTGTCACCCCTTTTGGGTATTTTGTTATTGCTCCAACTGTTTTCCTTTTATGAATGTACTTTGACTTTGGTCAGTAACTAAATGCAACTGAACTTTTGTTGCTGTCTCAGTGTGAATAATTCTATCTTGGTTCTTTCCGAACTGGGTTTGTTTGTTGTGATACAATATGGCTGAGTTATAGGTTGTAATGTTGGCCGTTCCCAAAAGGCTGACGCAAGGTTTAGACTTGAGTTGCACTTATTGCTCTTATTGTTCTCATCGTCTTTGTGAAATGTGTTATGCTTGTTTGCTGACTCCATTGTCATTGAGGTTTCTAGTAGAAGTTGATCTGAGATTTCTAGAGCATGACAGTTACGTTGTTGGGCGTCTGCCATGAACAGATGGTGAAGTTCAGTTGTTCTTGAGCTGTCTTCTATTTGTTCACCCATTTGGGCGCAGGTCGAGTTATGGAACAATTTTTCTACAGGTAGTGTGCAAGATGGTTTTAAAATCCTGGGTTTCCAAATAGTTGCCCTCTTTGCCAAAAACGTGGCCACTCGTTGCTCATGGTACGTGATGTCATTTTTTCTTTTCAATTGAAATGTTTTGTTTTTGTACTCTGGCACGTCTTTTGGGGAATTTGTTGATTGGTTGGGCCCAGAGGCTAATCGGGGATTAAGTTGACTTTGTGGTTGCAGTCGCATGACACAGGAGCTGTTTGGTGCAGTAGGGCATGCCTCCCTGGCAGCGTCCGGTCCAACGATCATCAGCTGAGATTCCAACACTAACGCGTCTCCCACCAGCCGTGGCACATCGCAGCGCAAGCAAACTGCCCAGATCTGTCAGGTGTGGCAACCCCCCAGTCCCGGTGCCTTGCGGATTCACAGCAGGCAAGTACTCTGTTGGTACAGCACTTTCAGCTGTTAAATCCACAATTAACGTTTTGCTATTTTCGTTTAGTATATTGGTCCTACATTCGGATCTACTCCCTTTACTCTTTCGTCACTTTCATCTCCTTGTTGAGCATAGACATCTCGCTGTTGTGAGAGTACAGTTCAGTTGCCGGTATGCCAACTTGTAGAGTGTTTATGTGTGTGTGTGTCTGTGCAGTGATTTCGACTTCTACAGTGAACGGCGGCAAAAAGGCGGTCTCATGTTGGAGGCAAGTGGGATAGGCAGTTGCGCCTGCCATTTTGAGAAGGGGTTATCACTCGCACTACATACAGTAGTTCATGTGGTCGCGTGTGCACTTGTGCTCAGATTAAGGTCTGTTATAGGTTCAATGTGTTTATCGCGTGCCACATTTAAATCTGCTACAAGTTCAACTCGTGCCACGCTTACCTCCATGCTTACCTCCTGCTCATTCGCATCAGGCAAGGTGAATCCATCTGTTTCATCACGCAAAGAGATATCAGGCTGAGCACTTGGTGCTTCTTCCTGTAGTGTGCGCAGTTTTTCCGCATTTGATGTAACAAAAATGGCTTTGGCTGCCGTCATTATTCTTTCCAGCCAACTGTTTGTGTAGGATGTTAAATAGGTTGGCACTCACCGCTCCTGGACTGCTAGACTGTCATCCTCTCTTACAGACCCTTTGCTGGTCCTATGTAATTCAGGTACGATTACACATTTTCCAGGCAATCCTTCCTGGTTCTTCCTCTCTCCGCTCACGACGTACACTCATTGCTTCCAATTTCCCTTCTATATTTCCCTACCATTAAAACAGTCATGTTTCTGTTTCAGGTTTCAGTTTGCCTGACGGACATTTGACAACTCTAACTGGATTTCATGAGCATCTCCAGCGCTCTTGCATTGCTCCACACGAGACTGAGTGTCCACTTCCGTTTCACTCATTACCATCCAGCCCCATTCAGAGCTGCACCCGTTTTGATCACCTATCAGTGGTAAGTGAATCACTAGCCTCTCAGTCCATCCTGTCTCTCTCATCCTGTGCCTAGTCTCCGGACTGGCAGGTGTACACGGGGACCCATGCACTGCTATCCCGAAGGGGACCCAATGCCAGTATCTTTCACGTTTTTAATAGGGCTAAGTCCATCGGCACTGCACCAGAGGACTCCCTACCCTCTAAAAATATCTAGACCTGGCTATGAGTAATAGTGCAGACATGACCATGTTCTTTGCTCTGCATCCAAACAATATTAGTTTCCTTGCATGCAGACTTTAATGTATAAAACAATTCCTCACCCTTCGCCAACTTTTAAATTCTGCATATATTTTCTATCACTCTGTCTTTTTTCTTGAACTTAATCTCCTCTTCCCTTTCACAACAACAGGGTCCTGCTATCTACTGCCCTGATGAAGGCAGAGTACTTTCCTCTAATGCGAAGAGTATCGTTCCGTTGGAACTTTGAACCGCCGAAACGCATTGTTTCCCAGAGGGGACACTAGGTCCTCCACAGAAAACTGTGCCAACCAGGATATTTTTCTTTACTTGATACTACCAATGGGCATGGATGCTTTTCCTGCATAGCTCCTGTTGCCAATTATCCTGTTCCCCCTGATGCGTTGGCAGACCCAACCCCCACAAACATTAAGATTTGATTTTGGGATTCCCTCACAATTGTATAACAAAACCGGTTACTTGCTTCACCTGTGTAATTTCAGCAGGAACACAGTCATTATCAATATAATTGTTTTTTCAATTCAAAATTTATAAATGTATACCTTCTCTGTTCTGTACACCAAAGTGACAAACAACTAATTTATGTTAATGCTCAGATTTGATTTATGTTTCACTTGGTTTAAATTGAACTTCAAAGTGACTAACTACCAATTTATGCTAATGCTTAGATTTGATTTATGTTTTTCTTTTATGCACTGTTCTTCGTTTTTTTATTGCCTGAAGGACTTTATGCCTAATATTTGTATGTGCCAATTATATTATTGATTACATATGTTCTTACATGTTGGATTTTACTATGCTCTTTACTTTCCTGACATAAAAGTTTCATTTTGAATCCAACAATTCTTCTTGTTTCTTTTGAAGGAGTATCTGAATACACACAAACACATGCAACCTCTATAACCTGAATAGTTACATGGGTTTGGACCAAGTGAATGACTTTAATTCATTTACAGTTCACATTGGCCAACCTTTGACGTACCAGGACCTTTGCTTTGTTGTTTATATAGGTTGTTTTTGGCCCCCCACTGGTATGTCACCCTTGGGCCAGACCACTGCCGCCACATAGTGGCTCTCTTTTCTGTACATATATCAACTGACAACCTCGGTTGTTTAGTGGTCGGGGATCCCCACAACTCTCTTTGTTATGGGATGTTATTCAATTACTTACAATAAGCCATACTGAGGCTACCTATAGACAAGCATCTCTTTACTCCCTTCCTTGCTTTGTCCTCTCTTCAAATCAAATCTCTCTCTTCCCCTATCGGTTTAGGCTCCGCATGGGCCCTGTCACTTGCACATGTCCGTAGGCTCTCAGTGTGGGAGAGTCAGATATGGCTGAGAATGCAACCCTAAGTTACTCTGAGGAAGAAACAATTGAGATAACCCGAGGCCCTTCTTTCTTTGATCCTCCGGATCCAAACCAGCCATCCACCTCATCCAGCACAGCTGATGACCTATTAAAACTTAAGAAGAAAACCTTTCGTACTGAACTTCATGGCCATTTCCTTCGGGAATATTTGAAAAAAAGCATTATACCAAAAGGATTGATAGAACATAATGAACCCAGATTATTTCTAGAAGACAAGGAATACACCACCAGTTTCAGCCATATTGCTACGAAGTGCAGTCGAGATCTTATGGTGTTAACCATTACGACTGCTCAACGGATCAGTACCAATTTACAAAAAACTTTAGATGCAGAAGAAACCAAATTCAAGAACAACACTTTACTTCCTGAGATAGAGGCACAACTCTCCAACATCAATAAGTTATTTGAACAATTTAAGGTCAACACATTGACCAAGAAAACAAACGAACTGAATAAGGACATTAAAGATTTCAAGATTGAAATCATTTACCCATATACGGCTGAAGGCTACATTGATTCCCTTAGGAAACAAGGAGGGGGATCTCAACCCCCATCAGGCGGCAGACGAGGTAGAGTTACCTTTTCGGGATCAAGCAGTTCTGGCTCTTCAAGTGGAAGCCCGCACCAGAACTTTCCACTCTTCCAGCCATATAATTTTGCTCAACCACAATATCAGGGCCCATATCCACCCCCTTTCCCTTTTTTTGGCAGAGGAGGAATAGGAGGAGGATGGGGTCCCCCCCCTTGGACCACACCGTACCAAGGGCAACGGAGAAGACCCAGAAGACGCCGACGGTAGATCAAACCCCGGATAACAGTCAGTTACCAATCTACAATCTGGGCAAATTTCATTTAACTCCATGTCAGATTTCACTTCTAGCCAAAGGGCTCTCCTTTGTGCCCACGAATTGTAACGACTGGTACAAGACAGAAATGGAAATTCACCGTTTCTTTCGTAATTTAAGACTCCGGGTTTTCTTCCAGGATCATACTGAACAAGAATCTGATCCTGATACGGGCTTACATCCCCAATCATCTTTTACACCAACAGATAGCCAAATACCCGATCTTCTCACATTTGAAAAATGTGTCTTGAAAGATATCAGACAGCTAAAGAGAAAGAAGCATAAACGTCAGCACAATCTAACCAAGGGTGAGAGACAAGCCCTTAAAGATCTATCCAAAACAAGGATATGATAATCAAACCAGCTGACAAAGGTGGGGGGATTGTCCTCATGACAACTGATCAATACACCAACATGATCATGACCTTATTAAATGACGGGACCATCTATCGCACACTCAGGAAGGACCCCTCCGGTGATATGAGAAATGAAATCTCTGAAATGGTCACTTATGCGCACGACAGGGACTGGATAACTGACAAAGAAGCCAAGTTTCTGACCACATCATCCAACCACACACCATGCTTGTATGCTCTCCCTAAAATCCATAAAAACTCACTAGATCCACCTGGGAGACCAATTGTCTCAGGATGTGGTTCCATTTTGGAACCCCTGGGGCAGTTTATTGATTACTTTTTCAAACCACTGAGCAACAAAACCAGATCTTTCCTTAGGGATGCAATGCACACTATCCAGGTATTTGAAAACCTACCATTCAATAGTTCACAACAACTTCTTGTGACTATGGACATTAAGGCTTTATACACCTCTATTCCTCAAGACACAGCCATTGACTGTATATATGAACACCTAACGTGAGAATATGCTGAACCAGGATCATACCGAGTACCACCAGAGTTCATCATTGAACTATTGACCTTTGCTCTTAACAAGAATTTCTTCTCTTTTGATAACCAGTTCTTCCTTCAAACCAAAGGGACAGCGATGGGTGCTACGTTTGCACCCAGCTTGGCCATCCTCTTCATGGCTTCATTTGAGGACCAATATGTCTACAATCCGATTAACCAGTGGGAGGCTAACATCTCCCACTGGCATCGGTATATTGATGACATTATATTTATATGGACAGGGGACGTTAGATCACTTCAACAGTTCCTTACATGGCTGAATGCCTGCAATAACAATATACAATTTACAATGGAATATAGCACAACCAAGATACACTTCCTTGACCTTGAGATTTCAGGTCTTAATAACAAATTTGCTTGCAACCTCTTTAGGAAACCGACCGAAACACACTTCTGCATTACCACAGTGACCACCCGCAACACATAAAACAAAACCTTCCTTATGGTCAGTTCCTGAGGTTTAGAAGGAACTGCACCTATTTGGATGATTTTTATGCTAATGCAGAAACACTTGGCACAAGATTACATGCACGTGGCTACCCCAAAAGATTGATCACCACTGCCACTAAGAGGGTTAGATTCACAGAGACTGTCTCTTAACACCTAGACCAGAAATAGAAACACATAACAATGAAAGACTTACATGTGTAGTCACTCATGGTCCCCACATCTTTGATTTTAAAAAAATCATCAGAAAATTCTGGCCATCGTCAGATTACAACTAGTCGATGAACCTATACCGAGATTCGCTTTCAAAAGAGCGAGAAACATCAGGGAGCACTTGGTCCACTCTTCGTTTACTAGAACCCCACCACGCACAGGCCTTTGGAATTTACGCAAAGTCACCGGATATTACCCTTGCGGGTCGTGTTCGGTGTGCAAATTTACCAAAAAAATCCAGACATTTGGTACTCAGCAATGGGTCCTAAATAATCTGACCAATTGCAAGACCAATCAAGTCATATATTGTATCGAATACCCTTGTGGCCTTCGATATGTGGGACAAACTATGCGCAATGTCGGGACCCGCATCTCCGAGCATCGCTCTAGGATTCGGTGTAAGAACATTACCTCTCCATTAGTCTCTCATTTTTTGGCCCACCACCATACACCGGATGACATTCTCTGGTGGGTCCTGGACAGGATTCACACTGGTCAGAACATACAAATTAGACTTTTGGAGCTGGAGAAGAGATGGATCTATAGATTTGACTCCTTAGAACACGGACTCAATGAACAATCTCCTTTTTAATAACTGAGTCCAGGTAACCACGTTCCCACACTTTTTGATAAATCTCAGTGATGGACCTCACTTCCTGCCCCACAACAAGCAACCACCTACAGGGCCACATATTCCCCCGTGTGTCCATGCACACACCTAACTTTCTATTCACCATCCTTAGGGAACATTCTGCCCTTTGACCTTCTTTCAATAGCACTGCTACTCTATATGCCCAGGATATGTATCACCTCTACTCATGCATGAGGTGTCCAATACATACTTTAGGCGAGACATCCATCCACCTGGGCCCCACGACAGTACACGGCATGTCCAGGACATGCATCACCTTCACTCACATATGAGACGACCAATACATACCGCTGGAGAGACTTCCTTCCACGTTGGTCTAACGGCAGCACACGGAACGTCTCACATTTGTTCCCTCTGTTTCCCCTTTTGACTACATTGCAACCAACAGGCAGCCTAACAAAGTGATTTTCGCTCTGTCCCCCCCACCCCTCTGGGAAACCCCATACCTCCCCCCTTTCACGACCTTCCTCCCCTCCCTCCACCACGGTTTGTGAGTCTGTTTCTTGCTGCACCTCGAACAACAGGCAGCGAGGACAGGCGGTCTATCACTCGCTTCCCGGGTGGACAGCACTTTTCTAGGACCGCTTCACCCCCCCCCCCGCCGGCACTCCCACCCTCTTCTCACCCCGTCATTGGTCTGACAGAGTACATACCTCCATGTCACTCCACCAGTTCGAGGCTCTTTATTGGTTACCTCGCTGACCGGAGGCCCCTCCCCACACGTCGTTACCCAACACGTAGTTTGGTTGCTTTGACAACCGCTTCTGTTCCCTGGTCACACGGCTCCAGCCAGCATTCTTGCCGCAGGCGCCAATGAGGGATTACATAAAGCGATGTCTCCGCTCTCCCATACCTCGTTTTGAAGCTACCAGACTTTGGCACTTCAAGCCCTCTGTTTACAGGTAACAACACGTAGGCTCTGTTACCAGCTGGGGTTTTTCTTCTCACAGCAGTCTGACTATCCTAATACCCCGCGTCCAGGTGGGCAGTTTTTCCGGCCGGACACCACATTAATTCCTGTTTTGCTCTCGCCTTCCTTTCCTGTTGCTTTTTCTCACAGCAGCACGTCCCGGGCCACTCACAATGAGACGAACCCTTGATGTTCCTTACAGCCTGATACTCGTGACACTGGCATCCTCTCTTACAGACCCTTTGCTGGTCCTACGCAATTCAGGTACGATTACACATTTTCCAGGCAATCCTTTCTGGTTCTTCCTCTCTCCGCTCACGACGTACACTCATTGCTTCCCATTTCCCTTCTATATTTCCCTATCCCTAAAACAGTCATGTTTCTTTTTCAGGTTTCATTTTGCCTGACGGACATTTGACAACTCTAACTGGATATCATGAGCATCTCCAGCGCTCTTGCATTGCTCCACACGAGACTGAGTGTCCACTTCCGTTTCACTCATTACCATCCGGCCCCATTCAGAACTGCACCCGTTTTGATCACCTATCAGTGGTAAGTGAATCACTACCCTCTCAGTCCATCCTGTCTCTCTCATCCTGTGCCTAGTCTCCGGACTGGCAGGTGTACACGGGGACCCAGGCACTGCTATCCCGAAGGGGACCCAATGCCAGTATCTTTCACGTTTTTAATAGGGGTAAGTCCATCGGCACTGCACCAGGGGACTCCCTACCCTCTAAAAACATCTAGACCTGGCTATGAGTAATAGTGCAGACATGACCATGTTCTTTGCTCTGCATCCAAACAGTGTTAGTTTCCTTGCATGCGGACTTTAATGTATAAGACAATTCCTCACCCTTCGCCAACTCTTAAATTCTGCATATATTTTCTATCACTCTGTCTTTTTTCTTAAACTTAATCTCCTCTCCCCTTTCACAACAACAGGGTCCTGCTATCTACTGCCCTGATGAAGGCGGAGTACTTTCCTCTAATGCGAAGAGTATCGTTCCGTTGGAACTTTGAACCGCCGAAACGCATTGTTTCCCAGAGGGGACACTAGGTCCTCCACAGAACACTGTGCCAACCAGGATATTTTTCTTTACTTGATACTACCAATGGACATGGATGCTTTTCCTGCATAGCTCCTGTTGCCAATTATCCTGTTCCCCCTGATGCGTTGGCAGACCCAATCCCAGCACACATAAAGATTTGATTTTGGGATTACCTCAATTGTATAACAAAACTGGTTACTTGCTTCACCTGTGTAATTTCAGCAGGAACACAGTCATTATCAATATATTTGTTTTTTCAATTCAAAATTTATAAATGTATACCTTCTCTGTTCTGGTTCAAACTGTACACCAAAGTGACAAACAACTAATTTATGTTAATGCTCAGATTTGATTTATGTTTCACTTGGTTTAAATTGAACTTCAAAGTGACTAACTACCAATTTATGCTAATGCTTAGATTTGATTTATGTTTTTCTTTTATGCACTGTTCTTCGTTTTTTTATTGCCTGAAGGACTTTATACCTAATATTTGTATGTGCCAATTATATTATTGATTACATATGTTCTTACATGTTGGATTTTACTATGCTCTTTACTTTCCTGACATAAAAGTTTCATTTTGATTCCAACAATTCTTCTTGTTTCTTTTGAAGGAGTGTCTGAATACACACAAACGCATGCAACCTCTATAACCTGAATAGTTACATGGGTTTGGACCAAGTGAATGACTTTAATTCATTTACAGTTCACATTGGCCAACCTTTGACGTACCAGGACCTTTGCTTTGTTGTTTATATAGACTGTCCACCTCTGTCCGCAAACGTTCCGTGTTCTGGAAGCTGGTTTTAAGCACCTCCTCATTCAGGATACAACTGTGGCAACTGTAGAAAGACTCCAAAGACAGTCTGACTGCTAGACTGTCCACCTCCGTCCGCGAACACTCCGCGTTCTGGAAGCTGGTTTTAAGCACCTCCTCACTCAGGATACAACTGTGGCAACTGTAAGAAACTACAAAGACCTCTGATATAGAATTTAAATGCTTGCCATAGTGTGCTGGTAGTATCCACCGTGCCCAGGTACATTTGTATACTGTCCTGCAATTTCTCTCTCTTTGTGCTCCGTGTTCGGAGCTTGATGTTCGTCTGCTCCTTTACACCATGCAGGAGAGGCCTCTGCAACACCTGGACCCGCTTTATTCATTTCTTTATTTAGTTTAGTTTATTTTCTTTATTTATACCGCGCGCCGAACCCTGAGGTAACTGGGCACCAGAGACTTAGAGCAAGTTACAACATATTCTAGACATACAAGAAAATAACAGTAAGTGCAAATGACGGGGTTACATGGTGATCGAATTGCAGACACAGGAAAAAATACATTGGTTAGTATATCAGACAGTGGGAGAGTTCTTGTTGGCGAGCCAGGACTAAGTTTTTGCTCTGAAGGTCCAAAAGGATGGTTCTGCTCTAAGGTTCATAGGTATAGTGTTCCCAATTTGCCAGCTAAAACTGGGAAGCTGTAGCCACCTGATTTTATTAGGGAAAATTTAGGGATGGATAGGCAGTGAGAATACAATGTTCTGAATGTTCTGGTTGGTCTGGCTGATGTGTTTGTTGAACTTGTCTGCCAGGTACTTGGGGGCGTCAATAGAGAGGAATTTGTGGACGATGACGAGTGATCTAAGGGTGATTCTGTCTCGTACAGGGAGCCAATGGGCATCTTGTCTGAAGCTGGAGATGTGTGAGTGCCGCGGGATACTCAGAGCCGCTCTGAGGGCATTATTCTGTAGCACCCGCAGTTTGTTCAAATTGCGTTCTGTGGTGCCAAGGAAGAGAGTATTGCAGTAGTCGGTTTTTGAGAGCACTAGCGCTCTGGCTAGTGTAATGCCACTGGAAGGCGAGAGGAAGGCTTTGCAGGCATTAATGAGCTTATTTGTGTAAGCCGTGGAGGAGGCTGTGGCGTTTACTTGTTTTTTGAGCGAGAGTGTAGAGTCCAAATAAACCCCTACGGTTTTGATTTTTTTGGCCACTGTGATTAGGTTACCATCTATGTTGATAGAACCGTAACAGGGTCCAGTTTGTTTAGCCGTGGTTGGGAGCCGACGAGAAGGCGCTCAGTTTTCTCGTCATTGAGGCATAAACCATGTTCTGCCATCCAGGCTTGGATCTCCAGGTTGAGGTTGTTGATCCGTATGGAGTCCTCTTCACAGCAACCTGATAGGGTGATGAGAACCTGGGTATCGTCAGCATAGTTAGTGTATGTGACACCCAGGTTATCAAGGCGGTCGAACAATAACTTTGTGAAGATATTGTATAAGTTCGGCGAGACGCACAAGCCTTGTGGGACGCTACAAAGGATCGGGATGGGGTGGGCTGAGGGGCCCGGTGAAAAGACCTGGGTGGTTCGGTCGGCTAGGAAGGATTGGGCCCAGGCGGTGGCCTGACTGGAGAATGCAGCTGAGGCCGTCAGATGTTCCGTGAGGATCTGGTGGTCAACGAGGTCGAAGGCTGCCGATAGGCCAAGCAGCAGGAGAATGGCTAGATTACTCTTGTGCTTCGCCTCGTCCATCTGAATTTTAAGTCCAGAAGGGCTGTCTCTGTTACATACCTTGGCCTGAAACCAGATTGTCTAAGGCCCAAGAGGTTGTTTTCTTCCAGGTGCTTCTGGATTTGCAGGTAAGCCACTCTGTCTAAGATCTTCAGGATATAGGGGATAGTGGTTATTGGCCTGTAATTAGTGGGGCTGTTGGGGTCTAGATTCGGGTTTTTTAGAAGGGGCATGACCCAAGCCTCCTTGAGGCTACTAGGGACTGAGCTTGTTTTGAAGGGGGCGTTGATTAGGGCTGTTATGAATGGGGCCAGATCGTTGGCTCCTTCCTGAATTATGGCGGCTGGGTAGGAGTCCCTTCGGCATCTGGAAGGCTTGAGGCCTTTGATGATGCTTTCCACTTCTTTCGTTTTGACAGGGGCGAGAGGACAGATTGGAGTTTAAGAAGTGAGTGGTGGTAGAGACTTTGCTTTTTTGACTAGGCTATTTTTTTTCTGTTTGATTCTAGATTGTAGCATGGCAATTTTGTCTGCCAAAGCTTTTTGGATTCTCTCACACCAGTCTGCATTTTTCTATCAGGTTTCTGATGGTGGGGAGGGGGACTCAAGTTCTCTGAGGATAGTGAAGAGCTCTTTTGTTCTTGATTTGGCATTATCAATTCTGTTGTCACAGATCTCTTTTTTGGCCGAGGATGGAGGTTTTGTAGGTGGTGGCCGCTACCGTGAATAGTGCTTTGTTGGCTGGGTTAGGCGTTTTTCTCCAGGTGGCTTCCGCCGTTCGTTTGGCATTCCAAAGGATTTTAAGCTCAGGAGTAAACCATTTGTTCAAGTGGGCTGCTGGCTTAGTTTTAGTAAGTTTGATAGGAGCGATATCATCTACTGCTGATTCAAGTGTTTTATTATAAAGGTCAGCAAGTTTATCCACATCTAAGTTGGAATAGTTTGCAGGAGCAAGGATATTGTGGATTAGAGGGCGAAGGCTTTGCAAAGTTATGTTGAGGTTATTCCTGGAGAGGGTTTGCGGGATAGTGGCCGGAGAGGTGTTCGGCTACAACTTCCCTTGGATGGAGAAGGAGATGACGTGGTGGTCTGGCCAGGCAATTGGTTAATTTTTAAGGATGGAAGTGGAACAGTTGTGGTCCGCCAACCAGTCCAAGGTTTTGCCTTTGTTATATGCAGGGGCTAAGACCCTATGCTTGAACCCTAGTTGGGAGATAGTATTTTCCAGGGATAGCACACTAGCGTCATTAGGATCGCAGAGGCCTAGGTTTAGATACCCAAGTAGGAGGATTTGAGATCCTGTTTTGGTATTAGTGGTCAGGAGGTCAAGAAATCTCTTTCTCAAATGATGAGATGCGGCCTGGTGGTCTATAAATAAGGTGCATAAGAATGGTTTGTGCTGCGGAGAGTTGGAACTTAACTGACAGAAGTTCAGTGGACCGGAAGCTGGACGAAGGGGTTGCTCTAAGGCCAAGGTATGTTTTGGCGATAAAGGCCACTCCTCCTCCTTTACCTGAGTCCCTATCGTTCCTTAATATTGAGTAGCCCACAGGGATGGTGAGGGACAGAGCTGGGCTTGCTGCCTGATGCAGGTTGTTAGCGGAGATAAGGTCTGAAATGTCAAGCGCGTGGGCGACTATCGAACGGGCATTGATGAGAGCACCTCTGATCAGAGGGTGTTCAACTAAGCTGAAGGGTTTTTTTTGGGTGTTGTCGATGTGCATAGGGCTGGCATGTGGCTGGTTAGGATAGGAGTTATGGTGGTGTTTTTTGTTAGGTATCCTGGAGGGTAAGAACCAGGAGCCAAGTCTCAGGTTTCTGTCCTTCACCGGGCATGGGTTCCAAGGTGTGGGAGGTGCCGCAAATCGGCGAATCCATTCTAGAGGGCTGAGTGGCTGGCTGAGCATGAGTGCCTGATTCTGGGCTTCATAGGCAAAGGTCATGGGGACTGTGAGTTGTGGATGAGAAGTGATGGTGGGAGATTTTTAAATGCGAAGTGGGATATCGGGTCGTTATTGAGTAGAGGAAGTATCGTAGCTAAGATTAGTGTGTATCTGCAGAGGGCTGCCATGTACGCATTTAGGTTTGGAGGCTCTTCAGTAGGGAGCAACAGGCTATTACCAGTCAATATATCGTAGCGCAGTAGGCACGTTCTGGCAATACACGGAGGACTAGGCTAGTTCATAAGTGGTGGTGCACAAGGTAATGGCAATACACAGAGGACTACGCTAGTTTAAAAGTGGTAATGGCAATACACAAAGGACTAGGTTAGTTCAAAAGTGGTGGTACACAAGGTAATGGCAAACACAGAGGACTAGGCTATTTTAAAAGTGGTAATGGCAATACACAAAGGACTAGGCTAGTTCAAATGTGGTAATGGCAAAACACAAAAAACCTGGCTAGTTCAAATGTGGTGGTTCACAAGGTAATGGCAATACACAGAGGACTAGGCTAGTTCAAAAGTGGTAGTGCACAAGGTAATGGCAATACACAGAGGACTAGGCTAGTTTAAAAGTGGTAATGGCAATATACAAAGGACTAGGTTAGTTCAAATGTGGTGGTTCACAAGGTAATGGCAATACACAGAGGACTAGGCTAGTTCAAAGGTGGAAGTGCACAAGGTAATGGCAATACACAGAGGACTAGGCTAGTTTAAAAGTGGTAATGGCAATACACAAAGGACTAGGCTAGTTCAAAAGTGGTAATGGCAATACACAAAGGACTAGGTTAGTTCAAAAGTTGTGGTACACAAGGTAATGGCAATACAAAGGACTAGGCTAGTTCAAAAGTGGTAATGGCAATACACAAAGGACTAGGCTAGTTCAAAGGTGGTGGTACACCCAATGGAAGCTGAGACAGTTGATGAAGTGGGATAGTCCGACATTATTAGTCTTATCTTGTCAGAGACTGTGATTTGGCTGTCAGTATTTTCGGTGTAGACACTAACTGTAGATTTAAAACATTAGCAGTGCACAAGTCTATAGTGTAGGTAGGCTGCTAATCCCATTTAGGCAATCAATATATATGCTCTCAAAGTGGGGCAGTTAAAGGCATGCAGGCAATGTGATAAGAATCAATACTCAATGCTTGCTATGGGAGATAGACACAGTTTGGCAGGGCTATGGCAAGGACGTGTGGAACAGTGAAGCAGATAATAGAGATCATGTGTTTACCAAGTTTATGGACGCTGCTTCCGTCTAACGGTGAGGGAGTTTGCATTTCACTCACATGGGCCGTTGTATTGTAAGCGTAGAGAGATTTGAGTCGATTTATCTTGGTGGAGGCGAAGAGGGGTGGACCACGCCGCGGACCGGGCCTGCTTCCGGCTGCCGGCGGGTGCCTTGTGGGTAGATTAGATGACGAGGTTGCTAAGCAACAGCTGAAGCAGCCTCGTTTTCATGCTGATAATGCGATCAGCCATTTTGAAATCAAGCACAGTACTTTGGTAAATGTTGAACAGCTGATCACGCTACGAGCATCGGGTAGCTGTAGCTTACCTCAAGTAAAGATAAGTAGCTGGCCGGCTCTACGTGCGCTGCTAGGGCGGTCTGGGCAACCGTTTTCTAGTGCTGGAAGTAGCGGACTCCGGACCTCCAGATCATCAGGATGTGCAGGTGCGGCAGGACTGTTGTGGCTGATCCTGATGGTAGGGGCTGGGGAGGGGCTACTGCCCGCTCCAAGGATCCGTCTGTAGGGAGGGGGGTTGGCGCAGAACATGCCTTATCCTCGAGGGCCTTCTCAGAGGAGGGCCGGCTTCAGCCTGCCGGCGGGGCCTTGTGGGTAGATTAGATGACGAGGTTCCTTAGCAACAGCTGAAGCAGCCTCGTTTTCATGCCGAAAATGCGATCGGCCATTTTGAAATCAGGCACATGGCTTTGGTAAATGTTGATCAGCTGATCACGCTACGAGCATCGAGTAGCTGTAACTTACCTCAAGTATAGATAAGTAGCTGGCCGCCTCTATGTGCGCTGTTATGGCGGTCTGGGCATCGGTTTTCTAGTGCTGGAAGTGGCGGACTCCGGACCTCAAGGTCATCAGGATGTGCAGGTGTGGCAGGACTGTTGTGGCTGATCCTAATGGTAGGGGCTGGGGAGGGGCTCCTGCACGCTCCAAGGAGCCATCTGTAGTGAATATTTTACCAGGTCACTCACCGTAGTGACCACCTTACTCCTAGTCCATAGTCCCCTTTCCTCCATACTTATAGGGGACATCTCTCCATCCTGTGGGACGGGACCGGAGCACTTTGTAAAAAGCATCCAAAAATGTGTCCTTCCTCTCTTTCTTGCGCGGGGCCCGGCACGCGGCCATAACCCCGCCCATCAGTCCTTTTCTATCGCCAGGTCAACGACCCATTAGCAATAACAGAGGAACCTTATCAGAGGGGACGGCGGGCGGGCGTATGGAGGAAAGGGGACTATGGACTAGGAGTAAGGTGGTCACTACAGTGAGTAACCTGGTAATACTCCTACGTCCTGTCCCCTTTCCTCCATACTTATGGGAGATTCCCAAGCACTCCTTACAGGAACTATGGGTGGATGGAAATACCCCTTACTGAAAAAGGTTCCTCAGTACAGTCTGACCAAAGTGAGCGTCAGCTCTTGAGCTCATGTCGAGACAATAATGCTTACAGAAAGCAGATGGGGAGGCCCAAGTAGCTGCCCTAGCAATGGACGCCCAGGGGACATATTTCTGAAAAGCAACCGCGACTGCCTTACCCTGCACCAGGTGTGCATGAATACCCTTAGGTGGTTTCAGCCCTTGGACGGTGAAAGACTCCGTGATGCAGGCGGCGATCCACCTAGAAATAGTTGCCTTAGATGCCTGCCTGCCCTGAGGGTTACCGAAGGTCACAAAAAGTTGAGAAGAACTCCTAAACTCGGAAGTCCTGTCCAGGTAGAATTTGAGAGCTCTTCGGACATCAAGACAGTGTAGAACCCTCTCAGCCTCAGAGGCAGGGTTCGGAAAAAGACCGGTAGGGAGATAGACTGATTCAGATGGAATTCGGTCACCACCTTCGGTAGAAAGGCTGGGTTTGTCCGAAGGACTACCTTGTCCTTGCGAAAGACCAAGAAAGGATGTTCCACCGACAATGCCTGGAGCTCACTCACTCTCCTTGCTGACGTAACGGTGACCAAAAAGGACTTTTTCCAAGACAAGTACTAGAGGTCCACCGTAGCCATTGGTTCAAAGGGTTTATGGCACAGCGCCGTCAGGACTACATTTAGGTCTCAAGGCGGGTGCGGACTACGAACCGGAGGGTAGAGGCGTGTCAACCCTGCAAAATGCCTCTTAACCACTGGGTTACTCAGAGAATAACAGCACTGGTCTGTAGAAAGATAAGCGGAAACCGCTGAAAGGTAAGTCCTGCATGATAGACCATGAACCCCTGACTCTGCTAGTGAGGACACGAAGGACAGCACTGTGTCAATCGTGCCCACCCTTGGATCCAACTTCTTCTCCAAACACCAATGACAGAACCTGAGCCATTTACTCTTGTACTGAGATCTGGTCGAGGGTTTCCTGGCTGCCTGGATAATGCGCATGTTATCCGTAGACAAATTCAGATGCTCTAAAGACTTGAACTCAGGCACCATGCCGCCAAACTGAGCGATTGTGGGAAGGGGTGCCACATCTGCTGTTTCCCTTGGTGAAGAAGATCGGGAGTTATTGGTAACCTGATCGGCGGATACACCGACAGGTGTTGAAGTTCTGAGAACCAAAACCTGGCCGGTCACCACGGAGCTATGAGTAGAAGGGAACAGTTCACCAAGTTCTTCAACTTCCAAATTGCACGGTGAACTAGAGGCAGAGGCGGGAAGGCGTAAGCTCTCATGTTGTGCCATGGAATCTCGAGAGCATCCCCCAGAGAGGAGGCTCCCAGTCCCCCTCTGGAGGCATGCTGAGGAAGCTTCTTGTTCACCGCCGTAGCAAAGAGGTCCACTTCCAGTGTGCCCCAACGCAAGAAAATCCATGAGAGGACCTCCGCCTTCAATTCCCATTCGTAGCTGACCACTGTCCGCCGGCTGAGGGCATCTGCTGTGACATTCAGCTGGCCCAGGATGTGCACTGCAAGCAGCCAGACACCATGAAGCACGCCCCACTCCCAAATCTGGATAGACAAGTCCACGAGGGGGGGAGACTTTGTTCCCCCTTGCTTGTTGATGTAATACATTGACACCACATTGTCCGTTCTTATTCGAACCACCTTGTTGACAATGAGCGGTTTGAACGCCCTGAGCGCTAGGAAGATCGCCAGAAGCTCCAGAAGATTTATGAGGAGGAGCCTGTCGTGATGAGGTCCGAGACCTGAAGAAGATCTAACGTCGCACCCCACCCCAGAAGGGAGGAGTCCGTCGTGATCATCACCGTGGGGACCGGGTCCTGAAACCCCACGCCCCCAGACAGGTTGCTGAGAGATGACCACCACTCCAGGTCCACTCTCATGGAATCCGGAATCATTATCCGCTTGGAATCCGGATCCACTGCCTGACGCCATGAATTCCGAAGAGCCATTTGGGTCCGTCTCATTTTGAGACGAGCAAGAGGAAGAGCCAGTACACACGAGGCCATGAGGCCCAGAAGCCTCTGGAACCACCAGGCCGACATGCTCTCCGACTGCGCAAACATCTGACATGTGGCTAACAGATCTGCCATTCTGCCCGCGGTCAGATCCACTCTGCAGTCGATCGTGTTCCAACGAAAACCCAGGAAAATCAGGTCCTGTAAGACCGTCATGGAGGATTTCCACCAGTACACCGACAGCCCAAGATGGAACAGGAGCTGAAGGAGAGACTGGAGATTGCCCGCTGCCGCCAGCGGACAAGGGCTACGTAAGAGCCAGTCGTCCAAATATGGATACACATGGATTCCCTGGAGACGAAGATGGAACAAGTTACTTACCTGTAACTGTTGTTCTCCAGCATGGGTCTGGCATGGATTCACATGCTCATGAATATTCCCCGTCGTCAGGCTGGGAAAAAACCAGTAGAGTTTGGAGGATACAACATACCGGCCGACTGCAGAGAGGTTCTTGCAAAGACCTCGACTCTTAAATGCTACGGACACAAATGGAAGAGGTTCTCTGTCCGGTGCCACGCACAGAAGATTAACCCTCTAAGGATTACGGCTCCCCAAGTACTGCCGTACCTGTTGACGCTGGCCAAGGCTGGACTGGCACACGCGTCCATCAAGATTCATCTTGCTGCGATCTCCCGATACACCAGAACCATGGGGCGGACGTCCTTGTGGTCTCATCGTCTGGTGAAAGAGTTCATGAAGGGACTGTTCAGATCGTTCCCGCCGGTGAAGGCTCCGGCCCCGGCGTGGGAGCTCAACGTGGTGCTGACCAAGCTCATGGGACCTCCGTTCGATCCCCTGCACTCGGCCCCGTTGAAGTTCCTGTCGTGGAAAACAGCGTTTCTTGTGGCCATCACCTCCGCACGACGGGTGGGAGAGATCCAGGCCCTTTCCTGCAAGGCCCCGTACTTGACTTTTCTCGACACGAGGGTGGTGATCAGGACGCACCCCTCCTTCATGCCCAAGGTGCCGTCGGACTTCCACCTCAACGAACCCTTGGTGTTGCATGTGTTTTTCCCGTCGCCTTCGTCGCCGGCTGAGAGGACTTTGCACTCGCTGGATGTGGCTAGAGCGCTGAAGTTCTACGTGGACCGCACAAAGTGCTTTCGGAAGACGTCACAACTCTTTGTGAACTTTGGACCTGTCAATCAGGGGAAGGCTCTCTCGAAGGCTTCCATTTCCAGATGGCTCTCCGGCTGTATCATGTACTGTCATCGGTTGGCAAACCGACCGCTGCCTGGCCGTCCGAGAGCCCATTCCACCAGAGCGATCGCAGCTACCACGGCGTTCCTATCTGGTGTGCCCCTGCTGGACATATGCAGGGCTGCTACGTGGAGGTCGACGCACACCTTCACGAAATTCTACTGCGTCGATCGGGATTCCAGGGAGGAGTCCAGGGTCGGCCAAGCAGTGCTGCGCAACCTGTTCGCCTGAGGTGAGCCTGGTGAGGAGGTAAGATTGCTTAATGTTGAGTTTGATGTAATGCTTACTGTTGAGCCTTTGCCACCTCCCGTGGTTGTGCATGTGTGTACTGCTATGTATTCTTTATTCATGAGCATGTGAATCCATGCCAGACCCCATGCTGGAGAAGGAACAAGTTACTTACCTGTAACTGTTGTTCTCCAGCATGGGTCTGGCATGGATTCACATGCGAACCCTCCCGCCTACCCCTCTGCGGCTCTTCACTTGGTCATACTGCCACTTCACGTGCTTCCAAATCTGAAGATGGCTGCCAGAGGCGGGGCTTAGGTAGAGGGCAGTCATTGGCTGTGGTCAGTATGACGCAGAGATCAGTGATTGGTTACTACTACGAAAGACAGATCAGAAACGAAACTGATACTGGTTTTTTCTTTACCGAGGATTCCCAGCCTGACGACGGGGAATATTCATGAGCATGTGAATCCATGCCAGACCCCATGCTGGAGAAAGGCCACAATCACCGACATCATCTTCGTGAAGACACGCAGCGCCGAGCTGAGGCCAAAAGAAAGCACCCGAAACTGGAAGTGCTCCTCTCCCAAAGAGAAGCCGAGGTACCTCCTGTGTGGATTCCAAATCAGGATATGCATGTACGCGTCCTGAAGATCCACAACGCTGAGCCAATCGCCCCTCTGTAAGGAGGAGCGTATCTGGCTGGGCGTGATCATCTTGAATTTCTCTTGGGGTAGGAAAAGATTGAACTGGGAAAGGTCTAGGATGGTGCGCAGGCCAGCCTGGTTGGGTTTGGGCACCGTAAACAGTCGGGAGTAGAAGCCTTGCCCTCGCTCCCCAAGGGGAACGGGTTCCACAGCTCTGAGGTCCAGAAGCTTCTGAACTTCGGCCTTGAGGGAGGGTGAGCCCGACAGCTGAAAAGGAGGGTTGAGGGGTGGGGTATGGGGTAAAGCATGGGTGCACAACATACGGCCCGCGGGTCGGTTGCGGCCCGCCATGCCCTTTTGACCGGCCCGCGAGGCACAAAGACTTTCCTAATGGAGGGCGGCCCGCGGCCACCCTCCATTAGGAAAGTCTTTGTTGTCTTCCGGGCCGGTGAAAACACTGGCCCTCATTGGCTCAGCACACACACGTATCACGTCGCTCCTACGAGCCACGTAATGCGTGTGTGCTGCACCAATGGAGAGCCAGCACTACGGCTGGCGTGGTCCATAAGGCTTGATGCCGGAAGGCATTTCAGCCTTGGATCACGCCAGCCGTAGTACGATTCCAGCATTCCAGCTTACCTGCCGCTTACCTGCCTTCCAGCACGTCTCCGGTAAGTGCTCTGTTTGTGTGTCGGGTTTGTTTTGCTTTATGTTTGTTTGTGTGTGTATGTTGAGATGCGGGGGTGAGGGGGTGTGTCGGATGTGTATGAATGTTTGTATTTGAATGTATTTTGTGTGTATGTTGAGATGCGGGGGTGGGGGGGTGTGTCGGATGTGTATGAATGTTTGTATTTGAATGTATTTTTTGTGTATGTTGAGATGCGGGGGTGGGGGGTGTCAGATGTGTATGAATGTTTTGATTTGAATGTTTTTTGTGTGCTGAGTTGGGGGGTGGGGGTTCGGGTCTGTATGGGTGCATGTTTGTGTGTGTGTGTGCTGAGTTGGGGGGTGGGGGTTCGGGTCTGTATGGGTGCTTGTTTGAGAGTTTGCTGAGTTGGGGGGGTGGGGGGTTCGGTTCTGTATGGGTGCATGCTTGAGTGTGTGTGTGCTGAGTTGGGGGTGAGGGGTTTGGAGTTGGGGGGGAGGGGTGGGGGGTTCGGGTCTTTATGGGTGCATGTTTGTGTGTGTGCTGATTTGGGGGTGGGGGGTTCGGGTCTGTATGGGTGCATGTTTGTGTGTGTGCTGAGTTGGGGGGTGGGGGGTTCGGGTCTGTATGGGTGCATGTTTGTGTGCTGGGGTGGGGGGTTCGGGTCTGTATGGGTGCATGTTTGTGTGTGTGCTGAGTTGGGGGTGGGGGGTTCGGGTCTGTATTGGTGCATGTTTGTGTGTGTGCTGAGTTGGGGGGTTTGGTTGGGGGTGAGGGGGCCATGGGGTGGGGGGTTTGGTTGGGGGTGAGGAGGCCATGGGGCATAGTGTTTGGTTGGGGGTGAGGAGGCCATGGGGCATAGTGTTTGGTTGGGGGTGAGGAGGCCATGGGGCATAGTGTTTGGTTGGGGGTGAGAGGGACATGGGGCATAGTGTTTGGTTGGGGGTGAGGGGGCCATGGGGAATAGTGTTTGGTTGGGGGTGAGGGACATGGGGCATAGTGTTTGGTTGGGGGTGAGGGGGCCATGGGGCATAGTGTTTGGTTGGGGGTGAGGGGGCCATGGGGCATAGTGTTTGGTTGGGGGTGAGGGACATGGGGCATAGTGTTTGGTTGGGGGTGAGGGGCCCATGGGGCATAGTGTTTGGTTGGGGGTGAGGGGGCCATGGGGCATAGTGTTTGGTTGGGGGTGAGGGACATGAGGCATAGTGTTTGGTTGGGGGTGAGGGGGACATGGGGCATAGTGTTTGGTTGGGGCTGAGGGGGCCATGGGGCATAGTGTATCTAGGGTCAATAAAATATATATAAGTTAATTAAACACGCGAGATACAATAACTAAATAGAAATAAATTATAACAATGGAAAATGATAGTACAAAATGTAAGTTTGAAATGCAAATAAAAATCGTTACCCCTCAAAAACATTCTTTTTCCATGTGTTTAGTACAAATTGGGGTTTTTTTACAAAGTGGCCTCCTGCCACGCCCCGCCTACCGCCCCGCCCACATTTACTTTTCGGCCCACTATAGCTCTCATGTAAGGTACTTTCGGCCCTCTGTCAAAATCAGTTGTGCACCCCTGGGGTAAAGGTACGCGGAAGCCCGCTCGAGCGACTGACAAGACCCATCTGTCTTCTGTGATGGTCTGCCATGCCTCCCAATGACACGCAATGCGTCCTCCCACCGTGCGAGCGCGGAAAACCCTCATTTGGCAGGCTTATCGGTGGCGGTGCCACCTGAACCTGATGAGGAGGCTGAGGAGCGGGAGAAAAACCGTGTGCGCTGTTGTCTACTGCAGTTATTCCCCGCAGGAGTATCCACTCTGCGAGATTTGCGGTCGAGGAAGCCCCTAAAACCAGAGGAGGGTCGAATTTGAGACAACGGTCTCTGGGATTTGAAAGGAGCGTTGACCAGAACAAACAATGATTTAGCTGTCTGAGTGCTAGCCTTGGTCTTGGTGAGCTCTACATCAGTAGTAGAATGAAAAAGCTCCTTACCATTGAATGGAAGGTCCAATACCTTGTCTTGCACTTCCTTAGAAAATGTAGTGGCATGTAGCCACGCGTGCCGTGAGGTATCAACCCCCAGCATCAGGCCCTGAGCTGAGGTGTCTACGTGATGAGCCGCAGTCTCCAGGAGATCCTGGGCCAAGACCTTGGCGTCGGAAAGGCCTCCTTTAAAGTCATCCAACTTCTCGACCCGAATGTGCTCCTCAAACTCCGACAGACCTTTCCACATCCGCATGTTAGCTCCCGCCAATATCAACTCAGCATTGGCCTGCCTGAGCTGCAAGGCTGAGTTGGCAAAGATTTTCCTCCCTAGGGAGTCAAGGAGCTTGTCCTCCTTTCCCAAGACCTGAGTAGCCGTCGTGGAAGAGGATGCTGCAGGTCTGGATTGCAACGTAGCCGCAGCCACCACTGTGGAGGAGGGAGGCGCACAAGACGACAGGGCTACCTCTTCCGAAGAATGTAGCCTGTACCTCGCGTCAATCTTCGCATTGACAAAAAGTCCCGAGTGTGGCTTTTCTCAGACTCTTCGGACCTCGGCCAGAACGTCCTTCTCCAGGAACAGGCCGGTACGCTCTAAGGGAGACAGGGTGAACGCCCCAGAAAGCACGACCTCCTGCGGAGCGGGTGCCTCGGGCACCGGAACATCTAAGAAACTCATCATGTCCAGTACCCTGTCATGAAAGGCTCTGATAGAGCAGGGAAAGTCCTTGTTGTCCTGATCGCCTTGAGGATCATCTGACAGGTCAGGTTCCTGCTGAGTCATGTCAGGCACTGCCTTGTCCACTGGGGACAATGGAGGCAAAGGCGGAAGAGCCGGGGGAGGCACCACGGGCAAGGAAGGCGCCGGCAGAACCAGCGGAGGAACGGGTGGAGCCGGAGGCCTAGGTGGACAAATCTCCTTGAAAAGCCCTTTGAACTATTCCCTCATGGGGTCGGTGCGCATAAGTGCTTGAAATTGAAAAAGGCGTCCTCCGGAGACTGTTTCGGAACCTGAGGAGGCCTCTCATGAGGTGGACAAATCCAGGGACGTAACGGGGAAGGGTGCTACACCGGCCACTCCACGGACGTATCCACATAAATCAAAGGTGCCGCCCCCGCGGGCAACGACACATTGTGCGGAAGAGGCATCCGGGCGTTCCAATCATAAACCGGCTGGTAAGGATGCGCACAAGGGACTTTAGGTTCACCCAAGGGACCAAGCCCTACACCAGAGACCGATGGCGTAGTTGTAGGGGTAGCACCAAAAATGGCCACCGTGGCCCTGGCGGGAACGGGCGCCATTTTGTCCTCATCTGAGGGGAACGGTGGCACGTGAGGAAGTGAGGCAGGGGTCCCCGTCGATGGATCAGGGGTCTTAATCTTAGCCTTAACATAAGGAACCTCGGCAGAGCCGGTACTATGAGGCCTGGAATGTTTTTGAGACATACCAACCGCCAACTGAGCCTTCGAAGGAAGGACCTCGCCACTGCCGGTAAAAGAAGAACTTTGCTTCTTTGCCCCCTCAACAGGTCTGGTGTCACCACAAGAGCGGGAACTGTGAGCAGCCGCTTTCACCTACAAAGCCTTGACCGGACTCTCAAAACTGTTGGTTGCTTTAGCCTCTGAACGAGGGACCTTGGACCCATGCCCGGTAACAGCCTTATCTGTGCGGGCCTTGAACATCCGTTCGGTAACAACAAGCCCAGGCAAGGCCTCGGGGCGCACCCCGGTCTTGTTTTTGAGGGAAGCCGACAGAGAGGCCTCAGAGCGAGCTCCGGTACCCCACGATTCAGTAGAACTGGGTCTACAAACAGCCCCCACAGGAGGGGCCTCGGAGCGTACTCTGGTATTCACAGGCCCCTTACGGAGACCCTCAAAGAAAACTCTGGTAGAATTATTAGGCCCAACGGGCACCTCAGGGCGAACCCTGGTGACAGAGCGATCACCGCCCCTCCCGGACCGACAGGAACCCGGGAAGGTATCCCCCAGCCGGGGTGCTCTGAAAAGTAAAGAACTTACCGGGCGTTTCTTCTTACCGACGTTGAAGCGCCCAGACCGAAAGGGAGTCACAGTAAAAACAGGAGTCCCAACGGTGTTCGGGACCCAATCACTAAGCAAAGAGGATGGGGATCCACCCTAGCGAAGCGACGGTGGCACAATGAACAATCTGGAAAGTCTAACTTGAAAGACAGACAGATTAGTAAACGAATGCTAGCAAGAGCCAGAGAGGAAAAAAGGGAAGAAAATCTTCCGAGCATGCAAGTGCGTCCGGCCCGATCGAGCGGAGAAAAGGACTGATGGGCGATGCGTGGGGCGGAGCCAAGGTGGGCGGGGTTACGGCCGCGTGCCGGGCCCCGCGCAAGAAAGAGAGGAAGAACACATTTTTGGAAAAATGTGGATGCTTTTTACAAAGTGCTCCGGTCCCGTCCCACAGGATGGAGAGATGTCCCCTGTAAGTATGGAGGAAAGGGGACGGGACGTAGGAGTAATGCCATTTCTCCCAGTGCCCCTCCTCGCCTGTTCCGCTCCTTCATTCTCCTTCTGTCTCCTTCTCCTTCCCACCCACCATCCACCCTGATTGGTTGCTGGGCTTCCAGGAAGCACCCTTAGCTGGGACTCACAGGGCAGCTGGCAAAGGGCCACAAGGCAAAAGACAGCTCCCTTGGGTAGCTCCCATCCCACTTGCCTGGGGTGCCCCAGCCAAGCCAAAACCTGTCTGCAGCAACCTTCAGGTAAGAGACGGCAACATTTCCTTGTTTTATGTAATGTTAACATAGCTGATGTTAGGTGTTTTGAAGTTCAGTGTCTGTTTAAAATATACCCCCTGTATTGCAGCTAGGTGCATATCTAGAGGATAACCATTCCTCTGCACTTCGGCACCCTTCTACTCCATAGCCATTGATTTCAGTGCATATTTAGAACATAAATTTGCTCTAGCATATGCCAATCTCTACATGGGCCATTATGAACTTCAACATGCCTGGCAGCATCCATACTTCACAGATCATAACAGAATTATATATTGGGGCAGATTTATTGATGACATTTTGGTTATTTGGAATGGTTCACAACAAAGTCTCAATGAATATCATGCATACCTCAATAACAACACGTACAACTTGAAAGTTACCATGCAAGAGAACACTGCTAGAATTGAATTTTTAGATTTGGAACTCTACATAGACAACAATACCATTCAGTCCACCCTTTTTGTGAAACCAACAGCTGGAAACAGCACATTACATGCAACAAGTAACCACCCACAACATATCAAGTCCAATATTCCCTATGGAGAATTTCTGAGAATACAATGGAATTGTACTCAACAAAATGAGTTGGAAAAACACACAGCACAAGCCAAACAAAAATTTCAAGTTAGAGGCTATGACACCAAGAACCTTGACAAAGCATTCCACACAACCTTGTTTAGAACAAGATCTGAACTGTTGCAAAACAAAGTGAAACAAGAATCAGACACCTCCAAAGGGGTCAGATTTATTACTACCTACAACTCGGAGGCACACCAACTTTGAAAAATCCTGTCTCACTACTGGCCAATATTGAAAGCCGATGAAGGCCTCACAGAATACCTGAGCAACACTGCAAGCATAGCACACCGCAAAGCCAAGAATCTAAAGAATTTACTATGTCCATCTCATTTTCAACCCAAGAACATGCAAAGAGGATTACCACAACTCTGCAACCCACAGAATCTAAAGGGCAACTACAAATGTGGTACTTGCATGATGTGTTCCTTCTCAGCCAATGGGAAAAGAACATAACATTAGGGAATTCATGAACTGTAACTCCAAAATTTGCAAGAGAAATACCGAAGCATAACTAAAGGAACTAAATTAAATTTCCATTCAGATGAACACCACACACGTGAGTAAACTAATCACAAAAAAATTGTTCACTGTCTCAAACATGTGTACCAGACATTTTATTATGGTTAACACTAGACGAATATTGGTCTCCTCGTTTTGAAGGACAACATTTATGCCTTATTCCAAATTAAATCAATAATCCACAAACAGCTATGTAGGCTATTAGACACAATATGTGACTTAAATTTGTGTTGTGTTTTCATTTAACATTACATAGATACTGGCATTTTCTTTTAATAACCACTGTAATACGTGCCTCTTCCAATCAAGCAACAATTAGTAGCAACTTGACAGAGTGAAATGAATATATATATATATTTTTTTTTCATTCAGAGATGAATATGCGAAATGTCTGTAAGTAAAACCAACCCTCCTGAAGAGCTAGTGGATTGTATTGGGGAGACACGTGTCGAGGGATTTGTGACAAATAAACATTCTCTGATGTGAAGCAACATTAGAGAAAAAAAGAGGAAAACCTTGCAATAATAAAAAGGAATTTATTTTGTCATTTAATGGTCATCAATGCTATTAGTTGGGACGCAGTGACACATGTGCTTCATTCAATCTTTGCATTTTCACAGTACATTGAGCAGCCTCAGTGTAAAAGCACCATACCCTTGCAGCCCAACGGACGCTCAGTTCAAATCAACAGCTTAGAATAGGAGCTTGCCATTGGTTGCCATAAGGCTGCAGTAGTTCTATAATCCATATTTAGAACATAGTCACCATTCATGCTTCGTTCCAAAGCTACCCAATGTATTGCACATGGAAGAATGTATAAAGGTAGCGAATACACTGGACTTAGAAGATTGGAGGGTAACCAAGGTATTGCACTTGGATGTACTGTGAAGGTAGCCAATGTGTTACACTTAGAAGAAATCATGAGGGTAGCCAAAGCACGAACTATGGCGGTAGCCAAAGTGCTGCACTTAGAAGAATTCTAAGACGCCAGGACTACTGTTGAACCGAGAACAGTAGCCAGTCCTGAGGGTCTTTTCCTCCAAAGCTCTAATTGCAGAGGTCGCGCAGCAGGAAGCGTGGAAGAGGGAAGCTTGCCCTCTAAAGACCTGTTTTGCAGAGGCTGCGCAGCTGAGAGCACAAGTGTGGAAAGCTTTCTTTGCCAGAAGGCTGGCGAACAGCGGAGAGCCTCCGGAACGAAGGAAGCTTCATTTTCAAGTGGCGCAGGTGCGGCGCACTAAAAGCAGCAGATTTCCAAGTCGATAGGAGTCCCTGAAGCAGAGTACCAGTGAGCAGCGAGGGAATGGGACATGCACACCTTACCCAATGAGTTCACCAGCTGATTGTGACCCTGGGGCACTACGAGACCACTCACGTGCTCGATACAGGCATTTGCAGCGTAGAAAATACTTGCATATGAGTTAAAGGGAAATCATAGGCAATTTTGAATACCGAACTATCCAGAACCAGAGGAAACTGTATTTTACTAAGCCAAATGACTATCTTTAAGGATGCAAGTTTATTGAGAACCCATCAACAAGATGGGGGAATACTTTTAAAACATAATACAGACAACCATTACCCAAGCCAAATAAAGCAAAATCAAGGCAATTTAAAACCAACAGATATTGACAAAGGCAGGAAGGGGGTGGGCGGACTAATGAAAGTTGTCACCGATGTAGAGCTTAATGCCCATATTTGAAGAATCATATAAGAAAAGCTTGTATAAACCCACATTGCCAAAACCAAGGAAGAAGCAGAATAAAACCATATCCATGTCAGCGTTTGGTTGTTAACGAAGTGGGGAAACAAGAGTGGCAAGGAGGCTGCCCTTCTAGAAAAGGTTATTCAGAAGGAGAGGAGCATAACTTGCAAAGTGTTTGGAAAGTGCAAAATAGTATTAAAGAACACCAACGTGAATCTTGCTTTCCCTGAAGCATTACTTAAAGTCTGATGTTGTAAAGTAATGAACATTGCAAATATATTGTAAGCTGATCTTAACCAGAGAAGAACAAGTTACTTCTTACCTTGTAACGTTCTTTCGACGGGATGTTCCTCCGACGTATTCCTCATCTTAGATAGATATCTCCTTCCAGCTCTGCTGGCCTCGGAAAATTTTTTCTCTAGAGGGAGCTGCGTGTCGACGTCCTCCGAGTCGATGTCCTTCGACAGCCGCCGACGTCATCCTGCCTATAAAGGCCGCGCGCAGCGTCCGTTGCTCAGTTCCGTTTTGTAGCCCACAATAATACTTTCTGGACTAACTAATCACCCTGAAGGAGCGTAAGCTGCAACAACAAGGGAAGTAGAACTGCGGGGATGGATGGGAGGGTCGATGAGGAATACGTCGGAGGAACATCCCGTCGAAAGAACGTTACAAGGTAAGAAGTAACTTGTTCTTCGAAGGGATTGTGTCCTCCGACGTATTCCTCATCTTAGATAGGCTCCCATAGCAGTATTCTATTATCGGAGGAGGGAGTACTGACTTCACGCTGTCTTCTATTGATGAATAGAATGCAGTACAGCCCTTCCAAACCTAGTCTCTTGACTGGAGGAGGAATCCAGATTGTAAAAACGTGTAAAGGTATGGACAGACGACCATGTAGCGGCCGCACATATGTCTTTAACCGGCACGCCTCTTCTGAGGACCGATGAAGCTGCAATACCTCTGGTCGAATGAGCCCTAAGGTTTTGAGGGGGCTCTTTCCCTGCCAGTTTATAACATTCCAGAATGGCTAGAATGATCCATCTGGAAATGGTCTGCTTAGTTATTGGTAACCCCAGCTCGTGACCTGTGTAACCTACAAACAGCTGGTCTGCCTGTCTTATCCTGGCTAGTCCACTAATGTAAAAACTTAAAGCCCTCCTAGGGTCTAGCCTGTGTAACCTCTCTTCCTCTTTCCCCGGGTGAGGAGGAGGATAGAAAGATGGTAGGGTAATCTTCTGAGTGATATGGAATTCAGAAACCACCTTTGGGAGGAAATTAGGCTTCACTTGCAGGACAACTTTGTCTTGGTGAAATATAGTATGAGGGGGTTTACAAGAAAGAGCTTGTAATTCGCTCACCCTTCTAGCAGATGTAAGTGCTATTAATAAAACAGTTTTAAGGGTAAGGAATCTTAACGAACAAGAATGGAGAGGTTCGAAAGGTGTACCCATCAGGAAAGTTAGTACTAAGTTTAAATCCCATAGGGGAACTTGGAATGGTCTTGGGGGATAAACATTGGTTAACCCCTTTAGAAACTGTATTACCAAGGGTAATTTGAAATAGGATGGTTCTTCCGCAGTACGCTTAAAGATGGATAGTGCTGCGAGATAGCCCTTAATGGTGCCAACTTGAAGGCCTGAATTTGCCAAATATAGTAGGAAGGACAAAACCATTGGTGTACCACATGAAAAAGGGTCGATATTCTGTTCTCTACACCAGCTGCAAAATCTGTTCCAACGGCAGCGGTATAAAGACTTTGTTGCTGGCCTCCTTGCCGAAAGCAACACCTCCATAACATCATCAGGGAGGTCCCAATCCTTGTACCTCAGCCTTTCAGAAACCAAGCATGAAGGTTGAGGGTTTTGATGTCTGGATGGAGAACCTGACCTCCCTTCTGTGAGAGTAGGTTCTCTCTGAGTGGAAGTCGAATTGGAGGGCAGATGGACAAGTCTAGAAGGTCCGGGTACCACGTTCTCCTGGCCCAAACCGGGGCAATTAGGATCATGGTTCGCCGGAATCTTCTCAACCTCCTGATCATTTGAGGAATGACAGGGACCGGTGGGGACGCGTACAGAAGCGGAAACTCCCAGTCCACTATGAACGTGTCTCCCAGAGCTCCTCTCGGGGGAAATTCCCTTGAGCAGAACAGGTCGCATTTCCTGTTTAGGCTGATGGCGAACAGATCTACCTGAGGGGTTCCCCAAAGGGCGAAGATCTCTTGAAGGACTTCCTGAGCTAGCTCCCACTCGTGGGAGACTGTGTTCTGCCTGCTTAGAGCGTCCGCTGTCAAGTTCTTCTCTCCGGCTAGGTGAACTGCCGATAGAGAGATTCCTTCTTGGATTGCCCAAATCCAGAGCTGCATCGCCTCTCTGCACAGGGGTAGTGATCCTACGCCTCCTCTTTTGTTGAGGTAATGCATGGCCACCGTGTTGTCTGTCATTATCAGGACATTCTTCCCTTGTACAGCTGGCAGGAACGCCTTCAGCGCAAGTCTGATGGCTTTCAGCTCTAACAGGTTGATGTGTAGTCTGGACTCCGATGGAGACCAACGCCCGCTGATGGTCAAGTCGTTGGCGTGGGCTCCCCACCCCGTGAGTGAGGCATCCGTGACTACTGTTATCTCCGGCCAGGGTTGCCAAAACTGTTCTCCTTTCAGAATGTTCTCCTGACAGGCCCATCATTGAAGGTCTCGAGCCACCCTGCCGGGAACCTGAAGAAGATCTGTCATTCTCCCTGAGAATTGTGACCACTGAGTCCTCAGTGCCCACTGGAGGGATCTCATTCTCAGGCGAGCCTCTGGCACTAGGAAAATGCAGGATGCCATGAGGCCTAGCAACCTCAAAAAGTCGAAGGCTGGGAGACGTTGGGCATGCTGGAACTTGGTAACCATCTGTAGAATATCTTGAGCCCTCACCTCTGGTGGTGAGGCTTTTCCCAGGGAAGTATCCAGGATTGCTCCTATGAACTGGAGTCTCTGCGATGGTATCATTTGTGACTTCTTTAAATTGAGGGAGAAGCCCAGTCTGTGAAGGAAGTGGCACACGTGATTTAGCTGGATCTGAGCTTGTTCCGGAGAAACAGCCCTGATCAACCAATCGTCCAGGTAGGGGTAGACGTGAATCCCTTCCCTCCTTAGACTTGCAGCCACTACCGACATTAACTTGGTGAAGACCCTCGGGGCGGAGGTCAGCCCAAATGGCAGCACTCGAAATTGATAGTGAGAGTTGCCAATTGCGAACCTCAGGTATTTCCTGTGTTTGAGATGGATAGGCACATGGAAATAAGCGTCCTGAAGGTCCAGAGATACCAACCAGTCCTGGAACTGAAGGGCCTGGAGGATCTGAGAAAGAGTGACCATCTTGAATTTGTCTTTTCTGAGGCATTTGTTCAATTCTCGCAAGTCCAAGATGGGTCTCAGTTCTCCGTCTTTCTTTGGAATGAGAAAGTAAGGGGAGTACCAGCCCTTGTTCCTCTCCGCTACAGGTACCAGTTCTATGGCACCTTTCTCTAGCAGGTCCCAAATTTCCTGCAAGAGGAGCGGATCTGGAGCTTTCTGAGAGCTGATCCCCAGTGGATGACTCTGAGGTATACGTAGGAAAGGCAGGCAGTAACCTTGGGCAACTGTTTCCAATGCCCAAGCATCTGACGTGATAGCCTGCCATACCGCCAGATGTTGAGTCAACCTGCCTCCTACAGGTGTCCTGTGAGGGAAGTCCTCAGAGTGGTTTTGGGGCGGCTGATGCAGATGGCGATGTTAAAGAGGCACCTGCTGTTGCGGCGGCTTTTGAATATCTACCCCGTCCACCTCGGGTAGTTCTTCTTTGAGCCGGTCGTCCTCTACCTCTTCCGAATGCGGAGTAGAAGCGAAAGGACTTGCACCTCACAGAGGTTCCTGCGGGACGAAAAGGAGTCTGACGGATTGCAGCTCCTAGGGATTTTGCTGCTGCTTTTGAAGTTTTCAGTTTCTCTAAACTGTCATCCGCCTTTTTCCCGAACAAAGAAGAGCCATCGAATGGCATGTTCAAGAGCCTGGCTTGCACATCTGGGGCAAAACCCGACTTTCTCAACCAAGTGAATCTCCTGGTTGATGTACTTGCCGCCATTGCTCTGCTGATACGGTCAGCCGAATCAATGCCCGTCTGGAGGGATTCGCACATAGCGTCTTTACCGTCCTGTATAATATTCAGGAACGCATCCCTTTCTTCGCCCTCCGGGATGCAGTCAGCCGCTGTAGAAGCACACTCCCAAAGTGTATGGCTGAACCTAGCAAGGGTGCAAGTAGCATTAACAGATTTTAACGCCATGCTACATGCTGAAAAGACTTTCTTTGCCATAGCATCATATTTTTTATCGTCCCTGTCCTGTGGGACGGTAGGATAAGCCGTCTTGACATCGGTAGAGGATGCTGCCTGTACCACCAGACTTTCTGGGGATGGGTGTTTAGACAAAAACTCTGGGTCTGTAGAAGATACCCTGTACTTTGTAGACAGTTTTTTATTTACTGCTGGTACTACATCTGGGGTTTCCCAGTTTCTCATGATCTTTCTCTGAAGAGCTTTATGAAAAGGCACCACAGGATGTCAAGAATATCCGTGAGGTCATCTTGTTGGAAAGATTGTGAAGGTGCAGACCACCCCATGAACTCTGTAATCCTGGCCATTAAGGCTCTGTAGGGGGTTTCAGCATGCTCCCCCGGGTCTGGCTTCCCTCAGGGGAAGTGTCTAAACCACTTGCCTCATGTAAAGAATCATGAAGATCCTTTAATCTGTGCTCTTCAGAGGAAAATTCCTCTCTAACTGGGGTTACAGGTCCCTGTAACTCAAATGTGTCTTCCTGTTCAGACAAATCACCCTCTTCTAAAATTGAGGATATAGTTCTCAATTGTTCTGAACTCATAAAGGAAGTAAATCCCATTTCCAAGGCAGAGGGTGCCGAACTTGTCATTATTGGCCTCGAAAACGTCAATGTCGTCGACGCCGACGTCGAAGGCTTCGAGCGTGGCGTCGAAAACAGAGGCGGAGGCCTCGAAGACCTCGACAGAATTGGAATTCTACTCGACAATATCGAAGCCATCGACGTCGAGGGCCTCGGGATAGTCACTGGATGTGTGGTAACCGTGACTTTTCAACGCCGGTGTCGAAGCTGGCGTCGAGTCGACAGACCCGTGTGTCGAAGGTCCCTTCGACAACGGCGTTGAAGACATCGACCTCGATGGAACCTTCGTCGACGGGGTCGACGGAACCTTCGAGGAAGGTTTGGAGGTCATAGTCCTGCTCGAGGGTTCGAGACGCGCTCGAGAGGTTTCTTTCGCCGGGTACTGCGACTCGCGGCGTTTTTGACCTTCGGGTCTTTCGACCAGAGCATCGCTCTCGGCAGTCTTCGAGGGGGTCGAGGCCGCTTTCTCGAAGACGCTCATCATATTTTTTCGGAATTCCACCCATTCAGCCCGGGAACTATGTTTCGTGGGGCAAGGGATTCTTTTTGGCGAAACAGAGGAAGAGGAAGACGGAGAAGGGGATCTTCGACGTCTCCTCTTCGAGTGCTTCGATCTCGAGGAGTGATGAGACCCACTCCGAGACCTGGAGCACGAATGGTGACGAGGAGACGAATGTCTCGACTTCGTTGACGAAGAAGAAGCTTTAAAAGTCTTACCTTTCTCCAGCTTCCCCCTAAGCTCCTTCAGGGCCTTAGCTGTCATGGACATACAGTCCTCGCATTCCGAACAATGGTGTTCAGCTCCCAAACACCACAGACAAATTCTGTGAGGATCGGTCAACGACATCTTTTTCCCACAATCTCGACATTTCTTGAAGCCGGATCAAGGAGTTGTCGGTTCCGACGAGGAAGCCATCGAGTACGGATCGAATAACTCGAGGTAAATAGGATTAATCTGACTAAGAACTGAGCAACGGTATTCCGAGGCACTGAGTAAGCGCGGAAAAACGGAACTGAGCAACGGACGCCTCGCGCGGCCTTTATAGGCAGGATGACGTCGACGTCGATACGGCGGCTGTCGAAGGACATCGACTCGGAGGACGTCGACGCGCAGCGCCCTCTAGAGAAAAAAATTTCCGAGGCCAGCAGAGCTGGAAGGAGATATCTATCTAGGATGAGGAATACGTCGGAGGACACAATCCCTTCGAAGCACATGTTTGTGAATTGCTGTTCGGGCAGGGGAGCATACCCAATCAGCATACCTATGAAGTAGTAGTCCTGGAATAGGAGTAAACCAGGTGTGAATGCAGTAGTAGGTATGTCATGGGAGTAAACCAGGTAAAAGTTGATGAAGTGCTCTGAAGTGGTGTTATCAAGTTATTCAGACAGATTTTCCATTGCTGAAGAAAGAACTGTATAGAATTGCTGCAGAAGTGTGTCACGCCACTTACCTGGAGACCGGGATCCTCTACGCCAGTCCGCTCCGCTTCCTCTTGGCGGCTCTATCCGCGCTTCCGCACCTGGGGGTCTGCCGCTGGGAGAGTGTCGGGGGTCCGTGCTGGTGTGTCTCTGCGCATGCGCGGACGACCATGTTCCCGGTTCCGCGCATGCGCAGTAGACTGGGCCCTCGCTACTGCTGCGGCTTGCGTTCCAAGCCTCGCCAGCACCAGGTAACGAGACGGCTTGCGCCTCAAGCCTCTCGGTTGCTGACGGCCCATAAGAGGAGTCGAGACTGGGAGTTTGTTGCGTCTCAACGCGGTTTGTTTATCGCAGTGCTCGCTCGACTCCCGAGCTGTTCCTGCTCAGTTTCCTGTTCCCTGCCTTGTTCTTGCCTGGGTCCTGGTTGTTGTCCTGCTTGTCCCCCTTGCTTGCCTCCCTTGTGGGTCCCTTGGGCCTCCCGCCTTTGGCCATACCTCCGGGGGTCTTTCTCCTCAGTCCTTTTGGGTACCCGCTCTGGGCTGTCTCCCTTGGGTTTCCCTCTCCTGTGAGTCCCTTTCGCCTGCTGGGTTCTCCTTTCCCCTGTGTCAGTTCCTCGCCCTCTGCTTGTCAGCCTGTACTCCTTGGACCCTCCTCAGGCCGCCTCCCTCTGGCCTGACCATACCTCTTCAGCTAAGTTTGCCTGCATTGCCTTCTTCCCCTGTGGACAGTAGGGAATTTGCTTCAGTCTCCTTTTTTACCATTTACCTTGGTCTTCGTTGTATCTACGGCCATACCCAGCATCAATTCCGTTGTTTCCTGGACTTGCTCTTCTGGACATTCCACTCCGGCAATCATCCTCATCGGACATTTAAGTACACAGAACATCTGCCTCTCCTGTCAGTGCTTGCACTGTCCTGACGTCACACTAATCAGGAGAGAGCACCCCGTGACGTTGGGAGTCGGTCCATCTTTCACCCAGTACCATCTTGGGTGGTGGAATGGTCGGTTCCTCGCGTAATACATCCGTCTGGAAACAGTTGTCAGACTGGCTGCCACATCAAGATCTTCAACCAAACCAACAGGTACTCGAATTTCTCGTGATAAACACAATAACAGATTTAGACGCCTGCCTTCAGATCTGGAGATGGAGGACGATCAAGCAATACGAACCGAGTTACAAAGTCTCAGAGCCGAGATGACTGCACTACACCAGGAGAATCAAGCGTTACGCCAAATGGTAACACAGGGGGCAATGAGTATCCCGCAATCGGAAGGTTCATTAGCACATACATCTCCAATTAAATTTTATGGTCATCCGCGACGAGTGGCGGAATTTTGTAATCATTGTCGGATCCATTTTCTCTTCAGATCAACTCATTTCAACAACGACAAAGCCAAGATCGGGTACATTCTGGGAAATTTAACTGGGAATGCTCTGGCCTGGGCAACACCTTTGGTAGCTACCAATAGTCCCATTTTGAACGATTTTGTAGCCTTTGAGAAGGCTTTCCTGGAGGTTTTTCAGACGCCCAGAACCAATTGCTGGATTTGAAACAAGGAAACATCGATTTGATAACATACATTAGTCGTTTCTGTCAATTGGCAACCGATTCACAATGGCCAGATATCACGCAGAAGACTCTGTTCCGCCGAGGCCTGAGAGAAGAATATAAGGATGAGTTACTTCATATCCCTGAGCCACAGACCCTTCAACGCCTTATTGAACAGGTGATCCGGATTGACCAAAGGTTAGCGGAACGAAGAATAGAAAGACGTTGTTTCGAGAGGTTTACCCCCAGAATGTCCAGTGCTCCTGCCGGATCGTTGGGTTCCACGGATTCTGGAACAGAGCCAATGCAATTAGGGGCCTTGAGAGGTCCTTTGTCGGAGGAGGAGAGGAGACGAAGAAGGACGTTACGCCTGTGCCTTTATTGCGGGGCTTCTGAGCATTACCTGTGCACATGTCCTTTACGCCCCCAGAAGAAGAAGGCGGAAAACTAGAGGACCTGTTGTGTAATGGTAGGGCAACGACAGGTCCCATTCCTTTTTCAGTCTTTTCCTCATCTTGTTCTGTGCTTCATCCCATGCAACTAGCCGTTTTACTGACCTTGAAGATTCAACTACAATTGCCAGACAAGGTCCTGGAAGTATACGGGTTGCTGGATAGTGGGGCCTCAGGTAATTACATTGATGAAGCTTTCGCTACTGTCAACAAGATACCGCTCCTTTCCAGACATGCTGCCCTACCTGTGGAAGTCATCGATGGGACTCCTCTGTCTTCCGGACCCGTCCGTATGCACACAGTGGGTCTGTCACTTTGGATTGCCAAACACCTGGAGAATATTGCCTTAGATGTCATTAAGTCACCTACATACAGAGTGGTTTTGGGGTTACCCTGGCTCCAACATCACAATCCATTCATCAATTGGAGGACTCACACTCTGTCATTTTCCTCCGCCTTTTGCTCTCAGAATTGCGGCTTGCCAGCTCAGATTCAGACTCCTTTGACTACTTTGGAATCCCTTGGCAAATGGTCTGGTCTTTGTTCCATTTCCCATGTTCCACAAGTGTATGCCGATTTTGAACGTGTATTTTCTGAGCCAGGGGACATACCATTATCCCCTCATTGTTCTTTTGATTGTGCCATTGAATTGTTGCCAGGCTTTGAGATTCCACACGGAAAGATGTATTCCCTAACTCAGAACGAGAGACAAGTGTTACAGGACTATCTGTCAGAATGCTTAAGTAAGGGATACATAGCACCTTCAAAGTCACCCGCAGGATTCCCTTTGTTTTTCGTTAAGAAGAAGGAGGGAACCTTGAGACCTTGTGTTGATTACCGGCAATTGAACGATATTACCACAAAGGATCGATATCCATTGCCGTTGATTCGCAGTATCCTGGAGGCCCTCCACACTGCCCGGATTTTCACCAAGCTTGATTTATATGGAGCCTATCATCTGGTTCGAATTAAAAGCGGGGATGAATGGAAAACTGCATTTAAAACACCTTTTGGGCATTATGAGTACAGGGTTATGCCCTTTGGATTGTGCAACGCCCCAGCTGTTTTCCAGCAGTTCATGGATAACATTTTCTGTGACCTGATAAGTGTTTCGATCTGGGTGTATTTGGATGACATTCTGATCTTTTCTTGTACGGTGGAGGAACACGTAGGACATGTACGTGAGGTTCTTCGTCGCTTATCTCGTAACCAATTGTTTGCCAAAGCAGAAAAATGTTCCTTTCACCAACCCAGTATTGAATTCTTGGGATATGTGATTAACCATACTGGCATACAAATGGACCCAAAGAAGGTTCAAGTGATTCAAGATTGGAAACAACCTCATGACGTCAAGTCGTTGCAGCGCTTTTTGGGTTTCGCCAATTTTTATAGGCGTTTTATTCCACACTTTTCCCAAATTACTGCGCCACTCACCAGGTTGACCAGCAGCAAGATTACTTATGAGTGGGACTCTCTTACCACTAAGGCATTAAATTCCCTGAAGACGGCTTTCATTACCGCCCCTATTTTGCGTCACCCTCAAGACGAATTACCCTACATCGTGGAGTCGGACGCTTCGGATTTCGCTGTAGGGGCTGTTCTTCTGCAATGTGATCCCGAAACTTCCATCGAACATCTGGTGGCCTACTTTTCACACAAACTGTCCCGCAGAGAGAGGAACTATGCGGTAATTGAAAGGGAATTGTTGGCCATAAAGACTGCATTCGAGGAGTGGAGACATCTTTTACTTGGAGGTCGCTTTTCCGTAGAGGTCCGTACCGATCATCGTAATCTGCAGTACTTGCGTTCTCTACAATGCCGTATGCCTCGCCAAGCCAGATGGGCCTTCTTTTTCTCTCCATATGATTTCCATATTACGTACGTCCCTGGTGCTTCTAATTTGAAGGCAGATGCCTTGTCTCGATCCTTGGAGAAGGAGGATGGAAACCCCAGTCTGGATCCGCCGTTGATTTCCCCACACCATTTCTTGTTGACGCTCTCTCCGCATTTACAGTCAATTTCCGATGCCACCCAACAGGATCCGGAACGGACAGGTCTTCAGCGGAAATCAGTATCTGAATGTGAGGGTCTCCTGTTTTTCAAGAAAAGGTTGTACATTCCCGAGGGGTCTATTCGCAATGGCATTTTGCACGGCTTTCATGATTCACCGATTGGAGTACATCAATGAATTAGAGCTACTCGAGAACTGGTAGCCCAACAGTTTTGTTGACCTGATTGGGCTGAAGAAGTTGAGAGGTAAGTGGGAAGTTGTCCCGTCTGCGCCCAGGCCAAGGTCCCCAGGAGGCGGCCTTTGGGATTACTTGTACCTACGGAATTAGCCCCTTATCCTTGGCACACCATCGCCACCGATTTCATTGTTGATCTACCTCCCTCTGACGGATATACCTGCATAATGGTGGTGGTTGATTGCTTTACTAAGTATGCCCATTTCATCCCTTTCGTCAAGATACCCAAGGCTGCCCAGATGGCTGTCGCTTTTTTGCATGAAGTGTACCGGTTGCATGGCCTACCAGAAAAGATCATTTCGGATCGGGGATCTCAGTTCCTCTCATATTTTTGGGGAAAAGAGTGTGATCATCTTGGCATCCGCAGGGAATTGAGCTCTGGTTACCACCCGCAATCCAACGGTCTTACCGAAAGAACTAATCAGACTTTGGAATGTTATCTCTGTTGTTTTGCCAACGCTACTCAGTCCAACTGGAAGACATGTCTGGATCTTGCTGAAGTTTCATACAACAAGTCCATCCATTCTTCTACAGGATACAGTCCGTTCTACTGTTCTGCAGGCCAGCACCCTAAATTGATGCCTTTCCATCCCGTGCCTCCCAGTTCGGTTCCTTCCGCCGATTCACTAATATCGACCATTCGGAAGCAACATGAGATGGCACGCAAGTCCTTGATGGAAGCTAAGGAACATATGAAATTGCAGGCTGACAGGAGGAGTGTGGAACCTGACTTTCAGGTTGGTGACAGAGTTTGGTTGTCCTCTAAGAACCTGCCACTTAACAATTTACCCATAAAGTTGGCTCCTCAGTATTTTGGCCCATTTAGGATAACCAAGCACCTGTCCTCTGTGGCTTACCGCCTCCAGCTACCTCCCTCTTGGCGGGTGCACCTGGTTTTTCATGTCTCCCTTTTGAAGCCCTATGTTCACGATGCCCATGGTCGTTCTTGTCCTCGTCCGACTTCAGTCCTAGTGCAGGATGTCCCCGAATTTGAGGTCCAGAAGATCTGTGATGCCCGTTTCCGCAGGGGGGTACTGCATTTTTTGGTGGACTGGAAGGGGTACCCGGCTTGTGATCGCACCTGGGAACCACACCGGCATGTGCATGCTCCCCGCCTTGTGGGTGAGTTCTATGGTTGCTTTCCTTGGAAACCTGGGGCCCCGGGTCTTTCTGGGGGGGGGGTCATAGTGTCACGCCACTTACCTGGAGACCGGGATCCTCTACGCCAGTCCGCTCCGCTTCCTCTTGGCGGCTCTATCTGTGCTTCCACACCTGGGGGTCTGCCGCTGGGAGAGTGTCGGGGGTCCGTGCTGGTGTGTATCTGCGCATGCGTGGACGACCATGTTCCCGGTTCCGCGCATGCGCAGTAGACTGGGCCCTCGCTACTGCTGCGGCTTGCGTTCCAAGCCTCGTTTTAGGCTCGCCAGCACCAGGCAACCAGACGGCTTGCGCCTCAAGCCTCTCGGTTGCTGACGGCCCATAAGAGGAGTCGAGACTCAGAGTTTGTTGCGTCTCAACGCGGTTAATCGCGTTGCTCGCTAGACTCCCGAGCTGTTCCTGCTCAGTTTCCTGTTCCCTGCCTTGTTCTTGCCTGGGTCCTGGTTGTTGTCCTGCTCGTCCCCCTTGCTTGCCTCCCTTGTGGGTCCCTTGGGCCTCCCACCTTTGGCCATACCTCCGGGGGTGTTTCTCCTCAGTCCTTTTGGGTACCCGCTCTTGGGCTGTCTCCCTTGGGTTTCCCTCTCCTGTGAGTCCCTTTCGCCTGCTGGGTTCTCCCTTCCCCTGTGTCAGTTCCTCGCCCTCTGCTTGTCAGCCTGTACTCCTTGGACCCTCCTCAGGCCGCCTCCCTCTGGCATGACCATACCTCTTCAGCTACGTTTGCCTGCATTGCCTTCTTCCCCTGTGGACAGTAGGGGATTTGCTTCAGTCTCCTTTTTTGCCATTTACCTTGGTCTTCGTTGGATCTACGGCCATACCCAGCATCAATTCCGTTGTTTCCTGGACTTGATCTTCTGGACATTCCACTCCGGCAATCATCCTCATCGGACATTTAAGTACACAGAACATCTGCCTCTCCTGTCAGTGCTTTCACTGTCCTGACGTCACGCTAATCAGGAGAGAGCACCCCGTGACGTTGGGAGTCGGTCTATCTTTCGCCCAGTACCATCTTGGGTGGTGGAAGGGTCGGTTCCTCGCGTCATACGTCCGTCTGGAAACAGTTGTCAGTCTGGCTGCCACATCAAGATCTTCAACCAAACCAACAGGTACTCGAATTTCTCGTGATAAACACCATAACAAAGTGTTATATATTTTCAGAAATAATAACTTGTGGCAAAGCACCGTGACAAAGACAATTTATGTTGCTATTGACAAATTACGGAAATATTCTTTGTTATGTGAAGATTATTTTGAATCTTACTATTGCAAGTGAAGAGAAAGAACCTTTTTTTGTTGAACTTTCTGTTGTCAAGTTGGAGTCAAAAAGAACTGTGTTGCAACGTTGTTGCAAACCATGATTTTCTTGTTTCTTTTTTGGAACTGTGGAGTAGAACCCTGCTTGAATCTGGGGAAAGGGAATTCACCCATATTATAAGGATAGACTGTTATCATATTGTGAATTTAACTGTTATAATTGTGTTGCCTTTGAACTGCCATGCATTACCTTATTGAGTTACTGTATGTATAGGTATGAGGGACAGATATCCTTTGTTAAAGTGTTTCCTTTAGATTATTTTAGGCATGGAAATCCCAGTCAGGGTAGGTATAGTGAGGGTCTTAACCAACTTTTTGAGTTAACAAAATGGCAACTTTTAAAAAATCTTCACAAAGTTGTTCGCCTCACATTTCTGACCCCTCACAGTCCACCCAAGCGTTGATGAATGTGAATTGTAGGGATTTGTGAATACGGTCTTGACACCTCTGGATTGTGATGAGTAAAATGTATAGAATCTATGGTCACCCCAGGCACGTGCAAATATTAAGCTCACATTGGGTAGAGTTTCTTGCAGCAGTAGTATGTTGGCTTTATATCTGCCTATTTAAGCAAGACGTTTCCTGGCTTTCACTGGGTTTCCCAGGCCTCTAACATTGCAGCTGACTAACAACACTTTAGGGTACGTTATCAGGCGTTATGACTACAAATTGTTCACTGTAGTTGGTATGTGTTATGTGTCCCAAAGGGCCAGTGTATACGTAACTGTGCAAAAGTAAGGCTAGCCCAGCATTATAAACAGCCCACCCACCCTCACCACCAACCCAAACTCGGTAGTGCAACCCCAGAATACTCCAAACAAAACATAAAAAACAAAAGAACAGCAATCATGCATGGGGGAGCTTGTGCTGTTCCAGCCTAAACACCTTGTCCGTTGCATTTCAAGGAGTGGGTGCATTGAAATCCCCAATGGTGCCAGAAATGGCCCAATCATTCCAGTGTGAAAGAGGAGATGCAGCCATGCATCAGGCATTCAAAAATATGAGGGGGCCCAGTGCAGCCATTGGTCGCAGGATCTTATTGCGGTCCCTGCAGTTGAAAATATGGGCCACTATTGGCCTCAGCTGCACCAAAGGCTTTGGTTTAGGGGCAATGGCTGGATGCGCCCGTTAGACCGTGAAGTGCAGTGAGAAAGACTCAGCCCTCAATATGACACGGAAGAGAGCCACAATATTGCTAAGTGAAGCCGGGTCTGGACATTCCCTACGTCAAGGTTGCAAAGGCGAGTGACTGCAATCAAACAAGGGTGCCCAGGGTACCCCGCGGTGGCCCAGTGGCGATCATGAAGGGCCCTACCACACAACTCAGCTGTCCACACAAATCAGCCTCCCAGAGATACTCACAGGCAGTATACGGGTGTAGCATCAGGCAGCCCTCCCCAGGCGCACTCCCTCAGGGCAGCAGGGTGCCGCCACAGAACCCGGCTGATAGCACCCAGTAGGAAGAGGGGTAGTCATGGCTCTGCAAGGTATGTGTATGTCCTGCCAGAGTATGTGGCATTGGTCGCGGCCTGAGCTCTGCACTTCAGGAGCGATGGCCGGTGTGCCTGTGGTCTGGGAGTGCTTCAAGTAGCAAGAGTGGGTATGAGGGCCTTTCTTATGTGGTAGCGAGAGCGGCAAGCATGCAAGCCACGCCTATGTGATTAAACAGGAGCTGCAAGGCCTAGGCGGCCATGTGCTCAGAGCCACTAAAGCAGGCTTGGACGCAGGTCACCAGAAGGAGTGTGGCAAGGAAAGAGGCCCGCAGCGAGGAGAGGATGTAGCAAGCCCAGCAGGTCTGAATATGCTGAAGACAAAAGCCAACGTGACACAGGCAAGTAGGGCCGGGCGGTCCTGCCGCATGGGTCTGGTATGCAGCTCCCACAGGGTTCCTGTGCACTGCAAGTAATCAGGAGAAGGGGGGCTGCAGTAATTCAGGTCAAGAGCGGAGTCAGCATGCTTGGGTTTTACGTTCCCTGCCGTCACAGGACGACGACTTCGGGCCGCCCCAGGCGGCACAGTGGGTGGCAGGAGCTGGGATCCTTACTGGAGGAAACAGACAAAAGCCCAGGGATCCACCCGCTGAATTCTTTCCACTACACTGGTCACCCCACCCTCAGGCTGTCAGCTGTGAGAAGAGAGGCTATTTTGTAAAAGAAGATTACCTGTGTGCCAAGTGACATCATACACGGTAGAAAATCATATTAGAGAAGGTATATTTGCGAGTTAAAGAAAAGGCTTAAATCAAAGTACAAAAGGAAGTGGGTACTTTTGGTGGCTCATATAAGATAACAATGTATGTCTCGTGTTGAGGACAGCAGGAGCATATAATGTTAATTTATTGTAATTTTTGTTTTGGACCCTTGATTATTTCCAAGGCACAGTCTAATCTGAGAAATTGTATGGGGGGAGAAATGTACAGGATAAAACGTTGCAGCATTTGTGGCCTTGCGCTAATACATTTGAAAACACATTTTATAATTCTGCTTCATCCTTGATGACAAATATTTCACAAGGGTGTGAACATTTTTAACTCACTTTGATATGTTTATATTTAGAAAAAAAAGCAAACGGCCACATACACACTCACAAGTAAAACAAAAAAAACAAAAATCTCACTTTAAAGTAAAACCTTTATTTTGTAAAAATATACAAATGTTATACCACAGAAAGGAACTGCAAGCAGGGCATGTATGTTCTGGACATTTGTAAAATGTCTCTCCTTCTGAAGCTGGATTGGTTTTCCAAAAGCGACTCTGGGTTTAAATTAGGAGGAATACAGGTTGCCTTCAGTTTACTCCTTTATTGATTTCAGAATTTCAAAAGCCAGGTTTGCAACAGCCACATCAGCATGGGAGCTAAAAATAAAAGAAGGATGCTGTAAAGTGAGGTATAACATTGGTATCAACATTTATCATGCATTCTTTTTATCATTAACTATTCCATGTTATTCGAAAATCAATCAAAATGACCATCAATTGGATGCTACACATTACAGACAGAGGGAAGGATCATTAACCCCGATAATGACTCACCCCCATGTTTATGGCCCAAGGCGAAAGCGAGGGATATAAACTGGGAAGGGTCATTATTGCGAGTTATAATGGCATGCTCAAGAGGTATACAGAGAAATTAGCACATATTGGTAAAAACAATATAGGTTTTAGAGTTGGTGTGGTGAAATAAAAAAAATGCTAGTTTATTATTGAGTGAAAACAATAGACAAATACCCTGATTCATGGATTATTTGCGCCGAAAAAAAACGGGATTTGTGCGCCATTCTGCCCGCAAATCCCCATTTGTTAAACAGGGATTTGCGGGCAGAATGGCGCACAAATCCCGTTTTTTTCAGCGCAAATAATCCATGAATCAGGGCAATAATATGTTAGTAAATAAAATGGTTTAATTATGTAATATTTAAATAAGATTGTGTTTATCAGGTTAGCCTTTTAAGTGTGATACTGGTTGAATTGCAACGGTTGAGCATGCTTTCGGTGGTACGACGTTGATTCATCGTCTGTTTTTCTTCATGGAGTTTTGAAAAAAAAGGGGGCTGGGTAAGGGCACATAAGGGGTAGCAGGGTGAGAGGATAGGGAACAAAAGAGAAGGGGGCTTTGAGGGGGGCGCGGTAAGCCCTCGAAATAAAAAAAAAGATTTGCCAAAAAACTAAGCGGAAAAGAAAACGGGGATGAATGAACATAGAACTGGTTTTGGTCCAATGTAAAAGTAAACAACTGCATTAAATGTAAGTGAAAGCAGTTTTACATTTTTTTTTCACTTCTGTGCATTAAATTGGATGTAGCCGGTTACGTTGAAGGTGCAGTCAAAAAGAGATAACCGCAGAGAGGGAGTGTCATGTTCAGAGAAATCTTATTCGGAAATTGCAAAGCCATTGCTTGAATGCACAGAAATACTTCCTGCTCTTTCCCCATCTGTTTCTGCAGTCAAAATGCAGTAAATAAAAGCAGCTGTTGAGAGCATTTCGATTGGCTCAGAGATGGTTGATAATGACCTCTATGTAAAAATAGAAAACAATTTCTAAACATTTGCTTCTTAACAGAAAGCATGCCATAGGTACCACACATTCACAAGAGTGTACCTCAGCACAATCAAAATACCGACATGCCAGCAAAGGAATCAAATGCAGAAAGAACCAATGAAATTACGTGGATCAGAGGAACGCACACTGGAGGTCGAACGTCCAGTTGACGGTCAATGCATCCCACAGAGCACCCTGATGAGTAACTTCCATGGAGCAGAACAACTTGCACTTCCTGCTCACACTGGAAGCAAAGCGATCCACCTGAGGAGTACCCCAACGTGAGACATTTTCCTCCAGAACATCCTGTCAGAGCTCACAATCATGAAAGGCCGAAGTCTGTCTGGCCAGGCCATCCGTCCGTGAAGTTCCCCTTCTCAGCAAGGAGGGCCGATGTCAGAGACACGCCGTCCTCCAGAGCCGAGAACAACAGATGCCTTGCTTCTCTTCATAGCGGCAACAAACACCACAGCACCTCATCTGTTGAGGTAGTGCATGGCCAGTGTGTTTTCCGTCAGGACAAACACAGACTTGCCTTGAACAGGGGGGAGGAAGGCAACCCTGAAAGCCCTCAACTCTAACAAGTTCATGCGCTCCCAGGTCTCTGAGGGAAATCAAAGTCCATTCACCATCAACTCAGACAGAGGAGAACCCCTAACTTTCAGGGACACATCATTGACCACCGTCTGGGGCCAGGGTTGCCATAGCAACTCACCCATTGACAGGTTTTGTCTCCAAAGGACAACCATGCAAGATCACTAGAAACCAGACTCAATACCTGCAGAAGATCTGACATGTTCCCATGAAACTGAGATCACTGGCAATAGAGGAGCCACTGAAGCAACCTCCTGCTCAACCGGCCTACTAGGATCACCAGACTGCAGGAGGCCATGAAACTCAGCAGACGCAGTAAGACTGAAGCCGGAACTCGACCCTGGTATTGAAGGAATTGCACCATCTGAGAAATGTTCGCCACTCGCTCCTTGAATGGAAAGGCTCTGCCCAAGTGAGTGTCCAAGACCCCCCGATGAATCGGAGGGACTGGAACGTTGAAACCTGACATTTTCTGAAGATCAGGGAAAATCTCAAGCTGTGCAACAGACTGCACATGCAGAACAGATAAGCCGACACATGGTTTGGGGAGTGTGCTCAGACGAGTTAATCGTTCTGGTAGGGAAAGATATGAATGACTTCCCTCCTGAAGTGAGCCACCACCACCACCTGCCACTAGGTGAAAAACCTGGGCACCAAACAAAAACCGAATGGCAGGATTGTGAACTGGTAATGATGTTGGCCCACAAAGAACCCAAGGTACTTCCTGTGCTTCGCATGGAAAGGCAACCCCAGGTACTTCTTGTGCTTCGCATGGATAGGCATATGGAAGTAGGTGTCCTGAAGGTTCATTGACACCAACCAGTCCTGCAGATTGAGGGTTTGGAGGATCTGACCTAGAGTAACCATTTTGAATTTGTCCTTGCGCAGTAAAAGATTCAACAGTCTCAAATCCATGATATGACGCAAGCCCACGTCGTCCTTCAGAACCAGAGAAAAAGTCGAACAGACCGCTTTCCCTCATTCTGAGTGCAGTACCAGTTCGACCGCGTTCTTAATCAGAAGCTGACAGATTTTCTCCAAATAGAGGGGGTCCAGAGGCAGAGCGGTATGAAAAGGGGTGTGGTCTGGAAGGCTTTGTGTGAACAGAGGCATCAACTCTGTTAAACGACCTGCAAGGCCCAAGCATCAGACATGGTGCAGAACCATTCTGAGATGAACAGAGAAATTCTCCCGCCCACTGGTGTCTGATGAAGAAAATGGCATAGGGGTCTCTGGTGGAGGCAATACCATCGCTCTGAACACCTTTTCCTCTCCCCGTTGGGAAATGTCGGCTTTGAGAGACATTTGGCCCCTTCCTGAGGGGAATAGGATGCTGAGGGCTGACAACCATGAGCCCTGCAGGCTGTCACTGGCGCCTGCTGAACAGCCATGCCCAAAGGCTTGGCTGCCATCTTAGAGAATAGAAACCTCTGCCAAGACCTGAAGGGTTTAGTACTGAAAAGGTTATACCCCTCAAATAGCATATCGAGGAGCTTTGCTTGCACATCTAGTGGGGCATCTACTGCTATATTGAAAGGCAGCAGTGTCGCTTTCTTGGGTCCCTTGCCCAGAATGTCAGTGAGCTCATACTGGACCTTAGTCCTGGATGGAGCGGACAGCCCTCAAGTGCCAACCACCTTGTCCATCACACGCTGGAAAGGCACCAGAGGTCTTCCTGGAGTCAGAACTTGGAGAATGTGTCTTTCTAGGAAAGTATCCAGTCCACTGGTTTACTGGAGAGCCATAGCTGAGGCCAACACATCCTCTCGCTCGCTGCAAAAACCCTCAGTGGAGTCTACTGCTTCATCCTAACATAAGGGTCCCCTTTCTCGTCGATGATTTGACCCACCCTCGACATGTAGCATGCCATCGCCTAGTGCCGCGTCACTGAGTTAAAGTTATGCACCGGTGCAGCGGTCTTGACGCCGGGAGCAAATCCCGGCAGTGCCGGGATGGCCTATACCCATAAGAGACAGAGCCCGGCCCATAGGCACATGGCCGCTGTATCCAGAGGGTTCCCTGTCGAGCAGAACAGACCCTGAGGGGACCGATGGTACCGCCAGCACTGGGCCCGTGGATGTTCACATGTCTAGCATCTTTAGCCTGAAGGTCCCTCATTCCTCTGCTGCTTCTTCTTCTCCATGCACACTGGAGATCTGTTCTCTGACCAACGTTCTGCAACCTTGACCAAGATAGCTTTTATTCACCTTTCTCTTTGTGGATTAAGGCCAAGGGTTTTGTTGCTCGTTCCCAAAGGGCCTTAGAGTGCATGGACTGGCACAACTCCTCAAGGTAAATGAAGTGTAGCTCCTTTATTGTGCTCTAAGTTTGCAGGGGGCCAACTGCAGTCATGTCTTTCCATTCAGCCCCCTCAGCTCCTACTGCCCCAGTTACATTCCAGAGGTCATACCTCAACACGGAGATTCAAGGACTAACATTCCAAGCAGGGCTGAGCAAGTACACCCAAGAACATGCCAATATTAACATTACAACTATATAACACACCTCCCTTCCTTGGACGGTGTGAAGAAGGCTGCAATAAAATGGAGAGAAGAAGCAGGGAGGGGAGGAAAAAGACACAGGAAGAAAAAACACAAACAAATTGAAAACTATGAAATGTCCTAACCAACCTTCATTACCCTCTTTTTATTCCAGACATCACCCTCCAACCGTATGGCACTCCCAAAGCCTCTCTGTTATCTTGGGCTCAGAACATTTTTGCTCTTCATGGGCAGTTTGATTCTGACCTGATCACCAACCATCAAATCGCTACTCGTGCACCCATACCGAACATCATACCTCAATTTAGAGGCCTCACCACTCCTTCTTAGCCTCTGACCCACACGTCTGACATCAGAAGCAACCATCTTGGAACGATTCAAACAACCAGGCATCAGCATCGTGTTGGACTTGCAACCTCTCATCATCTCAAACAGTGAGACACTAGTGGTCAGGTGTGTAATCACTCTGTACTGAAAACCCTCCAGGGCAAGTCCCTCTGCCAATTCTATTGTTCACCACAATGGTGCAGTTGAATCGTTCCACACAACAATTGCTCTGGGGGCAGTATAAAGCAGTTCTTTATGCATCACACTCCCTTCTCCTTGAGCCACGCCTGAAACACCCTTGAAACAAACTCGGGCCCATTATCTCTAAGCAACTGTGTAGGCAGCTACTCTCTCCAGAGCATGTTCTCCAGAAAGTTGATCAGGCTCTTTTCTGGTCAGTTCCCTCAAAGCCACCGCCTTGTTCGCCAACCTGCTCACAAACTTAGAATAGTATTCTAAGGTATCACACCATGATACCTAAACTGGCAAAATATTAGGTGAAATAAATTGCCAGTCTTGTGTTGCTGTGGGTTTAAGTCAAAGACAACTTCTTGGAGAGTGCTACCTTTTTTTCTTTCCTTCTCGCATTGGGGTTCTACTGGCCTGTGATCTGTGTGATTTGATCTAGTTCATTTTATCCTATCCTTCTGTTTACTGGAGTGTTTGGTATTGTTTTAAAATTATTTGAAACGCATATGAAATGTAAAGTGCCCCTTTTATACCTTTTGGATTTTCTGTACCTTTGACATTTTATTATTTTTCTGTGTTTTCTATTGGTTTTGCATTGTTTGGAAATATTTGAAAAGTTGTGTATCAACTAAATCAAATAAATAAAAATAAAAAAAATGAAAAGAATAGTATTCAATCAGGCCTAAAAATGAGGCCACCTCAATCTCATTCTTGGGTGCAGCCATTCCCGATATGGCCTTGACCGTACTGAGCTTGGGTCACACACCCTCACCGGACCAACTGTAGCTCAGGTAATCTATTGGAGACTTCCCAAATTTACAATTTCCCAAAGTCAGCGTAAGGCCAGCATCACCCAACCTCTTCACCAACCTCTTCAATACTGTTCTCAACCTAGAGTCATGCTTTTCTCTGTCACATCCCCACACCGGAATATCGTCCTGATAGAACTTTACCCCATTCACATTACCAAGTAAGTTTTGCATCTCTGAAAAATGCTAGCCACACCCTGACATACCTGAATATGTCCACATGTGTGATAAACATGAGGCTGTCAAAGGAATCCTGGTGCATACGAATCTGATGGTATGCCGACCTCCGGTACAATAGAGAGTATACCCTCTAACCTGCCAAGTCTGTTGTCATCTTGTCAATTTTGGGAAGGGGAACCTCTCTGTGATCACATTTATATGTACCTCCCTTAGGTTGATACATAGCCTGATGGCCCCATTGCTCTTCCTGACTACCACAGTGGAACTGACCCATTCGGAGGAACCTGTGCGCTAAATCACATCTTCTCTCACCATGCTATCTAATTGAAGCTCAACCACCCTCCTTAACGACATGGGCACTAACCTATGTTTTGCCACCATGGGAACAGTCCCTCTCTTAAGTTTGATCCAATAAATAAAACCTTTGAGGCATGCCAGGCTTTCTTTAAAGACACTGGGGACCCATTTGGCCACTTCGTTCTCTAACCACTGAGATTGTATTGTCTTTGCTTGTGTAAACCTATTTGGAAGCATTCGGATCAAGTGTAATGCCAAGCGCAGCTTGACAGCTCCATTAGAACAGCTCCCACCAACATTGGTCACAAACACACCACTGACAGTTATCCTTCCCTTAAACACCAAAGTGGCTTCCAACTCCAGTATGATCGCAATTGGGTTCTCAACATATGCATATGTCTTAACTCTAGCTTCCTTCAACTCACAGCGGGATAACTAGTTTTTCAGCCCCATTGTCAATCAGCATCTCAACTCCAACTCTATTAACCTCTATTATCGACTTAGGCTTCTTAATGTTCACCTTGAATATGGCATTCACCACCTGCACAACTTCTAAATGATCATATACGTCAATATCACCATAATCAGCAACATTTTCATTCAGGCTGCCACAGTGGGGCCCTGATAATCTACAGCATTTCACCAAATGTCCCCTTCTCCCACACAATCTACACTCCACATAGGTGGCAATGCTTTACCTGTCCATCGCTATATGTTGAGTGCTGCTGCATCTGTAGCAACATCTGACAGGTTGGTTGGGCTAGCGATTATAATTGCTATACCAGCCGGGAGGGGCATTCGCTTTTATCACTCCCTTTCCACTTGGGGCGCCTCTCTCTGGCAGCCTCCTTTTTGCGAATGTTCTCAGGACTAGTCTTGTCCTTACACACCACCACATTAGTCTCGATTAGCACTGTGATGCATGAGGAGGTATGCTCCACCTGCTTCGCAATCTCTATGGACCAGTCAAAGTTGTGATCTTTCTCCCTCCACAGTTACTCACGCATCTTGTCATCAGCACACTTGATCATTAATTGGTCTCTGAGGTGCTCCTCCTGGCAACAAGGAGCAAACTGACATTTGATCGCCAAGCCTCTTGGGGCAGTCAAAAATTCCTTGATGCTCTTCCCCTTCCCCCTTCTTCTGCTGTCTTGTAGCAAAGCGATAGCGAGCTGAGATTTTGTTTTCCTTCATCTTGAATGTTTTTATCAAGTTTGGCTAAGCTGGCCTCAAAAACATTTAAAACTACACCATACACCAGCGGTGGCTCTGGTAATCGCTTCAAACTCTCCTGACCCCCATACCCCAAGTAGTATTATAGCAGAGCCTATTTCCTCTCAACTGAGTAGTTTGGCCCATAAACAGATAGGACAAACATGAGGAAGTCCTGCAGTTCAGTCTCTCCCCGCTCTGGTGCAGTCACTGCTAATTATGCCTCCTCATATTCCAAGCGCTGCTCACACCAGTACCGTGTACATGCACGGCGTCAAATGAATCCAGGAAAACACAACTCATAACAGGGAGCGCCCGCTTACCTGACGTTACCCCGTCGCCCAGCAACCACGTCGAGCAGAGAGGTCCCATGGCCCAGCGCTGAGCGAGGTACGTCTCTTAGCAACAATACATGGCAGCAGTGAGACGGTGAGAAGAACCAGCACAGTGCAACAGGCCGCAGCGTACTGTGGCTGCGACCTGATCCAGCGTGCTACGCACCCTCAAATCCCAGTCACCATCAATGGAAGAAGTCTGGCATGGACGGGATCCACATCGCTCCTGGGATCCTCACAGCAGGGGCTCCTCTTCATCCAGCACACAGTAGGTGCCATTCCAATGCTGTCTATCCCCTCCAGTTGGCATGACAGACAGTTCGTCGCCAGTGAAATAAAGGACATACGCTCCTCCAGGTACATCAAATCTAGCTTCTTTATTGTGCTCCAAGTTTTGCGAGCAGCCGACTGCGGTCATATCTTTCCCTTCAGCCCCCTCAGCTCCACCTGTCCCTGTTACATTCCAGATCTCATTTTTGAACACTCTGAGATTTTAGGACTAACATTCCATGCAGCGAGCACAACCGACAACATTCTAATATTAACATTACAACTATAACAAAGGTCCTGCAGTCCTGCATGTTGTGATCCTCCTCAGGCACCTGGCTAGCCACAACCTGGACAGGGCTTGAAGCCCAAGGACTGTGCTGGATTAGGCATGTCAACAAAACAAATTAGGTAGCATATTCCCAAAGCAAGCAGAGTGTGTGGAAAAAATAAACTGAGATCACAGAGTGCAGTGACTCGATATATGCTGGTCCCGACGCCAAGTCCAGCATGTGGTGGTTAGAGGCGTCAGACAGAGCAGGCACAGAACCGTGGCACCTGGTGTTGGAAATGTTTCCGAAGATCAGGTGCACTGCTATACAAATATCATAAATGAGGAATATTTCTACTGTATTAACTCGATGTTGTAGATAAGTGGACATGCACTCAATGTATCTTGGACGTATCTGACAAATATGCATATAATTTGCACGTGACTGCATGTTTTTCAGTGTACATGTGTTATGCATGTATGTTACAGCAGAGATCTCAGCTGTATAAAGTTGCCCTTGAGGTGGATATACTAATTTATAATAGCTTGTTCCTGTTTTAGCACTGCGACTCACAGAATATGCCCGAGTGCCCAAAAATATTCAGTACAGCTGTCACAGTCACTGACACAGCAATCCTCTCTGCATTTCATGGCTAGTAGAAGGTCTTTAAACTAGGCATCTCTGCCAGTAATTGAACAGTCGCCTAAATTGACAATAACTGAATCTCTTCTTTGTCCCTCATCCACAACACCAGTCATTATCCACCTAGATAAGGAATACACCCACCCCGCCCATGTCCTTAGACCACAGTAAACCAAATCTCTGAATGGCACAGCAATGACCTCTGGACAGGCATACAGCACTATGACCATATACAAATGACATGAGTGTGGGGGTACAGTGGCATTCACAGGGTGTGTCATGAGGGGCAAAGACCTCCCTCATTGTCACAGGGCCCAACCTGCCATTCTGGCCACAGCTCAGCTGTCTTCGGAACTGTTCCTGAATGCTGATGAAGGTGCATTTTTGCCAATTTCATGTGCAAAAACGTGTTGCACTGTTTTTGGGAGCTGCAAATGTTATGCAGAACAATCTGCAGGCCGGTGTCAAGAACTGACTACAAGAATGTGACACAGGATCTCCTGAGGTATGTCTTAATCTTGAAAACTCACTGGACTGAATCTCAAGTTCACAAACGCAGGCAGTAAATAATTAGTCAGCCTTGGCTTTTCTTCTCACATAATATTGCATTCCAGTACTTTTCCTGGTACATTCCTGTATGTAAAACCTGTACAGGAAAACGAAGAGTTGTGTGTTGACAACGTAAGAACTTACATAATATGATTTGAGAGCTTGATTTCTGTACAATTGTATGAATCAAGAGTGTGAATGAAAATGTTTAGTGGAAATGTGGGCAGTCATTTCACTGCATTAATAGTGTCAGTATATTTAGAGTGGGCATTTATTTTGACCCCAGATTACTGTTGTACAACAGAATAGAAAACATTTACCTATGTATCGATTCTCCAGCCTCTCCTTTTCAATATCTTCAAGACCCCTTTCACTGAATGTATTAGTAATCCCCACCTCAAGTGCTTCAACTATGCCAGGCTTGTCCAACCTTTTTGAGTATGGGGCCAGGTCATGAACATTCTGTCCACAATTGGGCCGGCATGCCCAAAATAATAATATCCCAGTAAACTATAGCAGATAAGTTAGCAATGCAAACACAATTGTGTATAGTGTGAATTAAAAATAACCAATAAATAAATGTAACATGACCTTTGACACCAATGACATCACAGGAAATAATAATAAAATGGATTGCAAATTGGTTTAAAATCCAAAATAAAAACAATGTAAAAGCAAAAATAAAATTGTATAGCCTCACATGTGCATGTGATTCCATTACATGCTACGTCAAGCTTCAAATGCCTCACAAATGTCATTTAATGTCAGGTAGTACCTCGTTTGCCTAGTATATAAACCATATTTATACTACAGTCTCACAGGTGGAGAGGCTGCCACTAAATGTCAAGTGCAGCTTCGAAGCTCTCAAACCCATATTTACTTTGTTTTACAATGCTTGTCGGCTAGAGAACACAGCTTGGCAGGCTGCACTGTGGCCCCCGGCTGAATGTTAAACACGCATGATCTATGCAGATGATGAACAATAACTTATCGCTCAGTAATGTTCTATCGAACGGATTAGTCCATCCACCCGCAGGTTTTCATGTATCTTCACCAGTGCCAATTGTGCGCAGAAACCTCAGTTCTGCCTTGTTCCCTAGCACTTAGCAGCTTAAGGGCTGCAGAACATCAAGAGGGGAATGACCTTTCCATCAACAGGGATAGGATGGGAAAGTGGTGAAGAATGTATTGTGAGAGAGGACTAATGCATTTTAAAGAATATTACTGAGAGCAAATAAATTATTATTCCAATGGATGTGCTCCTCCCACAGATTCCTTACCTTGGATAGACTCCCATCGCATTACAGAACCCTAAAGGAGGGAGGATAGTGATAACTACCATGTAGACTAGAAAACTTTTGGGCACAGCCCTCCGAAAAGGGGCAGCCTGAGCAGACAGAAAAATGTATTACCAGTAATGTTCATTCTATGTAGTTTCCTCCCACATATTCCTCATCTGGGTAGATATTCCCAGAGCCAGGCTGCTCTAAAAAATGTCAAGAGGGGGCGTGGTGTAGCTTAACGATTACTCCCCTCTGACTATCAATGCTCTACTGCAGATATAACGTCGAAAGTACATATATATCATGCACTGCGTCCCCTTCATCAGTTTCCACTTTTCCCCCCAATGCTCAGCTGCCAAGGAATCATTACTTTGGGGAATTTAAGGCAGAAACTGCCATATCAATCACGACTTCTCCATAAAGGTTTAGAACTTGAACCAACTTTATTTTGTTTTTAATAATTTTTTCTTCCTCCTCTCATCTGACAGGAAGCTAGCAAATCCACCAAGAAAGACGGCGTCTCCTTACTACTCTATCTATACTTCGCTTTCAAAAGTTGGGCAGGGCTGGTGTAGAGGATTCTGTGGGAAGAGAATCCATTGAAATACTACTCATAACTAATTTTTCATTTAATGAATCGCATCCTCCAACAGATTTCTCATCTGCATAGACTGTCAAAGCAGTGACAGCACAGGAGCCGGGTCGAAAGCAGACTAAACAATAACACTCTAGAAAAAGGACTTCCAAAGTGGGTATCCTTGCTAGCCAGTAAATTCAGGCTCTAGTGCAGTGTTATCCACATTGTGGGGGCGCCACCCGCTGCAGGGCCCCGTGCTAAATCCCAAGGGGTCTCACATCTGCAGTCAGAATATTTTTTTGAAACTAGACAGAAAGACATTTTGTGTAATGATATCCGTATGTAGGTAAATGGTACTTTTGGACACAATATTGATTACAAGCTGAAGACCAGATTTAGCATATAGTATAATGGGAAACCCACAGCATACAATATTGTGGTTCCCTACAGTATCAAACCCTCCCGAAGCTAAGAGAGAGAGAATGATATGCTTGTTATGGGGAGGGCTATCATATTATGTATGTATGTATAAAACAGGAGACGTAATGTAAACCCCATGAAGAATCAAATGCTTCTGATGCCAATAGAGAGAATAGGTGGACAATTGTAATGAGTAAGGCTGAACGGGAAAGGAGAAATTCATGAACCTCGTTACAGTTTCTAAAAAAACTTCACAACTAGGATATATTAATGATCTGAAAAAGCATTGGGCTGACATAGTGAACAAAGATGGGGGTCAAATGATTGCCCTAAACTGTGGCTCAAGCTGAGATTTCATAAACTCTTATACAAAAAGCGATTTTTTTGGCTAATAAAGACTTTTCTTCTACTAAGATTTATTTGGCAAATAATACATGTAAAGTTATGATTCTTTGTGTGCTTCACTCACCAATGTCTTCTACACTTTCTGACCCGTCTCAAAAGCAGTTTCATTTCCTAACTGTTTTAAGCAAACACTGAAACTCAGAGAACATATCATATTAATTTTCACATCCCATGAACAGATGCAAATGCGATTTTTTCAACCACCATTGTTAGTGCTTCAATCCTGTTTTATGACTTAAAACATGTGTCTTCCACTGACTTTGATAAATTCCTTCACATATGCCACCTTTACCACTCTCTAAGGGATACCTGCTCAGCATCAAAGTACAAATAGAGATATAAAGATATAATTGCAAACCGATTCTCAATAATATGCGGCTGAGACTTGGACAGACTCCTGCAGTATTGTGTCTGGCATGCATGTAACCTGTAGGTTTTGGATTCAGAAGCCCGCATCAGATTCCTGATATTCCAAACCCTACTAAATAACTGTGGCCATTAAAAAAGTATATTTAATACTGTTCTCTTTGGGTAAAAGGGTCATAATTCCCTGTGCACTTGTGACATACTGACACATTCCATTTCAACTCTTCAGATTCTAGTCATCTTGAGAATTGTTTCTTAGCATACTGCGTGTTAGTGACATTCTCAGTTTTTAGAGCATAAATGGATCATAGCGAAATACAGCAGCTGTCACTGATGTCTGGTAAAAAAAATACCATGCCTCCCCACTGAGCTCCTCAGTGCCAATTGCAAACTGTTTGTTGGCTTTTTACCCAGTTTTTTAAAAAATGTGTGCTCTAAAAATCAGCATTTTAACCCATTATTAAAAAAAAATCCTGGAGGGAGAACACCTCCTACCCCCGAACCCTGTTTAAACAGCGTGCATCTGCAGGAACCATGAAGCGCACTTCGCTTCTTGGTTCCTGTTTATGCTGCCTGGGAGCCCAAAGGCTTTCTGGCCGTGGCAGAGCTGCGTGAGGATCAGGGCTGCAGGCAAGTAAGATTTTATTTTTATGTATATGTGCGTGAATCAGTGAGTGTATGATATATGGGTGCGCGTGTGAATCAGTGAATGAACGTGATCACTGTGTGTGAATATTTTTTCCGGTGCATAAGTCATAGAGACTCCAGGAATCAGGCTTACTGTAGCATTACATTTCTCACTTGATATCTATTATAAAGCAAGCATGTTAAGTGTTATTACTTTGCTAGACTAACATTTTGGGGTAGCCAGTCTATCTCCTTCTTACTGCGCATGACATTTTTAACTGGGTATTCGGGATAAAGCAAACATGATAAGTGTTATTATGTGTCTAGATTGTCTACATGGTGCAGTCAGTTTGGACATGTTTTCCTATTGTGGCGTGCCATTTTCCAGTGTTAGGACAACGATAACAGCAATGCATAGTGATAAATAGATTTCGAACCCAGCCCACAACCCCATTGTACTACATTTCCATGAGGCACCTTGAGAGGAAGGGCTGTTCTGGAGCCACTACTGTGGGCGCAGGAAGAGTCTTGCAATGCTGGAGACAATGTTGGGACCTGGGTATCTATCTCCATATGTGGTGGGAATGCCCACGAGCGCAAGACTTCTGGGAGGAAACACTCCATACAATTGAGGCTGCCACTCACATTGGGTGGCTGATATGTGCGTAAGAGAATCTATCAGATCCTGAGAGGGCGAAGCCGATTTTGCATTTCTCGAAGGTGAGCGGGGAGCCTTTCTCAAAAAGTTGAGAAATTGTCTGCACCCCCTCCCCCCCCCACTCCAATTTTTGAAATTCGGCGGTTCCAGTCCTGGGGTGAAGTCAGGATTCCGAAAGTCATACCCTTGGGAGTTCATTTTTTCTCTAAGGCCCAATCCCAGATTTGCAGGGTAGTTTTGGTGGAAGAGAGAATGGATGTCCAATATTTGCAGTGCAGCAACCGATATGTGTAGCAGGGACCATAGCGGGAAAGGGAATATGGCTTGTTCAATGAGTACCCATTTCGGAGGGTTTGCAGTGTCTGACCATGAAGGGATGTTCGCCAACTGTGCCACCACATAACAGCTGCAGAGATTAGGAGCGCCCATTCCACCCCACTTGGCAGTGCCGCTCATATCTTTGTGTGATCGATCTGTGCTTTCCCCCTTTCCAAATTAACCGGAAGACCCGTCTCTGGAGCTGAAGAAGGGGTTTTAGAGGGATTTCCACTGGGAGGCCCGAACGATATAGGAATCTGGGCAAAAGGTTCATCTTGCATGCCATGACTCTTCCCATAAGTGAGATCTCCTGAGCCGCCCACCTCTTAAGATTTGCCTCCAGGTCACTGAAGAGGGGGAGGAAGTTAGCTGCATATAGGCTTTGAGGGTTTGCCGCAATATGTATATGTACCCCCAGGTATTTTATTGTGTTGATGCTACATTCCAGTGGGCAAGTTGGCCGGAGGAGGTTGATTGTGTCGCCCCAGAACCCCCGATTTAGCATAGTTAATACCAAAACCTGCAGATTTTTCAAAGGCGTTCAGTTCTGCCAATCCCTTCGGCAACGATGATTGACTGTCAGTAAGTGAAAGCATTACATCGCCTGCATACAAAGATACTTCATAAAGATCTTCTTTTATTCGTAACCCTTCAATAGCGGTGTTGTTACGGATACGGTGGGCAAACAGCAACATAATTAGAGATAAGATTAAGGGGGAAAGTGGACATCCCTGTCTTGTCCTGCACAAGAGTGGGATGGAAGCCGATAGTTTCTGGTTTACCTTCAGGACTGTTTTCAGGGACCCGTAGTTAGCCAGAAGCATCTTGCGGAAAAAGGGGGCTAAAACGAAATGCTTCAAGGGCAATCGCATAAAAGTCCAATCCACCCTGTCAAATGCTTTAGTTGCATCCAGGGCAAGTAAAGCCAGTTCCCAGTGTTCTATCATTGCCACCTCTATAAGACTGATGGCCCGTCGAATATTATCCCCAGTGCTTCTTCCTAATATAACGCCTGTATGATCGTCGTTAACAATTTTGGGGAGGACCTTTCGACAGTCTATTAGCCTGCACCTTTTAGTAAATGTTAGCATCTATATTAAGAATCGAAATAGGCCTATATGAGGTGGATTCTCCTGGGTCTTTTCCTGGCTTTAAAAGCAGGATAGTGGTGGACTCTTGCATGGAGGGGGCTGTAATGCCAGACTCCCGAAATGAATTCAGAAGCTCTGTCAAAGGGCATAGGAAGAGGACCCAAGATTGGAGTCCTCCCGTCCCCTGCACTCTCTAAGACTACGCAGCAAGGGCGTAGATTCTTTAGGATATAGTTTGCAATATTCGTGTTGAACACTCTTTAAAACGTGATTCAACAGTGTTTATAAATTCAAACAGAAGAAAAATAGTTTTGGTTTTTAGGTGTCCAAAAGTAAAGCGAACTCCTATTTATTCATACATAAATATGTAGTGAAGGCAGGAGAAATCACAAAACAACAATACAATGTCAACATAATCAAAAATTGGTGAAAATTCCACTTTAAATGGCTTGACGCGTTTCGAGGTAATTCCTCTTCTTCAGAAGCCTCTATGGATCTACTGTCTAGTCATGATGCATATAGGGAGAGATCAAAAGAAGGTATACATAGATATCTGTTAGACGAATAAAAACAAATGACACTGCTTCATTCAACTTAAGTCTACACATGTAGTGTCATAAGAAGTTCAAACATTTAATTCAGTGTAACAAGAATAGCTATATAGCTATGCTTTTAAAATCATAAACCCTGTCTAATATAATCCCGTCCACCTCTAATAGGAATCCAACATAATAGATCATCAATGGTAATGTAAAACTAGAAACCATAATATAGGCTGTCGCTTCAGCGAGTGTAAGCAGAATCGGAAATATAAGATAATTACATTAGGTCCTACACAGTTTGAATGGAGTCATGAGTACTACGTGTTAGCCCTCTATTCATGGGTAGATTCACTGTTCTCAACTGGGAACCAAGTACTCAAGGACAAGTGCCTAAAAATGCCTAAGTTCTGTATAGAAATTAAAAAGGAACGTATCCATATTTAAGGGCCTATTCTATCAATGTGAGTACACTGTTAAGCATAATTAGTGCGAATTTATCGCTAAAATGTGCGTAGAATACACTGACCTAATGAAGTACAATGTTGTAGCAGGGAAGCCTTCTATGGCGAAGAATGACTCCAAAGGGACATGCTTGAAATGTCAACACCGCGTTTTTAGTGTTTTCCAGGTGCAGAAAGAAGATTCAACACTTTGGGCAATCTCTGTGGGGAGCAATAATTACGTTTGGGTGACTGAGTTTAATTAAATAAATATTCACAAACACAAAATGCGTTTGTAGGCAATGACAGTGTACCTGCTGCTATTCTTGCGGTGAAACAGACGGATATATTGTGGCAGAGTTCAATGCAAAGCGAGCGCGCTTGTTCTCTCAGAGTTGCGTTTGCAGTCGCGGGAAAAACCGGTGAAAATGAGTCGGAGGACTCGTAACAGCGAACAGTTTCTATTGGAAACAAGAGGATCCTAGTAAGTGCATTAGACTATGAGGATCTTCAATGGCACGGTTTAAACGTGTGAAGTATTCTGCATTTAACGCGTACCTGCTTAGTCTCGGTGTTGAGCTAGTGCAGCTTCACTCTGTTCGTTGTTAGCACAGTGTCCATGGAAACGAGGGACTGTGTGTAAACAGCCTAGTATTTGGCGGGCAGGATTCAAGAAGTAGAGAACAATAAAGGACTAACCCGGTGATGGAATAATGTGGCGGCCATCTTTAGCAGTGCAGGGAAACCCGCTTATTTGTTGATAGTGAATGTGATTTCGTGTATGTAGTTCTAAATATCACCTTATAGCAGCATAATCAGGTTTTCATTTAGGATAACATGTATTGAACAATATAATTATGTCAGCAACGGTTGATTCACAGAAAAAAAATTTCCACAAAATGTTTTTTACATAGCTCTACCTATATGTATAACGCTTCTGCATCATTCAAGCGTCTAACCAATTCACAGCGTGTCAATATGCATCGTTATTTCTTATTTGCTGGACAATCTGATACTTGGTATCTGATGTCCTCACATTCTAAGCTATGCACAAAGTCTGCATGCTTAATGTATCGAGTGGCAAATATACATTGCTGTAAATCCTCTCATGTAACAGTACAAACAGGTTTACATGCTGCATAAAGTATGATGTAATGACCACAATATGACAGGAACAATTATACCAAAGTCTGCATGCTTAATGTATCGAGTGGCAGATACACATTGCTGTAAGTCCGCTCATGTAACTATACAGTCAGGTATACATACTGCGTGACTCATAATGTAATGACCAAAGTATGACAGGAACCATTATACCAAAAGATATTCTTCCATGGCTGTAACTGCATAGTTCATGGTGCTGCATAAATCAAATGTCTGGTTACTTCAAAGGGTGCCATTATGACTCCTATCATCTCATTCACTGGACAATCAGCTGCAGGGTCGCTGCTGTCTTCCCATTCTAAAGCCCATGGTAAAGTGTTGGTGCATAATAGAGAGTGCATGGTCTACAGAACAGATATTCTTGAAAGATTAATAGTTTCTAAATAAAGCAGTTCAAGGATGTTTCCTCGTTGAAGCCCCTTGGATATTTAGTGTACAATAGGTATATCCAATACTTTTCTCTTTGTGACAGGAGTCTTATGTAGTTATCACCTCGCTGTGGTTTGCTTACAACTTCAACGACCTGGAATCTCAATTGGCTAATGTTGTGTTTTGCTTCCATAAAATGTCTGGCCACTGGTGATTTCTGGTTTTGGCACAGGATGGTGGACTTATGCTCTGATATCCGTTCTTTCAAAGACCTCGTAGTCTGTCCAATGTAATATTTGCCACAGGGACATTTCAGAGCATATATGACGCCTGATGTTATACAGGTGGCAAAACTTTTAATCTTTATTTTTTTGCCTGTTGATGGGTGAGAGATGGTATTTCCCTTTATTACATTGTTACAGTTGAGACATGGAAAGGTTCCCATTTTTTTAGTTTGTAGGAGCATTTGTTTGCCCTTATCTGGTCTCTCAGCTTTCACGAATCTATCCCTAAGGTTGCGACCCCTTTTGAATGCCATCATCGTTACTCTTGGGAAAAGTTCTTCCAGGTGTTCGTCACTTTGTAGTAAAGGCCAATGCTTTCTTATAGATTTAATAATCTGGAAACTTTGACGTGAATATTTGGAAATATACATCAGTGGAGTAGAGTTGGTTCTGGATTTAGGCACTAACAGGTCTTTCTGTGTTAGATGGTTCGATCTAATGTTGGCATCATGTAGAATGTCATGGGGATATCCTCGTTTCTCAAAGCGCTCAATCAGTTGGGTACATTCAATGTCAAGACCACCTGGGTCTGATATGATTCTCTTTAGTCTCAGTATCTGGCTGTAAGGAAGACTTTTCAACATAGGTTTGGGGTGAAAGCTGGTGAAGTGTAGAAGATTATTACCATCTGTAGGTTTGTGGTAGATGGTAGTCACTATTTTTCCTTCATGGGTCTTCAAACTGACATCTAAAAAATGAAGGTCTGGTTCCCCAACGTCCATCGTGAATTTGATTTTTGGATGTACTGTGTTCATGAAAAGTAAAAAGTCGTCCAATTCCGTTCTTGTGCCGCACCAGACTCCAAATATATCGTCTATAAATCGTTTCCATAGTATGATCTTGGAGGACCATATTCGATTATTTAAGACGTGTTCTGTTTCGAATCTATACATAAAGGAGTTTGCATAGACAGGTGCCATAGCGGAACCCATGGATGTGCCGGATATTTTATTGTAGAAGGTTTTTTGGAACCGAAAGTAGCTATTGTGCAAGATAAGTTTCAGTAGTTCAATAATGAACTCTGGATTACCTCGTATGTGTTCAGAGTTGGAGAGTAGCCATTCTACAGGGTCGCCGTTCAATCTGCTGTATGTTGTCTGGTCGTTGAGTTTTTCGAGGCATTTACTGGTGTAATAACTCGTGTCCATGACTATTATGGCTCCTCCCTTGTCTGCAGGTTTGATAGTGATCTCTTCATCTTTTGCCAAAATCTCAATGTGCTCAAGCTGACTATTCTTGATATTAATCGGAGATGATTTGCGGTAATTGATCCGTTTAAGGTCATCAAGTACCTTTTTCTCAAATAGGTCAAGAATGGGATTTTGGATTGGTGGATCGAACGAACTCTTGGGTCGTAGTACTAGATTGTCTTCAAAAGTATCATCTTGTCCCGGTTCACTTTCAAAAAACATTTTTAATCTGATCTTTCTCATAAGCCGGTGTAGGCAAACTTGCTCTTCAAAGATAGATGTGTTACTCGTGGGTACGAATGATAGGCCCCTATTCAGGATAAAAAGTTGGTCACTTGATAGATGTTTACTCGAGATATTCATCACTATGTTTTCAGTTACTTGTTTTTTGTGGTCTTTTTACCTCTTCTGGTCTTTCTCTTAACCGATCTCTTAGGCCTAAAAAAGCCCCAGACGGTGTTGCTATTCGCCCCGTGTGTTGATCTATTAGTGTCTCTAGTCTAGCGTCCACTGTCTCACTCTGAGATGTTGTTGGTTGGTGTCTTGAGGCTTGGGTAATCGGATCTCCTATACTTCCACTGCTGCTATCGCTACCCGAATTGGAAGAATTCGGGTGTGATGGTCTATTTCTGTTCTGGTTCCGGTGATGATAAAACTCTTGCCAAGAGTAGACAATGTCGTTCAAGTAGTCGAAGGTGTCTCGTTTAAACTTTCTTAGCTTTCTTTCTTCAATGTCCACCTTATAGTTATTTAGTTTTTCGTTGATATCCTCCAGAAGACCTTTAAGTTCATCCGCTGTTTTGAATTCTGATAATTGCGTTTTTAGAGCCTCAATGTCTGTGTCTATAGTTGTCAATGATTTCGAAAGTTCTTCTATGGTTAATAGAATAAGGTCAAGTGAGCACTTGTTTAAGATCTGGTCCCATTTAGCGATGTATGTTTTGCTCTCGCTGCACAGGGTCGGTCTCAGATATACCCTTAGACCTCTAGGAATCCTCTGGGACTTATAATACTCAACTAATGTTGTAGCGTGAAGTTTTTGTGATATTTTGCGTCTAATCAATTTTTCCAACTGTGAAATTAGTCTCTCCAGATTTGACGTAGTCTGTATGTTTTTCTCTGTATTCTTGATCAGAGACAAAATGCGTTTCGCTTCCTCCGTACCAAAGACGAGGGTTGTAGCGTGTTTATCGGTTAATTCATTAATGCGTGAAAATGACATATTAGTTAACTATTCAGGGATAGGGTGCTACCACTGGTTGTGCCACACTGTAAAGAATCCAATGACAAGACAATGGGGTATAGTGGCGGAATGAGTGCACACCTAGGTAAAGACAAATACTTGAAAATAGTATTTAGAAAACCGCAAGAAGCGGTATTAATAATCTCACGAGGTGTAGGGGAGGAAAAGAGGGTTTTGGCACAAAAACCCTATAGTAAACATGAACATAGGAAGAGGACCCAAGATTGGAGTCCTCCCGTCCCCTGCACTCTCTAAGACTACGCAGCAAGGGCGTAGATTCTTTAGGATATAGTTTGCAATATTCGTGTTGAACACTCTTTAAAACATGATTCAACAGTGTTTATAAATTCAAACAGAAGAACAATAGTTTTGTTTTTTAGGTGTCCAAATGTAAAGCGAACACCTATTTATTCATACATAAATATGTAGTGAAGGCAGGAGAAATTACAAAACAACAATACAATGTCAACAATCAATAATTGGTGAAAATTCCACTTTAAATGGCTTGACGCGTTTCGAGGTAATTCCTCTTCTTCAGAAGCCTCTGTGGATCTACTGTCTAGTCATGATGCATATAGGGAGAGATCAAAAGAAGGTATACATAGATATCTGTTAGACGAATAAAAACAAATGACACTGCTTCATTCAACTTAAGTCTACACATGTAGTGTCATAAGTAGTTCAAACATTAAATTCAGTGTAACCAGAATAGCTATATAGCTATGCTTTTAAAATCATAAACCCTGTCTAATATAATCCCGTGCACCTCTAATAGGAATCCAACATAATAGATCATCAATGGTAATGTAAAACTAGAAACCATAATATAGGCTGTCGCTTCAGCGAGTGTAAGCAGAATCGGAAATATAAGATAATTACATTAGGTCCTACACAGTTTGAATGGAGTCATGAGTACTAAAGAATCTACGCCCTTGCTGCATAGTCTTATAGAGTGCAGGGGACGGGAGGACTCCAATCATGGGTCCTCTTCCTATGTTCTTGTTTACTATAGGGTTTTGTGCCAAAACCCTCTTTTCCTCCCCTGCACCTCGTAAGATTATTAATACTGCTTCTTGCGGTTTTCTAAATACTATTTTCAAGTATTTGTCTTTACCTAGGTGTGCACTCATTCCGCCACTATACCTCATTGTCTTGTTCATTGGATTCTTTCCAGTGTGGCACAACCAGTGGTAGCACCCTATCCCTGAATAGTTAACTAATATGTCATTTTCACGCATTATGAATTAACCGATAAACACGCTACAACCCTCGTCTTTGGTACGGAGGAAGCGAAACGCATTTTGTCTCTGATCAAGAATACAGAGAAAAACCTACAGACTACGTCAAATCCGGAGAGACTAATTTCACAGTTGGAAAAATTGATTAGACGCGAAATATCACAAAAACTTCACGCTACAACATTAGTTGAGTATTATAAGTCCCAGAGGATTCCTAGAGGTCTAAGGGTATATCTGAGACCGACCCTGTGCAGCGAGAGCAAAACATTCATCCCCAAATGGGACCAGATCTTAAACAAGTGCTCACTTGACCTTATTCTATTAAGCATAGAAGAACTTTCGAAATCATTGACAACTATAGACACAGACATTGAGGCTCTAAAAACGCAATTATCGGAATTCAAAACAGCGGATGAACTTAAAGGTCTTCTGGAGGATATCAACGAAAAACTAAATAACTATAAGGTGGACATTGAAGAAAGAAAGCTAAGAAAGTTTAAACGAGACACCTTCGACTACTTGAACGACATTGTCTACTCTTGGCAAGAGTTTTATCATCACCGGAACCAGAACAGAAATAGAGCACCACACTCGAATTCTTCCAATTCGGGTAGCGATAGCAGCAGTGGAAGTATAGGAGATCTGATTACCCAAGCCTCAAGACACCAACCAACAACATCTCAGAGTGAGACAGTGGACGCTAGACTAGAGACATCAATAGATCAACACACGGGACGAATAGCAACACCGTCTAGGGCTTTTTTTTAGGCCTGAGAGATCGGTTAAGAGAAAGACCAGAAGAGGTAAAAAGGCCACATAAAACAAGTAACTGAAAACATAGTGATGAATATCTCGAGTAAACATCTATCAAGTGACCAACTTTTTATCCTGAATAGGGGCCTATCATTCGTACCCACGAGTAACACATCTATCTTCGAAGAGCAAGTTTGCCTACACCAGCTTATGAGAAAGATCAGATTAAAAATGTTTTTTGAAAGTGAACCGGGACAAGATGATACTTCTGAAGAAAATCTAGTACTACGACCCAAGAGTTCGTTCGATCCACCAATCCAAAATCCCATTCTTGACCTATTTGAGAAAAAGGTACTTGATGACCTTAAATGGATCAATTACCGCAAATCATCTCTGATTAATATCAAGAATAGTCAGCTTGAGCACATTGAGATTTTGGCAAAAGATGAAGAGATCACTATCAAACCTGCAGACAAGGGAGGAGCCATAAAAGTCATGGACACAAGTGATTACACCAGTAAATGCCTCGAAAAACTCAACGACCAGACAACATACAGCAGACTGAACGGCGACCCTCTTCAGGGCATTAAGACCATTATTGAAACCTTAATTGACAATGCGCTTGACAATGATTGGATTAGCGATAAAACCAGTCAATTTCTCATCAATAAACAGCCTATAACACCAGTATTCTATGGACTTCCAAAAATCCATAAGGACAATCAGAAACCTCCGTTAAGACCTATAGTTGCAGGGAGGGAGAGCATCTTCGATCCCCTAGCTATCTACGTCGGCCGCCTTCTAAAACCTCTAATTCAGGAAATTCCTAATTACCTCAAAGACACCACAGACTTCCTCAACTGCTTAGCAGAAATTTCAGCCATCAGTGCCGACTGCATTATATTCAGTATGGATGTATGCAGTTTATACACTTCGATACCCCACGATGAAGGCATTAACGCTGTAGAATGGCTACTCTCCAACTCTGAACACATACGAGGTAATCCAGAGTTCATTGTTGAACTACTGAAACTTATCTTGCACAATAGCTACTTTCGGTTCCAAAAAACCTTCTACAATAAAATATCCGGCACATCCATGGGTTCCGCTATGGCACCTGTCTATGCAAACTCCGTTATGTATAGATTCGAAACAGAACACGTCTTAAATAATCGAATATGGTCCTCCAAGATCACACTATGGAAACGATTTATAGACGATATATTTGGAGTCTGGTGCGGCACAAGAACAGAATTGGACGACTTTTTACTTTTCATGAACACAGTACATCCAAAAATCAAATTCACGATGGACGTTGGGGAACCAGACCTTCATTTTTTAGATGTCAGTTTGAAGATCCATGAAGGAAAAATAGTGACTACCATCTACCACAAACCTACAGATGGTAATAATCTTCTACACTTCACCAGCTTTCACCCCAAACCTATGTTGAAAAGTCTTCCTTACAGCCAGATACTGAGACTAAAGAGAATCATATCAGACCCAGCTGGTCTTGACATTGAATGCACCCAACTGATTGAGCGCTTTGAGAAACGAGGATATCCCCATGACATTCTACATGATGCCAACATTAGATCAAACCATCTAACACAGAAAGACCTGTTAGTACCTAAATCCAGAACCAACTCTACTCCACTGATGTATATTTCCAAATATTCACGTCAAAGTTTTCAGATTAGTAAATCTATAAGAAAGCATTGGCCTTTACTACAAAGTGACGAACACCTGAAAGAACTTTTCCCAAGAGTACCGATGATGGCATTCAAAAGGGGTCGCAACCTTAGGGATAGACTTGTGAAAGCTGAGAGACCACATAAGGACAAACAAATGCTCCTACAAACTAAAAAAATGGGGACCTTTCCATGTCTCAACTGTACCAACTGTAACAATGTAATTAAGGGAAATACCATCTCTCACCCATCAACAGGCAAAAAAATAAAGATTAAAAGCTTTGCCACCTGTATAACATCAGGCGTCATATATGCTCTGAAATGTCCCTGTGGCAAATTGTACATTGGACAGCCTACGAGGTCTTTGAAAGAACGGATATCAGAGCATAAGTCCACCATCCGGTGCCAAAACCAGAAATCACCAGTGGCCAGACATTTTATGGAAGCAAAACACAACATTAGCCAATTGAGATTCCAGGTCGTTGAAGTTGTAAGCAAACCACAGCGAGGTGGTAACTACATAAGACTCCTGTCACAAAGAGAAAAGTATTGGATATACCTATTGGACACTAAATATTCAAGGGGCCTCAACGAGGAAACATCCTTGAACTGCTTTATTTAGAAACAATTAATCTTTAAAGAATATCTGTTCTGTAGACCCTGCACTCTCTATAATGCACCAACACTTTACCATGGGCTTTAGAATGGGAAGACAGCAGCGACCCTGCAGCTGATTGTCCAGTGAATGAGATGATAGGAGTCATAATGGCACCCTTTGAAGTAACCAGACATTTGAATTATGCAGCACCATGAACTATGCAGTTATAGCCATGGAAGAATAGCTTTTGGTATAATGGTTCCTGTCATACTTTGGTCATTACATTATGAGTCACGCAGTATGTATACCTGACTGTATAGTTACATGAGAGGACTTACAGCAATGTGTATCTGCCACTCGATACATTAAGCATGCAGACCTTGGTATAATTGTTCCTGTCATATTGTGGTTATTACATCATAAATTATGCAGCATGTAAACCTGTTTGTACTGTTACATGAGGACTTACAGCAATGTATATTTGCCACTCGATACATTCAGCATGCAGACTTTGTGCATAGCTTAAAATGTGAGGACATCAGATACCAAGTATCAGATTGTCCAGCAAATAAGAAATAACGATGCATATTGACACGCTGCGAATTGGTTAGACGCTTGAATGATGCAGAAGCGTTATACATATAGGTAGAGCTATGTAAAAAAAAATGTGTGGAATTTTTTTTTCTGTGAATCAACCGTTGCTGACATAATTATATTGTTCAATACATGTTTATCCTAAATGAAAACCTGATTATGCTGCTATAAGGTGATATATAGAACTACATACACGAAATCACATTCACTATCAACAAAGAAGCGGGTTTCCCTGCACTGCTAAAGATGGCCGCCACATTATTCCATCACCGGGTTAGTCCTTTATTGTTCTCTACCTCTTGAATCCTGCCCGCCAAATACTAGGCTGTTTACACACAGTCCCTCGTTTCCATGGACACCGTGCTAACACCGAACAGAGTGAAGCTGCACTAGCTCCACACAGAGACTAAGCAGGTACGCATTAAATGCAGAATACTTCACACGTTTAAACCGTGCCATTGAAGATCCTCATAGTCTAATGCACTTACTAGGATCCTGTTGTTTCCAACAGAAAGTGTTCGCTGTTACGAGTCCTCTGACTCATTTTCACCCGTTTTTCCTGCGACTGCAAACGCAACTCTGAGAGAACAAGCTTGCTCGCTTTGCATTGAACTCTGCCACAATATATCCTTCCGCTTCACCGCAAGAATAACAGCAGGTACACTGTCATTGCCTACGAACGCATTTTGTGTTTGTGAATATTTATTTAAACGCAGTCACCCAAACGTAATTATTGCTCCCCACAGAGATTTCCCAAAGTGTTGAATCTTCTTTCTGCACCTGGAAAACACTAAAAATGCGGTGTTGACATTTTAAGCATGTCCCTTTGGAGTCATTCTTCGCCATAGAAGGCTTCCCTGCTACAACATTGTACTTCATTAGGTCAGTGTATTCTACGCACATTTTAGCGATAAACTCGCACTAATTATGCCCAACAGTGTACTCACATTGGTAGAATAGGCCCTTAAATATGGATACGTTCCTTTTTGAATTTCTATACAGAACTTAGGCATTTTTAGGCACTTGTCCTTGAGTAAATGTACTTGGTTCCCAGTTGAGAACAGTGAATCTACCCATGAATAGAGGGCTAACACGTAGTACTCATGACTCCATTCAAACTGTGTAGGACCTAATGTAATTGTCTTATATTTCCGATTCTGCTTACACTCGCTGAAGCGACAGCCTATATTATGGTTTCTAGTTTTACATTACCATTGATGATCTATTATGTTGGATTCCCATTGGAGGTGCACGGGATTATATTAGACAGGGTTTATGATTTTAAAAGCATAGCTATTCTGGTTACACTGAATTAAATGTTTGAACTTCTTATGACACTACATGTGTAGACTTAAGTTGAATGAAGCAGTGTCATTTGTTTTTATTCGTCTAACAGATATCTATGTATACCTTCTTTTGATCTCTCCCTATATGCATCATGACTAGACAGTAGATCCACAGAGGCTTCTGAAGAAGAGGAATTACCTCGAAATGCGTCAAGCCATTTAAAGTGGAATTTTCACCAATTTTTGATTATGTTGACATTGTATTGTTGTTTTGTAATTTCTCCTGCCTTCACTACATATTTATGTATGAATAAATAGGTGTTCGCTTTACTTTTGGACACCTAAAAAACAAAACTATTGTTCTTCTGTTTGAATTTATAAACACTGTTGAATCAAGTTTTAAAGTGTGTTCAACACGAATATTGCAAACTATATCCTAAAGAATCTACGCCCTTGCTGCGTAGTCTTAGAGAGTGCAGGGGACGGGAGGACTCCAATCTTGGGTCCTCTTCCTATGTTCTTGTTTGCTATAGGGTTTTTGTGCCAAAACCCTCTTTACCTCCACTGCACCTCGTAGGATTATTAATACCGCTTCTTGCGGTTTTCTAAATACTATTTTCAAGTATTTGTCTTTACCTAGGTGTGCATTCATTCCGCCACTATACCTCGTTGCTCTGTCAAAGGGCCCATAAGGGAGGCCCTAAAAAGTTTGTAGATTGTGGGGGAGAAAGCATCGGGACCAGGGGCCCTAGTTTTCAATTATTTTATAACTGTCTCAACTTCCTCTGCAGTGATAGGTAGCTCCAGAGATTCCCTATCTATCTCTGAGAGGCCAGGGAGAGTGGCTTCCTTAATATATTGCTTCTGATGAGATAATGTTCTGGGGGTGGCTGATAGTGTCGATTAAGTGTGATGTTGCTAGTGATAGCGTGGCTTCTGTTAGGCAGAAACCTGTGCAGTTCCCTTTAGGAACACTGCAAAAGATTTAGGACTACAGGTGTTAGCAGTAAACCCACTTGGTAGCAGTCTGTACCACCCAGATTTACCTGGTAGCTGTGGCTAAGCAGTCAGACGTCCATCAAGAAGAGTTAGGCAGTATGCAAAGTATACACAATAGGCACTCAGATACAATAGCACAAGCAAACACTGACCAGAGCTTTGGTATCAAAGTATATAATTATTTATTTAAACACACACTGTTTGAAACACTCCAGCACTCTTATTTGTAAAACACTCTAAATACAGTTACTATTATGATATATACAACCCTTATTACTTATCAGACAAGTCTTAGTTAACACCACTTATTTCCAGACAGAGGTGAGCGCTTAACTATAGATGGCACTCCAATAAGTTCATGAAAAAGGGAGGGAAAAAGGCAGAATATGTGAAGATACACCACTCTAAGATTTAGGAACACTTTTAGCAAGGCAGAAGAGCAAAAGTCACTGGTGAGCCAAAGTCCATAGGCTGGGCCCACTCTTAGAGAGAGCAGAACACAAATGTGCCCAAGATTACACAGTTACACCAGGCTTTGAAAGTCTTGCAGAGAGTTTGAAAAGAGTTTAGAGAGCCTCAGAAAAGTTTAGCCAGGGTGTCCCAGGCTAACCCAGGTTCGAAAGCCGGGGGCTAAATCTACCACGTACAGTCGGTGGCAAGGGAAGCTAGGTGTAACACGGTACCTTAAGTGGGAAGGATCCTCCAGTGGTGGCAGTTGTTCCTGGCAGCGAGTGCAAGTCTCGGCGTCGTCCATAGGAAGAGAAGATCTCAACGTGGAGGAAAGATGAAGGTCGTTGCACTGCCAGGGTAGAAACCAGCCGCAGAGGTTTCCGGTTAAAGGTATTACCCTTTATTTCGCGGTCGTGGTAAAACGTGTTATTCGGGTTGCCGGGGTGCTTGGCACAGGCAAGGCGACCACGAGATGCATCGGGAAGGCGAAAAGACGGTGAAACTGGTTATCCCCACCAGTCAAAGGAAGAAGACTCTCCGGCGGGAGATCTCCTCTGTCGTTGGGAAAAGTGGTGAGACGGTTCAGCAGGGCTCCACCGGTGGTGTCGTCATAGCAGGTCAGCTCAGCTTCTCCCTCGTCGGATTCTTAGGTCCTGTGGCGACTTCTAAAGTTCCAGTCCCCAAAGCCCTGCTTTTATGCAGAATACCCCCATTCACTCAGCCTAGCTGTCACTCAAACATGCTAAGTGCCGGCTCACCACTTGGGCCAATCAGGACGGAGTGCGACTTGAGTTGCCTAGGCAACTCAGTCCAGGGTGCCTAAATCCCCCTCCACCCCTCCTAAGTACAACAGACAGAGTGGCACCACTTTGGAGGGCTTCTGTGGAAAGAGTTTTGGCAAAAAATACCAACCGGAGAATTAATAATAAATAAATAAACCGGCGGTATGTTCGAGGCTATCGTAATTAAATAAATAAAGATAGTAGCCTCGAACAATGGGAAAATCCCATAGAGAAATATTCGCGGTTGAATATAAAAAGTAGTATCCACTGCCACCAGCCAAAACTCGATCGGGGGACGGAGACGTGCCCCCTCGACTAACAGACCCCGGGGCAATCGAATTTCCCCGGCCAGTACGTCCACAATATGATGGTTTGTACTGGTTCTGTTCGAATGCAAGACTAGTAAAGTCAATGGTGACTTTACATGCCCTGGGAGACAGTAGTCAGTCCCAGGGTATGGAGTCTATACTGGGGGGTCACTATGACACCCCTGTGTTACTGCACTGAGGGTGCTGTGTAACACACATCACAAAAACACATGAAGCCCTATGGAGTAAAAGACCCCATAGCCCATTAAACACATCTAGAGTCAAAGGAGCACACTCAAATCATGTCCAAGAGTGAGGGTTAAAGAGTCTCACTCTTGGCAGGAGAAAAAATTAAACCCCAAAAAATCCAGCAAAGCTGCTGGGAGACTCACTAGGTTAGGAAATTCAGCCTAAACAGAGAATTCTCCCTAACAGCTTCTTCAGAATATCGGGTGGAGCCATTAGAGTCTTTTAAGCCTATAATCAGGTTCCTCATTTGGGCTTTTGTTAGCTTCCTGACTAGGTATTTATTGTCCTTATTGCCATGGGCATAAAAGCTTTGCTTAGTTCTTATAAGAGTTTGGACTGTCTCTTCTGCGTAATGGGCTTCCAGTTTGTTGTGCGCAATTCTCAGGGCTCGAGCTGGTTTGGGAGACCAACCCTTCTTATGATTCAGTTCAGTTGCCACTAACTCGTTTTCCAATAACTCTTTATTTTGGGCTCCGCGTTTTCTGTAAGATGCCGCCTGGGCAATTAATTCCCCTCTGATAACCACTTTCATTGCCTCCCACCAGGTTGCAACCAAAGTGGGTCCCACTGGGTTCTTTTTAAAGTAGTTCTCAATGGCTTTGGTTAAATCATCTCTGAGTGCCATGTCGTTTATAATGCTGTGTCTCCTTACCTTGGCATGCTAGGTGGTGGCTCCGGGACTTCTCGCTGCAATACCGGCAAGTAGGTTGTGTTCCGCAACTGGGGGCCACCATGTTGCGTATGTCGCGCACATGCCCAGGACTGACGGCTGCCTTCCGCACATGCATGGTGAATGTAGCATGGTCCGTTGCTACGGACAAACAATGCCTCAGTGTTCCTCTTCCATTGGCCTTGCGCTTCATAAAAACATGGTGCTCATCAAGCTCGGTGCGTCGCAACCTTTTCCTTGTGGTGAAACGCTGTTTGAGCTCTTCCTTGCTCTCTCACCAAGTATCTGGACTTGGTCCTGTTATTCTGCCTTCGTCTGCCTTTTTGCTGGCCTGCTCCCCCCTTCCTTCGTGGCCCTCTCATTCTTCTTTTTTCTGATACTACCAACGCGGCCTCCCACTCACAGTGCTTGGAATGCTCTGCACCATGTATTGTGGGGAGGTCTTCTAACCGTGGTGCTGGGATATCACTCCCAGTTTCAAGCTCTCTATTAATCCCAGCTTGGTTCCATGCTGCACATCTTCTAGAGAAGGCTTACGCCGCCCTTGCCAAAACCCTGTAGGACCAGAGGGACACCAGCAGAACGTGCATCCTGGATCACACACTAGTCCGCACAACAGGTAATCAGGGATCAAAGGGAGCCCAGCTTGACAGATTGCGATGCCTGACTGCTTCCGTCAACCCCGAGATGGGCGACATGCAGGAAGTAAGGAACAAAGTACGGCAATTGCGAGATAAGGTGGCTGCTTTGCGTACTGAAAACAACGCTGCGTGGGGCCCTGTCAACTACCACAGCATATTTAGAAAGTGTAATCGGAATTGGACAGTCCAGTGTAACGAAATATGACGGAGACTGAATTCTGTAATCACTGCAATCCAATCCAATTCATGCTCCGCCCTACTCACTTCGCCACAGACAAAGCTAAAATAGGCTACATAATCAGCTATCTTACAGGGAATGCACAGGCCTGGGCAATGCATTACGTATAATCTCAAAGTCCCTTAATCAACGACTTCGCTGGATTCGAAAAAGCATTTTATGATCTGTTCAAATCACCAAATCAGGCTGCTATGCCTCAGAAAAAGTAACTGGAACTATGACAAGGTAACTAGGACATTATTTCCTATATTGGAAGGTTTAAACAACTCGCTACCGAGTCCCTGTGGCTGGAGGTTACATAAGTCGCCTTGTTCCGGAAAGGGCTACGAGATGAATTCAAAGACGAACTTGTGCACATACCCATAGTAAAGTCTTTACAGGGTTGATAGATCAGGCACTTCGAATCGACCATCGGTTATCCAAGAGGAGAATGGAACACAGACGGTCCGAATGTCTGTACAATCGCTCAGGAATGAGTCTTCCTCCTATGACCACACAAACACCCCAGGGGGAGACATCTGGGGAGCCAATGCAGATCGGATCTGTGTCAAGGGACAAACCTTGGGACCCAGTAAACAAGGTCTGTGTGGGGCTCATGTATCTATGGTTATAAACAAAACAAAAGCCGCTGCAAAAAAGACCAAACTGCAGCCATACAAAAGGCTTCTCTGTCCTCATTGCAGGAGAGGAACCTTTGAGACTACGTTTCCCAAGCACCCCCGGGCCAGGAACTACATAACGAGGCCCACGCAGGGTGAGGCTCGTGCATGCATGCGCGTTAGAAACAACGCACGGGGCTTGTGCTCTCAGCTCGCAACCAGACAGGACGTGCCGGTTGGAGCTCCTGCAGCGGGGATCATCACGAGGGGCTTTCCCCCCCCAAATCTCTTCCAAAGGCCCCTCGCCTTTAAAAGATAAGTCGGGCTGTGCGGTGGGGAGGTCCACGTCACGGCGAAGGTTGCCAGGTGCAGCGTTATTGAGCAGACAGTGGAAGGTCGCCCAGGGAACCAAAGGGGCACGCGCAGGGGGCACCACCCAACCTTCCTAGTCCCCTGCTGCATAAAAGCTAAGTGGCTGTTACGGCATTGCAGACTTTAGCGGGTTGTGAACAGCACGCATATGAACAACGCGCATACTGTGAACTAACCCCCTGGGGGGGGGCAGTGATATTACGTTTGATTAGTCACGCGGCGTGCGGCTGTTAGTCGCGCTTTGGTTCATGTGATACGCCGCACAACCCAAAATTCTGGGAGGCAACTTTCACGTCTGAGTGCTCGAGACACAACTATTAAGCAGGACCACGTGCGGCGTAAAACCGCACCATTGTTGCAGCTCCACCCCCTCCCGTGTCACTAATAAAGGGGCAGGGAGCGGAGTAGAATGGGGACAAACCTAATGCATGCATTGAATGTTGTTAAGAGTGTGTGTGTGTGAAGAAACACACCAAGTAATTCTCGCTCTCATTGCAGCATTGAACTGCTCCACAACCGGACCTGAGAGTGCGCAGGCAGGAGGCCAGCACTCACCCCAGAGCTAAGTGCCTTTCTGGTTATACTGTATTGCATGCACGAGAGTGAATGTATGCGTATTGTGATTGTATTGCTTTGCATTGTGTTTTCCTATGTCCCCGGTCCTACCCACTTTCCCTCTCCTAACCCTCTTTCCGGTTACCCTCAAGAACTGAACCTGTCCAACCAACAATTCCCTAACCCTCTTTCCCCACTGGGGTTCCGGAGGCCTGTGAGAGCTTCAGTTTGCAGGCGCTGGAACCGCTGGGGGGATGGTTGGTTCGTGCCACTCCTGGACCTGGAAGCTGGAAGCCTGACAATCTGTGAGGGGTCCTCTAACCGAAACAGAAAGAAGCCGAAGAACCAATTGTCTTTGTATGTATTGCAGAAGTTACAGCCATTTTCTGGATGCTTGTCCAATACGACCAACACGATCTTCGTTGAACTAAAGGGCCTGCAAAGGACCGGGCCTAGTTATGAACATCATGAATCTTCCTGAAGCAACAAGATTCCTTATGAACCCAACACCCTTGTTCATTCTTCAAGTATGCCTTTCTTGGAGCAATACACCCAGTGAGACGGTCTTGGCTACTACACTGTTGGACTGTGGAGCTAGTGGCAATTATGTGGACACAGGATTTGTTCAGTCTCTCTCTACCCCTCATGTCCGCAAGGTACAGAACTCTGAAGTTCAGCCTATTGAAGGTTCTCCTTTGTCTTCCGGACCCATATACCATCAATCAGTTCCTCTGTGTTTGGATATCAACCAGAACCATGAGCAATTGGCTTTCGACATCATCAAATCTCCACTATACCTTGTTGTGTTGGGTCTTCCTTGGCTCATGTTACATAACCCCTGTATCAACTGGACCACCCGTGTTTTGATTTTTTCTTTGAATCATTGTACTCTTCATTGTTGTTCTTCTTCGAATGGCCCTACCTCCTTGGAAACTCTGTGTTCACATCCAGAGACCGGAGTACAGCAGCTGATGTCCTGTTTATCTCTACCTGAGGTTTACTCTTCCTATAAGGATGTATTACATGAACCCGACACCATACCTTAACCCCTCATCATGCCTTTGACTGCGAGATAGTCCTGTAATCAAACCAATTTCTGCCCAATGGTAGGCTGTATTCATTGACTGAGGCGGAAAGACGGAACTGAAAAGATACCTTGATGAGTGTCTGGAACACTGATACATTTCTCTACCGAAGTCACCTCTTGGGTCCCTGTTGTTTTTTGTTCCTAAGAAGGAGGGCACTCATTGCCCTTGTATTGATTACCAGTTATTAAATAATATTACCATCAAAGACCACTACCATTTCGGACATACTGGAATCCTTGAGAGACGTTAAACACTTCTCCAAATTTGATCTGTGGGGAGCCTACCACCTGGTGTGGATAAAACCGGGGCATGAATGGAAAATTGACTTTAAAACACCATTTGGGCATTTCGAGTACAATGTCATGCCGTTCAGGTTTAGCAACGCCCCCGCAACTTTCCAACGCTTCATGGACTCTGTATTCTCAGACCTTACTCGGCGGTCGGTCTGGGTTTGCCTGGATGACATCTTGATATTCTCCACCTCTATGAATGAACACGCCCTACAAGTAACAGAGGTTTTGGAACGCCTACAACAAAACAACCTCTATGCCAAACTCGAGAAATGCCAATTTCACCAAACCACCATGGAGTTCCTAGGATATATAATAAGCGCAGAAGGCATACAAATGGATCTTAACAAGGTTTGGGCTATTGTCACCTGGGTTTCTCTGCTGGATGTCAAAGAATTACAGCGGTTCCTGGGATTCATTCGCCAATTATTACAGGAGCTTCATTCCGGACTACTCCTTGTAAGTGTCAGCATTAACCAGCCTTACAAGCAAGAAACCGAGCAAGCATTTCAAGAACTCAAGTTTGCTTTTATGGATGCCCCCGTCTTGCAACATCCAGACAACACACGGCCATATATAGTGGAGACCGATGCTTCTGAACTGGCTCTGGGAGCGGTCCTCATGCAAGCTGATCGAAAAACCCTCACCGAACTACGAGTGGCATTCTATTCCAGGAAGTTGACTCCCAGCGAACAAAACTATTCAATTATACAAAAAGAATTGTTGGCCATAAAAGCAGCATTTCAGGAATGGAGACAACATCTCCTTGGAGGTCGTTTCAGGGTGGAAGTTCGCACGGATCACCGTAATCCCCAGTATCTACAATGTCGGAACAGGAGACAAGCCACATGGGCATTCTTTTTCTTGCAGTATGACTTCTTTGTAACCTACATACCCGGATCCCAAAACATACAAGCTGATTCATTATCCTGTTTTTTTTACTCCTACCAAAGCACGTAACAGTCCGGTAATGTCGAGTTTCCTGTTACTGATTTCCTGGTAGCTATTCAGCCTCTCCTTGATCAGGTATTACAGCTTACCGCAGTGGATCCAGAAGTCACTGACCTTCTCAAACACCCTACCAATAACATCACCAACAGTATTCTGTTCCATGAACATTGCCTTTATATTCCTGCGCAAACCTCTTATGAAACTAGTACTTTCCCAGGTGCATGACTCAACTTTAGCTGGTCATAGAGGGATTCGTGCTACAAGAGAACTTATAAGCTGTCAGTTCTGGTGGCCAGGTCTGCAGGGAAACATACATGACTACGTGCTGTCTTGCCCAGTTTGTGCCCAATCCAACTCCGAACATAAGCGCCCAGTTGGTCTTCTCCATCCTCTGGAAATACCTCTCCGTCCTTGGCATACCATTTCTGCTGATTTTTATGTTGATTTGACTCCCTCCAATTACATGCATAATTGTGGTGGTGGACTGTTTTTCAAAAATGGCTCATTTCCTTCCCTTACCTGGACTGCCTACAGCCCCCCAGATGGTGAACGTTTTCTTTACCCACATCTATAGAATACATGGGTTGCCTGACAAAATGGTATCGGAAAGGGGATCTCAGTTTACGTCTCCTTTTTGGACCATTCTATGTAACCTCATTAGATTGACTACAGCTTTCAGTTCCGGATACCATCCCCAGGCTGATGGGCAGATATAACATACCAACCAGATGCTGGAACAGTACCTTTGGTGCTATACTTGTGGAATGCAGTTGGACTGGAGTGCATATCTGCTTATGGCTTAGGTGACTTAAAACAACTCTATTCATTCTGCCACTGGTTTTAGCCCGTTTTTCTGTTGTTCGGGTTTCCACCCGTCTCGCCTACCCTCTATGCTTCTGGCTACTGGCTTTCACAACACCAGTTCAGCATTGGTCTCTCGTTCACAGGGCTTTCACTTGCAAACCACGATTCACCTCCAAACATATCAAGCCGGCCACCAAGGTGGCCGTCGATCGGCGCTGGTCTGCTGAACCAGAATATTGTGTGGGTGATCAAGTGTGGCTTTCTACTCATCATCTGCCCCTGCGTAACGTGCCTCGAAAGCTTGCTTCTCCTTACGCTGGCCCTTTTTGCATTACCCAACGTCTCTCTTCAGTGACATTCCGTCTGCAGCTGCCTTCCACCTGGAGGATATGATATGATAGGTTATTTATAACGCGCTTAATACCCAGGTGGTTTCTAAGCGCGGACCCGGGGATTGAACCTGTGTTGCTCCGTGTCTTCTTGCTTGCAAGGTGAGCATGTTGCCCTCGAGATATCCTCCCGAGTTCGAGGATCCATCCTGTCTTTCACATGTCCCTGTTTAAGCCTTTTCATTCTGATACCTATCATCATCATCGCACAAGACCAGGTCCACTGCTGGTGGATGGGTCCCCCAAGTTCCAAGTCACTGACATCTGCGATGCCCGCTTCCGTTGTGGACGTCTCGACTACCTGGTGTCTTGGAAAGGTTACGCACCCTGCGGCAACTCTTGGAAACCAGCTTCGGATGTCCAGGCCCCCAGTTTGGTCGGCCGTTTTGACCTGCGCTGTCCTTCGAAGCCTGGTGCTCCTTCTGGTCTTTGGGGTGGGCTGCCTGTCACAGCACTTGCAGGAGCTGCTCGCTGTGCCTCCTTACCTTGGCAGGCTAGGTGGCAGCTCTGGGACTTCTCGCTGCAAATCCCGGTGAGTAGGTCGCATTACGCGATGGGGGACCACCGTATTGCGTGTGTCGCGCATGCGCCCGGGACTGGCGGCTGCCTTCCGCGCATGCACGGTGAATGAAGTTTGGTCCAACCAATGCCTCAGCGTTCCTCTTCCATTGGCTTTGCCGGTTCATAAAAGCACAGCGCTCACCAAGCTTGGTGCGTCACAACCTTTTCGTTGAGGTGAAACGCTGTTCGAGCTATTCCTTGCTCTCTCCCCAAGTATCTTGACTTGGCCCTATTATTCTGCCATCCTAGCTGTTCTGCCTTCCTTGTTGGTCTGCCTTCTAGCTGGCCTGCTCCCACCCCCTTCCATCTTGACTCTCTCATTCTTCTTCTTTTTTCTGATACTACCAACGTGGCCTCCCACTCACAATGCTTGCACTGCTCGGCATCACGTATTGCGGGGAGGTCTTCTAACCAGGGTGCTGGAGAATCACTCCCAGTTCCAGGTTCGCTATTAATCCCAGCTTGGTTCCAGGAGTGGGTACCCATGCTGCACATTTTCTAGACCAGGCTTACGCTGTCCTTGCCAAGACCCTGTAGGACCAGGGGCACCAGTGGAACGTGCATCTTGGATCACAGACTACACTGCACCACAGGTAATCGGGACTCACTCAGGTGATGCAAGGGGATCTGGAGCTGTGATTCCAGTCTGTTATCTTGTTGCACAATGCTCTTCCTCCCTCCACTGGGATCCCGGTTTCCTGCTATGGGGCGAAGGATCCTCTGGCGTGTGGGAGATCAGTGGGGCCAAAGCGTGGTTAATTTCACCTGAGATCCCAATGTATGTGTATATTAGCCCAGGCCAGCAGCTGCTCCGATTCGCCTCTGTTGCGGTTGTTCCCAGGTTCCGGTTGGCTTTACCTCCGGGGGAAGAGTAAGTCTTTCCCCATCAACGGCTGTGCGGTGGGGGAGGAGGGGCGGGTAAGGCTTCCTTCCGTGGCTCCGGTGGGGTTGCTACCCCATATTAGCCGGCCTTGAGCTCCTCCTAGCTGAGACTCCCTGTTCTGGAGAATCTTCCCTCATGGCACGCGCCAAGGCTCCAATTCCCCCGAGCCTGTCCAAACTCCCTCTTACTGTCTAGTCCGCCACCTCCTCGGGGTGCTGGGACCACGGCAAGGGCCACTCTGCACTTCTGGATATTAGCTGAGCCACCTTGCTGTGTGAGCGGGCAGGATCTCAGTCCCGTAACTCCGTGACGAGCGCCATCTTGGGAGACGCTGGTGTGGGCTGGCTGCAGCTCCCCTTAGCTGCACTGGGGCTTGCAGGCCCCGTTTCTCATTGCAATTCTCCCCAAACCGTCTCTGGGCATTCCGCTGCTGATTCCCCCAGTTAGCAGTGCAAACTCGGCTCCATATTGCGCTAACTTCACTGGATTCTTGGACTCTCCAAAGAGGCTCTCAGTGAAGCAACTGCATTCTCGGCGCTTCATGACATGCCCCGTGGTGTGGCATTTTTAAAGGCAAACTCACATGAGTATGTTCTTATGTGGGGCTTCTGCCATATATTGGCAGAGTCAGTGTGGACGTGTTTTCTCATAGTACGATTACTGGCATTATGTGCAAAGCAAACATGAGTATGTTCTTATTTAGGAATTATTGCATATATTCGTGCAGCCAACATGAAAATGTTAAGAAATGTTAAGAAATTAAGAAAAGGCATTGGGAAATGCTCCTAAACACTGTTGGTGACTTCCATCTATAATGCACCATTTTAACGCAATATTACAATTATTTTCTTGAGGGAGAAACACCCCGAAATCCTCTTGGTTGGTTCGGGCTCCCTCACTATGCTCGGTCACCCTAGCATATATGTGGAAAATATTTACACCCCTCCAATTATAACATTCACCAACAATCACTTCCTCTGCTGCATCTAAATCAGCCTGCATGAGCTTCACAAGCAGCTTCCTTACCATTGTTAATGAGGTTGAGAAACCATCACAGATATCTCCTTCCAGCAAATGGGACCAACCAGAGACCACAGTCACAAAAAGTGTGAATATTTAGCAACATGCATAAAGGCATTCATTGGCTTTTAGTCCATGCTCCCGAACGTGGAAATGTTTTTCAACAGGACACCATCTTCTTCACCCCCCAATCAGGATGAAGAGCCATAGCCGAAAGCTTAGAATTCACTGTGGCTGCCTGAACTGCCAAGTCTTCCGGGGTCAGGTGCCTTGGAAAAAAGCATGGTTCTCTTGTGCCAGCTAGTACTTCCAAAGATACCTTTTAACTGCCAGCGCAAAGCATAGTCCTTGCCGAAGGGACAACAATGAACTACAATTGCTTGGTAATGGACAAACGGTTTGGCTGGAGCTCCCATTCCTAGGTCAGCCATCACTTTTTCCACCACCTTCATAAATAGTGTGTTGGGATGTGCATAGGGGGAAGCCTGTTGCAGCTCCATGTCAGGAAATGTGTCAAGACCACTTGCGTTGTGGAACCCGGATGTCAAGACCACCAGCTCTGCCTGGTCTGCTAGAAAGTAAGGAAGAGGATCTAGCCCAGCCCCCAAAAAGCAATCTAGACTGAAGGGAGCAGGATATCTTTTGTTTTCGAAAATTCGCTCACATGCACTAAAAGAATTGCAGCCTACATTCCAGGGCATAGTCAGTAGGTGGTGGTGCGATCAGGGCGAAAAGGACAATGGAGAAAGTTGAGGGTGACGCAATGGCACCAAGCATCGCTCCCAAGGCTCACATCAAAGGGGAGTAACTTCAGAGCATACAGCCTGATTCCTGTAGATTCTTACCAGCCAATGTGGGAGCGGTTGTCTGAGGGACCACTGACAACCTTGAAGCCAAAGCCATACTGACAGTGGTGTTAGAAAAAAGTTCTAATATTTGCTTCCTTAACCCTGGATGCATTGTTAGACGGAGAGGAAGACTTACCCCTTTTGTTGTCTGACAAATCCTCACTTCTAGACCTGGATTTCCTCTTCTTCTTATGAGAAGAGGAGGTAGAAGAATAGTGAGACTCACCACAAGAGTGAAATCTTTTCTTGGCCTTCTTGTGCCTCCTAGCCTGCCTCCCACCTACGTTCTACAAAGTTGTATCTTCCATTTTGAACTCCAAAGACTTAGGAAGAGAAGGGCAGGGGACTTTGATGGGGGGGGACCTAGCACCAATTTGGCAGGCACTCCCTCAAGGCTTTAGGTTTCATCGACTAACATGAGGCACACTGCTCCATGTAACAATCCACCCCCAGATATTGTGTGTGTCGGTGATGGTCACTTTGGGACTGCAGTCTCGACAGCGCTTGAAACCAGACGACTTAGGGCCAAGCATAATGGGTCAGACATTTCGACAAGATAATGTCTAAGAAACAGAGGGTTGAACGCGTGGAAAAAAAACTGAGGCGTAGGTGTAGTTTCTGCTTTATAGGTACTGTCAACATCCTGCCTGGAATCTAGGTCTGCAAGAGCCGAAGGGAATGATCGTCAAGTTACAAGGGCCCTTGTGGAATTTTGCGAAAACAGCATGCCACTGGGAATACCTATCCAGTTGAGGAATCTGTGAGAGGATGCAATCTACTGAAAAGGAATCCAGGCAGTAATGCCTGGCAAACTTTTTCAAGGAAGTTTACGTAGATGCCCACAAGATGTTCAAAACTGGGGCACCTTTCTGTTGGGCATAAGACGCCACCAGACATCTGGTGGAGTTAGCCCTTAGGCCTTCAGGTACATTTTTCCCAGCCTTATCACAGCACTCAGAAATGTAGAGGAAGATCCACCAAGATAGAGTCTCCTTGGTAATGGCTCTGCACACCCAAGCTACATTAACCAACAAGACCAGTCAAACTTTTTAATGTCCCTCATCTGAGAGTTATAAAAGCGGAGAGTCTATCTGGGATGCAGCTGATGAAACCTCTCCCCCAACTTGGATGGATGCGGTGGAGTGTAGAAATAGGGAAGATGAATCTTCTGAGAAAGATGGAAATCCAGCACAACCATTGGAATCAAAGTCTGACGTACCCTCAGAGTCACTTTCTCCTTAGAGAAATAGGGACTTCACCAAAAGAGCCTGGAGCTCATTCAACAGCCTAGCTGAATTGATGGCAATTAGAAAGATCCCCTTATGGTTGAGCAATCTTACAAAGCAGGAACGTAGGAGTTCACACGGACACCACTTTAAGGCATGTTAACATAAGATTCAATTGCCATACTGGAACAACAAACAAGTGTGGGGAAAGTGGTTACCTAATCCGCTCAAATACTGCATACAGTGGGGATGAAGAAAAAGGAGTTATGTTCAAGGGACTTTTTAAAGACCGAAATAGTGGTCAGGTACAACTTCACAATGCTGATCCAAGGGTACAGCCAGGTCAGAGAGAACAGAACATTCAGTACAGCAGTGGTAAAACATGTTAAGGGGTCCTAATCCTTGTCCAAGCACCAACAAAGAAAGCTACGCCACCTGCAGCCATAAAAAGACTTGGTGGCAGCACGCCTGGCACAAAGGAGTACATCCAGAACCTTTTCAGACTCCTTATAGTGCAGCCTCTCAGTAGCAAGGCATGAAGTGTGAGGCTGCTTAGGTTCTGGTGGAGTACCTGGAACCCCAAGTAGGAGTACAGTTCTCCAGGACCAGTCCAGAGGGATCAAGATCATCGTGGACCATCAGGAACGCATAAAGGAGAGTAAAGTCGCACAATTAGTTTGGCAATTAATGTGCTCCCTAGAAAGCTGCACAGAGAAAATGCTCTGCAGTACAACAAATTGCACTTCCAGTTGACACTGGAGGTGAAGAGGTCGACTTGATGGCTCCCCCAAAAGATAAAGATCTCACTCAGAACTTCCGGGGTGGAGGATTGGTTCAGAATAGGTACCCGAGTCGTCTTCTCTGGCGATTCTCTGCAGCAGTGGCTGCTCTTCTTAGGGAGCAGGATCTCTTGCGATGATGCTCCTTCTTCTTATCCTTTTACGTTTCCTTACGCAGAGGTGAGCTCTCCTCGGATCAAGGTTTCACACTGTGCAACTTCGAACAGGACCGTGCAACTTCACCCATAGTCTTGTGAATGTGGATGTAGGTGAAGATCTTTGCCGCCCGTTCCCGAAGGACTTTTGGGTGCATGGACTGGCACGACCCGCAATCCAAGCAGTAGACTTGTCCAGTGTGGATCTGATGCCGACATCTGCCGGCTTCAATCAGCACACGGTTTCAAAACCGAGGCCTTCGCAGGGTTGGGCATGTCATCGGAGAAAGTTTCGACAAATGATATTGGCAAGCATGTACCTGAAGCAAACAGAGCATGTGGAAAAAAGGAACAGAGGTCACATGGCGCCCCAATATATACTGGCAACAATGTGATGTCCAGAGCAGAGCGTTTAGTTTTAGTGGCATCAGAAAAGCAGATGTGGAGCTGCACCCCTTGGCGTCGGATATGTGTTTTTTCTTCAACCATATTTTTATTGAATTATGCACACAGGGTTGCATTGTTCAAATAAATAAAGACCCAGCCATAAATCATCATCCCAGGGACTTACTTTCTACCCTTGCAAAAATCTCCTAAAAAAAAGAAAATCGAGGGGGCGGGCAAGATGGACGCCTAACTGAAAGGCTCTGTTCTCTGCCCTGGTGCATGACGGAGTAAAAGCGGAGTGAAGTCCCGGGGAACAGTCACAATAGCTCCCGGGACAGCAGCAGACGTGCTGTAGCCGAAGAGACGAATTCAAATCGTGCCCGATTCCATTGGGCGGCTGAAAGAGCATCCCTGAATGAGGCGGGCGGAGACTAGGCTAGCTGTGGGCAGAACGGCCCAGGTCATTGTGGTGCGCAGAAGGGGGAGACACCAGAGCTGACACCCGCGAGGTGCTTGTGGAGAGTGCCTCCTGCCCCAGTGCTGGAGGCTGGCTGCGAATTCAGGGCTGGAACTCTCGCCCGCCCGCTGGCCGCCAGAGAGACCTTGCGGGAAGGAACCGAGAAGAGCGTAGCAGAGCTGGATAGCTTCTCCCCTCTTCCCCTGGCTGGGTATCTGCTGCGCGCCTGGACACTGCAGGATTCAAAGGGGCCACAGCTAGTGGGGCAGACACAGGAAGACCCTCCCCCCGGCGCTAGAGACTGGTGACGGGCCCGGGGCTGGCGCTCCCGCCCCTCCGCTGACTGGGAGTGAAGCTAGATGGCAGTGCAGAGTTCTGGCTGGGAGCAACCGAGAGGGACACTGCAGAGAGGGGCACCTCCCCCCAAGGCCGAGGGATTGCTGCAGGCAGAGCAGCCCAGGACACAGCAGGCCGGAGAAGCTGAAGTGGCACCCTGAGGTTGCCCGATAGGAGCTGGCCCAGCGAGGAGCCCTCCATGACTTGTGAGTGCAGGGCCCAAGGAGAGTCACAGCCTGCAGCCTGGTGAGAGGACCCTCAGGGGGGCCCTGGTGAATAGTGAAGTAGGGTAGTGCCCCCATACCTCTTTCTGCACGATTATCCTGGAGGCAGTGTGAAACGCAGCAGCAAGGCCGCTATCCCCGCTCTGGGAGGTGAGGAGGCAAGCTGGTTGATCTGCCCGGGTCCAGGAACTACAGTGGAGGGGCCCTGGAGGAAGGTGGAGGTAACAACTTGGAGCCGGAAACCCCACTAGCGGGGGAAGCCCGAAATGTAGGGAGCTCAAGTAAAGGTGGAGCATAAGGTTATCTGACCGGGCCGTCCCAGTGCCCTCTCTCCTCCATAGATAGGAGGGAGGGGGCAAGTGATAGGCGAACTGCAAAGGAGCTATTGAAAAGCGGGGCCCCATGGACGCTTGACCTCGGCTTAAAAGCGGAGTTCCCTCAGTGTGTGTGTACACAAAAAAGCAGCAGCAGACTGGCCCATGAGACTTGAGGGGACGCCCGCAAATTGGGATCCCATAGAATAGACCGGGAGTGGGGAAAAGTGTAGCGTGGAGACCCCTGAACCTGAACCTGCAGAGTCCAGTGGCTCTACATGAGCTGACACAGGAAGGTTGGACTGGGTTAAGGTGGACAGTGGTGAGCCAGTACTGCATACCCCACCTGGATGAGCTGGAAAGGGGCAATTCAACAATACCGGTTCTCAGAGAGGGGAGATGGCGTCGGGGAAGGGGATAGCGGGTCCCACCAGTGTACGGATGAAATCGGCACCATCAAAAATGACATTCAGGCGATCCTGGAGGAGATACGGGGCATGAGGACTGACACTGGCGCGAAAGTAGCAGACCTCTCATTGAGAATCACTACCCTGGAGGACAAGGTGGAGGGCCTGGAGGCAAACTAAATCTCGTCTGTGGTCCTTGAGACTCCGGTGGGGGCACGCCTCCAAGAAATGGAAAAGCGAGAGAAGGAACTGCGGCTAAAGGTGGAGGACATTGGGAACAGGGAAAGGCACAACAACCTCTGCTTCTTTGGCCTACGGGAGGTGGGTGAATCCGCGGCTGGGCAGGAAATTATAAGTTACTCACCATAGTGACTAACATACTCTTAGTCCTTAGTCCCCTCCATACTGTATGAGTGTCCCTTCCTAGGGACTGGAGATGGGACCTTTTTCACCAGAAAAAACCTTCTTACAATTTAAATTTAGAGGCGCGCTGGGGTGCAGCCTTGGGAGCATGCGCTGCCATGACTCCGCCCTCCGGCGCCACACCTCAGTCCCCATAGACGCTTCGACAATATATTAACATTGCCTAATGACACCAGTTTTATTAGAGGGGAAGATGGTGGGACGTATGGAGGAAAGGGGACTACGTTAGTCACTACGGTCAGTAACTTAGAATTACTCTTACGTCCCGTCCCCTTTCCTCCATATTGCATGGGCGATTACAACTTAATGTAGTCCTAGTGTGGAGAGGAGACCTCCTTAAGCAAATAGGTTTCTTAGAACCACCTGTCCGAAAGCCGTGTATGATCTGGAGCTGGTATCCAAACAGTAATGCTTGCAGAAAGCCGTAAGGGTGGCCCAGGTGGCCGCCCTGCTAATGACCTGCCACAGGACCTGCCTTTGAAATACAATGCCTGTGGCCTTGGCTCTCACCACATGGGCGTGCATGTTAGCTGGAAGTGGCTTCTGCTGCCCCTCATAGGCCTCCTTGATGGCCGAGACCATCCACCGTGCTATAGAGTCCTTGGATGCCTGATACCCGGGCCTTGACCACCAAAGGTGACAAACAGTGCGTCCGACTTGCGGGAGCACTTAGTCCTGTCCAAGTAGAATTTCAGAGCGCGTCTGACATGCAGACAGTGCAGGACCCTCTGAGCCTCGTCCTTATGCTCAGCAAAGAAGGTAGTTAGGACTATTTCCTCGTTTAGATGGAAAGTGGAGGGTACCTTCGGTAGGAACGCTGCGTGTGCCCACAGGACAACCTTATCCTTGTGAAATGTAGTATATGGCTCTGAAGCCACCAGAGCCTGGATCTCACTGACTCTGCGAGCCGAAGTGAGGCCCACTAGCAGGGCTGTCTTAATGGTGATCAGCCTGATGTCTGCGGACACCATTGGGTCAAAGGGCTTGTGCGCCAAGGTGCCCAACGCTACGTGGGGTGTGGTTTTTTGATGGGCGGGTAAAGACTGGCGAGGCCCGTCAAATGCCTCTTAACTATCGGCTTGGAAGAGGAGAAGACTCTGACTTTCTGTAGGCCCCCATGACTGTCAAATACATGCGGCATGTGTCCACCTGCACGCCTAAGTGTGCAAAGTGAGCCGAGAAGGAGAGCACATAGTCCAACTTGCACGTAAGATTTGCCTGAGAGAGGCTGAGGTGCCTTAGCGTGACGTGCTCGGGAACCATGCTGCGAGGGCTAGTTTCTGTGTCGCGGGGTAGATGACCCCCACAGCCCTGTTAGTGCCAGAAGATGTGCTGGGCCCGTCAGAAGGTGAATAGGTGGCCTGTCCGAGAGGCTGAGCAGCTCCGAGAACCATGGTCTTGCCGGCCACCATGGAGCCATCAGAATGATGCTGAGGTGACACGATTCCTTTATTTAATTATTTTTTTATTTTTATTTTTATTTATTTGTGCTTGGTTTATACGAAACCTTTACAAACTCTACAAAACAGATGATACATAATAATGAAGCAACACAAAAAAACATAAAAAATACTTTCTACATCAAGTATTATTAAAAACAGAAGATTTACATACGTATATACATCATTATTAAAGCAACCATTCATCACGAAAGTTGCAAATTAATATCCGGTGCATCAGAAAAATGAATACACTCTACCTTCAATACACAATAAGCACTACCCATGTTAAAGGCACAAGCATTATCATAGTGGCTACGTTTTTGGTACAGTAAAAAGTTGCATCTTGCTGTTAATTACAATTATGATTTCAAGATGCTAAGTTTCTGGTACAATAAAGAGTAGCACCTTGCTGTAATTTACAATCATGATTTCCAGTTCTAACGCAGTCAAGAAATGGTACCCATAACTTTTGGAATGCTTGTCTCCAACATTGATTTATTAAAAAAATACACCAAGACACTCTAGTAACTAATACAAATGGAATGCAATTATATTTTAGATAATATAATCTACCCCATAGTCGAATAAAAAAAATGTACACTCATGCTGTTGGCAAGATTAGATAAGTCAAAATCAATTATTGTCAACATGACCACTAATGAAAGCACAACAGATGTATTTGTTCCCCACATACAACTGGGCCACAGGAATTCCCTCATAAAAGTAGTGTTACCTATATTGCATTAATGCAAGTGACAAATTCTCAATGTTTCATAATGTGAACAATAAATCACAAGATGCTAAAGAGTTTCCAATTGTTGGATATTGTGACAGAATCTACAAGTGTTTGTGTTGATGCTAATGCCTTATTGCCAATGTTTAATGTGCTCCAAAGTGTGTAATTGATTCAATTTAAATCGCATGTACCTTGCGCAAGTCTTTTCACAGGGGAAACAAAGTATATACATCAGTCTAGGAATCCTTTTATTCGTGAATTGCGCATACTGCTAATATAATTTGTAGCCACCTATTTCATCTATGGTGTGCGCCCAATCCCATTGGTATAGTTTTTTTTCTGCTGCTCCAGATCCCCGGGTGTCGGTGCCTGGAACTTGCACCGCACGTGTCTTGGCCTTCGGGACATGGAAATCGGCCATTGAGTCACCCTGTCCCTGTCCCGGGACCACTACAGTCCGCGCTGGCTGACCCTGAGCCTGGGTAGTGGTAGCCGCAACTGCCGCTGCAGCTTCCACACCCTGGCTGCTCTGGACAGCAGATGGCACTGCTTGTCCGGGACCATGGGTGCTGGGTATGTCAGCAGCTGCTGCATCTCCCTGCCCCGGTTGGGTGGGGGGCATAGTTCTCCCTGCATGGTCCTGGACACCTGGCCCATGTGGACCACCTTGGCCACATCGCCCACCTTGGCCACCCTGGCCACGTCGCCCACCTTGGCCACCTCTGGCAAGTCGCTCACCTTTGCCTCCCTTCCCACTTGTTGCCCTCCCAGTCATGGCACTGATGGACTAGCGCAATGGGAGGTGCAGCCAACAATTGTCCTGGGCAATTGGAGTGAGGGGGCAGGGTACGTGAAGGAAAACGTACCACTGTGCTCCAGAAAGGCTCTATGTGACCCCTGGTGAAAAAATAACGGGTCGTGCAACGCCCAGGCACCACTAAAACAAAAATCAACATGTACGCAACTGCTCGGTAGCCCACGTGTGAGTAAAAAACATCCTGCAATACGCTGCGTCACCCAGCAACACAAAAAATGCATACGCGAGGAAAATGTAAGGCTAGTATGAACTCAAAAATGGGGTACGCGACACAAAGGGGCAACCACAGAGGGAAAAATGCATGCACGGACCACCTTCTGTCTTGTACAATGAAAAGAATCATACGCGCTTAGGCAACTCCCCTCCAAAACAAGAAGTACGCACTGCCATAGGAGTGAACTATTCGCGTGTGAACCCACAAATATATGAAGTTCACACGTCCGTCCCCACAAAAACCACATACAGTGCACTGTTGTCCTATTCAGACCTTTAACCCGATACTGAACGGCAACGCCCAACATCCAGCGAGTGTCTCGTAACTTACGTGCTTAGGTCCTTCCTCTGATTACACGCTAACGCGCTGTTTCTGCACGTGCGGAGTCACTCTGTTTCCAGCCAGCCACGCAAAAGAACAAGGATAACCCACGCTCCTGATTACGAGGCTATTTACCTGCCTCCAACTTCCCGAGCTGCCTCCTATGAGCCATCTGCTGCTGCTAGCCCACTCTGTGTGCCTGCTGCCCACATGCCCTGCAGTTTGGTGGCTGCTCATCAGCCATTGTCAGTAATCCTGTTGTTGTGACCACCTCTGCTGATCCTGAAGACTCCCGACTGCCATACCACTGCTCCACAGCCCAGCCCCAGGACCACCTTGTCCACCCACACCTGCCTCGGGTGTTGCCATGTCTGACACCACACCATCTGAGGCAAGTGGCAACCCCCCGGCAGAGAGGTAGAGGGCTGTCAGCTTCTCAACCAGGGAAGTTGGCTTCCTGGTGGAGCAAGTCCTGGGGCATCATGATGCCCTCTTCCACGGCCCATCGCAAGTCGGCAATGAAGGACAGAAGAAGATCTGGAGGGGACATCGTGGGTGCCATCAACGTGGAGGGAGTGGCACCCTGCAACTCCCATCATGTCCACAAGCTCTGGAAAGACTTCAAGTCCAGGACCCAAAACAAGGCCCGACGCCTCCTCAAGACAGTTGATGATCGAGCGAGGCGCCGGGGCCAGTTGACCACCAACGTGATGAGGGTCCTGGAGCGCTTCTACCCAGCACTGTACCCCCCAGGTCTTGGAGTTGGTGCTCTGTCTGGAGTCGACTGGTAAGTGTTCATGTGTTCTTGTCCACCATAGTGCATGTGCAAGTTGACATGTCGCTGGAGTGTGCACCTTGGCCTTATGTCTGGCATGCATCCTGTACAGATGTCTGTGTGCATGTCCCTGACAGTGCTGCATGTGAGTCCATTCAAGCGTGTCCCACATCGATGGTGTCTGTGTTGCAATGCGTGAAGCGCACCGGCATGTAACAATGTGCACGTGTTTGCATACCTGTGTCTGGTCTGGAGCATGCGAGAGGTGTGACACATGGGTGCTTATGTCACCATCATGGACATGCATGGTGTACATGTGCGTGTGTCTGAGTAGTGAGTGTGTGTGACTGCCCAACACTCCACACGTAAGTTACTTGAGTTCTTGATTTGTGATTGCCTCCCACTACCAATTTGCCCTCGAGTGCACTGTGACATATTAGCTCCATGGCCTGCCTCAGGACTGTCAGGTGATGTGTGTGAATGAGATGTCTATGTCCCATGATGTGTGTGATCTGAATACACAATTATGATCTTGTGTCAGTGCCTTGTCAATGGATGTGAATGTCTGTTGTGAATGACAGACATGTGTGTGAATGGCACTTCCCTGTGTGTATTGGAGGGTGATGATGGTTGTGACCTTTGACAGTGCCACTGATGTACATTTGCATTGTGACAAACACACATACCCACATATGTTCAGTAGCCTGATGTTTGTGTTCTATGTTTCCCGATTCACAGCAACGATGGAAGAAGAGGGCGGAGAAGGCGCTGTGGAGCACCGCAACAGGGTTGCCTCCACCAGGCACAGACGCAGGGCCCAGTCCTCCTCCCAGGTACCGTTATCTTCCGGTAGCGAGGAGACTGGTGCTGTGTCCACGACAACGGCCGCAGCTGCTGAGGGGAGGCCCAAGAGGGTGAAGTTGGTTGTGGGCACCTCGGCAATGGGAGGGACAGGTGAACCCACACAGGGGCTGTCCGATGCGGAAGAGAGTGGGGAGTCATCCAGGTTGGTGGTGGTGGAGGAAGAGGCCACATCAGCCCAGCCCATGGGGCCCGGCAGGGGTGATGAGGTAGGTGTGACTGGTGCAGTCTAGGATCAGGGGGCGGAGGCAGTGCAGGTCACTGTGGAGGGGCCTGTGACTGATCCTGTCCCTTGAACTGTGACTGCACCAGTATGCACCTGCGGGCATGCCTCAGGCCGGACCCATCCGCATGTGGCGGATGTATCCACGCAAATGGATATTCCACTACCTGCGGATGAAGCAATTTATGACAGGGTGGAACCGTTGCTAGCCGGTATTGCGAGGCGTGCAGCCAGCATTCGTGATGATGTGCAGGCTTCCAATTGGGGGCTTGCACATCATCAAGATGAGGTCTGTTGCCTCATTAACTGGCTAGCTCAGTTCCTGATCACGAATCTGGTACGTGTGCTGGCCACTGCTGCAACCCCCCTCCTCCTTTTCCTCCTCTGTGCGTCAGTCGTCCTCCCTACCGTCTTCTGCCCCAGATACCACCAGGGCCTCCTGTGTTCCCTGTCCCAACCCCGGCAGCCCGTCTGGGGAGATCACATCCCTGCCACAGTCGGGAGTCGAAGGAGTATCAGCAGAGGTTGTCAATGCAGCGACAGGAGCTATGGCAATGGAGGAAGTGCAGGCACCAAGCAGCAGGGCACGTGCATGACGGCCCCGGGTGGTGTCATCAACCCAGAGGCTGTCCTTGTGGCGCAGGCACCAGGCATTTTGGCAGCAGAAGGCTCAGGGTAGGATGCAACAGGACTCAGGTGTTCATCATCAGAGGGGCAGATATGGGCCATCGGGCAGGAGGCAAAGGTGGGCCTTACGACAAGGATGTCTTCCGTGTTGGAGTGTTTGGGCCAGCAAATCGGGGCAGAGCGGCAGCGGGCACAGGAGGCGCACCTCACCATGGCCAGGGCAGAGAATTCACTGCATCGGGCAGAGGGGCGGGCAGAGGTCCTCGAGGAGACTAGCAGGGAGTTCAAGAGGAGCATGGAGGAGTCCCTGCAAGCCCTCGAAGGGAAAGCCGAGGCACGCCTACTGGAAGTGGACACAGTGTTCGATGATGCCCTGGCGGAGACTATTAGAGAGCATGGTGAGGAGATGGACTAGCCCGCTGCCTTTGTATACAGTTCTTTAGGAGTAGGTTTCATTTGTTTTTTCTTTTTATTTGTAGTTCCTGGACTTTGCTCCGCATCTTGTATATAGTTATTTTTGTATTGTATTTTTAGGATTTTCTGCATGTTTTGGGACCATGGACCCTGGATATTTGTAAATATTTGGATTTTAATTTGAACAGTTTTTTTAACCATGAAGGAATTGATTTTCACATGATATGTGATTTCATTTGCACATACGTTAATGGACAAGGACCACATTTTTTACTCTTTCAATTTTTTACATCACATTGATTTTGGTTTTCACTTTCTTTTGGTTTTTGATTTGGTTCATGCATGTTTAATTTGCTGTTTTTACCGTGTGTGACATTGAAATCTAAGTGGTATCTGGTCTCAACGGTTTAGTGCATGTTTCACTCCTCCATGACTCATTTGTGTGTCTCTGCTGTTCACCAATGTTGTTCATGTGTGTGCACATGCATGCATGTGTGATGGTAGGATTCACATGACATAGGGAGCATGACCAATGGATGGGTGTTGAGGAGTACCAGGGGGATGTAGCGTGTGGTTGCATTTTAGTTGGCATGTGCTGCGTGATTGTATGTTGGTCCAATGTGTTTTGGGGTGGGGACTGGGGATATGTGGCGGGCCTGCCTGCAGGTTGCCGTCACTGGTGGAGGGGTGGGGACATGAGGCAGGACCTGCCTGCAGGTTGCCGTCACAGGTGGGGACATGTGGCGGGGCCTGCCTGCAGGTTGCTGTCTCTGGTGCGGGGTGGGGACATTAGGTGGGGCCTGCCTGCAGGTTGCCGTCACTGGTGGGGGGTGGGGACATGAGGCGGGCCTGCCTGCAGGTTGCCGTCACTGGTGGTGGGTGGGGACATGAGGCGGGGCCTGCCTGCGGGGTATGGTCACGGGTGATGGGGTGGTCATGTGGTGTGGGCTGCCTGCGAGGTTCGTTCACAGGTGATGGTGGTGGTCCCATGTGGTGTGGGCTGCCTGCGGTGTATGTTCACGGGTGATGGTGGTGTCCCATGTGGTGTGGGCTGCCTGCGGGGTATGTTCACAGGTGATGGTGGGGGCCCCATGTGGTGTGGGCTGCCTGCAGGGTATGTTCACAGGTGATGGTGGGGCCCCGTGTGTGTGGGCTGCCTGCTGGGTATGTTCACAGGTGATGGTGGGGGCCCCATGTGATGTGGGCTGCCTGCGGGGTATGTTCACAGGTGATGGTGGGGGTCCCATGTGGTGTGGGCTGCCTGCGGGGTATGTTCACGGGTGATGGGGGGACCATGTGGTGTGGGCTGCCTGCAGGGTATGTTCAAAGGTGATGGTGGGGGTCCCATGTGGTGTGGGCTGCCTGCAGGGTATGGTCACGGGTGATGGTGGGGGTCCCATATGGTGTGGGCTGCCTGCGGGGTGTGGTCACCGGTGATGGGGTGGCCATGTGGTGTGTGCTGCCTGCAGGGTATGTTCAAGCGTGATGGTGGTGATCCCATGTGGTTTGAGCTGCCTGCAGGGTGTGGTCACGGGTGATGGGAGGCCATGTGGTGTGGGCTGCCTGCAGGGTATGGTCCACTGTTGGGGTCTGGCTGTCCCGTGAGGAGGCGTCTGCTTCCAGGGGAGTTGTGCGTGTATCACGGGGTGCACGCGGGCCTTAACACGTGATTTGGCCGGTGCGAGTGGGGTACGTGATTTCGCTGGGGCATGGACGGGGTACGCGCATGCCTTTCCACTCGATTTTGCTAATGTGAGTGGGGTACGTGATTTTGCTGGGGTGCGGATGGGGTACATGCGGGCCTTCCCACGCGATTTGGCTGGTGCAAGCGGGGTATGCGATTTGGCTGGGGTGCGGGCGGGTTACGCACAGGCCTTTTCACGCGATTTGGCTGGTGCGAATGGGTTACACCCTGATTTTTCATGTGATCACGATGTGGGGCTATGTGCTGGGTCACGGATGGCGCAGGCCTTGTGCCGTATTGGGCATTTCACTGGCTTTTGCCTGTGCAAGGGGGTCTGTTGGGGGCGTTACTGGCGCTGCTTGGTGTTCATTGCGCCACGGCTACTGATGCCTCGGAAAATCCATGAATATGCGTGCCGCGCAATTGCTGGTTTGTGCCACAGCTGGTGCAGGCATGGCACATGCTCCTTCTCGGCGCGCGGCACTTGCTCTGCTTCTGCGCTGGATTTTATGAATTGGGCCCTAAATCGGAAGATTTAGCAACTTTCATGCTTACATGATCATGCATATACTCTGATATATAAGTTATAAATATTATCAGTAGGATACGGTTGTACTGTATTTATCACAGTTCGTACAGTCGAGTGTGAAACGCATGAATTAATGTACAAACACACACACTTTAATATTGCGTCCATACTGTTTTGGAAAACATGTACACAATACATGTTTGACATTTAAAGCATTACACAGTAATAGGTTTTGGATTGAACTGTTTTTAAAATGTAGTATTATGCAAGAAAAGCACAAGATGCAAATACTTTCAGTAAATTGTTTCTAACCTACAAACTTTCAGAATCGCACATGCAGTTTATTTTAAGATGTAATTTAAAATAAGAGAGAGCATCATTGAACCATGGGACAGTTCAGATTAGAGATAGAATTTGACAACTACATGGCGTGAGAGTAGTGGTGTAGTGCTTAATGGAACTAGGCCCGAAAGCATGAGGTCTTGAGTTCGAATCCGCCATGAAGCCTTTCAATTTTATTTTTAAAGAAGGATTATAATTGGCGCTTCGTATTTTTATTTTTAAAAAGGAGGATGTGGGGACATCACATGATCGTGGGAGCGTGTTCTCGCGAGATCCCGCGAGACGGGAACTCGCGAGCCCACGCTCCGCGGGAAAACGTTCCCGCTTCAGAGTTGGCGCTCGGCCAGCTGAAGCGGTCACAGAGGAGCGCTGCTCCTGATTACAGGAGAAGAAGCAGTGAGCCACAGGACTCACACCACAGCTTCTAGGGCATAACACCACAGCCACAGGAGGCTACATGGGGGCCCTAGAAGTTTACAGCGTGCCACCGGTGAGCACAACCTTTCCACAGTGAATCAACTGGGAAAGCACAGGACTTGATCGCAATGAACTGTAAGTAAGCGCCCAGTGCCACCAGGCCACGTTAGAGCCTTTCTCCCTTTTTGTCAGTCAATAAAGACTATTAGAAACCCTACAGCGTCCTGTCATCTATTTAGGCCACAACATAACTGGCGATGAGGATACCAGAAGTCCCACGGACCCACCATGCAAGGCGCCACACCACCCCCTGCGTTTCTCCCCTTGCCAGGGACACCGGCAATTCCTTGGATGCAATGGGAACCCCTTTTCTCCACCTACTTGGAAGCAGTGGGCGGCACGCGATATGCCCCCATCAGGAAGAGGGTGATGCTGTTAAATGCGTTAGGGGTTGAAGGTCAGCGCATCTTTGCCAGCCTTAAAGAAATACCTGCGGCCGACAATGACGACGATGTTTACAAAGAAGCGACTCGTCGCATCATGAAGAGATTCACCAATAAGGAGAACATTGTACTGCACAGGCTGAGATTCTACACTCGCAAACAGGAAGGGAGCGAACCCGTGGATGACTACATCACCAGGCTGAGGGAACTCGCTTCTCTTTGCGCCTTTGGAGAAAATGCAGAACAGGTTATCTGCGACATGCTCGTTGTCCACACCAACTCTAGGAAAGTACAGGACAAACTCATCCAAGAAAAGGAGGTCACCCTCGATAAAGCCATCCAGATTGCCAGGGCGGAGGAAGAAACCTCCAGCAGACGCAAGGAGGCGGGAAGTCACCTGCCTGTGCCCGAAATGGCGGTGCTACAATGGAGAGGTCGCAGAGACAAGCATTCCCGCGACGGCCCCAAAGACAAAAGTCCCAGGAAAAAGGAGGCACCGAAATGTTACAGATGCGCCAGCTCCAAGCACATGGCGAACGACCGCGACTGCCCCGCCAGGAATAAGGAGTGCTCCAAGTGCGGACGCATTGGCCACGTGGCTCCGGCATGCATGTGGCGGGAGAAAACTGTTTCCCGTGTTGACGGTGACTGCACCTCAACTGATGATGATGAACTACAGGACAGAACCATGGTTGTCATGGTCAATGCCCCCCATGCCAGAAGAGAAAAGCTCCACTGCACCATTAAAGTGGACGGAATGGAAACGTGTGTCATGGCTGAAAAACGAAGAGACAGATTTACCGTGACACGTGAAGGCATGGCATGTGACACCTGCCAGTGGCACGCGTCACTTGTAGTGGTGACATGCAGTGGCACGTGTCACTGGCATATGACATGCCATATTCAGCTCCTACCTCTACTGTGGAGCCGGTGCTGCAGGTTCAGCAGCTCTGGGCCGCGACCACGCCCCTCTCCTTCGACGGTCCCCCGCCGCTTTCTGTGCCTGCGTGAAAGCTTCCTCTTTGTCAAGGCAGTGCTCACCACCCATGCTGCGACAGTGAGCGGGGGCTCAGCTGCCGGTATCTGAGGTGGGGGGAAGCAGGGACCCCTGCATTAAAACACCTTTAAATGGGGGTGAGTGACGAGTCACGAATAATCCGTCCTCCCCCTCCGGTGGCCATTTTGGAATCCACATTTGTTATTTTCATTGACATGAAGATAGTCTATAAAAACTTTCATTTTGGCCCTGGTCGCCGGATCTCGCAAAAACACACTCCAATTAAATAAATATATCCCCCTTTGTTTATTGGGACCCCTGTAGTGAACACGTTGCAGGCCAACCTGCAGAAAAATTCTGGAAACACCACTGTAGCCACACAAGTGCCAGCTAGTATAACTTTCGCACAAAAGTAAGACATCAGATCCACATTGCAATCACATTTAACCGTTTATGCAAGGAACACACTGTTGACTTTACTATTATACACCAGGTCCTTCGTTAAACATCCCAACCTCTAAAAAAAAACATAAAAGGTTTTGTGGCCATCACCGAAGAACAATAACAAACATCTAATTAAAGTAGTGAGATGGAAAAATAATATGCAGCTTAACCGTGGGCTCCCACATCAGAGGATCAAAGAACACCAGACCAAAAAAGACGGGCGCGTTCTGAACGAAGGGGGTTTCTAAGGACAGCTTTGTGTGCCTGGAGTCGAACTGTAACACGACACGCGTGTGGAGGGTCTGGCAAGGTGATTACAGGAGAAGGCTGTCTGCGAAAGACGTGTGTGTGTGTGTGTGTGTGTGGGGGGGGGGAGGGGGCAGAGGAGGGGGGGGGGGGGGGTTGGTTGAATAGTCAGTTTGCCGTCTTGGAAATTCCGGAAAGCCTGCGGGTACTCACCTGGCAGTTTGGGCTAGTCGCTCCAAAGCGTGAGCAAGCCCCTCGCCATCGTTCTTAATGCTGTTTAAGTGCCTCTCATTTGAAGTTAACTAGAATGAAAAAAAGAAAAGCTTTCAAAGTCGTATCATAGGGATGTAATAGATCAAACAAATGCGACTAACAAGCAGCAATTTATCTTGTGACATGATATTGCAAGGACATACTTTTCTCCGAATTGTGTGCCTCTGAAATGTTATTGCAAGCATTATTTTTTCACTTTCTTCGCAATGTTAAAATAACACCCATGCCTTCAAAAACATATCGATGAGAGTATTATATGCCAATCAAAAACATATGCTATAGATCAAGGTTATGCACTAACCTTCCCCTTTTCGGTAGGCCCAGATAGACCTTTAGCTCACGGACATAGATCGTGCAGTACACCTCAGGGCGCACTGTGGTCAGTCGGCTGCTCCACGAGGCAGAAGGTTAATCTGATTGGCCCACTGCATGACAGCAAGGCTTTTCACTTGTTTAAAAAAACGGTCCGGATATCCTTTGAGGGGTGGGGTGGGAATTTTGTGTGGGGAGGGGGGGGTGTTTACCACACAAAATGTCAAGTGTGTCCACATGTTGCAAATATACATAGTACTGATTTATATATGCTTTTGTGCACATAAAACGTTCAAGGGAGCAGGGTAACATGGAAAGGGGTGGTGGTGTGGAGAGCCAATACAAGACAGGACTGGAGGCAACAAGCTTAGGGACAACTGAAGTTAAGGTGCACCTGGGGCAATAATGATGAGGCACAACAAATAAGGCTGTCTTGTCACAACCGGGATGGGGGCGAAGGGAAGGGAGAAGCAAAAGGAAAGCGATTGGGTCTAGCTACCAGTGGAAGCAGAAGATGATGAATCCATGCATCAGTTCACCCATTGTACCCCAATCCTCAATGGGGTTACCAATACATATAAATGAAATGCCCCAACCTAACTTCAATATAGTTGGGTAATTCACTGATCAGAATCTTTTTTTGCATACGCAACGAAAAATCAGGCTAGCTGCAAACACAATCGCATACACAAGCCCCACCACCACCAGAATGCAGATTCCGAGGTCAGCGGCCGTACTGCAGACATTCTACTGATCTCAAACTACCACTGCACCACGCCTAGCAATAGACTGCAGCTACGCACCACTGGCTGCACGCATACTGACTGCACCCAAGCACTATTTACTACCTTACTCTCCCCACTCACCTGGACTACGGTCCACAAGGGCGTTCAACCCACAGTGCTTTCAGATCATACTAATGGTATATAAGGCGCTATTGCCCAATAACATAACATAACACCCTTTCTGTGTGTGTGTGTGCTCTGATGTTTTCCCTTCCCGTTCTCTTCTTTGCTTATTCTAATGCTGTGGTTTTGTTTCATCCTTGCATGCTCTCACCCCCATGCACTGCAGCCTCATCATTGAATACTCTCCCTCCCCGTGTGCTGCTATTTTCCCTTCTCTTCATAGCTCCTTTGTGATGATGGCTCTTCCTTGCATGCTCCCCTTTCCCTTCCTGCTCGAACATAAATCACAGATCTACAGCCCCCCAACAATTCGTTCAACTATGCACAATCGCACATCCCCACACACAAACTTACCCATCTTTTCATCCACACAGAAACCAAACTACAGTCACAACTAACCAACACACACGCCATCCATTGATAAAGAAGTAAACGTTTCACCTATACCAAAACAGATGTATTAGCTTTGCCAGAGCTTGTTGCCATTTATCACTATTTGCCTTTCGATTTTTGTACATCCCCACAGAACACTATTCAACAATGGGAGCTAGTGCCACATCCAAATGTGTCATAGCAAGTAAAACGGCCACCTCTGTGCATTTGTGCATTTTTTAATTTCTAGTTTCCCAATGAAACATGTTTTAGAATGTTTTTTTAAGCAGTCACTCGACGCCTGCACTTTCCCTTCAAGGTATCCAGTAATATGGTCGCCGAAAAATGTCAGTTTCTACCAAAATAATCGCAGCAAAAAGGCTGTGGTGTGACCCAGTAAAAGTTTTTCCATTATACCGTACAAGGGCAGTGGAGGTTGCAGGGGTGTCCCCTGATCCCCTTGTGTGTATAATGGGTCCGCGGGTTGCAGGGGTGTCCACTGCATCCATTACATAGATTGCAGGGGCCCCACTGCCGCCTTTAAGCGTGAATTTATTTTAAACATCAATTTTCGCCGCAACTTTATTACACGTAACCCCCTTCAAAAAGGTGTCGCTCCTAAGGTAAATGTCCATAGTCCTACCACGCTTCAAAAATCTCTATTCAGCATGCAAGTTGTGGTGCCTGCCCCATTAAGGGCACACATGAGGCAGAGCAAAGCAACTCTGCCGCGTGTGCTTGTAATAAATGGGGTGTTGCCACGGCCGCGTCAGAGCGACCATTGAGCCCGGAAAGCAAGCACTGTGTGGCGTGTGCTCTGTGGCTGGGGGGTTGGGCTCACGGGGGCCGGATCGGTATTTCCGGCGACACGCAACAGTGGCAATGAAGCTGAGGGATCGGAGCGGACCAGCTGGGCTGGGCATAGGCGGTAGAAACGCGGGGGCATTTTCTTTTCTTCACATTTCCACGCCGCAGAGCTGGCCAAAACCATGCGGTCGGCCGCAATTTTGTCCACGTGGTGGCGAGGGTCGCAGCTCCTGTTAGCAGTGCTTGTGTGTCTCCCACGTGACATTTTTTCTACCCCTTGCACAGGGGATAGCATCATTTTTAGGGTGTTTTCAACACTTTCCACGTGTCGAGTGTGAGGTGTGGAAAAAGCGGAGGCCTAGAGTGTTTTGTTCTTCTTTGTCCCCTGGGCCCCACCCAACACAATTTTGGAGATTTCTAGTCTCTGGCCTAGGGGAACTATTGCATTGTTCCTGGTTGTTTGGACAATGGTGGAGGGGGCTACCAAGATAGCAAGCGCTAGGGTGGAGTAGTGGAAAGTGACAACACGCCCAATTCCTGGACATTCTGGACTGGGTGCCAGGAGAAGCATTTCATGACTGTGTGGTTTGGAGGAAGGGCAATCATCAGAACTAGCCGAAAGGGGAGAGTTTGGCCAACATCATCACGCTCAATATTTTAGCGCATTTCACCTGGAAGAGGCCATCTGTGAGTTGTGGCCCCAGTGCTCTTGTGGGGTGCTAGGGCGCTCACCACCATGAATGACCAGGATGACTGTGCAGGAGCCCAGGCAGCAGCGGCAGGACCAGTAGGCTCAGTGGGTGCACGTGTGCCAATACAGCAGGGGGCACTCACACCAATGACCGAGTTTGATATTTCTGGGGCCCCGTCAAGCCTTGGACCAAGGTGGAGGCTGTGGATAGATCGGCTCGACATTTACTTCCGGGCCACTGGTGAGACGGATGAGGACAGTAAAGCGGCCACACATCTTTACTCAGCAGGACCAGCGGTGCATGAAGTCTTTCAGTCCCTGACACCTGTGGATGCATCGTACACAGCAGCCAAAAACGCACTGTGCGAGCACTTCATGCCGCTGGCCAACGCGGACTATGAGCGCTTCATGATGTGCAGTGCCAGACAGAAGGACGATGAATCTTTGGACACTTTCTATTGACTGCTGCGCCAGATGTCACTGTTGTGTCCCTGGGAGAACCCCCAAACACAGTCGAATGCTTCAAAATACTAAAGGCGGCCCTTCAGTAGGGGTGGTGGAAGTCAGTGGTGAACACGCTGTCACAGAGGACCTAGGAGGCACAGTCTGTGCTAGAACAACTGTGGAGAGTCAAAGAAGAACTGACATTTGTTGAGTTGGGGCTTTTGCTCAGGGGTGACCGCATAGTAATACCAATGTGCAAGGTTCCCCAAGTCATTGAGCTAGCACACCAGGGCCATCAAGGAAATGCCAAACCGAAGGCCCGGCTACGACAAAAATGATGGTTCCCGGACCTTGAGAGACTGGTTGAAGAGTTTGTGGCGGTCTGTTTGTGCTGCCACGCGGCTGCGCCAGCACAGAGGGAGCCCCTCATTTCCTGGTGGTGGTGGATGAGTGGTCATGATACCCCGAGGTCAAGTTCATAGAATCGGTCTCGTTTGACAAGAGGGCCTTGGCCCTAGAAAAGATGTTTGCCACTCACGGCCTACCTCAGACCCTGTGTTCAGACAACAGACCGCCGTTCCAAGGGGACAGTTTCGCCCAGCTGATGGGAGACTACGGAATACAACACCGGAAGATTACACCAGTCTGGCCCTGTGCCAATGGCGAAGCTGAAAGGTTCATGAAGACTCTGAACAAGGTGTTTTGCATCGCTCACGGCCAAGGCCACTCCCTGCAACGGGCGCTGTATCAGTTCCTGAGGGAATAATGGGCCACCCCATGTGTCCACTGGAGTGGTACTGGGGGAGGCAATGTTTCAGCAGTGTCTGAGGGGTCTAATTCCTGAAGTGTGGGACAGGGAACCAGTCGTAATCGATGATGCTCAGGTGGAGTGTGAAAGGAGAATCAAGACGGAGAGAACGAACATCAGGAGAGGGCTCTAGCCCCAGCAGCTGATTTCTGGGGATGAAGTACTTGTGAAGAACTGGCATCGGTTTATAGTGATAGTTTCGACTACAAAAGTTTCCAAAAATGTTGACAAAAAATGCATCGAAAAAATTCATTTTTTAAATTTTTAATGGGGGGTCCCCCCAACCCCTGTTTTTTTACCCCTTAGCACCCATTTTAGTTACAAAAAAAAAACTTTACCTGCACAAAAAATGCATTTTTTCGATGTGTTATTTTTCAAAACTTTTGAATTCTAAACTATGTTTTCGAAACAATGACAGGATACCACTGGCATCCACAAGGCAAGCTTTCACTAACTTATGAGCCTGGTCCCATGGACGTGGTGGCGGTGCGGGGCTGGAGGGTCACTGCATCGGATGGGACTGCCAGGGTTACCCGCAATGCCAGTTTCTTCAAGAAGATGGGTGAGACCAGGCCGGAGGCGATCCGGAGAAGAGCCGGTGGTGAGGTACCGGACGAGGACGGTGGCCTGGCCCATCCGCTGAATCCCCTAGGTCGAGGGGACGCAGGTGAGGAGGGCCCGATCCGGGTGGTGGGCAGGAGGTATCCCTAAAGGGACGGGGGAAAGCCTGCCCATCCTAATGACTATGTACTGGACCCCTGAATTGGTGGGCCCAGCCCACGGGCTGAAGAGGGACTTTGGGACAGGTAGGGAAGCAAATAAAGGGGTGTTTATCTTGGGTGCAGTGCATTGTTTTGAAGTGTCTGTATTTGCCGTCTTTCGCTGTTTGTTATGAAAAGGGAGGAGTGTGCTGCCTGCCCCTTTCAGGGCACACACGCAGCGAAGTGACGCAACTCTGCCGTGTGTGCTTGTAATAAATGGGGCATTGCCAAAACCGCGTCAGAGCGACCGTGGAGCGTGTGCGCTGGGGGTGGCTCACGGGGGCCGGATGGGTATTCCGGCGACACACAATACAAATCGCAGTGTGAATTCCGCCAAGGGGACACAGTCCTTCATCTTCTAGGGTAAATTAAATTGAGTAATATTAATTTGGGTTATTATTACACCTGCTTAGAAACGAGAGGAATCCAACTAAGCTCTGTAGAAAAAATGCACACCATTAAATGTCCCTGTGACCCTTTAACAACTTACAGTGACTCAATCGCGAATTACATTTATTAACTCTGGTGGGATTCGGGTAATTAAATTGTATCCTTGTGTGCTTACCATTTATCAACACATTTGTTCGTATTCACCCTATTCTTAGTCCGACAGCTCATATCCAAAGTCCACATTCCACTGTGTTCTCTGTCCAGCCATTATTTAGACTACCATGCTCAATAAAACATCACCACGAGTTCTCAGGAAATTTAGAACATTTACTTCTAAAGAAATGTCTGTCTGAAAATATTGAAATGAGTATTGAGGGTTACTTCCTGTAGACTAAATCAGTCTCTCTTTGGTCACCAATTGTCACCTACAAATATTACTGTTCCAAAGCTGTGTCCTGGACACAGGTCAGCATAGTAGTCAAGGGCAGGGGCTAGCACTGAAATGCAGCTGTTTCCATGTCTCCCATCATTGGATTTACATATGCAAACACCCATTTCCTATTTTCCCATGCTTCCCCCACACAACCATCTCCGTTGGAGCAGTTATCAGCATTTCCTCCTTAGCCCATATGGGCAGCAGGTTGCATAATTTCCAACAATACAGCCCGTATAAAAATTCTTCAACGTGTCTTGACTGGACCCCTGCGTCACTAAAACGGAGAACAAATTAATCTCTGAGCACCGTCTTCTCCAGCTGAAATGAAAACGCACAAATGCTGGAGGTTCGAGTTTCCCAATCGCAGCTAAACAATGCAACTCTCTTCTAGCCACCCACTCTTAATGGGCCTTCTGGAGAGCACTCAAAACTTGGTTTGCATAATTGGTGAGCACCCACAAATGTACTTTCCTGCTAATTTTGTCTGTGAGTTACTAGTTCTGTAACAGTACCTCGATGCCCTCGGGTTTAGTGTGATTTATAAATGAAAAAATAATTTAGCGAAGGGGCCCCCACCATCTCATCACTTAACTTTATTGTGAAAGCCCTCCTTTGGTCTTTGTTGATGACGTGTACATAGCATTCCAACCCAAAGCTCAATCCTTTGATAAAGCTCATCCCACCCATGTCTTTGCATAACCACATTCAGCTCATGTAGTCAAGTGCTTTTAGACCATCGAGTGTCATTCGTTTTTTTCTCAACACACCTGGTGTACCTTAATCTGCCTTAATCTGGGGCCTCATTTAAGGTTACCAGATGACTCCATGTCACGAACGACATTCTAGTGCAGTCTTGGGCGTCACTTTTACTTTATTTTTTATTTGAAGAAGTATATTCAATTGAAGTGATCCAAGAGTACACAACCCAGAATGGAATTTGTGAAGAAATAAAACTGCAATTGGGGCACGGTGTCCTCGGTGACACAGTCATCTGGTAACTTTAACCTAAATGGACTGGGGTGAACCGGCCTCAGATTTATTTATTTGTACACCGATTTGCTAGCGGTTTAGCAAGAATCGTGGTACAGTAGGTTAAACCTAGGGGTCCACAGAAGGAGCACATTTGCTGGTCTTTATTTTGTACAGTTTTCTGCTTAAACTATGAGAGTCTCCTCCGCCCCTCCACTGAAATGCCGGAGGAGACAACCAAGCTAGCTGGGTAGCCTACAGTGTGAAAAAACTATCCCCGCAATTTCCTGCATTATGACTTCACGTAATTCAGCAGCCTTCTTTCAGAGGTCACCTGCTGTGACAGACATTCCCCCAGCATCAAATGTAATATTGATGTCCCTTGGCTCTATGGTATGATTGCTCTCAGTGCAGCCAAACTGCAAAATATAAACTGTGACTATCAGCCGCTCATGCCAACTTGGGCCTGACATATCCTCAACACAGATACTTATGAGGTTTAAAGCAAACAATTCACTTTTTAATTATGTCTCCACCATCATCATTACATTTATTTACTCCTCCAATTGTATTTCCTTATCTAACCACATTAAAGTGCTGTACTATGCATGTGTCTTATAATTGCCAACATATGTGGTAATCAAAATGCCACATCCATGGATCCCTCATTAGCCCAAATTATAGCACGCATTTTTTCATCTAGCATATTTAGAAATATTGGGGCAGAAGAGCATATGTCGGGAATGTCCCTGCGGCTCTATCTAGCCTCCACATTATGTCTGTGTTAGGAAAGATTTCGTAATTGTAGGTAATTTTCATTCCATGTGGCAACCCCTAAACTTTTTGCTGTTGTTTTTCACCTTGTTCTCGACTTTGCCAGAGAAGTGCAGCCTTCTGCCGCACTCCTCTGGCCTTTCGCTCCATTCTTACGGGGAAACTGACATGCCCTTAAGACAGTCACTACCGGGAAACGCTGTTTTCTGTAGTTTCTTTTATCATGTTGCGGCTTTCGTACAACATGACACAAGAGGGCACTGTAAGATAAGTTACTGCTCTCTTAGGTCTCTAGCCTTCTACAGGCCCTAGATACTCTTTTAGGATTGTAACTGATCGGTGCAAGTGATTCACGGACGGGAATGGTGGCAGCGATCGTTTCTTGTGTTTTGAGCTCCTTTTGGCGTTTTAAGCGCGTTTCTCGCGCTTAACCCAAAATGGTAGCCTGGCTCCCAAAATGGCCAGACCACGAGGCTCCTTTGTCCTGTCCGCTGACCGTCTTGCTCCCTTCACCTTCCCCAGGTCGAGCCGACCCGGGGCCTTCCTTATTTGGGCATGTACTTTCCCGCGAAACACGGAAGCTTTTGCGGGCTTCTACATGCCTGGTGTGTGCCTCCAGGATGTGGGCTGGGATGTCTGGTCCCAATACGCATCCTGGGTGCCAGAGAGTCTAGGGTGGTGTGAATGCCTGGGACCACCGTGGTCCGTGATAGGTCCACGAATGGTGTGAGTGTTGATGAGCGGATCTCCCATTGGGTCCCCTCCGTTTTGGCGCGAAGGGAACCGTGGAGAAGAGGGGGCTGGAAACACCACTACCATGTCGATCTCCTGAGTTCTCACGAACGAAGGAATACAGGAGCCAAGTATCCTGCAACCAAGAGGCTGAACCGAGGAATCGCTGGTGACCCGCTGAAGGACTGCGCCTCTGCACTGCTGTCGCCTTGTGAAACCCTTTTCACCTTTGATCGAACCAGAAGGCCTGTACTGGTACTTCGACCCTTGGAATAGCGGGAACAGCTATTCTCGGCATCTTCACCATCTCCTGCCAGTAAGCCTTCGGAAGCGTCTCTGGGCCATCCAGCAGACTGACCAGCTTACACAGGAGTCTTGCTCTGTAACCGCCGCCAGGTTGTGTAGTATTTTGAGTCCTTGTCACTCTCACACGAATCGTATACTTGGCGTTCCCAGGTCTGAAGTGAGTAGTGTACATTTGGCTCAGATACACACGGCCGCTCCGTTGCCCTGCTGTGGTAACAAACTGTGCGGGTTCCTTCGTTTGGGACGTCTTTTTACTCAACTCTGCTGCTGCAGACTCAACACGACGACGAGACGTCCCCTGCTCTTCTGAACCTGCCAGCGACTGAAACTGACGCGGAGAAGCCTGGGTCTGCTTGCATCGGGGACCGGTGAGTAGCATAGCTAGGAACTGGTCGCCCTCCTGCAGGAGCCCATAGCTTTTCCCCGCTGTATCTAAACAGCATGCCTTTCCGTACTCGCACTCTGCTTCTGCCCACAGTGGAGGCTGCGCTTGAGTTGCGGAACACTGTTCTTCTTCATTTGTGCACTAAACTGAACTGCCTGATTTCCCTCGAAGAGACTCCCCTTTTGCCCGATGGCACCAGCGTGTGCAGGTACTTTTGAGCAGAAGGCTCCACTCTTCGTAGGGCTCGGACTTCCTTTTAGTTAGGTGCCTCTGAAGGCGGACTGGGTCTAAGCATTATTTCGCACTGCCTGTTTTCCCTCCCTTTTAGGTGGACTACACATTTCGTGCATCTAACGCTTGAGACTTGTTGTATTTGTATATATATATTGTATTGGTATGGTATGTGTTGGTTTACTAGAGTGGTATTGTGATTTCCCGCTACGGTCATTGTTTTAAAGGCCTTGGAATAAATGTGTATATATTTTTAATATAACACATGTTTGGAGTAGTTTGTAAGTGTCCTTGCTTTGTGTGCTCATTGCGGGCTTTCAGTCACCCTCACCCCTCTTGAGACCTAGTCTTGACCGCCGCGATCACTACCTTGATTGGTCTGGCTTGTCCAAAGGTTACCCTGTTCCAAGTAATTAGGTTGGCCTTCTGAACTTCTGCGCCACCAGGACAGAGTTCAGAAATCCGTCTTAACAGTCTGTATGAGCAATAGAGAGAAGAGTGGTCTGCTAATGGGTCTATTTTACAGTCCTAATAATTCTGCTCTGAGAGGGTGCGGGAGGGGGTATCCGCAAATGGGTAGCAGCTATCAGCTTCATAATTTTATTCCACACATTTTTCCCAGATGGGCAGTGCATTGCTCTCTGCGGTCGTGCCATTCAATGAGGTGCATTCATAAGCTGCTACTTGCAGAATAAGGTCCAACCATTCTCTGTACATGATTATTTTATTGTCCTTCTAGCGCTATTAGTTTTCATTTCTCCTCCTAGTGTGCCTTGCAAAATTGTGTGACCTAAAATCGCCAAGGATCTGGTATTTTCCAGCGGTATATCAAAGACAATGGCTATCGTTCTCGTCACTCTGTCCCAGGGTCTCGTCACCTTAGAGTATTCATTTCATGTGGAGAAATGTGCCGTTCTGGTCGCAGCCTCTCTATCATGCCGCAGAATTTTCCAGGTTTGTTTTGTGGCTTTGCGTTGGGTACCACTATGCCCTATGAAGAATGCGATATGATATGAGTTTTGTATTGACATTTCTTGTGTCCAAGGCCTACTTCTCTGTGATTTCTTTCCAGTCTTCTTCAGCTCCAGATTTTAATCAGTCGCCCATGAAGGGTGCTGGTATATCTTCAAACTTGTTTTGTAGTAGTGCATAAGCTACAGAGATCGTTTTTTCGCTCCTGTGTAGCAGTTTAAAAAGGATGCCTAGAGGGTGGCGGTATGGAGACTTCTGTGAGACTGCCAAAGTGATTTTTGTTGCAACAAGGAATGTAGAGTCTTACCAAGTGGTGCAATAGTGGTTGCTATAGACTTATTAAATGAAAACCAAGCCCATCTATCCCTAACTGGAAGTTGGTTTCTCTACCTAAACGAAACCATCTCAGGTGCTCCTGAGGAAGTCCATGCGAGTAAAAAAAAGATGCACCGCCCCGGTCACAAAGGCTCCTTCCTTATCTATTCCTGTCACTACAAAAAAATGCCATAAAGTCCAGCTAAGGTTCGTAATCTAGGAGAATGACTCCCTTCTCTTGGATGTGAAGTATCCAAACAACTCTCAGCAAGTTCCACAAAAGGTCTGGCTTCTCCGTACCCCAACAGAAAATAAACACTCATACAGTGGACTAAAGGAGATGGACTCCCTTCTCCTAGCTGGTTCTCCAATGTTTTTCTCAACTCTTCATAAGGTTTTTAGCTCCCTTTGAGAGGTTTTCACAGACTCTAGGCTTTGTACAATTCTTGATCCGCCCCACTGGGACAATGAAGCTGTTCCCAGACTTTCTCTCGACTCTCCAGTACCACACTCCTATTGGACTGGCCAGGGAATTGTATCACAAACAGAGTTGACTGTCTTCTCTGTTTCTTTATGGTTTAAATACTCAAAAAGGTTATTGATTTTCTTGTTTTTTCCAAGCTCAAAGGAAATAAAAACTGTAAGGGTTTTCTTTGTATCTTGAGGAAGGCAAGTTAGGCATGAGCGGCGAAGACGGGACTCTTCGCAGGACCTGGTGTTGACCAATCATCAATGTGTAACAGACTGACAACAGAAGATGATTGTGGTTTGGCGCCAGGGTTCCGCTTTAGCCGATTATGGGGTGAGTACAGCGATTCTCTCCTTTGGCAGGGGTTTCCCCAGCTATTCCATGTTTGGATAGAGAAGGAGAGCATATACCATCCCCAGGCCTCTAAACCTTTTAGGCCTTTCTGTTGCACTTTCCATGGTCGATAAGATAACCCCCTTCTATGGTGTTTCAGGGAGTTGGGTCTCAGGTTCACGGATAACGTATCGTCTCAATCGCTGAGGTAGGTGCTCTCAGTTCATACTATTCACTGTTCTCCCTTCTTGCCTTAAGTTTCATGGAATGTCTCAAGAGTTTCTTAAACAGCTCGTTTGCTCCCTGCTAGACTTTTGTTAACTCCTGTCACCTGTATTGGGGTCGGGATGCTTCACCAGGTCAGTAGGATTTTGGGTGACAGTCAATTGCCTTCTACCACTCTCATCCGGGTTCGCTTCTTGGGCCCTGTACAGCTGGCGGTCGGGAAGCGGACCAGGGACTCAACCTTCCTTCCCTGTACAGAATGTTCAGCCACCACCTCTCTGGATACTGTTCAGGTCTGTGTAGGTAGCTGTGTGAACAGATAGGGTTAGTGGTTTCGGCGCAGTTGTTTGTCCACCAGGTCCACCCACTACAGGTCACGCCACCACAACCCAATCTCCGTCCTTCTGTCGGGCCGAATCTCGGCCAACTGGTATGACTCTTTCCTGTGTCTTACGAACAATGTACTTCTGGTCAACCGGGGTGTTCTGCCACTCCTCTTGTTCGGCTTGCCTCTCACCCACCAGCCACCAGTTGTATGGCATTTGGCATGCTGCCTCCATGCAGGACTCCTATCCCCTTCTTTACATATGCCTTCTCCACAGCCTGCGAGACGTCCTTGTGTGTTCCCTTGAACCACACCCTTCACGTCTCCTGCTCAAGTTTCTCAGGCCTGCCTTCACTGTTCTCTCAGCTTTGATTTCTCTCTGACTCTCGATTTCTCTCAGCACTCTGACTGCTCTCTCCAGTGCTCTCTCTAGTACTCTCTCCGGTATCCTTCCCAGTATGCTTCTGCCTTCATTTGTTTCTGATGCCCTGATATAGTAGAGTCTGCCTTGACGTAACGTCCATTCCATTGACTTCAGCTGTTCTGGTGTTTTTCCCACTCGCTTGTAGTATTCTCGGGAGCTGCTTCGTCTCAATACCTAAACCACCAGGGTTGTTCGATGTTTCACAGTAACACATGGTTTTAGAAATTAGTTTAGACTCATAATGTACAGGTTTTATCATCAGCCTACCTGGTTGGGATTGAAAGGGGCTGTGCCTCCCAACCACTTCCTTATCCCCAGAAGAGGAGTCCCTCTCCATGAGATCCTCCAGCATTTTACCACCCATAGGGGGACTATTGGTCATCGCCCTCACCATCCTAGCTTGATTGAGAGGGGTTCTCCCCTCGGGAGAAGTGACACCATCTGAAGGAGCTTCATGTTTTGCGGCGTTGTATCTAGTTGTAAGTATTTCCAAAAGTCGCTTCTCTGTATGACCTGCATTTGCAAGCGAAGTTCAAAAGAGTCCAAAGCCCCATCAGTAAAGCACTGGCTTAGAAACCTCAAGCTCTGTCTGTGCCCGGTTTTCCAAAAGAAGGGTTCCCCATCTATTGCGAAGTGCATGTTGTACCAGACCAGGCTTGTTTCCATCAGACCTGGTTTTACGCCATCTCTTTTGTGGATGGCTTCCCAGATCACTTTTGGTATGTGTTTGTATTGGGTTATTTGGTGAAGTGCATCTGTGTTGATGACGAAAATCCAGCATGGTGAAAGGTCTAAGGAGGTGTGCCTCATAATTTGCTCAGAGTGGCTGTTCTGTGCCCTCTATTTTGGTTCCTGCGATTTGTGCTATTTTGGTGGCCCAGTAGTATAATTTGGGGTCCAGAACCTTAAGACCTCCCTGGTGTTTTGTTTCAGTCATGCTCTCATACCCATTCTAAGTTTGGCTATAGCTCCCTGTCAAACAAATTGGTAGTGCCTTCTGAAGGCATCTAAAGTACCTTGTCATTGAAAGCATAGCGAAAATATAAATCAGTTGTGGCAAGGATACAATTTTAAAGAGGGAGATCATTCCAATAAGTGATATGGGGAGCCTTCACCAATTCCTAATGTCTGCCTCTATTCCTGCTAATATCCTGTCCATATTAGCTCTTAACATAGAGTCAAGTGAATTTTTGACCTTGATCCCCAAATACATAAGGGTGGCTGTCAGGCGAAGCCCGGAGCAGACGATGCCGTGGCGGGACCTAATTGAAGCACCTCTGTTTTGTCCCAAGGAATTTTAGATCCTGCTAGACCGCCATACTCTTGCGTGATGTCTAATAAATGCAGCAGTGTTCGTTCTCGGTGGACTAGGGTCAGGAGGATGTCATCTGCATATCACAGTAACCTTACTGTTTCTGCTACAGTGATGCCTATGATATGTTGGTGTGCTTGAATAAGGGTGACTAATGACTCCAATGCTATTTCAAAAAGGAGGAGTGAGAGTGGGCAGCCTTGGCAGGTACCCCTAGTAAGCGTGAAGGGTGAGGTGTTTGCTTGCCCTGTATGCCCTTGGGGATTTATATAGGGTTTCAAACAAGATGATAAATGGGCCATGGTAGCCAAACTCTCTTAACGGCCTAGATAGAAAAGGCCAATTCGGCCCTTCAAAGGCCTTTTCAGCATCGACAGAGTATTGTTGGCCAGTCCGGGTGGTTTTCACCATATCTATTGTATGCATCAGCCTGCGCAGGTGGTCAAAGATGCCCTATGTGCTATGAATCCCAGATGGTCTGTATTAATGACATGCTTAATTAATGGTGTACTGGACACGCTCTGCTAAGATCTTCGTTAACATTTTAAGGTCTGCATTGAGAAGGGACATTGGCCGATAGCTACCTCTTTGGAGTGGGTCTTTCCCCTCCCTAAGACTGAGTGAAATGGATGCCTGATAAACTGTGGGTGGAAGAGCCTTCTGTTCCAGAAAACTGTACAGTTTGGCCAGATGTAGGAGTAGAGCCTGTCGTAATGCATTTAGGAATTCCACAGAGAAACTCTCTGGGCCTGGAGTGGCCCCTTGATGTAAAGCTGCGATTGCTTCAGAAATTTCTTCTTCTAATATCGGTTGCATCATGAGTTCTGCCAATTTTCTGGAAAATTTGGGAAGCTGTATTTTCAAAAAGCACAAATTACTTACCTTCAGTAATCTTCTTTCTGATGGGCGTTACTCCCGCGGATTCCTAATCTATGACATCTATCTCCCAGCGCAGATACTCTTTGGAAACCTTTCTGCCGCCACAGAGGGCACAGTGCAGTTTTTGCATTGACTCTGCCCGGCGCCTCTACGCACCCTGCACCGGAATACAGTTCCACCCTTTTTCCCTAGTACTCTGACGCTGAGAGGACTGCAGAACTAAGGTGTACTTGCTACCACAAAAGGGCCAGGTTGGGAGGGTGATGAGGAATCTGTGGGAAGAACGTCCATCAGAAAGAACATTACAGATGGTAATTCTTTCTTCTAATACACCCCTTCCTCTCACAGATTCCTCCTATATGATAGACTTCCAAAGCAGTACAATGACCTGGAGGACAGAAGGTAGCCAGGAGACCAACAAATCGGAAAACTCTGAAGGACAGCTCTGCCAAAACGAGTGTCCTGAACAGACATAGAATCCAACCAGTAATGCTTAGCAAACGTGTGCAAGTAAGCCCATGTAGCCGCATGGCAAACATCCAGAACAGGCACTTCTCGTTGCAGAGCCGAGGTGTCTGCCAACTCTCTGGTGTAGTGAGAGCCCTGAGACCTTCATGGACCTCCTTGCAGGCCATTTCGTAGAATTCCAAGATGCAGCAAATGGTCCATCGAGACAGGGTCTGTTTCGTCACAACCATACCAGCTTGGGCACCAGTGTAATCAACAAAAAGCGGGTCATTCGTTCTGGGCCAACTTTCCCGAGCGATATAGAACTTGAGGGTCTTCTTGAAGGCCGAAATGGCCGCAAGATACCCGAATCTGCAGGTCCATCCAGGCCAAAGACCAAAAAAATTCAAACACCAAGGATGTGGAGCAAGTAAAAGGGTCCAGATCCATTTCCCAGCACCAAGCTGAAAACGTACGCCATCTGCAGGCTAAGATGCCGGGTCGTCTAGCAGAGAGGAGTATGTCCAGAACATCCTTCGAAAGGTCCCATTCTTTATACCTTAGCCTTTCAGCAACCAGGCATGCAGGTGCAAGTGCCGAGATTTGGGTGCAGGATCACCCCTATGTCCCCCCCAAGGGGGAGAGAAGGTCCATACTCTGCACCAGACACCAGGGAGGGAAGATGACTATGTCCAGCAACTCCGGGTATCACGTTCTCCGTGCCCAGTATGGAGTGATCAAGATCATAGTGGACCCGAACAGGTGCAGTTTTCCTAAGAACCAGCAGAATTACAGGGATCGAAGGGAAAGCATAGAGCAGGTCGAAGTCCCATTCAACTACCTCTACCAAAACTTCCTGATGAAGGAACTCCCTGGAGCAGAACCACTTGCACGTCTTGTTCAAACTGGAAGCGAAGAGGTCCACTGGAGGAGTACCCCAATGGGAGAAAATCTCTAGAACTTCCTGGCAGATCACCCACTCGTGCGAGGTTGAAGACTGTTCAGACTCCAGAGCTCAGAACCACAATCAAATTGCTTATCTGCGTAGAGGCAAGGAGTTCACACCACCCTGGTTGTTGATGTAATGCATAGCTACAGTGTTGTCCATCAGGATTAACACCGTTTGCCCTTCACTGAGGGGAGGAAAGCGACCAGGGCCAGCCTGATCACCCTCAGCTCCAGCAGATTGACAGATCTCCTCCAGCAGGAGATGTTCTGGAGGCAAGGGCTGGCAGCATGGGGGATGGTCTGGAGGGCAAAAGGGAGGCAGCACCCCTGCTGTACGATCGGTAAGGCTCGTGTATCAGAGGTGACATCTTTCCATTCCTCCCCAAAAAAGAATATCCTGCCTCCCATAGGAGACTGATGGTGGAAGTCCACTTAAGAGAGGCTTTGCCCCTGTAGCTGTGGACAGTTAAATTTGAAGCGCCTACTTTAATTGCACCAATGCCTCTACTCTGTAAGGACGACACTGTCCTTGCTTGTCCGATGGGGCTTGGCCTCTACCTCTTTAGGCGTAAGTCGCAACAGGGTGAAAACCCCTCCCCCTGCCCCCAGTTCTTTGCAGGTCACTGTTGCTGGACTGCCAGCCCCAGTGACTTAGTGCTAGCTTTAAAAGGCTTGAAACATTTGTAAGGACTCATTGGCATTGGTGCTGAATAAATTCATGCCATCAAAGGGCATATCCAGACGTTTCTCTTAGACGTCAGTAAAGAAGTTCTAAGACAAGAGAATATGCTCGAAAATGTGATTATGGCAATCGTTCTTGCTACGCAGTCTGCAGTATACAAACTAAACTGCAGCATCTGATGAAATTGCTTCCTTGCTGTCCCTGATAAGAGCCTCAAAGCCTCCGCACATCTCCACTTTAGGGATGTGCTCTGGCGCCTCCCCCTTGACCAGCCACAGGACAAAGGAGAGCTTGGCCAGAGCACATGAGGCATTTATATACCCGAGACCATTGCTCGAAGAGCTGAAACTCTTCTGTCCTCATGAATCCAGTCCTTTCCTCTCCATGATGAGAAAAAAAGTAATTTGTAGGTTCACTGTAGTGGCCTGGATAAACAAGCTTTCCAGGGAAGCATCGGAAGAAAGGAACAAGAGGGTCTGAGGGTGCCAGCCTGTGCTTTTTCACCAGATTTCTGCCCTCTATGAGAACTGAAGCCGGTTTGGACCATAGTTCTACCACTGGCTCCTCTACTGCCTGATGGAAAGCAAATAGTGTCTCCTTCTTTGGACCCTCCTCCAGTATGTCAGTTATCTCATACTGCACCTGGTGTCCAGCCCACTTGCCTCCTGCAAGTCGGCCGCAAGATCCACTATGTCCCCCCGTTTCTCATAAAACTCCTCCAGAAAGTCTATGACTTCCCTAGGGTGGAGGGGTTCCAGCCCAAAGGGGATGGGGTCCCCCTCCTCATCATAAATGTCCTCCGAATTGGACATATATGTTCTTCTGGGGAGTGGGAGCAATTCCCTCCCGACTCCTGTGTGGGTTCGTGAAATCAGTGCTGTGGTAGAGGGACCTGGGGTCAGAGGATCGACGATTGAAAACGGAACAGTGTGATATTTGGGCATGACCTTTTCATATCTGTTTGTGTATTCCCTGCTGGCTCGTCCTCGGGTGGTAGGACCGATCGACGTGGCCCGAAGCAATCAGCGCCAGAGCCACTGGTGCTGAGGCCATCAGCGTCGGGACTGAATTCAGAGATGCTGGGTCCATGGCAAAGATGTCAAGCATCTTCATCCTGAATGCCTCCCATTCCTCTGGGTTAGAGGATTGAGTGGGAAAAGGTACCTGCTGGGACTCCTCCTCTAGGGCTTTCTCGGAGTGCTGTGCTTCTTCTTTTGCATGTCCTTTTGAACTGGAGACCATTCCTTGTACTGCAGTCCGAGCCCTGCAGCCTTCAATGTGTCAGTTTATAATTTATCTCCTTGTGACAGAAGGTAAAAGGCTTTGCTTGTCATTCACAAAGTGCCTTCGGGTGTATCAATTGGCATGACGCGCAGACTTGTGTGGCCTTCACCAAGACAGTAGAGGCAAATGAGGTGCAGCTCCGAAATGGACATTTGACACCCGCAATCCCCCAGGGTTTGAAACCCGAGGACTACGCCGGATTCCACATTGTGTCAAATAACGAAGAACAGAAGTGAAAGATTCGAGAAAAATGGAATACATTTTAAGAGGGGTATTCCTAAAGCGAGGAGAGTCTGTGGGAAAAAGGAACTGAGGTCATGGCGCGTGTTACCTTTATATATGCTGGCCCCGACGTGATGTCCTGAGCGGGTAGTGTAGTAGTGACGCAGAGCCAACGCAGAGCTGCGCTGCACCTCCTGGCAGCAGAAACATTATCTGAATAGCAGCTGCTCTGGAACATAGATATCATAAATGAGGAATCCATGGGGGGAAGGAGTCCATTAGAAAGGCAGCTTTTGCCAGAGTGGTATTACAAGTATGGTAATGGATAGGTTCACAATCTAAAATGTCTGAGTGTATTGTGAAAGAGGCATGGTATCACAAGTAGACACTGACACAAGAGCTGCAAATTTCAAAACCTTTATTGATGGTTTAAAAGGGGTTGGAAAACTCCTATCTTGCCCTATAACTAAAATGGGAGTATTCTCGACCATCAAACAAAAACGAAATACAGTCCTAGTCAGTCCTTAGTCAAAATAAAATGGTCTATACTAATAAAACTATTGCCTGCCCTCTTAATACAATAAATGTGTAATGGGAATGTGTAATGCAAAAAGGAAAATCAGTGTGCAAAAGAAATGTCAGTATGGCTGAGTAAACTCCCTTCCCCATGTTTTGTAGCATGGGGTAAGGTGGCACACTTGGACCTTGCGACACACTGGCTTCGGACACAAGGATGCAGTTCGTTTTGTGGATCAGAGCTCACTTGGCCTTCCACGAAAAGTCACTATTTTATCCGCTGGGCCTCTCAGCTTTCTCTCACTCAAGCCAAGGTCATCTTTTATTTTGTAATACAGTTCATCAAAAGTTCACAATTCAGTATACGTTTCCCTCTGCCAACTTTCTATCACAATTTGTGGGGTTCCCTTTCCCAAAGCTTCAATCCCACCTTCATAGGCTTCCCTTCGTCAGGCTCAAGCCTCCTTTCACTTTCCTTCTGCTGTTGTTGAAGACTTTCGAAAACTGCAAGGCGTTTGCTCTTACCTCGGCATGACTACTTCGACCTTCCTTCCACAAACGTCACTTTTTCTCTCCTACTTCAAGGCCTCTTGGTAAAAAGTAGTTTCAAGCACAATACTTATTTCAAAGTTCAAAGATATCTCTCACATCCAGGTTTCCCTCTGCAGGAATCAAACCTAACAGTTCAAAAATCTCTCTCACATCCAGGTTTCCCTCTGCCGGGATCAAACCTAAACACAGTTCAAATCTTGCATCTCAGTTTCCTTCTCTTCCCGCCGCTTCTACAGCATCAGACACTTCATAGAGACTTTCACCAACCACTCTTGTTAACTTGTATCTTTAATTTACAGTTCTTCACAATGCTATGCTTTCTCTCACGTCTTATCAGCACACGCGCAAAATTAATTTGTCAGATACTGTTGCCATCAAGTTTCATTTAACACAGACCAGACTTTCATTGCTTTCATCAATTTACTGGCTGTGTTAATTCTTTTTCGTCTTTCACGGCTTTGATCCTGAAGTCAAGGCTGATACCACAGCTACTGCTTTATCTCCCCAACTCTGCCGTTCACCCGGAAGCGTTGCTGGTATCCTTGAAAAACAAAAGAGGTTTGTCTCTTCTCTATGGCTGGGCTTCCTTGCGCAACCTTCAAGGCCTTTCGGAGGGAACGCTCTCTTGCCGGGGTGTCCAAGGTTTCTCCATACCTCGGTTACATCCATTGGCCTGTCCCTCTGCTCTGGTTGGTCCGCTGTCACCCTGGAGGAACTGCTCATTCTCGTGCATTGCATTACTTGTCTTGTGTCATGTAAGGCGTCATGCTGGCGCTGCATACCTGCTTTCCTTTGCAGTTGTTGAGGTGAGGAAGCCAGTCTGCTGTAGTGAAGACACCAGAAGATATTGCAAGGAAACCAACCCAACGCTATCCTAAGACACAGAGGAGCAGTGAACTGACTCCCCACACCACAAGATGGACCTTCCCTGATTATTGTGGCGAAAGGACAGTGCAGGGCACTGGCAGGGAAGGCCACACGAAACCCAGTAGTCCAAAAGGCTGATTACTATTCGTCCTGAAGATGTTGGTAGCAGGATACAGCTTGATGGAAGGTGCGAGGACTGTGCAGTCCTTTGCGGGAGGCCAAAACGAGAGAAGATGTGGTTGATTATTAGTGCAGCAGCTGTCGCCACCTTAAAATTTGGGGCTGTAAGACATTCTACCAACTTTGTGAACAAGCACGTCACAGGCAACATGTATTTGTTTCCTCTAGAGGAGTCAATCACTGGCCCAATGAAATCAACTTGCAAATCTGACCAAGGCAGTGTCATGCCCCTTTTTTGTAGGGTAGCTCTGTGTGTGAGTGAACTAGGTTGAAAGTGAGCACACACGACACCCCTTTAGGTAAATGTCGAGGTCCTGGCCCATATGTGGCTAGTAGTCAACCTTGCTCAAGATTTCTAATATCGTGTGAAACCCCACAATATTACTGACAGTGGGCGCGCCATGGGCATGGTTCAACATCAGACTTCAGAATGAGGTAGGTACCAACCACTGGTCAAAGCCATATAGGGCTCTCCTTACCAACAAACCTTCTTGGATTCGGAACATCTTGGAAAACGTCATCAACACCCGGAGATCCTCTTTACTGGTATAATCCGACTCTGTTAGAGGAAAACTCACACAGTCTTCAATGTGTCGATAACATGTCCTAATGCTCGGGTCCTCTTTTTGTGCAGTGATCAAATCTGTATCTGGGGTATCTTTACTCTACTGGGCAGTTGAGAGTTCACTATTCGCACGGGTTTGTGAACTGGTGACAGCGGAAATTTGTGTTTCACCCAGCAGGGATTCAGGTTCTATGAAATTCCCCTGAAGAGCTCTGGTTTTAGCCAGCTGGTGAGCCAGGTCATTTCTCGTCTTCTCTGGCCCCTCTTTCTTGGAATGACCTATCTTCTTCCAACAGATGGTCATCTCACTGGAGGTCACCAGATCGTCAATTGACTGGATCAGCTTGGCATGCTTAATGTTTGGTCCAAAACATGCCTTGATTCTTCCATTTAATTAGGTGATCCACGAACAGATTCCTGACATAATCAGAGTCAGTGGTTATGACCAGCTCATTGAGTTGGTGGTGCACTGCAGTGAGGAGGGCTTCATGATCGGTCATCAACCCCGCACCATGAATACTTTGGGGTCCTATTTTGTAACCAGCAGAGGGTTCTGGGTTTTCACTCACACAGGCATTCCCAATGCCAGCCATTAGTTTATTTTCCCTGTTGTAATCAACATGGTAGGAGCACCCATCCACATAAACTTTGGGTATCCCCTAAGACATGTCTTCTTCATAGACCTTGTGTGGGGAAGTAAAGTACACCTCCATGTTGTTATTGGTCATTAGACTTAAGTCCTCAACACATTTTTCTTGAGCATAATCATGCAAGTCCGCCAATCCTTGCACTGGGGGACTCTTCTTGGTTTTGTCATATCGGACCTCCACAGGAAAGCCTGCCATGGACAGAAAACAGGAAGTGATTCTGGAATTATTAACGTTCGCCGCCCGGATTCTGTCGTTTTGGAGATATTGCAGGGGTTTGTAAGGAGTCTTGACAATGATGTGCTCCCCCTGGATGAAAGGGCGGTACGTTTTCAACGCCCACACCATTGCCAGGAGTGCCTTCTTGCAGTCACTGCATTTTTCCTCCTCAGAGGATAAAGTCTTGCCCGTTTACGAGAGGAGTTTGCTGACCATGTCGAGCTCTTGATAGAACACCGCTATTAGGCAAGTATCTGAGAACACCGTCTCCAAGAACAACTCTTTGTTCTTTATGGGGTAAAGCAAACAAGGAGCCTGGGAAAGGCTTCTTTTCAGTAGTTTAATTGCCTCGGATTGTTCCGGACCCCACTCCAACTTGACTCCGGCCTTTAATAAATGGATCAACGGTCGAGTGACCTCTGCACAGTCTTAAATGAACTTTCGACTGTAATTAGCAGGTCCAAGGAGGCTTCTTAATTCTCGCAGAGTAGTAGGGTCTTTTAATTTCAATAAGGCTTCCACCATCTTCTCCTGGGGATTAAGACCCTCAGGGCTGCTCTTGTGCCCTAAAAAGTTCACTCAGCTCTTCTACCACTGTGCCTTCTGAAAGGACAGTTTTGCTGCGGCTTTCTTCAACTGGGTTAGAACACTGGGGATCTCTGCTAGACGTTCCTCCACAGTTGAGATCTTGATCAAATCATCAACTACAAAGGCAGGGTTTCCCCTTTTGCCCAAGTCGGGCATGGCCTTATGTAGAAAGATGTTGGACTCATAGACAGAGTTTATATATCCGAAGGGGGCTCATGTCCATGTGTACTGCTATCCCACGAAGGTAAAGGCAACCTTGTACTGGCCTTCCCTACTCATAGGTACTGTCCAGTAGCCGTTGGTCAGGTCAATGGCAGTGTGCACCCTTGGACCTGGGCCAGCCCTTGATCGATGTAGGGAAATGGCCATCTTGACATGAGGACCCCTTTGTTCAACTCCCTCAGGTCTGAACATAGTCTCCATTGGCCGTTTGGTTTGAGTATCCCCAGAACCGGATTGTTGAAGGTACTGTGGATCGGATGAATTATCACACGGATTCTAAATTCTTAATCTCGGTGAGGGACTCCATAGATGCGACAGGTAACCGGTATTGTTTCACAAATACTGGATCAAACTCGGAGTCCGTGGGAATGGTGGTTGAATTAATGTATGTGCATCCAAAGTTGTATAAGTTGTGAGAAACCTGAACGTGTCTCACTGTCATGATCTCTGCTTCCAAAAGGTCAGGGTTTTCCCAACTCCCTTGGAAGCAGATCCATAACCCAGGTTCCGAGGGCCAACCAGTCCCAATTGGGACCTTTTGGACCCAGTCCTGGCGCCAGTGGCACCAGGCTCATAAATGTGCCCAGTCCTAGCGCTGGAAGCGCCGGGCTCATGATGCTTGGGTGGACTTACCTGCAGCAGACCATGCTGCTTACTTGCCTGCCAGCTGAGCCTCTGATCCTCTTCTGTTTGGAACTACTTTTCCTGTTGGGTGGGGCAGGAGCCACTCCCTAGATTCAGAACACTGGAACTCTTCTGGAAAGCAGGAACTATTTTCTTACCTAGGCGTGGCTGTGGAAGGAGACACCTAAGCACTACAGGAGGCTATTTAAACCACACCCGGTGGATGAATCTTGCTTTGCGTTATTCTGCATCCTCTGCAGCAGAACGCTCATTGTGTCTTCTGCATCGGATCCTGGGCCTAAGGAAAAAGGCTTACCACCCTGAATCCAGTCTTCAGCAACACCTATAAAGACAAGAAAGAACAGGTTAGCATTCCGGCATCTGAAAGACAAAGGCTTACCTACTCTTCGTGCGCTCCGGAGGTCTTCACACTGCATTCCGGCATCTGAAAGACAAAAGCTTACCGACTCTTCGCACGCTCCGGAGGCCTTCGGCGCTGCATCCTGCATCTGAAAGACAAAACAAGGTGCATTTAAAGACATTGGGGAACTTTGATACTCACGTGCCATTACTCCTTTCCACATCAACCCCAGTGGGTATTCCGGCACCCTGCAGCCGCTCCGAACTCGTACCTGCAAAATAAAAGACAATTGGAGCGCATCGTGAAGCAGGCAACAAGCGCTTACTTACGTGCTTCCAAGCGCTTCTATTCATCATACGGACTCCATCTTCAACTCACTTCAGCCCGTCATCCGCCATCGCCGGAACCTGCAAAACAAGAGACATCATTGCTAAAGACTTTAAAGACAATAGAATTACTCGAAACTTACCGTTCGTGCAGTAAACGACGGACAGCAGTCCTCTGAAGTCAAGAGGCCTGCGCTACCGATCCAGTGAAGAAACTGGTTACAGCACCCTGCCCCGAGGCAGATGGAGAGCTCGGCATTCACTTACCTAAGGTGAGAGCGTTAACCTTTGGGGGTCTACAGGAGAGCAAAAAAGGGAAGAGATAGGGACACCCCAATAACCCCAGTTCATTAATCCCATATTTTCTGTCTGCAGACATCTTACTCTTGAAGTCAGGCATACAGTGCACAGAGGTCCAGCCCAAAGAGCCAACCGGGTGCTACACATCACCTTTGAAGATACGGTAGTCGCCCAGTCAAGACCGGCGCCTCTGCGAGAATCAGGTGAGCGTTACACTCACTTACTAGTCCCCAGGGATCTGTCATCCAGGTGGCCAGGACACAGCCATCACTACTGGATCCAGTTCCTGGGGTTGGACCAGTGCGGGAGGATCATCTGGATGCGGGGTCTTCGGGGAGTGGAAGTGGGATGCCGAAGGGTGAGATGCGGTTTCCCCTTTTTTGTGACATCTTTTCCCCATCCTGTCCAGTAGGATACTCAGAAACTGTACCCCGCCACCCTTTCCAACAAACACTTTCTCACAATGTGAGCGACAACAAACTAATACCAGAGCTGTTTACCTGATATGTCCCAACTCAAGGGTCAGGCAGAGTCAGGCCGACAACTACACACACCTGACTGCCCTTTTCCTTCCCCACTGGGATAAAAGGCAGATCAAAGGAGCACACTTTGAGCAAGGCCGAATGCACGAGGAAACAACTATTCCAGGACGGCAGTTCAAATAGAGGAGAAAGGCAGCGAGACCTGAAAGACGTCAAGGAGGAAGTTCCCTTGCCCTTTTCAATCCAGACTCGCAAAGTCTCTGACAAAAGAAACATAAGAGCGGGAATCGCAGCTGGCAAATGGTGTGACGGACATCAGCGGTACATGGAACCCTCACATACTGAAAGCTAGTGCGGGGAGACACGGTTGCCATCGTGGTACCTATCCTTGACTTCAGCGTCAAAAGAAACGCCAAAGAGTTCAACACAGTCGGCGAGTCGGAAGAACCTGATAGTGGGCCGGTCTGTGTTAGACTCAAGGTTGCAGTGGCAACATTAAGAGGATGAAGAGACAGAGATCCTTTGTGTGCGAATTGGTATCAGAGTGGTCGAAAGCCACGTGGGCGCGTGTTCAGAGGTCTCTGACTGGTACCCCTCTCCTGAACAAAGAAACGGTATTGAGCTAAAAGGGAAGGATGATACTAGTACCAAAAGGCTATAGGGAAGGCTAACGTGAGGTGTCAAGGTGACGATACACGGTTCACAAACCCGCAAAACCCCTTGTACAATCTAAAGTCCTTGACATGTTGCACAGGAGTTTAACGTGTGTAGAATTGTGAAACCGACTGAGGGAATTGCGAATCAGGTGTTTGTGCCCGTCAGAGGGGAACGCTTTGCGAACTAGTTATTGTGAATAAACGCGCCTTTGCCATAGGCTAGCAAAGTGACCCAGTGAGATGTGATCGCCCTTCGAAAGTCTTTGTGTAAAGTTGGCAAGTGCTGTGGAAGGTCTGAGCCTGGATGAGGGGGACTTAACTAAAAGGTGGCTGTTTAAAAAGACATTGAGACTCTTGAGTATTAAAAATGAGGAGCTTGTGAGTAAAAGGAGATAGTGAACCTGACTGAGGGACGTCAAGAGAAAAGTTGTGAAGAAGCTAAGTGAACAACATTGTGACAAGTATGAACCCAACTGAGGGATGTCCACAGTGAATAGTTGGTCTGAGCCTGATTGAGGGAGGCTAATCACCGAGAGAAGGATCGGAGCCCAACTGAGGAGGATCCAAGGGTGAAGAGTAACCACCCTACGTGAAGGTTAAAAGAAGAAACTTTTGTTTTGTTGTTTTGACATATCAGGCCCTCTGAAACAAGAGACTTTGCATGGGAAGAGACTTGGGTACAGAAGGTGCTTATATAGAGAGAAGTAACTGTGAGCTCATGCTGGAGAAACCCAGGAGTGTGCTGTGCTCAGGAGTAATGCCTTGTCCCGTGCTAGGCATTTATTTTTCCACTCAAAATTAAGCGAGGACAGAACCTCAAACATCAGGGAAGGAAGACCCCGGCCATAACATCCTGACTTATCATTTTGTGAACACTTCTTTCTTTTCTTGTGAACATTATCCCACAGTATTATGTAGCATAGTGGTAAGGATTGGCAATAGGTTTTCTTAGTATAGGCTCTTTTTATTTGACAAGACTCCACTAGGACTGTATTCTTATTATTTGATGGTCGTAGCTTGTGCCCATCTTAGATTTAGGTTTAGATTAGGTGTTTATCTCACCCACTTTACAATTTAGTAAACACCCTTGAACTGTGATCACGTGTGTCCGTCTTGCTTTGATGCCATGCCTTTCTTACAGAGTCCAAAGAAAAGATATCTTGGAATTCCAGGAAGACCCGCTTCAGCTTTTATCTTTGCTCCTTGGTCTCACAGGCATCAGCAAGGTGGATCCTTTCCTCGACCATCTGCTTGAAACCTGGAAAGACCTCAGGCGTGGCAATTTCAGCGCTATCCTCCAGTTGGGTGGATGGATCTCTTTTGATGGTGTCAACCTGGACAGCAGGTTCCAGGGATTCGAGGAAGTGGTCCTTGACTCTGAACACTACCCCATCTCTGTTGATGTCACAGGTCAACTCTTCCATCCTGTAGGGGCAGGAAGAGTACACCATGAAATTCCCCCCATGCCTAGCAAAAATCTTTTCTGGAGGAAAATGCTGGGAATCAACCGCCATTCCAATAAAGGTGTCTGCGCTCAAAGTGATACTTTGAGGGTCGCTGTCATACACCAACATTCGAATGGTGTCAGATTTAAATACAAACCTGTCGTTGGAGATGGAAATTTAGATTTATATAGGTGTCCTGATGTTTGAGGTTCTGTCCTCGCTTAATTTTGAGTGGAAAAGTAAATTGTCTCACCTATCCTGGGATGGTAACCTCTTCCTACAATTCAACTTCAATGGCATGAGGCAGCAATTGAGCTGGCCAGAATGTTTTTTCAGTGTTGTCAAAGTCCATGGGGTCCAGCCCCCCCAGTCAGAACCAGGCTTTATTATTAATTAGGTCCAGCTTGATTACGAATCGGTTGAGCATGTCACTTACCAGATAAAAGGCAGAAGGGACATCTCTCACGAGCCAACAATTACGCTGTATGCTTTTGTCGCCAATGGATATTTTTAGCACACACCTGCTAGGCAGGAGATGTTTGGAATTTGGGGTTTCCAGACCTACTTCCCACATGTCAATCAATTTAAAAGTGGGAATGGTCTGGTCTTTTGGGAGTTTCCTGAATAATCCTTTGCTGATCAAGCTCCTTCCGTTATTCAGCCATACTCTGGTAAGCACCGGCTCATCCCCTTCATTTAACTGAATGGGAAAAACAATTCTGTCTTTTTCTGAATGTCTGTCAGACTTTGAGCGGGATCTTCCTTGTCTGGTTTCACGGGACTCAAGGTTCTTCTGGTTTTTGACTGGTGTAACTGTTACACTTCGGCATCTGCCGTACCACCCGCGTCGGCACCCACATCAGGTCACCTTGGCCTCCAATGCAAGTAGGGCGGCTGGAAAGCCCCAATTGCCACATAAAATAAAGCACAGAAAAGTCGTGGCTTTACGGAGAGGACTGCGACACTCCCACGCTCCATTCTTTACTCAATGGAAGCTCCTGTGGAAACTAGCCGATTCGAATTCCATTTCCCAGAAAACCGGAGTCACGGCTGTAGTTTGAGTTTTCCAGACAGAGCCTCGATTTCCTCCGGTCCTGCCCCCTTCTTGATAAAGCAGTGTCGTGCTTCTGAGACTCTGCTTCTGTTTAGTGTTATAGCCGGCACTTTGAAGTTACGTCTTCATTTCTTGCTGCATTCTACAATCCTGTCTTGAACTCCTGTGTACCGACCTGCCTTTGCTTTCATGGACTTCTTTGGAAAGCGTTTTTGGACATTTCTGCCCCCCGCCTGTGCACTGAAGCGCTGCCTGCTTTCACGGACTTCTTTGGAAAACATTTTGACCACTTCTGCTGCCCGTCAGTGTATCGGACCTTTATCTCTGTTCCACGGACTTCTCTGGTAAGCGATTTTGTTTACTGTTGCTACCCGCCTGCGCATAGGAATAATCCTATCTACTTACAAACTCTTGGAGTAGCATTTTGAACTTGTTACCACCAGCCTGTGCACCCATTTCTCTCTGTACTCAAATACTGCCTTGTTACCCCTGTGGCCAAACCTGCTTATTTAACACCTATTGTTCTTCTGGCAGTTCAAACAAACCTGAAACTCCCCTCCCAGTGACTGTGGTTTGGCATATTGGATTTGGTTCAGCTTGTCTTCCTTGTCTCTGAAGTGGAATCGACTAGTGCACACGAGGACGCTCTGCTGCAGGTGCACCATCCCGAAACCAGTGCGACCCTCATGCCGTACGGGTATAGTTTCCCTACTAACCTTCCATTTTCCTATTTTATACCTGACGTGTGTCCACTGCTGTTATCAGTCAACTCACATCCAGATCCACTGGTAATTCTAGTACCTGTATCTATCACTGTTCATATTTTTGGTAGTCTAGACTATAGATAATTCTCCTTTGTTTCTTAGGTCTTTCCACTCTTTTCCTCTGACTAAAGGGAGTCTGTTCAGGTATTCTAAAAGAGAGAAGGGCTAGAAAAGGGGTTGTTTTGTTTTCACTATTAAACCCATCTCTTGTCCTTTTCCTTGCAGCTGGGTCCGTGGCGGTGTGGTCTGCCCGCTCTTTTGGGCGATCGGTCCTCTTGCCTGGTATAACATCCAGCAAGAGGTCATATCATCAAAAAGAGTTTATTTCCCTCACAGAGATGAGGCTCGGGTGGAGGCTCCAACCCGAGCTCTTCAAGCAACTCTCTCCAAATCTGTACTCCCGGTCTCCTGTCCTCGTACTCCCTCTTCCGGTGAGTAACGAAAACAGAAGCCATGGAAAAAGCGGACCCGTTGAACGCTTTGGTTCGTTTGGTGTCCGAACTCCGAGCCGACATGACCACGGCACATGAGGCCATCCATCATAGGATTGATGCCTTACAGAGTTTTCCGACTACCCAAACTATAGGAATTGACGTATCTGCAGCCACTGCATCAGACTCTGGTACTACGTCACCTTCTGCATCAGGCTTTACTGCTGCTCCGGTCCTTATGGCCACGCAGTTCCCATTGGCCCCCTGAGCACTTTACGGGAGACCCTAAGCAATACTGAACGTTTATAAATCAGTGCAAACTGCACTTCCTATGCCGCACTACGGCTTTCCCAAATTCTACCACAAAAGCAGCCTTTGTTCTCTCGCATCTTGGAGGAACAGCCGCAGCCTGGGCCAATCCTCTACTTCAGTCTAACAGTTACGTTCTCTATGATTGCGATGCACTCATTACAGCCATGAACAGGGTCTTTGACACCCGTTATAAATCTCAGGCTGCGAATTTGGAATTTTTGAACCTACGTCAGGGCACCTCTTCTCTGTTCACGTATCTAACGAGATTCAATCAGTTAGCTGCCGAGACGGATCGGCCCAAAGAGAAGAAATCAGCCGTGTTCTATAAAGGACTCTCAGATGAACTAAAAGACGTTCTAGCAACGGTCCCTGTGGTTCCTACCACATTTGGTGAATTACTGGACCTGGTCTTGCAAATAGACGCTAGGAGGGCAGAGAGAAAAGGGGAACGCAAAGCGTCGGTTCCCGTACCTGCCTCATTAGACTCCGTCAGCCCCTCCGATTCTACCCCAGAACCTATGCAGGTTGGGGCAGTTTGTGGTCCCTTGACCCCAGCACAACGTGGGTACCGTAGATCACACAACCTCTGCATGTACTGTGGGTCAGCCAAACACCAGCTGAAAGATTGCCCCAAGAAACCTGTCAAGAAGGCGGGAAACGCCAAAACCTGGCGCTAGATCGAGTCCCTACGCCGGGGGTGTTTTCTTTGGACTCACAAGGTGCTGCTTCTGCTCCCGTTAGCTTGCCGGTGATTTTCACCACCGCTCCTGATACTTCCTTCTCTTCCTTTGCTGTAATTGACTCAGGTGCCACTAGAAACTATATGGACTATGACTACGCCACCAGCAATAACACATCGGTGCTGACAAAGGCGCAGCCTGAGGCAGAACATGCAGTTGTTGGCACCTCTCTGATTTCTGTCCTGGTCACACAAAGCACATCCCTCGTTCGCATGCAAACAAAGGACGGGCACTCAGAGTCTATCTCGTTTGATCTGATCAAGGCCCCTCAGTTCCAAGTCATTTTGGGTATCCCGTGGTTGCAACACCACAATCCTGCCATTGACTGGGCAGCAAAGACTGTACAGTTCCCTTCCTCTGAGTGTAATGATAATTGTTTCCAGGACACCAATGTGTGCTTGGAATCTTCATCCCAGGCTTTGGTGGCCTCAATGTCAGTAATTGGCGCCATCTCTCATGGCAGTAAAACCGAAATTCCTACGGAATATCACTCCTTTCTTGATGTTTTTGATAAGGGGGGAGCCAACCTGTTACCACCTCATAGGCCCTACGATTGCCCCAAATACCTCATTCCAGGGGCTAAGATACCATCTGGCAGGGTCTATTCTCTAACATTACCAGAAGACATGTGTGTTAAAGGAATATATAGATAAAGCCATCGCCACAGGATTCATTAGACCATCAAGGTCTCTGGCGGCATCCCCCCTCTTCTTTGTCCCAAAGAGGGAGGGGGATCTACGCCCATGTATCGATTACCGTGCTTTAAATGCTGTAACGGTAAAAAACCAATACCCTCTTCCACTGATATCAGTACTTTTGGACCAAGTGGGTTCTTCTGTAATTTTTACCAAGCTTGACCTCCGAGGTGCTTATAATCTTGTTCGCATTAGAAAAGGGGACGAATGGAAAACCGCCTTCAAAACCCGGTACGGACTATACGAATACCTTGTGATGCCGTTCAGGCTCTGCAATGCCCCCGCCACTTTTCAGGCAGTCATGAATGACATATTTCATGACTGTCTGGACCAGTTCGTCATAGTTTATCTAGACGATATATTGATATATTCTTCCACTAAAGAGGAACATACAGCACATGTACGTATTGTTCTGCAAAGGTTAAGAGAAAATCATCTTTACGTCAAAGCAGAGAAGTGCGTTTTCAATTCTAATCAGGTGGAATTCTTGGGGTATGACCTTACCAGTCAAGGTATCCGGATGAGTCGTTCCAAGGTCAAGGCCATATTGGAATGGCCTGTTCCTGCCTCAACCAAGGCCCTACAGTCTTTTTTAGGTTTCTCAAACTTCTACAGACGCTTCATCCATTCTTTCTCAGCAATCTCTGCCCCTCTAACAGCATTAACAAGTTCAAAAATACCCTATGTATGGAACTCGGAGGCCCAGTCAGCTTTTGAGACACTAAAAGCTGCATTTTCAACCGCCCCGGTATTACAACATCTGAACCCACTACTTCCTTTCCTGGTAGAAGCCGATATATCAGGCTCTGCTGTTGGAGCAGTTTTATCTCAAAGATGTCCCAACTCTGGTGAAATACACCCTGTTGCATACTTTCCGAGAAAATTAACTCTGTGTGAGCGCAATTATCCTATTACGGAACGAGAATTACTGGCCATTAAGGAGGGTTTTTCAGAGTGGCGACACCACCTCCTGGGTGCTCGACATCAGGTCACAGTTTACTCAGATCATCAGAGCCTCCTCACTTTCAAATCCATGAAATATCTTACGGCTCGGCAGGCCCGTTGGCATCTTTTCTTTTCCCAATTTCATTTTACTATTACATACCGGCCAGCCCGTTTCAATACTTGTGCGGTTGCTCTGTCACGCCATTACACCAGTTCTTGCGATATTAGTAATGACCGTCCTCTCTTATCACCTAACAGCATAGTCTGTGCTTGTACTCCCCAACCTTCACTTTGTGCGCTGATTTCGGCCTGGGTCTCCTCGCACATGAAAGAGTGCGCGTCACTAAACCTTGACATTGTATAAGGTCTGCCGTTTATCCAAGGTCGTTTGTGCCACCCGGGACGGCACGTCTGCGTGCCCTTGCTTGGTCTCATGACTCGATGGCGCCCCATCCAGGTCAACAAAAGACGCTGGAAGCATTACGCCGCTGGGCTTGGTGGCCTACTATGTCAAGTGATGTAATTGACTATGTGGCATCCTGCTCTGTGTGTGCCCAGTGCAAAACCACTCGGTCCAAACCTGTGGGTTTGTTACAGCCTCTTCCTGTGCCTCACAAGCCTTGGTACATGGTATCTATGGACTTTATTGTGGATTTGCCACCAGTGAACGGGTATGATACTATCTGGGTGTTCATAGACTATTTTACCAAAATGGCACTGTTCATTCCATGTTCTGGCTTGCCTTCGGCTCCCGTTCTGGCGTCACTCTTTCTCACGAATGTGTTCCGGTTTTTTGGTCTAGCTTCTATTTTGGTTTCGGACCGTGGCCCTCAGTTTACCTCTCGTTTCTGGAAGGCTTTGACAGCATCCCTTCGCATTGATGATCATTTTAGTTCTGCTTACCATCCTCAAACCGATGGGCAGTCTGAAAGAGCCAACGCTACTCTGGAGCAGTTCCTTCGCTGTCTCTGCTTGCGCTTCCAGACTTCGTGGTTGGCGGTACTCCCGCCCGCTGAGTTCGCATACAACAAATCGTTACATATGTCCTCAGGGGTTTCTCCTTTCTTCGCTCTGAACGGTTACCACCCTCGGTCTCTGCCTCTGGACCCGGCACTTCCCATTGACAACCCGGCCGCTCAGGACTGTGTCCGGGAATTGAGATCTGTCCGCAGTCACCTCATTCGTGCCCAGCAGAGAACCTAAAAAGTATCCAGATTGGCATAGGACACCGGCACCCGTTTACACAGTGGGCATGAAAGTCTGGCTATCGACTCGTAATTTGCGTATACCTGGCAAACGTCTCGTTGCCCAAATTCTTTTGGGCCCTTTTCTATCACGAAGATCATCAATCCTGTGGCTGTGCGCCTTTCGTTGCCTGACTCTTGGAAACAGCCTCCTGTGTTCCATGTCTGCCTCTTGAAGCCTTGTCCACCCTCCACCCGTTTGACTGCTCATCCCCCCCCCCCTCCGTGTGGATGGTGAGCTGGAATACGAAGTGGCAGACATTCTGGACTTCCAGCTTTGCAGAGGTCGCCCTTACTATCTGGCCGATTGGAAGGGGTATGGTCCTGAAGATAGAACCTGGGAGCCCCTGTGCAACCTACGGTCCCCGGCGCTTTTGCGCCGCTTCCATGCTTTGAGGGGGCCGGCGCCGCCTTTGGGGGTGGATGCTGTTACACTTCGGCGTCTGCCGTACCGCCCGAGTCGGCGCTCACATCGGGTCACCTTGGCCTCCAATGCAAGTAGGGCGGCTGGAAAGCCCCAATTGCCGCATTAAATAAAGCGCAGAAAAGTCGTGGCTTTACGGAGAGGACTCCGACACTCCCGCGCTGCATTCTTTACTCAATGGAAGCTCCCGTGAAAACTAGCCGCTTCGAACTCCATTTCCCAGAAAACCGGAGTCACAGCTGTAGTTTGAGTTTTCCAGACAGAGCCTCGATTTCCTCCGGTCCTGCCCCCTTCTTGTTAAAGGAGTGTCGTGCTTCTGAGACTCTGCTTCTGTTTAGTGTTATAGCCGGCACTTTGAAGTTACGTCTTCATTTCTTGCTGCATTCTACAATCCTTTTTTGAACTCCTGTGTACCGACCTGCCTTTGCTTTCACAGACTTCTTTGGAAAGCGTTTTTGGACATTTCTGCCGCCCGCCTGTCCACTGAAACCCTGCCTGCTTTCACAGACTTCTTTTGAAAGCGTTTTTCGACATTTCTGCCGCTCGCCTGTGCACTGAAACCCTGCCTGCTTTCACAGACTTCTTTGGAAAGGGTTTTGACCACTTCTGCTGCCTGTCAGTGTATCAGACCTTTATCTCTGTTCCACAGACTTCTCTGGTAAGCAATTTTGTTTACTGTTGCTACCCACCTGCGCATAGGAATAATCCTATCTACTTACGAACTCTTGGAGTAGCATTTTAAACTTGTTACCACCCGCCTGTGCACCCATTTCTCTCTGTGCTCAAATACTGCCTTGTTACCCCTGTGGCAAAACCTGCTTATTTAACACCCATTGCTCTTCTGGCAGTTGAAACAAACCTGGTATAACATCCAGCAAGAGGTCATATCATCAAAAAGAGTTTATTTCCCTCACAGAGAGGAGGCTCGGGTGGAGGCTCCAACCCGAGCTCTTCAAGCAACTCTCTCCAAATCTGTACTCCCGGTCTCCTGTCCTCGTACTCCCTCTTCTGGTGAGTAACGGTAACATTTTAGGGTATTCCCTTCTGGTGTGTTGCCACTAAAAACTGGGAGGAAAGTTGATTCTCAAAAATGGAGAAAGGTTCCCATCACTGGTTTCTTCTCCTACAGAGATGACAGTGATGTCTGGGACTTGGTTATTTTTGAAATGGAATTCTACATCCTCCGAACGTTAATCAAGTTTTAATTTTTATAAGCCAGTTAGTCTGAGTACAGAGGACCTTGTTAACACAGTCGATTAGAGGTGATAACCTCCTCAGGAGATCGTTCCCCAGTAAACAAGGTGTGTCCTCTGGAGTCACAACTATCACCAGATGTTTCCGTCGATGTTGTCCAATTGTTATTTCCAGATCTGCAGTCCCTTAGACGGAAATGTAATTTCCATCGAAATTTTGCAGTTGTCCGGGAAGTGGTGTCAGGGGAATTTGGAGGTCCTCCCCCGTCCTGAGTTTAGTTGGTCAAAGGCCTTTTGGAACAGGAGGGTGGCTTGGGATCCAGTATCCACCAGAGCTGATAATTCACACTGACCCTGCACCTTGACCGGTGCATAAAATCGGGCTTCTATTGCCTCCATGGTGCAAAGAAAGTGTGAGTTATTTGCCAGCTCGCAGCCATTTTCTTAATATTGAACTTCGACACTGTGCGATCTTGGGCAATTTTCTGTGTCGGAGATCAGGTATCTGTAAAAATAAAATGTTGCAACTAACAATGGGTGGATTTGGGGAATCCTCTTTCTCTCCTGATTCTTTGTTGTCCCCCTTTACCTTGCCTTTTGGAGTTGAAGAATTTCTTGTTCTGGGTCGGTCTCCATATTTACCCAATCCCACTCATGGTCTTCTGGGACCCTTTTTCTTTGGCAGGGATGCCCCCATTTTTGAAAGAGAAGGTCTGATTACCTGAATAGTCCAGGGATTCTTCTCTTTCAAACGGAATGATCTTGATCTCCTCCACAAAGTGGGTTCTTCTTTGGCCTCTCCTACTTACCCTTTGCACTTTGGGTTCTAACATTTCGGGGCCAGAATAGACACTTTCAGGCTCAGAGGTTTTTAGGGGTTCTTTCTGGGTGAGAAAGGGCGCTTCCTCTGGGGCTTGGCATCTCGCCTCCACCCAGGACCCTTCCTCAGGAACCTGTGGTTTGTCGGATGTTTCCTCCTGTGCTTAGCTGCTCCGACTGATTCTGCTAGGGAGAAAGTGGGAAGTATACTCTGCCATGCACCTCTACCAGTGATGAGATGTAGTCCTTCACAGAGTAGCACCTTTGTTGAAGTGTACGCATACAAGTTTTTTTTTGTTTTTTAGAGAGGTTCAAAACCATGGACACTTGCACAGGCACCGCTTTGGGGTGCTCAGATTAACAGGCGCCACAATCTCCCATCTTGTGATGCTGCACCATACACAACACTTATGCGGGTTCAAGTCTAACATGTCTACCAGAGTCTTAACCTGGCTTGAAACCCGACTTAGTGGACGACATAAATATCACTTCTGCTACGAGTCACAGTGGAGCCACACAATGCCGCATCTCGGCTGCAAATAAGACGTCCAACCCAGTCTGCACCTGGGAGGTATTTTTTAAGATTAGCAATCCTTGTGAGGATGGTATCCATTAGAACTTCAATTAATATACATGGTCCTTCATGTCCGATTACAGCTGTGGTGTTACAATGCGGTTAATGCTACATCTGGTCCATGCATCATTATATCTTTCCAGCAATAACAATTTAAAAGGCTGTTTTGTGATCCAAAATGAGGCCTTTTACACTGAAGCGAAGTCAACAATGTTTATTAATGTGAATGACAGAGCCTCCAAGCCAACTCACAACACTGAAGTTCTTTGGAGCACTTGATTCCACACAAGACTGGACTTTCTGGAACAGGGTCAGGGCTGGGAATGGAAAGGAAAGCAGAGAAGAAACAACCCAATTGACAACAGGAAGAATACTTCCCTCCCTTCGCAACTTGAAGAAGAGGGACTGGGTGAGCTAAACAATATCCCCAAACTGGTTGGGAATCTTTCGTGCCCTGCTACTCTTGATTATAACAGTAGCATCTGTTAGGCAGAATCCAGGGCAGTTCCCTTAGGGATCACTACCTCAGATTAGGACTACACGTGAGAGCAATAATTCCCCTTTGGTATCAGTCCATACCACAAAGATTTAGTTGAGCAGTCAGACTTATCTCAAGAGGGAGATAAGCAGTATTCAGGGTTGACACAATAGGTAGTACAGTACTATGGAACAAGGAAACACTGACCAAAGTTTTGTATTAAAAAGAGAATATATATTTATTTTTTACACTTCTAAGTCAACACATAGATCACAGTTAGTAAAGTAACTTAAGTTTAGTCAAAAGAAAAGCATATACAACTTCCTATTCAATTGTAGACAAGTTTGCGGTATAGTGAAAACTGAGCAAAATGGCACAGTGAAAACCTACTACAAATGGCACTCTACCAATTCAACGAAAGGGAGGGAAAGTACAAGTTAAACTGAAATATCTTCAGACACCCCCTAGCAACACTTCCCTGAAGTTTTGTGAACAAGTAATGCACAGTAACACTTTAACCAAAAGACAAGTGAATGAAAACTGAGCAAAATGGCACTCCACAAGTTAAAACAGTAGTAAGGAAGAGGGGTTTAGAAGCTTTAGGTGCAGCAACACATTTCTCATTAAAAACAAATCTAATGAGAGCAGATCTAACAAATCAGCCAGAGTCAATAGGCCTGAGCCAGAGTCAGTGGTACAGGACCAAGAGCTCAGGAGCAAAAATGTTCTTGTAGCTGCAGTCAAGTCTTTAGTAGAAAACTTTTGAAGAGGTAGATGCAAGGCGAACGACAATGTTAAGAGAGAGGGCGGCCGACCCCACAAGTAGTTAAAGGATTTAAAACACCTTTAGGGCTACCACGGAGAAAGGGCGGCCTGGCGGAACAATGTACCTTAAACGTGGATAAGTGGCTCCTGTGGTGGCGGTTGTTCCTGGTAGTTCCTGCAGGTCGAGGGATCCAACAGAGGAAGAGTGGCTCTCGTGGAGGAAGGTTCGAGTCGCTGCACTACCCAGGGATGAAACCAGCCACGGGGCTGCCAAACAAAGTTTAAAAGGTACGCTCCTTTTAATCGCGATCCGGGTCGATAGCTGCCTGGCTATCCAGTCTTCAAGTGCGGGGAACTGTCGAGACGACCAAGGCAGGTCCGAGGATGCGATAGGTGAACTGGTTGACCCCACCAGCTCAAGGGAAGGAGGCTCCTCCGCTGAAGATCTCCTCTCGTCATGTGGAAGAAAAGTGGTGAGACGATTCGGCAGGGCTTCACCGGTGGTGCAGATACTGAAGATGTCTCTGGCTTCTCTTCCCTTCGGTTCTGTAGCTCCAGTGGCAACGTCTTGCCCTTCCAGTCCTCAGGACCCTGCTTTTATGCAGAAAGACACCCTTTCATACAGCCTAGCTGTCTGTCACACAGTGGAGTGGTCTTCCTGGCGGGACACCCTCCAGCCTATCAGGTTAGAGTGCGACCTGAGTTTTTCTGGCAACTCTGTCTGGGGGTGCTACTCCCCCTCCCAAACAACAGATCCACCCCAGATTCAGTGGCGCCAAAAGGAGGGTTTCTTGGCAGAAGCCCGCCAAAAGGACGAACAAAGGATCCCCGACATGGGTTAGGAAAATGGAGTAAGACTCGAGAAAGAAGTTTTATCAAAGTTTTGGCAAATAAAACCTACCGGAGTAAAGTTAATAATAAAATAAACCGGCGGTATATTAGAGGCTGTCAGTAAAAGTGGTAGCCTCGAACAATGGGAAAATCCCATAGAGAAATATTTGCGGTCGAATATAAAAGGTAGTAACCACTGCCACCAGCCAGAAACCTTGTAGAGGGCGATTTTAAGGTACCCCCTCGAAAATGAACATAGGGGAAAAACTATTAACCCCTTCCAGTACTTCCATATTAAGATGGGGGTGTACTGGTTAAGTTCATAACAATAGACTAGTAAAGTCAATGGGGACTTTACATGCCCTGGGAGACAGTAGTCAGTCCCAGGGTATGGAGTCTATGTTTGGGGGTCGCTACGACACCCCTGTGTCACGGAACGGAGGGTGCTGTGGGACACACGTGCATAAAGATGGTTCCTATGGGTGAGAGAAAAGATCCCAAAGGCATTAAACACAAAAATAGCCTAGAACACACATAGCAAAAATGCCTAAGAGTGGGAAAAAGAGTCTCACTCTTAGCAGGTAAAAAGAAATAAACCCTTCAAATCCAGCAAAGCTGCTGGGGGACTCTATAGATAAGAAAAATTAGCCATAAAATGAGATTTCTCCCCAACACCATCCTCCAACTGAACACTGGGTCGTACCACCACTCCTCACATACTCCATGAACACTGGGTTAATCTTGCTGGATTAGAGAGTCTCCACCAGTTGGTGCCTGAACTTTTACAAGCGACTCCAGCAACCGCCTCCTGCCATCCTCCAGGGCTACCAATTATATGGCCCACTCCAACTACCCTTTTCGCTGACATGGAAACAGGGAAGGTGCCATTTTACACCTGTCTTGGATCCTTAACCTGTGTCCAAGCTCCCACACACCTTAACAGTTTTAGCGCTGTGATGAATCAGTGGTGATCAATGGGCGGCTATGATTACTATGCCTGACGGCAATTGGGGTAATGCCACACATTGACAGGTGATGGTAGAGGGGTGGGAGAGGGGGGGAAAGGGAAAAAGGTGGAGGGGCTGTAAACGGCAGGTGACTACAATTACTATGCCTGATGGCAATTGGGGTATTGCCAGACTTAGACAGGAGGAGGGGAAAGGATCAGGGGAAAAAGGGGCAACCAAGACAATCACAGGTGGCGGGGGAGTTAGGAAGGGGCAGAGGGACCAACCAGTTAGGGTGAAGGGGGTGGGAGGGGGCCCCTTATTAAACACAGGGGGGCAAGGAGGTGGGCGTGGGGTACTTTCAGACACAAGGGTGGAAGAGGGGTAGACGGGGGCACTTTCACACACACGGGGGCAGGGGAGTGGGGTACACTTTCACAGACACGGGGGCAGGGGGCTGCAAGGGGGCACTTTCTCACATCCACAAAGGGGGAAGGGGCGTCAAGGGGGCACTATCACACAAACAGGGGGCTGCAAGGGGGGGCACTTTCACACAAACGGGGCAAGGGGGGAACTATCACACACTCAGGGGGCGGTGGGCTGCAAGGGGGGGCACTTTCACACAAACGGGGCAAGGGGGGCACTATCAAACACTCAGGGGGCGGTGGGCTGCAAGGGGGGGCACTTTCACACAAACGGGGCAAGGGACGCAAGAGGGGCACTTTCACACACACTGGGGCAAGGGTGGCACTTTCACAAACACGGGGGGCAGGGGGCTGCAAGGGGGGCACTTTCACACAAACGGGGGCAGGGGGATGCAAGGAGAGGGCTTTCACACACACAGGGGGCTGCAAGGGGGGCCCTTTCACGCACACAGGGGCAGTTGCGACGTACCATGGTGGACAGGGGTAGACAGGGCCTTTGTTGTGGCCTTGGGTGGATGGCCGGCTCCCGCCTCCCGGTTGCTCTCATTGGCTTAACAAAGCCAAGTCCAACCAATGGGAGGGGGAGCAGGTCCAACCCACTAGGCTGCAGTTCGGGTGAAGAAATTAGCAGCCATGTTGGAAGGCAGAAACACAATGAGGCAGGTTACAAGAAACACATTAAAAAGGCACTACAGGCACTAAAGAAGAAAAGCGCTACTTCTTCAAAGTCAATCCTCAGCATGCGCGATGTTAAATTCGCGCACCAAAGCGAAGTACCGGCGAAGTACCGCTTTGCTGCTCACCCTGTTCAACGTTATGTGGATTTGGATTCCTTCAGCCTACTCTCTACGGACCTTTGTGGGCTTGTTTCTGGGTCAATCAACACCTACTCACTACAAACTCCGCCCCTTTGGGCATGAATCTTTAAAACCCAGCACGCGCACCAAAGCAAAGTACCAGCAAGTACCACTTTGCCGCTCACCCTGTTCAACATTATGTGGATTTGGATTCTTTCAGCCTGCTCTCTACGGTATTCCTCGTTGACATAGACTTTACACAGACTTTCACTCACTGAAGTGGACCCTAAACTAATATATTTGCACTTTTATTTAACCATTTAGGACCTGTGGGCTTGTTTCTGGGTTAATCAAGACCGACTCACTACAAACTCCACCCCTTTGGGCGTGAATCTTTAAAACCCAGAACGCGCGCATCAGTGCATGTGCACCAAAGCAAAGCGGCAAAGTACCGCTTTGCTGAATTGTCGCAGCAGACTGGTAAACTTTCGCCATTGCTTCGGTTCCTCTAACCTGCTGTTATTACTGTTACTGTTGGTATTGTTGGTTTCTCTGTTTGTGGCTAAATGCAACGTGGTGTTTACACGTTGAGAACAGATATGTCTATTCCGGAGCCTCCGCTAACGAAAAACAACAAGCGGAAATCATTTGAACTCTCATCTCGAAAACAGGAGACAAACCAATCTTGCTCAACCCCGATATTCCGTGCAAGTAGAAAACCATCTGCTCCTCCACGTAAAACTACAAAAATCTCTTACATACACGCTTTTTTTCAAGACCTGGATACTAACAACCTTTCAGCTGTAGAAATGGGGTTGTCTTCTGAGTCTTCATTGTCACAGATGACCCATCCCATTTACTAAGAACGTTGCTCCGACTGTGCCGCTTGCAGCAATATATCTCGACTCAATGGACGACTCAAAACCTGGAAGAGGCAAACCTAAAAATCACCTCCGTTTCTAACAACAGGGTGTCTTTGCAGCTGTCTTCTGATATGACACCTCAGCCTGCACCAAACACGATCAATGTTTTTCTGAATGACAGCATGGTCTCGGAAAATGCACTGGTGCTCCCAGTTGTAAATGAAAAGAAAAAGTTGCTCCGACTGTGCCGCTTGCAGCAATATATCTCGACTCAATGGACGACTCAAAACCTGGAAGAGGCAAACCTAAAAATCACCTCCGTTTCTAACAACAGGGTGTCTTTGCAGCTGTCTTCTGATATGACACCTCAGCCTGCACCAAACACGATCAATGTTTTTCTGAATGACAGCATGGTCTCGGAAAATGCACTGGTGCTCCCAGTTGTAAATGAAAAGAAAAATTGCATGCAATCTGACGTTACCGATCTGGCTATAATAGATCTTGAATCCAATGGCTCCTGTTTTTCAGAACGAGTACTATCTCAAAATGTATCCGGCGCTCCTGATTTATTCCCTGACATGAGCCAAGCTAACTCTGAATTAGAAGTCTCTTATACTGCTCCCACAACCCGTAAACCACATGTGTCTTTCATGGGCACTAACCCACCAGACATCTCTGAGTCAACTAGCAAACTTATTGAAATCATTCTCAACGCAATGAATTTAGCCATACAATCCTTGTGAAAACTATTTGAAACGCTTGATGATAAGTTGTCCTTACAAGCAGCACAAATAGCAAAAGTTCTAATTTGGCAAAACGATATATACAAGTCCACAGATCTGAAAGCAAGGGCCATCTCTGGCTCGTTAAAGTCTGGTCTTGTTTCAGTCTCTACATCATGCCAAACATCACCATGCAAATGCTCGCAAAACATACCCACTGTTAGGGACTTGCCCATCATAGTAGAAGAAATGTCCCCCTCTCTGCCTTTTATTGTCAATATCATCTACAATATAAATACAGACTCTCTGGGTTTAGCACTTTCGGAAGTACTGACTTTAGCAAACCAGTGTCCACTGCTGCTTCCACCCGTGTCTATACAATCTTTTCATCTGCTCAACCTAAGTCTGTCAAGAGTAAAACTGCATTTACTTCCCAAACTACTTTACAAACTAAAAAATCTAAAAACATCAAATCGACAAAACAATCTACTTCTTCAACGAATTTTATTTTTTAAATCAATCACTCTGCCGAAAAGAGGTCTCATGTTAGCCTCGAAAGCAGTAACAAAGAAATATATGTTGCAAGCACAAACTAGGAAAAATAACCCTAGTTTTAACTCCAATCTGAACATACCTGCTTATGCTCCGTTGGATGATTTAGTGCTAGCAGCAACAGCCCTAGAAGCTGCTGATACTGCTCCAAAAATTGCGTCCCAGCCAGGATGTAGTACATTGAACACTATCCACCCTAACATCACTAAAGCCCAGCATTCTACTGATTTATATCGCCAAGAAATCAGAAAGGCAGTAGATGCCTATATGGATAATCAACCATCACAAAAATGTTTTGGCTCTTTCACCCTCAATTCAAACCCCATACAGCCTCCTATGGCCCTTTCCAGTGAAGTGTCAGGAACAGCTAACACTGCCTTTCTCAGCGCAGCCCAATAATCAAGAAACCTTACTGCGGGCTGGCTACCAAACTCTTCAAATAGAGAGTGGGCATTTGGCAAGCTTTAACAAAACCCAATCCATGCCAAAACACACACCTAAAGCAACAAAAAGGAACACGTTACTTACCTGTAACAGTTGTTCTCCAGCATGGGTCTGGCATGGATTCACATGCTCATGAATATTCCCCGTCGTCAGGCTGGGAATCCTCGGTAAAGAAAAAATCAGTGTCAGTTACTTTTCTGAACTGCCTTTTTACTAGTAACCAATCACTGGTCTCTGGGTCATACTCCCCCCAGCCAATGAATGCCCTCTACCTAAGCCCCTCCTCTGGCAGCCATCTTCAGATTTGGTAGTAGGACCAAGTGAAGAGCCGCAGAGGGGTAGGAGGGAGGGTTCACATGTGAATCAATGCCAGACCCATGCTGGAGAACAACAGTTACAGGTAAGTAACTTTTTCCTTCTCCAGCATGGGGTCTGGCCTGGATTCACATGCTCATGAATATAAGAATACATAGCAGTACACATGCACAAGCACGAGAGGTGGCAAGGCTCAACATTAAGCAATACATCAACTCAACATTAAGCATCTCTTACCTCCTCACCAGGCTCACCTTAAGCGAACAGGTTGCGCAGCACTGCCTGGCCGACTCTGGACTCCTCCCTGGAATCCCGGTCGACGCAGTAGAATCTCGTGAAGGCATGTGCCGACCTCCACGTAGCAGCCCTGCAGATGTCGAGCAGGGGCACACCAGACAGGAACGCCGTGGTAGCAGAGATCACTCTAGTTGAATGGGCTCTCGGTCGTCCGGGCAACGGTCAGTTTGCCAACCGGTGACAGTGCATGATGCAGCCGGAGAGCCATCTGGAATAGGAAGCCTTAGAGAGGGCCTTCCCTTGGTTCACAGGTCCAAAATTCACAAACAGCTGTGATGTCATCTGAAAACTCTTTGTGCGGTCCACACAGAACTTCAGCGCTCTAGCCACATCCAGCGAGTTCAAAGTCCTCTCAGCCGGTGACGAAGGTAACGGGAAGAAAACAGGTAACACCAAGGGCTCGTTGAGATGGAAGTCTGATGGCACCTTGGGCATGAAGGAGGGGTGTGTCCTCAGCACCACCCTCGTATCATGAAAAGTCAAGTATGGAGGTTTACAGGAGAGGGCCTGTATCTCTCCCTCTCGTCGTGCGGAGGTGATGGCCACAAGAAACGCTGTCTTCCACGACAGGAATTTCAATGGTACCGAATGCAGAGGCTCAAATGGCGGCCCCATTGGCCTAGACAGCACCACGTTGAGCTTCCACGCCGGGGCCGGAGCCTTCACCGGCGGGAATGACCGGAACAGTCCTTTCATAAACTCCTTCACCAGGCGATGGGACCAGAGAGATGATCGCCCCGGGGTCCTGGAGTAGCAGGAAATCGCAGCTAGATGGATCTTGATGGAGGTTTGCGCCAGCCCCGCCTTGGCCAGCGACAGTAGGTACGGCAGCTCCTGAGGGGCCGTAATCCGCAGAGGGTTAATCTTCTGTGCATGGCACCAGACAGAGAACCTCTTCCATTTCTGTCCAAAACACTTGAGAGTCGAGGGCGCCCTGGCCTTTGCAAGCACCTCCTTGCAGTCCGCCGGGATATCGTACCCTCCAAACTCTAGCGCTGCAGGAGCCAGGTCTGCAAGTTCAGCAACGCCGCATCTTGGTGGAGGATGGCGCCTCCTTCTCTGATGAGGAGATCCACGTCCGTCGGAAGTTTGACTGGGGGGGGACACTGGCATGTCCAGAAGGTCCGGGACCCAGATCTGCCTCGGCCACGCCAGTGTGACAAGGATCATCCTGCACTGTGACCATTTGAGTTGGTTGATGAGTCGCAGCAGCAACGGCAACGGAGGGAACGCATACAGGAACAGGCCGTCCCAGGGGAACGAGAAGGCATCGGCCATGCTCCCCAGCTGGCGAAACCTGCTGGCGAACCTCTGGCACTTGGTGTTCGCCGCCGTCACAAACACGTCGATCTGGGGATTGCCCATCGTCGGAAGAGGAGGTCCACTTGATCCTGCTGCAGTTCCCACTCGTGGCACGAGCGCAGCTCCCTGCTGAGTGCATTGGCAATGGTGTTTTTTATTCCTGCCAGGTGGAAGGGTACCAGAAACATCCCTTGGGCGACGGTCCAATGCCACAAATCCTGGGCCTCCTTGGACAGGGCTGGGGACCTGGTGCCTCTCTGCTTCTGGATGTAAAACATCGTTGTGGTGTTGTCGGTGAAGATCTTCACCACCTTGCCCTTGAGGGACGGAAGGAACGACCTGAGGGCCCAGAACACGGCTCGGAGCTCCAGGATGTTGATGTGTAGTGACCTCTCCTCCGGTAGCCAAAGGCCTCTTGCGTGGAGATCTCCGGAGTAAGCCCCCCCATCCCTCCAGGGAGGCGTCCGTCGTCACCGTCTCCTGATGGGCCGGGGTCTGGAAGTCCATACCCGCCGTCAGATGCGCGCGGGTGCCCCACCACCGGATCGCTTGTCAGGTCTCATTGAGTGACATCCTGTCTTCGAAGTTGCCCGTCGTTTGCATCCAACGGGCGTCGAGGAACTCCTGCAGTGGTCGCATCTGTAGTCTGAAAGGCGCACGAGGTAAATGCAGAAGGACATCATGCCGAGCAGGGACTTGACGGACCTCACCTTGGCCACATCCATGGTCGACAGCCGTTGCACCTTGCGTAGGATGGCCTTCGTCCTTTCCTCCGACGGAAATGTTAGTCGCGCCACTGTGTCAAGCTTAGCTCCCAGGAACAGGGCGACTAGCGACGGTACCAGGTGGGATTTTGTGAAGTTGATCGAAAATCCCAGATCCGTGAGCAGTTGGATGGTCTTCCTTGTGTGTTCGACGGCGAGTTCCCTTGACTCTGCCCGGATGAGCCAGTCATCCAGGTAAGGGTAGATGTGTATCCCCTGTAGGCACAGCCGCGCCGCCACCGGTGTTAGACACTTGGTGAACACCCTGGGCGCCGACTTCAGTCTGAAGGGAAGGGCCTTGAACTGGTAGTGCCGTCCTTAGACTACGAATCGCAGAAACTTTCGATGTTTTTGCAAGATGGGGATGTGAAAGTAGGTGTCCTCCAAGTCCAGCGACGATAGGAAGTCGCCTTCCTACAGTTGTCCCAGAATGTGCATGGAGGGTGACCATCCAGAACGTCTGGGACCTGATGTACTTGTTTAGACGACGAAGGTCCAGGATGGGTCGCCAACCGCTGGCCTTTTTCCTTACGAGGAAGTACTGCGAGTATACTCCGGAGCCCCTGAGCCTCTTTAGGACGAGCTTGATGGCTCCCTTCTTTAACATTGCTCGTACCTCCACGAGTAGTTGAGGGATGTGGTTTTCCTTTCTGGCCAGAGGTGGAATACGGGGACACTTCCTTAGAAATTCCAGTGTGTGCCCGGGGGCCAGGGCATCCAGCACGCAACGGTCGGTGGAGATGGACTCCCACACGCTGACAAAGTTCGCCAGCCGGCCTCCCACCGGGGTGCTCAGGTGGGGGCCCGATGCTACGGCCGGTTCAATCCTGCTTGGCGGCAGCCTCACTGCCCTGGCTTCCTTGACGACGACGAGATCCTCCTTGCTTGCCGCATCCCCTGCGACGAGGAGCGGGCCGCTTGGCCGCCGAATCCCTTGGAGGCACCTTGCTTGCCTCCGGAGCCCCGAGAGGGCAGCTGTCGTTGCTGACAAATGCCTAAGGCACGAGCCGTCTCCGTGTCGGCCTTGATGGCTTGCAGCGACTCGTCCACTGCCTTGCCGAACAGGTTGTTCCCGTCGAAGCGCATGTCCAGGACCCTGGTCTGCATGTCTTGACGGAAATCGGTTGCATTGAGCCAACCGCGCCGGCAAACGCTGTTGCCCATCTGGCGGAAGCCAGTGTCTGCAATGGCCACAGTTATGGCGTGGTCTGACACCACCTCTCCCTCCTGTAGGATCTCTAGGGCCTCCGCCCTCTTGTCGTCCGGGAGGAAATCCAGTAGGGGAGCAATCTTAAACCATAGCTCCCTGTCGTAGCGGGCCACAATTGCGAGGGCGTTGGCCGCTTTAACGGTAGCCGACGAGATGACCCATCGTCCCATGGCATCCAGCTTCTTCCCTTCACCGTCCGGCGGAGATGTCGAAGTTGACGCCGTCGCCCCCGCTGCTTTCTTCTTGGGCGCCACAGAGACAATCGAGTCCAGGGTAGGCCGCACCCTAAGGCACATGGGGGTGGAATCCGGGACCCGGTACTTCTTCTCGTACCGGTCTCTCTTGGCAGGGGTTGTGGCTGGGTTCTTCAGGAGCAACAGCCCCTCGTCCCAGATGTCGTCGAGTAACGGGACCGAGAGGACCGTCTTCCTTTTGGCCTCCCGTCGTTGATAGAAGAAACCTTCCTTCTTCTCTTCCACAGGGCAGAGCTGGAAGAGCTTGGATGCCCTGGCGATCATGGCGTGGAAGGAGCCAATTTCGTCGGGCGGGGAGGCCTGAGCAGGTGGTGATGGAAGGCCATCCCGTCGTCACCACCGTCGTCATCTGTCCCAGTCGTGTCTGTCTCTGTTCCCGTATCATCCCTCAGCTCAGGAGATGGGGAAGAAGGCTGTGCAGGCCGAGAAGGCTGGAAAGGAGGGGGTGGATGAATTCTCCTCTGCTTGTTTGGAGGGCTTTCCGACGGACCAGGCTCCGCTGGGGCATCCGTTGGTGGTAAGGGCAACCTTGTCCTTATCTCCGTAAACAAGGCCTGGATCGCCATCAAGATCGCCCCTGAGTTGTCTTGTGGCCCAGGGACTGGAAGCGACGGTTGGGGAGTGGAATCCTCCGCCTCCACGTGTTCCTCGTCGCCACCGCCGTCCCTTTCCTCGTCCGCCTCTTCGGGATCCTTCCCGTGGGACGGGACCTCCTCAAACTTCTTACTCGGGATTTTCATGACTCCAGCCAGTTCCTCTTCAGAGGCTGTATCCGTGTCCGTGATGGCCACCGCCCCCCCCTCTTTTGCCACCGGGGTTTTCACAGGGTTCTTATCGATGGGCTGAAAAGAGGATTCCCTCCGCCGTGGCAGGGAAACTCTAGGCCCGATGTCACCTCCACAGGCTTCGCCAGGGCCGCCACGACTCCCTCGATAGAGGCCTTAGCTGGGTGAATCAAGGCCTTCACGACCATGCATGCGCTTGAGGCCTTCACCTTGGGGGGAGGGTCACCGCCTCGCTCCCCCTCGGCTGCCGTCAGGATCGACCCGGACTTCTCCCGAAGCTTACCCTTACTCCACTTTCCTCTTCCCCGAGCCAGAGCGTTGGCTCGTGGTTGATGGCATCAGTGAAATTGCGCCCTGCCTGGCAGCCGAGGAGCCTGACCGTTTGGCGTTCCCGGTGCCCGCGGACTCGCAGTGCTTAGCCTTTTGTTGGGCCCCGTCGCTGGAGCGCCCTCAAAGGTCTTAGAAGACTGCTAAGGCGACTTCTTTTTCTCACCCGCTGCTGGGCTCTTCCCCTCCAGCCAGTTGGTGAGGCGGGTACGACGATCCCTCATCGTCCGCTCGGACATGTTCTTGCAAAACGCACATTCCTTTTCCACGTGCGTTCTGTCTTCATGAAGGCAGTAGAGACATCGAGAATGTTCATCCTCCTTGAAGACATTCTGCAGTCCACATCCAGGGCAGCTCCTGAAGAGCTTTGGTCCGGGCGTCGTGTTTCCTTTTTCCTGGGCCATGTCCACGCGGGGTAGGCCTCAAAGATCTTCCGGAAGCCTCAGAGAAGGGAAACTCGACGAAACATTTGCCCATGAGGGGCGTAGAAAAATCCAAAACGGGTCCCTGTTGATCGGAAGTACAAACGGTGGAGCTTGGGGCTCGATTGACCAAAAAATGAGATGAAATCTCTTTGAATATTCGCAAAACGCAGTAAAAGCTCGAGAGCTACAGCACGAGGACTCCCAACACTTGAACGTGCGGCAAAAATCTGAAGATGGCTGCCAGAGGAGGGGTTTAGGTAGAGGGTTGTCACTGGCTGGGGGCAGTATGACCCAGAGACCAATGATTGGTTACTAGTAGAAAGACAGTTCAGAAACGATTTTTTCTTTACCGAGGATTCCCAGCCCGAGGACGGGGAATATTCATGAGCATGTGAATCCATGCCAGACCCCATGCTGGAGAAGTCGCTTGGCACACCCAGACTCTAATATGAATATACCATCTCCGAAAGCAAATAAACACCCGTCTGGTGATAACATATCGATACCCTCCATTGCCCCTGAGATACTACGTTTACTTGAAACTGCCATAAAAAATTGCAAAGTTTTAAACAAACTCCCACTTATCTAACCTTGCTAAAAACCAAGCTGCTCCATCTCATACAAAAACCCAAATCAGTGTCCCTTTAAAAATCCAACTTAGTCCTCCTGTAAAACGCCAAGCCATATATTCTTTCGTTGTTGGCTGTAGGTCTGCCCCTTTTACACAATACGATTTGAATCGTCAATCTATTATGGCCATATTTTCTGACGTTCCCGCCCTTGAAGACATAAATTCCATTGACATTGAACAAGTCGAATTTATTAATGAACAAAAACAAAATTCTGTCAGACTGTGGATTAATTCTCGAGTGGTTCTGAATACAATTTGGCTTGCCAAAGCACAGCCATATTCTATGGGATTCACAATCTCTGTGGGCCCATCCACCACGAAAGTCTCGGCTCATGTTTTCTTCGAACCTTCCTGCTGTAAACCTCTGACCACCCCAGCATTGCTAAATGGTAATCAGGGTCAAACCAACTCTCAGTGCACTTGCAACTGTAGCAACAGTCAGAAATAACTATCTCTGTTATCGAAACAACGGGATGCATCCCGCTAAACTGGAACTTCAGAGGCTATAATCATCTCTTGGACAACCAAACAAACGATCTTAAAAATGTTGATGTAATTCTACTTCAAGAAACGTGGCTCACCTCGCCACCTCTCTCGGATAACCATGACATTTATCTGATCCCAGCGAATAAGGCGGCTTGAGAGAGACCCACCTCTGGTTTATTAATTGCTGTCAAATTGAGTTCTAACATTAAATTGGAACCCTGGGCTTCCCCAAATGCATACATTCAATTCATAAAACTTCACTTCCAATGTGCCTCATATGCCTGGTGAACATGTATTGGAACACGCTGGGCATCTCAGACGCCCGTTTTCTTTTTTTTTTTTTAACTTGTTTATTTATTAACAGCACAGAAGCAAGCATGATAAACTTACATTTGTTACAGACAACATATGACATTTGAAATGCCCCCCTCCCCCTAACCTCTACGCCTGCAGAAGGCATTGTTCCCGGGCCTCATTCCGTTCCGCCAGGTGGCGAGCTGTCCCCATAGAATGGAGAGCGTTCACGATCAGGCGCGGCTTAAAAGTAAGCGCCGGATATTTCTGGTCATAGTCTAGGACCGGGCCCCAGACGTCCAAGAAACGAAAGAGTCTGCCCGCCTTAGCTGCCGTGACCTTTACAGCTATTAGGATGTCCCAGAGTTTGATCCACCACAGGGGCATGAGGGGGGCTTCCGCAGTTTTCCAGGTGCAGGCTACCGTGATTTTGACGGCCAGCAAGAGTTGAGTGGACAGCGTGCCCCTCCTCGGGTAAGCGTCCGGGTGCGGGATCCCAAGGAGGACCTGTCCGGGAGTTAGCAGAATGGTCACTTGGGTAATGTCTTTTATAGTGGCGAGGCATTGGGTCCAAAACTCCTTTACCTTAGGGCAGGTCCACCACATATGGAAGTAGGATCCCAAGTGGCCGCATAAACGCCAGCAGTGGGGGTCCAGGGCTTGTTGGAAGTGGTGAAGATGTAAGGGGGGGTAGTACCATCGCAAAAGCAGTTTGTGGGCGCATTCCCGGTTGGTGAAGCAGCGGGATGCCGTGCGCATCCTGGTCCAGATATCCACCCAGGATTGGTCATCTATAGCGTGACCCAGGTCCGTCTCCCACAGGGACATGTAGGAGGCTTTAGAGAGGAGGGGGTCGTCCAGCAGTAGCTTGTAGAGGGCGGAAATCTTCCCTCGGGCAGGCAGGTCAGCCGCTGTGAGTTCCAAGGGAGTAAGAGGGCGAGTTGCTGCCATCCGGGTCTGGGGGTTGGAGCACCAGTGTCTTAGTTGGTCATAGGAGAATCTGTCCGACTCTGCTAGCTGAAAGGAGGATTTACACTGTTCGAAGTCAAGGGGGCAGTCTCCTGCAAAGAGCTGTCCCAGCGTCTCAAGGCCTCCTGCAACCCAGTTTCTGAAGTTCGCTGGACGAGCTCCCGGGGAGAAGGCCGGGTTGTAGAAGATCGGGGAGAGCGCACTCAGGTCGCTTGGGATCCCTCTGTATCTGCGGGCCCACTCCCATGCCTTTAACAAGTTTTTCGTGGCCATCAGCACATCTGGCCAACTCTGACGCAAAGCGTTAGGGAGGAACGGGAGGAAGCGAAGAGGCAGGGGTAGGCGCGATTGTTCGATGTCCACCCAATTTGGGCGACCTGAGGCCAGTCCCCATGCCTGGAGATGGACCAGCTGCGCTGCGATATGATACTTGCGGAGGTCCGGGACCCCCAGCCCTCCCAGTCTAGCGCTGGCCATCATCGTTTTCCAGGGAATCCTCACTTTCTTGCCCTTCTATATGCAGTCAATCAATTTCCGTTGAAGCTTCATGATGGGGGCAAGGGGGGTTGAGACGGGAAGGGAAGCACAGGCATATAGGAAGCGGGTAAGGAGGTTCATTTTGCAAGTTGTTATACGGCCCAGCAGGGAGATTTCCTGCGACCGCCAGCACGTGAGATCCTTCACCAATTCCTCGAAGAGCGGGGGGAAGTTGGCCTGGTAGACTTTTGTTGGTTGTGCTGGGATCTGGACCCCCAGGTATGGGATTGCTTGGGTGCTCCATTGGAACAGGCTTTGCTTCTCCAGGGCGACCCTTTCGTCCGGGCTCAGGCCCACACCGAGGGCTATTGATTTTGAGAAGTTGATGGCGAATCCCGTTACCTCGTTGAAGCTACGGAGCTCCCCCAGAGCTGCCCTCAGGGAGGATTGGATGTTTGTGACGGTTAGCAAGACGTCATCCGCGTAGAGGGCGATCTTGTGCTGGGTGGCGCCTATCTTCGGGCCGCTTATCTGTTGGTTTGTCCGCACCCGTTGGGCCAACGGTTCCATGACCAGGGCGAAAAGCAGGGGGGGCAGGGGGCATCCCTGCCTCCTTCCGCAGGTAGGAAGGATAGGGTCCGACAGGCGGCCGTTAACCCTGAGCCTGGTTTTGGGAGCTTGATAATTTGCCAGGACCATTTTCCTGAAGATTTCGGCCAAAGCTGAAGGCTTTGAGGGTCAGGTTAAGAAATGACCAGTCCACCTTGTCGAAGGCCTTGGTTGCGTCCAGGGCCAGTAAGGCCAGCTGCTGGGAATTTCTTGTGGTCACCTCTATGAGGTTCAGAGCTCTGCGAATGTTATCTTTCGTGGACCGGTAGTTGATGAAGCCGGTTTGTTCCGGGTCTATGATGTTCGGTAGGACCGGAGCCAGGCGGTTAGCCAAGATCTTTGAATAAATATTAGCGTCCAAATTGAGCAGGGAAATTGGTCTCTACGAGCTGTTCTCAAAGGGGTCCTTTCCGGGCTTTAAAGCGAGAACGGTAATGGATTCCTGCATGGACGGAGTGATCGTTCCGGTAGTCGCAAATGAATTGAAGAGGTGAGCCAAGGGAGCCACCAATTGGGGACGAAAGAGTTTATAAAACCGGGTGGTGAAGCCATCCGGGCCGGGGGCCCTGGGTTTCAAACTCTTTATAGCCTCTTCCACCTCCTCCTCCGTGATAGGCGTTTCCAGCTCCTGGCCAACCTCCGGGGTCAGGCGTGGAAGGGCCGCCTTACGGATGTATGCACGCTACACTTCCAAGTCCCTCGGGACCGCTGTCATAGTCTCGGATTGATGGGCCGCGGCTAGCCGGATTTCCTCTTGGTCTGCATAGTGCACCGACCCCTGTGGGTCGAGAAGGCCCAGGATGGATTTCCGAGTCTTCTCCCTAGCTAGCTTGCTGACCAGGAGCTTGTTGGCTTTGTTATTGTGGACATAGTACCATTGTTTGGTCCGAGTGAGCAGGTTCGCAGTGGTGTCGGCATGGAGAGCCTCCAGCCTCTTCCTCGCCATTTGCAAGGCTGTGTAGGATTTCGGGGACCAGCCCTTCTGCTTGTGGACCGCTTCGGCTGCACAAACCTCGGCCTCCAGGGCGTCTCGGGTCGCCTTCTTCTGTTTGTGAAACACGGCGCCTTGGGCGATCAGTTCCCCTCTGAGCACCGCCTTCATGGCATCCCAGGTGTTGGCGGGGGACGTGTCCTCGTTACGGTTCTCCGTAATGAAGTTTTTGATTGTCCTGGCGATCGCATCTCTCACCGTCATGTCCCACAGGATAGGGTCATACAAGGTCCATTGGCGACGTGGAGGGGGATCCGGGTCGTGGACTCGGAGGGAGAGCGAGACTGGGGCATGGTCCGAGAGGATCTGGGGGCCGATCGTGACGTCATCCGTGAAGGTCAGGATCCGGGGTGAGGGCAACAGGAAATCGATTCTGGAGAAAGTGCGATGTACATATGAGCAAAAGGTGAAGTCCTTCTCCTCCGGGTATAACACTCTCCAGGTGTCGACGACATCAAGCGTGCGGAACAAGTGGAGCAGGTCCAGGGCTAGCTTCTGGTCCCTGGAGGTGGGGGGGTGAGATCTGTCTTTAAGGGGGTCCGGGGCCCCGTTGAAATCGCCCCCGATGACAAGTTGTCCCTCCGTGAACGGGAGGAGGATCTCTTCCAGGTCCTGGTAAAATCCTTCTTGGAACTCATTCGGGGCGTATGCTGAAACGAGAGTGTAGAGTTGGCCCATAATGATGCATTTGACAGCCACAAAGCGACCCTCTCGGCAGCGCAGGACGTCGAGGACCTGGGGGTTCAAGCCCGCAGCCAGAAGGATAGCGGTGCCACCCTTTTTGGTGCCATTGGACGCTAAGAATTGCATGGGGAAGAGTCTGCTTCGGAGGCGGGAAAAGTCTGCTGGAATTAAGTGCGTTTCCTGAAGGAAAGCGATTGAGGTTCCGTCGGATTGCAGCCTGTGTAGGATGGATTTCCTCTTCGAGGGGCGAGTTCAGGCCCTTAACATTCAGAGTGGTGAGTTTCAATTTCTGGTGTGGGGGCTGGCTGTCCGCGGACCTTTGCCGCGGGGGATGGGGATTGGGAGGGGTCTAGGCTAGCCATAGCTGCGATGTGTCAGCAGAGTTAGGGCTCCTGTGGCTGATGGTTTTAACAATAGTCTCCAATGGGAGATCCAAACTTCCAACTTCGGCCTCCAACGGGAGGACCCAACTGTGGCCTGGGGGCCGATAGATAACTGTCGGCGGGTCCCCCGGACATCCCAGGCCGGCAACGGGCGACATGGTTGAAGCTTTCTCCAAGGGTAATACGATGACATCCACCTTGGAGGAGGGTATAGGCCGCATGGGGTCCGCGGCGGGCTTAGGAGAATATCGCTAGTCTCGGTGCTGCTTGATCCTTAAGGGAAGCGTGGGCCATCATCTGGGTTTTCGAGATCTCTGCACTCGTGACCAGGGGGTCCGTTTCTGCTTGGGGGAGCCAGGCTCCAGGGCCGGGTCCGATCGAGGTGGGAGGGAGGGCCCCGCGCTCTCGGGAGAGCCCGGTCGTAGAATGGAAGCCGCATCCTCGAGGTGACTGATGGTGCGAGGAGTGCCTTTATATGAAAATTGTAGCACCGTAGGAAACAGCCATCTGTAACGCACCTGCTGGTCTCGGAGAAAAAGGGTGAGAGGACGGAGCATTCTGCTTTTTTGGAGGGTTAGGGGCGATAGATAGGTCTTGGAAGATTTGAAGTGGGGATCCCTGGAAGGAGAGCTCGTCCTTTGTGCGGCCTATCGCAGCAATAGCCTCCTTAGTGGTGAAGAAGTGGACTCTCGTGATGACATCTGGGGGAGAGTCTGTGTCAGTTCCACGCCGGGGGTGCATTCGGTGGGTGCGGTCAAGTAGGAGTTGCGTTTCATCCAAGTCCGGCAGTAAAGATTGAAAGAGGGTGCTGACATATTCAGGAAGTTCCTTGTCTGGGATTGATGAGGGGACCCCTCGGATCCGTAAGTTATTGCGCCTAGAGCGGTTTTCCATATCCTCTTGCTTAAATTCGAGGATTTCGGTTTTATCCATTAATGCTTGGATATTACGTTGCATCTCCTTCATCCAGTTAGAATGGTCCACTGCCAGTTCCTCAACCTCCACTATTCGGTGTTCAACGTTGTCAATCCGCTGTTCGGTTTGTTCCAACTTGGCTGTGAGTTCCGTCATGCAGTTCCGGAATTCCGCTTTAATGTCAGACATAAAGACCTGGAGGTCTTCCTTGGTGGTTAGCGTGCCCTTCACGTCGGAGGCCCTCTGGGGAGTTAGATTCAGGGGGCGGTTTTCTTCCCCTTCTCCGGGGCCTGCAGCATGGTGGCAATGTCGGTGCCCCTCGATGATTTCACCACCTTGGTCATGGCTTAAGAGGGGGGGGAGAAGAATATGCTCGCTGCCAGGGGCCACAGGAGCCTAAGGTGGTGATAGGAATGGAGTGGGCCAGGGCGCTCCAGGAGATTTCTCAGGGAGAAAAGGCAGGAGCGCCTTTGCGGGATAGTAATCGTGTCGTAATGAGAAGCCACACAAGGTGAGAGGCCCGGATCCAAAGCAATGGGGTGGAGGTGGTTCCGCTCCGCCGGTGCATGGTGACGGTGGGCAGGGGCCCCCCAGGAAGCTGCAGGAGCACCAGAACCACCGCAGTGGAAGCGGACCACGATCAGTAGGAGGTGGGGGGGGGCGAGATCCGGTAAGCCTCAGGGATGGCGGCGGGCCTCCGGGCAAGCCCCCGGGGGAAGCCAGTCGTGGATGCAAGTGGGGAGGCTCAGGGGCCACCTCACTCAATGGGGACAGAGGCGCTCACCTGGAGAGTGGTGCGTCGTCGGTTCCTCAGGGTGCCAGCTGCTGGGCGGCGGGTCCGTCGGAGCTTGGAATGCTTAGTGGGGCCAGCGGGGCCCGCCTGGAAAGTAGAGCGCCGACCGCGCTGGAGGTGGTGGCTGCAGGCACCACTGGCTTAGGGTCTGCCGGAGCTCGTCTTGCGGGGGAGGCCCAGCGTCACCAGGCCCAGGCGAGGGGGGAGGATGCAGCGCTGTAGCTCTCAGCGTTGGAATGGTGGTCGCCGGACCCGGCCGTCTCAATCGAAGACCCTGTGCAGATGAGGGGGAGGGATGGGGGAGGCGTCAGGTACTACGAGAGTGCTGTTACATGTTGGAGCCACACTGCCCCTCCCCGCATCAGGCAGAAGAGCGCCAGTGGGCCGCGGCGGCGAAGGGAACTAGTCACGGCCGCCATCTTCAATCACGGTGGGGAACACTGTGAAGAAGTTCCAACGCTGCGTTTTCAGCCACTCTGCTGCGTTACGGGCCAGGAATGTAGCCACGAGTCGTTCCGCTTCAGATCCCTGCCAGGATGCCGTTACAGCATAGCGGGAACCGGCGAAAGATCAGTCAGAGCAGCGGACCCCAACGGAGGCCATCAATGGAGCAGCCTCATCCGCAGCGCTCCAGGCCACGCTCCTCTGATGCCCGTTTTTTTAAGGACCTGAACGGTTTGATGGATCTCATCCTTCTTGATACAAACATTTCCAACACGATTTTGGCAGGGGATTTAAATCTCCACTGTTTGGATAAGAGTTCCCCCCAGCACAAGAGCAGACTGCTACAATGGAGTCATTTTGTCAAAGTACGTAATTTACAAATGCTGAATGGTGCCTTTATAGATGATCTACCTCCCCGGCCTACTTGGCGGAGAGAGAACAGTGTGGCAATAATTGATTACATATATGTGGATGTTGTTTTTATTACTCAGATCACACAGTTTCGCATAATGTCCACAGATTTCAGTGATCATGAAATGCTTACAATTCAATGGGTTGTTGTTAATTCCCCTGCTGATGATAATAGCACACACTCGCAAGGTCATATGTCACTCAGCCCCAGTCGTAACAGACTACGATGGACTGAGTCCTCCCTGATGCGGTTCAGTGACCATCTTCCATCAGAGCTAACTAAATTCTCCACGGGTGTATTGAGTTATGACATCATTTATTGTGATTTGATGTAACTTTTTCAAACATATTCTGTTACACATCCTTAAAAAATAAAATAAAAAAATAAATAAAATTAAAAAAAAAAAAAATCGCAAAAGCTGCATATCTTCAATCATGCTATTAAAGTGGGGGGGCGTGGCCAGCAACGGGACGATGAGGACGTGAGTTCCTGGCGCTCCGACGGCCGCAGCAAATAGCCTGAATAAATAGCCTGCTACGAGTGGTAAATCTTCCTAAAACACATACCCTCCTGAAGGCAAGCGCCCCTGGTGCACATGGAGAAAATTCCAGGCCAAAACGCACCGTTTTGAGCAAGTTCGGAGCGGCGGAAAGGAGGAGACGCGCTCGCGGCATCGTACGATCAAAATGGCCGCGCTCACCGGAGTGAAGTAGGACGGCGGGAAGACGCGTTGAGGGAGAATCGTGACTATCCCCCCACGGACAGCAAAGCAAACAATCTGTCCGCTACACCTGCATCAATCAACAGAGCTGTTGGGCGGCAGCCCCCATGTGGTCTGTGGAGAGACTTTGGCTGGTGAGGCGAGACGGGCGGGAAACCCACCACACGCCCCGCACGACACGGCAGAGGAGCCTGTGAATTGGCTGAGGAGACGAGGCAAGCTGGTCGCCCACCACACACCGCAGCGAACGAGAAGAAACGGCCCCATTGGGTGGAGAACAGAGGACTGCCGTGTTGCCAAGACTGGTGAGGGGAGCCCGTGACATTAATAGAATCGCCGCCACCCCGCTACAGCAGCCCGGACTGCGATACCCACACATTGGCAAAGACAAATCCAAAAGATTGATATCCCAGACCAGGATAGATCAATTTACTACGCCGACAGCTAACGGCCAACCAGAACAAGACCAAGCAGACGCCATGGCGGGAACGGAGGGCTCGATATCACTAAAGGACATCATGGCGGCCATAGCTGACTCGCACGCCTCCATGGAGCAGAAAATGGATGGCATCAGCATGGACGTTTCCCTCCTGCGACATGACCTCCAGAAGCTGACATCGCGCGCCGGCGAGGCAGAACACCACATCTCCGGTGCGGAAGATGGAATAAGGAACATAGAACAGCAGCTGGCCAGAGTCACAACATGTTTGAAAACCATGGAGGAGCGAGTGGATGAGAGCGAGGGAAGATCCAGGCGCAATAACGTAAGGATCCTGGGACTGCCGGAGAAAGCGGAGGGACCACATATGGAGCTATTTCTGGAACAGTGGCTTACAGACATGTTTGAAGAAAACACGTTCTCCAATTTCTTTTCCATTGAACGAGCCCACCGTGTACCGACGGGCCGTCCAATTCCGGGTGCCCCGCCTCGTACAGTGATTGCCAAACTGTTGAACTACCGTGATCGTGATGCGCTGATCCAGTCCGCAAGGGCGAAAGGCACCCTCACCTATAATGGATCCAAAGTAGCATTCTTCCAAGACTACACCAGGGAAGTGCAGAAGGCTAGACAATCGTTCGACCCACTGAAAAAACAACTACAATCCCTCAAGGTGAAATACGGCCTGTTGTTCCCTGCCCAACTTAAAATTTACCATGGAGGCACAACAAGCCACTTCACCGACCCCGGAGAGGCGTAGAGATGGGCGGAACAACACATCGAGGGAGACTGGACGGCAACGAGGGGCAAAAGAAACAGAACACCCCGTGCCCGGCCGGGTCTTGAACCGCCAGACCAACAACCGCCTGCACCAGGAATCGTACCACAGCTGCAGGAATAAGAGTACCGACCCTTGAAACATAAGGTACTGTACAACAACCTGATGCTGAACATTTATACGGACTAGCCACGAAGAGACACACAGCCAAGCGGCCATCCCAGACGGAAGCCCCCCTTCCCCTGGCGTGACACCGCACCGGGGCACTTCCAGAGCCTACACACAGGGACACAACCCCGAATAGTTTATTTGTTCATTTGTTAGCGGGCTCACTCAGCTACAGTTAGCTGAGGCTTGTTGTTGAATGTTCGGGCGACAGATGCTTCGAGTTAGAAGGAGTATAGGGTGGGGGATGGGAAGTTTGTTTAACAACGGTTTTGTTAAGAAAAGGGTCCAAAGTTCAAATCTAGAACGCTTTGCCACAACACTATCAGCAGACGGCATGTGCACATGGTGCTACATGCCAGTGATTAATCCGCACTCTTTACCAAATGGCCTCCGCTAACACAGATATCAGGACCCTACGACTCCTAACCTGGAATGTTAATGGGATGGGAGGTGGAATCAAGAGACGACTTATCACACAACTCCTAAATCGCCACACACCAGACATAGCCTTCCTAACTGAGACCCACTTAGCAGGCACTACATGTACCTTATTCAAACGCACCAACTACAGAATTGCAATACATGCTGGGTTCACCACAGGCTCTCGTGGGGTGCTTATATTAATATGCAAACGGTTGCCCCTGACCATGACACGGGTGACCCAAGACACTGGCGGCAGGTACACACTTATTACAGGAACACTATGGAACCAGACGATAGCCCTACTCGGGGTCTACTCGCCACCGACACTGCTCACCACCCTGCTACAGGACATTACACCTTTGATCTCGGGAGATAACGCAGACATACTGATAATTGGGGGTGACTTCAGCGAAGTCATGGAGGTGGGGATGGACCGCTCACACTTAAGAGGAAGAAATCCCACGGTCCGAACCAAACTAGCAGCGTTCACCACAGCAATGGGACTGCGGGATGTGTGGCGTGACCTACACCCAGACACAAGGGAATACTCCTTCCACTCAGGGGTACACGCCTCTTTATCGCGATTAGATTACTTCTTTCTGCCTGGGCCAGAGACTCACAGGGCCACAAAGGCAACTCTACTGCCGCGCGGCATATCAGATCACTCCCCCCTGCTAATCGAGCTTAATATGGCTAGACCACGTCCGCCCCCCTCCTAGCGCTTAAATAACTACTACCTAGGCCTCCCAGATTTTCTGGAGCGAATACAACAAACGACAAAAACTTACTTTGAGTTAAACACGGGATCGGTAGGTGACCCGGGGATCCTGTGGGAGGCACTCAAACCAGTGCTGAGGGGTGAGATGTTGTCATGGTCTGCTGCACACCGAAAGAAACACCAACAGAAATTGGTAGAAGCCGAAGAACAAGTGACCCAGGCTGAACTAAACCACCTGGCACTAGACCAACCGGACACAAATCGAGCACTAACACTTGCCCAAAAATGCTTACAGAACGTTGCGCAGGCACATATGACGATGAGAGCTAGAATATATGAGACCGGCAAAATGCTGGCATGGTTAGAGAAACGCGAAATAGGCAGCGGCCAGGTCAGAGCGATAAGATCAGAAGCAGCTGAACCCTTACTGACCGACCGCGACATAGCCGAGGGCTTCGCAGCTTACTATACGGAGCTCTATAAGCCACCCACATCGCTTATCAATAGATTGGTACTATACGACATAGCCCTCCCCACTCTAAGCGCTGAACAGCAGACTCTACTTGAGAAAGATATCACAGAGGAGGAACCGATAGCGGCCATGTCGGAACTCCAGACGGGAAAGACACCGGGACCAAACGGCTTCCCGATTGAGATGTGGCGTAAACTTGGTATGAATGAAATTGCCCCCCACTTACTGCGAATGTTCCTACAGTCCAAGGAGAGAGGACCCCTACCGGCAGACCTCCGGAAAGCCACGTTGATAGTGATTCCCAAAGGAGACAAACCGCCAGACCTCTGTAGTTCATATCGACCGATCTCACTTATCAATAGTGAGACCAAAATACTAGCAAAAGTACTGGCCAACCGCTTACAAAAGGTCATCACAACATTAATTCACCCCGACCAGTGCGGATTTATGCCGAAACGGTCGACCCGCATGAACATTCATAGGCTACATACTGTAATAGAGAATGCACCCACCACCCGAGGCCCCCTGGCTGTACTGGCGATTGATTTTGAAAAGGCTTTCGACTCGGTGTACTGGGAGGCGATTTGGGAAATAATGGGCCCGATGGGGTTCGGTCCCCAGTTTCTGAGCTGGGTGCAACTCTTATATGAATCCCCCGAGGCACAAATGAGAGTGAATGGGTGGCCATCGCAAACCTTTAAGCTTGGGAAGGGAACCAGACAGGGATGCCCATTATCCGCCATGATATTTGTCCTGGCTGTGGAACCGTTAGCAGAGGCATTGAGAACGTCACCGGCCTGGTGTGGGATTCAGTGGGAAGACGGGCAGGAGGATAGGGTCTCCCTATACACGGATGACTTGCTTCTTTACTTAAAAGACCCACACCAAGCCTGCTCCACAATTGTAGACATACTGGACAGATACGGTACTTTCAGCGGGCTAAGAGTAAACTGGCCCAAATCAATACTGTTCCCAATAGGTACCACAACTTTTATACCGCCAGCCAACTGTCCCTCTCGCTTAGAAACGGAGCTGTTTAAATACCTTGGCATACAAATTACTAATGACCTGAGCAGTTATGTGACCAATAACCTCCACCCGATAACAACCAGATTCACAGAAGATGCCAGGCCCTGGGTCTCTCTCCCATTGACCCTACTAGGAAGGGTAGCATTATTCAAAATGATGGCTCTTCCACGCTTCTTATACATACTGCAAAACGCCCCACTGCACATCCCAGCGAAAGAATTCAAAAAGATAGACAACGCACTAAGGAAACTCCTCTGGAACAACGGACATCCACGTATTGCGCTGGGCACTCTGCAGCGCTCCATTTGGGAGGGAGGGATAGGGCTCCCCCGCCTACAGTCCTACTACTGGGCTAGCCAAATGGCAGTGGTCAACGACTTACTGCATGGGGACACCACGCTGCCACACAATAGACTGGGGAGTGCCAGAGAACGCGCTAGACCTCTAACTGAACTCCTTTACAAAGCGATTCGTAACTCAGCCCCACAATCTATGCTATCACACATTGCCCGAGTATGGAAAGACACACACAAGTTCCTGGGATGGGAAGGGAAGATCACCCCACTACAACCTCTGTGGAACAACAGGAATCTACCTGAGGTAAACAAGCTTCCGAGATGGCGTACATGGTCACAACATGATATCAGTACAGTGGGCGATATCGTAGAAGGGGGCAGACTGGTGTCCTTTGAAACCCTAGAGTCCAGATTTCACCTCCCAGGCACTGAACGGTTCCAATATGCGCAGATGCAGCATGCCCTACAAGCCCACCTCCCAGCACTTGAAGACATGGCCGAGAGCACTCCCCTCGAAAGAAACATAGTTGAGGCAACCATAGAGACTAAAGTAACGTCCACCATGTATAATGTAATCACTTCCTTTGCCACCACTGAACTAACCAGCCTGAAGGGCAAATGGGAAAGAGACATAGGACTTATCCAACCGGAGGACTGGGTGGGGGCCCTCATGTACCCTCGGGAGGTGACCATTTTGGCCAGACTTAGACTTATCCAGCTTAAAATACTGCATAGGATTTACTACCCAAGCGTGGCATTTAATGCTGGGGGAAAACATCTGACCCACACTGTCTTCGATGCAAGAGGGAGGAGGGAACCTTCTTCCACATACTGTGGGACTGAAACATATACAACAGTACTGGCAAAAATGTTGTGATGAACTCTCACGGGTATTGGGGAGAACGATACACAGAGACCCGAAGCTACTCCTGCTCGGGATAGAGGAGGAGGGAGAGGCATCTAAATACGAGAAGTTGCTTCTATCGACGACCTCGGCAATAATTAAAAGGAACATTGCACAATTATGGGGCTCTGAAACAACACCGCAGTACGAACAATGGGTGACGGACGTCAACATATGCATTGAAATGGAAAGGAGAGTATATACAGCCAGGGGATGTCAGAGGAAAGCAGGCAAAATATGGAACAAATGGGAGGAAGCCCAGTGACTGCATCAACCTGAACAATGGATGATAAGGCACAATGTGCAATAGTAATCCAATCTGGCATATAGGCATATCTGGCATATAGCGTGAGAAATAACGGACACTGCAAGACCCTTTTTCTTTCCTTTTCTTTTCTTTCTTGTTTTCTTTCTTGTTTTCTTTTCACCTGACGAGGGACTATTCCACTGGTCATATAGGTTGAATGTTTATATGAAGAATGTATGATTTATGATGTTAAATTGGAAAAAACAATAAAGAAGATGCTAAGCGAATTGTAGAATACAAACACAGCGCAAATATGGTCAACATTAAATCAAGCCACAATTGGTTCACAAGTAGAAATGCACTCCAACGGTATCACGGAGCGTGACTGGATACCTCATTTTTCCCAGCTTTATTCACCTCGCAAGGGCCCCATGTGCACTGTTCAATTGAATATTGTGCAGAATTTTCATCTTGAATTTGACAGAGGATATTTTATAAACAAAGCAAGTGGATCTATAGCCCCTGGCCTGATGGCCTATCAAATTATACTCTTAAACAACACCCTGAAATCTGGACGCCGATCTTGTTCAACATATTCAGTCATATTGATATTGATATTTTATTTCTATCACGCTTGTACACAAGCGTTTCAGAGCGCGACAAGGCAAGGGAGGGGAACAGGAGAGAACAAAACAACGCTCTTACTAGGCCCAGTGACATTGAGAATGCGCAAGTGCATGGGAGGGGGGGGCAAAGGTGCATGGAAGGGGGAGAAGTGGAAAGTGCGAAGCAAAGGAGAAACATATAAATAATAATAAATAAATATTAAAGGCAACAAACAGAGTTAGTGCATCCAGCAATTGGCAAGTGCTAGGTTTCAGGCAGCAGACAGGGTAGGTATGAATAAGTGCAGGAAGAAAAAGGGGGGGGCTGTATGGGTACAGATACAGACTCCAGTGCAAGGGGTGGCCCGGAGGCAGTGCGGGAGGGTGGCAGGGTGAGCAGGTATCTGGGCCCGGAGGACAGAGGGTGGCCAGGTGAATGGTGCCAAGAGAGAACAGATCAGCAGGGGAGAGGGGGAGCGAAAGCAGAAGAAAAGAGGAAGGTCTTGAGGTGCTTCCGGAACTGGAGATGGTTCGCCTCAATTTTTATAGTGCAGGGAGGCTGTTCCAGAGGGAGGCCCCAGCTGAAGAGAGATCTACCCCAGCTCCCCCAGTATATAAATATTATTCAAACGCTACCGTTGACGTGGAGACACTCCATTATTCTGCCAATCTATAAAAAGGGCGATCAGCAAATTCCATCTAGCTGTAGCCTGATCGCCCTTTTGGTTGCTCCTGGAAAAATATTTACCTGTATCATGCTCAGAGCCCTGAATGCTTGGTCCCTGTATGCAAATAAGAGAGACCCATTCCGATCAGAGTTTGTAACTGGCCTTGGAACATCCTTAAACATCATCATTAAACATGATCAAATCTCACTATGCCACCCGGAAACAACCACTATATATGGCCTTTGTGGATTTCCGGGTGGCCTTTGATTCTACAGATCGACGACTGCTGTTTGAAAAACGTAGTCATTACGAATGTCCAAACTCGCTACTCTTCCCGATTAAGCTTCTCCATACGAATACCTCCATGCAAGTGAGATTGTCACTTGAAGGTTTATTATCTGTTTCCTTTCCCACTGAACGTGGTCTAAAACAGGGATGCCTTTTGGCCTCCATACTTTTTAATCTATTCATACCGCACATGGGTGGCTCATTCATGGAAACAACAGGAGACGCCCCAAAACTTGGCACTCAACAAATCATATGGTTATTCTAATCAGACGATCTCGTCCTCTTGTCCCAGACACAGAAGGGATTACAAAATCTTCTGGACAAATTAGATGCATATGCCCAATCAAATAACCTCCTAATAAACACTGAAAAAACCCAGGTTTTGGTCTGTAACAAAAGCATCCAAGTATACGTGGTCTTTACAAATAAATATCTGGGTGTCCTCATCAACAATGCTTTGAACGATGATTCTTACATCCCAAGCGAACATTCTGGCCCATTGAAGTGGGAAAATGGGAAAACACCCTCCCCCCCCATTCTCATCCAGACCCTGGCCTAGAGGATCACGGCCCAAGCAACCCCGCGAGAGCAGTTCGACCCATTCACTTCCTTACCAGATGACAAGGTGTTGTGTATCCACGGCCCACACACACGAGGAGCATGTCCAATACCACGCCCTGGTCAAGCCGATGCCTGCGACATGGACCAGCTCGACTAAACAACAACCACAAAAGTGTCAACATCGTTAGAGATGCCATGACGACATAGCCAACGGACAAGAACACACGTGCCACCATGCACACTGATCACCCACACACCAACCCACACGAAGACCATACTCAGTGCTATGACATAGCGGACTGACAGAACCACAGACGCCCATCGTTATTATTTTTCACATAAGCCTTGTACAGCACCGCAGAAATGCAAGACGCCTGAAGAGCTCGTGTATACATGCTTGCAGATGCTTTCTCGGTACCTATCCCCTTAGGGACGCCTATTTATATATCTACTACTGCTTGTGACACTCTGTCACCTCGTGACTCCATATTATGGATTATACATCGCCACCCAGAACTAGACCCGAGTAGGCCGCAAGCAACAGTCCCCAGGCAGGAGCCTCTCAGACGAAAATCATCCCAAGGTGAAAAGGCAAAGCGCTGACCACGCAGAACGAGCCCCAGCGAGAGCTCACAGCCAAAGCCGCAATGTTGCAACCCACATGCCGTGCTCCTAGCAACAAGGTTACACCTGCCGCCGCCAAGCGCCCCTCAAAGCCGAAATACAAATCAAATGCTCATAATTCTGCGCCAGCTACGGTCTCTCCACACGTGACCAAGCCGACCTGACAAAATGCCAAGCTCATGAGACAGAAAATCGCTGGGGTCCCACGTCTGAGACACAGGTTGCAACAACGAAGCGACAAGTTGGACACCTACAGCGATGGGAAAGACATGATAATCAGCCACAAGCAAGACCTGTCCATTGTCCACCACTAACAGATAGTTGCACATTGTTGCCAGTACCAGGTACATCGCGAGCTGAGAACGGCGATGGTCCCAGGCTTGGGGGCTCGCGAGGAAACCAATCAGAATACGAGGGGCACCTCATTGACGCCATTTTAGTTAGCTAATCACCAAGTGTCCCCATGTAACCAATTTGTTGTAGCAATTGTTAGAGACAGCCCAAGTGTACCACCTGACCCGTACTCATATGCTCCTATACTAACCCTACCACTCGGGGAGCCAACCCGAAGTGGCGTTAGGTTTTGTGACGATTTTCCCAGGTGACGCGAGTAGCGCGTCATACAACAGTAAAAAGGGCCTGCGAGCCCCACTAGAGTGAGAGCGTCTCCCCGGATGCATACGGGCCAAGAACAATCCCTGCCGTTTCTATAATAAACAGCAGTGATTACTTTGCTCTTGTGCGTGTGTCATACTCCTTTTGGGACGCGGGGGGAGTTGGGGCCTCCCCAGCCCCGGAGGTCCGCGGATCCGACAAGTTGGAGGCACTGCTGAGATCTGCTTAAGGTCTACCTAAACCTAAGGGCATCACTACCAGGCCTCTTGCAACGAGGCAACCTGGCAGCGCGGCCCCCTCTGCCGTTGCCCCCTTTTGAGGACTACAGGACCATCGCGGAACTGCTGGAAGACCAGACAGCGCAATCTGGACATTGGCCATCGGGAGCCGACTTGAGAAGTATCCCGCCCACGGTTGGCGAGTGTCCAGACGTGGTCCAGACGAGGGGAGGTGGCAAGCCGCTTTGGAGGAGTGCCCGCAGTCGAGCGGCACCGGCTCACAAGGACTTGGTGAGTATGGCACACCCAACCAGCAACGTAATGTTGTGTGGGAGGGGGGGGAGGAATTGTAAAGAGGGAGGCGGGTGGTTGTAGCAGTGTGTAGAAATTGACTTTGACTGTTCTGTGGCGACAGAGGTGTGAGGCGTAGTGGGACAGGCACGAGGGCCGTCCTCTACAGCGTCACAAAGTGAATTGGGTGGGGCTTCGGGGAAACCCCGGAGGGGTTAGAGGGTGCGGATTGGTTCAGGTTCGTGGACACCTGTGTAAGGGGGGGTGGTTTTCCTATGAGTTGACGTTATAGATCAATGAGTAGATGAGGATCCCTACTAATTGAGTGTTGAAGCTTGTTAAGTAGATGATGTTTTCCCGCAGGAGGTAGCTAGATTGTTCCCGAGTGCGGAAGATAACTGGCTGGTTAAGCTCCTCTGGAGAGGGGGCATATCACACGCGAGGCGACGCAGTGTGCGCAGTTTGGTTATAATAAGTAATTGATTGTTGATTTCTCCACTCCAGACGAAGTGGGAAGACAGCTGTGGGGTTAACAGGGGATACAAGTGTGAAAAGATAGCGCACGTTCATAAAGTTCTAGACGCTGTACATACTTACGGCATTTTGTAGAGGTTGGTGACGTCACCCATAGGGCTTGTATAGGACATCACGACCATCTCGCATTCATTCGGGGGTGGTCGGGGATAGGGGGAACGAAAGGGTAGGGGAAAAAGGGGAGAGGCAGCCGCGCACAGAGAATGCCGGCTGCACTCGACAAAGAGGTGCACAAGAAGAGGAAGAGTGCTGAGCAGACAGCGGGTACGGGGAGGAGGAAGAGCTAAGTTGAAGGTGTGCCAAGTACAGGAGGCACAGGAAGGTGGGCCCGCCCAGAGGCGCACGGGGCTGTGTGCGCCACGGCCGAAAGGGCTATAGTCGTAACATCGAGAAGAAAGGAATAACAAAACATACTAGTGTAACATTGGAAATTGTTTTCCCTTTCAGCGGGCAGTCGAAAGTCCCCGGCTTACGGGGCCAGGTAAAAGGTTGACATTGAAGAAAAGTAAAAGTGTAACATGGCAATGTATTATGGGTCGGGTGCAGGAGCAGGGTTGGGGCTCAGACCAAGCACTTTAACTACACCACTCCAACACATTTGCTCGACGTTGTCACCACATGAAGAAAAGATTATAAAATATAGTATTGAATGGACACAAGGAACTGATAACAAGATAAGGCTACCGTGGCCGCCCGACGGCAGCTTTGACATATACACCCAACATCACCTACTGACATACTTGCATAACACTTATAAGGGGAAAAAATTTGCAAACCACTTAGCGGTTTTCGATATGTGGAAGATGTTTCAGGGAGACACACTTGGAGCCCCAGGAGTGTACGCGGTACAGGAGGTAAAAGAAGAGAAGGTGAAAGGAAGGGGTGGAGGTGTGACATGCGGAAAATCACCCAACACTGAAGAAAGTGAGGAGGAGGCAGAAGGATCATTCGCGGTAGCAGAGGCAAAGGTTAAAAAGGAAGGGGTATGGGAAATGCTGATGGCTAAAGTAGTGAAGGAGGAGGAAGGGGGGTTGAACCCAATAACAGAACTTATAGAAGCTGCCCGACAACAACTAACGGCTCCTGAGGGTTACTCTAACCCTGCATACAGCCCCCCACCATATGCATCCCCTGACAATTGTCAAAAAAGGATGGGGGCGGCGGGTACGGTAGATTCAACCACAACACCAGCAGGACCGGGGGAGACAGGAAGGCCCTAGGGAATTTTGCAAACATAGGGCCAGATGAGTGGTTTGCAGCACAAGTGCTTCTGAAGCTCCCGGGAACACTAACAGAGGCAGAGGAGGACGCAGTGAGAAAGGAAAATAAGGAAGAGAAGGATAACACACAAACAGGGTGCGAGGTAAGTAAAGAAAGAGAAGGGCGACTCTCACAAGAGGAGGAAGAGATATTGGAGGAAAGGTTGGCAGAAATGAGGAACAAACGAAGCGCGCTGATTAGGCAGTTCGAGAAGGCAACACGGAAGAGACAGGAGGAAAAGAAGGTAAATAAGGCAGAGATGGCAAGAATGAAGGAACAGGCGGAAGGAAGGAAGAAGGAAGAAGAACGCATAAGAGCAATAGTGGAAAGAATGGCACGCGCAGAACATAGGGAGATGAGAAGGAAGGAGGAGGAGAGGTAAGAGAATGATAGGGAAATGGGACTGTGGAAAAAGAAGATTATATCCGAAAGCGCACAGAAGTATGAAGAAGGGAAGGTTATAGAAAGCATACTGAAGAGGGAAGGGGGAATATGGGGGAGAAAGGAGGACGAAGAAAGGATAATAGCAAGAGTGAGTGCAGAGGTATTAGAAGAACTACACAGGAAACGAGAGGAAATATGTGGCAAAGTAGTGTAGATGAAGGAAGAGGAGAGAGGAGATAGGAGGGTGGAACATGGAGCAAAGAAGTACACACGCCAGGACAAGTAGGTGGCATCAAAATCAACACAGGAGGATGCGGTTAAGGGAGGTGAGTACGCAGATGTGGACTTAATAGATTTAAGGACAGTGACAGCAAGGGGGAAACGCACAGAGTGGGGATTAGCATTTCCTGATGGATTCTGCAGCGACGAAGAAGAAGGTTCGAGCGATAGTGGAAGACATGGCACCAGGGAGAGTTTAGACAAATTATACATAATGCACTAACTGCGAGTCACCATGGGCATGCGAGAAATGGGGGGAAAAAGACGCAGGAGAAACTAGGATAAGGGAAGCAACCAGGAAAACGCCACGCCCATTAACACCAACCCCCGCACACACACCATATGTTGGCAGACTTAGGGACCTCCCAGGACACAGGCAGGAAGAACGAGCCAACGCGTCAATGGTAGGACAAGAAGGTAACAAGAGGGGGAGGAAGGATGTAGGAGGGGAGAGGATAAACTACTGTGACATTGACAACACTGAAGAGTTACAAGATATGGAGGAGAATGATAAATATACTAACATAACCACACGCAGGCGGACTCAGGGGGAGGAAAGGGAGTATAATTTAATGCCACTACTAGAGAGGGGGGGAGCCAGACCACAATATATCCCCTGGAAACATGCCGATAAGGAAAATATAAAGTGCAGACTTCCATCCCCAAGTGGAGGAGCTGGGAAATGGTATATGAGATGGAGAAGCAGACTGCAGGGCAAACATTAGCGGTGGGAGACGTGAAAGGGCTCCTAATTTCCATACTGGGGGATGCCGCTGATGACATCTGGAAAAGGGCGGGATTCCTAGGGGTGACAATAAAAGACACGGCACATGATGGAGCACCATTCGGCAACTGCAGACATGCACTCTGGCAGACGTTGAGAGTTCAATTCCCAGACACATCAGACATATGAGCAATAACCTCACACAAGATGCATGAGAATGAAGATCCTATTCAGTACATCCAGGAGATTCAGGAGAAGTGGCGCTTGGAAACGCGAGAACCGTGGGACAAAACACTAGCAATTTTCTACCACATACTAGTACAAGGGCTCCCGGAGCAGGTACAAAGACAATTGAATATGTTGGTGGGAATGAAAGCAAAAGCATGGCCAGAAATACAACTGACAATAGTGCACTACGGCAGGATGTGGCAGGAAAAGATGAAACGAACGGAGGAAGATAGGAAGGCAGAGGAAGCAAAATTAGTTCAAAAGAAGTTATCAAAATATGCAATGGAAGGAGCACTGATAACAGGACCCGTATCAACACAGACTACAGTGACACAAGACACAACACGACAACAGGTATTACCAATGCAGCAAGCACATGTAATGACACAACAAATGCCTCCACCCCCACCGTACACAGCACACACGGGAGGGGGTTATATGCAAATGGGAAATGGATACTCAACTAACTACAGAGGGAGGGGCGGACAAATGAGAGGGAGAGGATATGGCCCACCCACGCAACAACAAGGGGTAGGGTTCCGGGGCTACACTCAACAAGGACAGCAGGGGTACCAGGAAAACATGGGGGGACTCCAATGGCAAGCGCGGGAACCACCAACATGTTGGATATGTGGGATGGTGGGACATATGTCACGCAAATGCAGAATGAGACAGGCACAGACAGCCTGGAGAGAGCAAGGGCTGCAAGGACCTATGGGTGAACAGCAAGGCTACACACAGCAGGGACACAGAAACAATTACCACCACAAGCAGCACAGGTATCCCAGCCGCAATCACAAACGTACACGCAACACCCACAACAACTACAACAGGCACCACAAGCACACATGCAAATGCAGCAGCAGCCAATTGCAACCCAACAACAGGTCCAAACTGTACAACAGCTCACACAAATACAGGGCAATGCAATAACCCTCACTGACACACCTGTAACACAGACACAGCTGGGGAAGGTGACAATAGTGGGTCAAAACCCATATACGGGAAGTGGACAGTCACTTTACCCACAATAGGACAGCCCACAGATGTCTTTGATGTGTCCCATCCTATCAGTAACACCTAACCCTGCAGAGGAACCACGCATACAGGTAACGATAGGTGACAAAAAGTTTTCCTTCCTAGTTGACACGGGGGCCACTAGGTCATGCATAAGGGAGGGAAAGTTTAAATTGTCAGGTGAAGCCATGAACACTCAAGGATTCTCTGGGGCTCGAGGGTTGGTACCATGCACTGATAACATCTCCTTATCTGTAGGAGATCACGATATGTCTCTCCCATTGCTGTACTCAAGACAGTCACCAGTAAACATACTATATAAGGGTTGTGTTACTCTTACTAATATCATGCGCCCTTGTCGTATCGTTGTAAGAAAAGATAAATCAATGCTTCTTATACTCCAAGTTAAGTCATTGATTTTTTATTACTCCTTTGGTTCCTTAGAAAAATGCCCTATATTATTACACGTGTTTCGACATTCTATGTCTTTTTCAAATCAGGGCTAGTTAAACATTACATAACAAAAATCACCATTTTTATAAATCCAAAAATGCACCCAATCAAAAATTAAACAACATTGATGAATGGCCATTTTGAGGGAGGGGGTAGGGTGGGATTGTTAGGAATGAGAAAAACGTTTTTCAAAATGGAGAAACAAAAATATTTGACAAAACACAATGAGAAAGAAAATTATTGTTAGAAATTGATTGATAAAAGTTCGCTTCATAATTGTTTTATGTGTTCATCATTGAGTGTGTCGCTCACTCTTATTTCTTACCTAATCTGTTTCGTTCAAAATTCATAAGTTGAATGCTTAATTTCAATGGTCATGGGTTAAATCCCTAAAACATAAACATCATAAGGCTCATTAGTGAGTTTATTTGCCCCTCGTTATGTCAAATCACTTCAAATACTCAATGGGGCTGTTATTTTCTCGGCGGAGAGCGTGAGTATCAGTGCCATTAACCATCTTTAACTGTGTTGATCATTGCAATGCCTCTTGGCATCTCTCACTATTATGACTAGATCCAAAGAGTAATGCCACGTGGTCGCCACGTGTAGTTGGACCGTATAAACAGGACCCCCATTTCAGAGCCCCCTCAGCACGCTTACCTGCTCCTTGTGAGCGTATTCCGTTTCTAAAAGTCCCCGTGCATTCTGCATCTAGGTACTGATATTATTGTCAGCTTACTAACGGTACCGCTTAGTCCTACTACTATGTTTATTACTTTCGTCCTAATTCTTGCACAATACGATCAAAATGTCAATTGTTGTTTTGACGCAAGTTAAAATACTTCTTTTATATATATCAATTATGATTTACTAATCCAGGACGGAGTTTTAAACAAAAAAAAAAAATTTTCTCGATAATTTACCAATAAATCACATTTCTTAATAGTCCCTGGTCCAGCACTGATTTAAATTTATCAATAAGGTAATTTTGTCTCTAAGGTGCAATATACATAACTAGGCTATAGTCAAAAACTGTTCCGATCGTGTCCCTGACAGTCCTTTTTCTATTTTTAAACCCGCGGCCATATTTTGGGAAAATTTCAATTTTGACTTATGGAGATCACGTTCTCCTTGTTTGTTACACTTATCATTACATTGGTTTAGGTCCCTAATCATCGATGGCTTATTCTAAGTTAGTTATGTATGTAAGAATTTGCTTATATGTACCTTTGTACATAGAAAACTGATTCCGGAAAGCTATGTTTTTAGACAGAGCTGTCCCAATTTCTTAACATGCCATTCCAGCATTGCCCTCTGGTTGTTAATTGAAGTTTCTGAACCTGGTGTATAAAATATTATTATATGCCTATTCGACCTTTTCCAAATGGTGTTACCCCGAAGAAAAAGATATAAATTATTATATACACATACAAAAGTACTAGAAACAACTATTTTTAAATCACGTTATGTTGAACTTGGTTAACCATTATTTTCTTTATTTAAAGAAAGGAGGACATCTCATGTTCTGAATTTAAGCCTCTTTCCACTGAACGAAATTTACAAATTAATTTTGCTTCCTCTTGCCTCAATTTAATTTCAAGGTTTCCTCCTCTTGGTCCCATAGTCACTTTTCTGAGTCCAATAAATTTTAGATGTTTCTTATCGATTAATTGATGTTTTTGTTGCCAATGTTGAGCTAAGGGTAAGTTGGTATCCTGGCTACCAATGCTTGAGATGTGTTCCCTTATTCTTATCCTAAGTTCCCTAATAGTGCTCCCTATGTATATATCTTCACATTGACAAATAATAGCGTAAACCACAAACTTACTTCTGCAATTAATCTGATCAACAATTTTATGTGATATACCATATTTGTCCTTGAAAGTCACTATGTTATTTTGAGTATATTTGCACATTGTGCATGTTCCACATTTCCGAAATCCTGTTGTTGGTGGCGGAAGCCACGTCAATGAGGTTTCTTTCTCTTCTGGAAGGAGTGAAGGGCTTAAAATGTTTTTGATGGTTTTGGCCCGTCTGTACGTCAACGTGGGTGTGTCATTGATGTATTTCCGAACATTTTCATCTAGTTGCAGAAGATGCCAATTCTTCCTTAAAATCTTTCTCAATATTTTATTATTTGCACAGTAGTTCGTGATGAAGCTTATCTCTTGTCTATCATCTTGAGTAGTTTTTATTGTCTTTAAGGTGCTTGCTCTATCAATTTTGGAAGCCTTTTCTTTAGCTTGAGCTATAGTGTTGTTCCTGTATCCTCTTAATTGGAATCTCCTTGTGAGTAGTTTACACTCTTCTTCAAATTTCTCCTGTTCAGAACAATTCCTCCTCGCCCTAATGAATTCTCCTTTAGGTATATTTTTTATCACAGAGTTAGCATGACAACTGGTAGAGAATAAGGTGGAGTTTGCTTCAGTATTTTTCCTGAAAGTTTTGGTTTTGAGACGGTCGTCTTCTACATAAATGTTCAGGTCTAAAAAGTTGATTTCCTTAGTGCTGTCAGTTCCTGTAAATTCTATCCCCATAGTGTTCTTATTTGCTCTTTTTCTGAAGTCTTCCAGGGATCCCTCCTGCCCTTTCCAGATAATAAGTACATCATCTATGTACCGTGTCCAAAGTATAACATTGGCTTCATATTCTTTGTCCATGTAGATATGTTTATCTTCATACATCGCCATGGTTAAGTTGGCAAGGGCAGGTGCATATTTGATGCCCATTGCCACTCCTTGTGTTTGTTTGAAAAATTGGCCATTAAAGACGAATATGTTATTCTGTAATGTCAGTAGGAGCATTTCTTTCAACATATTTACTGCTTGATAGTTAGATGCAGTTTCCTTTGAAAATGTATAGTCTATGGTTTCTATTGCGGTATCATGTCTGATTGATGTATATAAGGACCGTACGTCCCAAGTTGCCAAACGATAGCCTTGTTGCCATTCTATCCCTGCTAATTTATTAATCGTTTCGGTTGTATCTCTCAGGTAAGATTTGGTTTTAGTGGCCAACGGTCTTAGAATATTGTCGATATACTGTGCCATATTCATGGTTACCCAACCTATTCCACTCAGGATGGGTCTTCCTTCTGGAATTCTGGTGTATTCTTTATGTATTTTGGGTAAAAAGTATATTGTTGGTAGTGTTGGTTGTTCAGGAAAAATACTGAAGCAAACTCCACCTTATTCTCTACCAGTTGTCATGCTAACTCTGTGATAAAAAATATACCTAAAGGAGAATTCATTAGGGCGAGGAGGAATTGTTCTGAACAGGAGAAATTTGAAGAAGAGTGTAAACTACTCACAAGGAGATTCCAATTAAGAGGATACAGGAACAACACTATAGCTCAAGCTAAAGAAAAGGCTTCCAAAATTGATAGAGCAAGCACCTTAAAGACAATAAAAACTACTCAAGATGATAGACAAGAGATAAGCTTCATCACGAACTACTGTGCAAATAATAAAATATTGAGAAAGATTTTAAGGAAGAATTGGCATCTTCTGCAACTAGATGAAAATGTTCGGAAATACATCAATGACACACCCACGTTGACGTACAGACGGGCCAAAACCATCAAAAACATTTTAAGCCCTTCACTCCTTCCAGAAGAGAAAGAAACCTCATTGACGTGGCTTCCGCCACCAACAACAGGATTTCGGAAATGTGGAACATGCACAATGTGCAAATATACTCAAAATAACATAGTGACTTTCAAGGACAAATATGGTATATCACATAAAATTGTTGATCAGATTAATTGCAGAAGTAAGTTTGTGGTTTACGCTATTATTTGTCAATGTGAAGATATATACATAGGGAGCACTATTAGGGAACTTAGGATAAGAATAAGGGAACACATCTCAAGCATTGGTAGCCAGGATACCAACTTACCCTTAGCTCAACATTGGCAACAAAAACATCAATTAATCGATAAGAAACATCTAAAATTTATTGGACTCAGAAAAGTGACTATGGGACCAAGAGGAGGAAACCTTGAAATTAAATTGAGGCAAGAGGAAGCAAAATTAATTTGTAAATTTCGTTCAGTGGAAAGAGGCTTAAATTCAGAACATGAGATGTCCTCCTTTCTTTAAATAAAGAAAATAATGGTTAACCAAGTTCAACATAACGTGATTTAAAAAAAGTTGTTTCTAGTACTTTTGTATGTGTATATAATAATTTATATCTTTTTCTTCGGGGTAACACCATTTGGAAAAGGTCGAATAGGCATATAATAATATTTTATACACCAGGTTCAGAAACTTCAATTAACAACCAGAGGGCAATGCTGGAATGGCATGTTAAGAAATTGGGACAGCTCTGTCTAAAAACATAGCTTTCCGGAATCAGTTTTCTATGTACAAAGGTACATATAAGCAAATTCTTACATACATAACTAACTTAGAATAAGCCATCGATGATTAGGGACCTAAACCAATGTAATGATAAGTGTAACAAACAAGGAGAACGTGATCTCCATAAGTCAAAATTGAAATTTTCCCAAAATATGGCCGCGGGTTTAAAAATAGAAAAAGGACTGTCAGGGACACGATCGGAACAGTTTTTGACTATAGCCTAGTTATGTATATTGCACCTTAGAGACAAAATTACCTTATTGATAAATTTAAATCAGTGCTGGACCAGGGACTATTAAGAAATGTGATTTATTGGTAAATTATCGAGAAAAATTTTTTTTTGTTTAAAACTCCGTCCTGGATTAGTAAATCATAATTGATATATATAAAAGAAGTATTTTAACTTGCGTCAAAACAACAATTGACATTTTGATCGTATTGTGCAAGAATTAGGACGAAAGTAATAAACATAGTAGTAGGACTAAGCGGTACCGTTAGTAAGCTGACAATAATATCAGTACCTAGATGCAGAATGCACGGGGACTTTTAGAAACGGAATACGCTCACAAGGAGCAGGTAAGCGTGCTGAGGGGGCTCTGAAATGGGGGTCCTGTTTATACGGTCCAACTACACGTGGCGACCACGTGGCATTACTCTTTGGATCTAGTCATAATAGTGAGAGATGCCAAGAGGCATTGCAATGATCAACACAGTTAAAGATGGTTAATGGCACTGATACTCACGCTCTCCGCCGAGAAAATAACAGCCCCATTGAGTATTTGAAGTGATTTGACATAACGAGGGGCAAATAAACTCACTAATGAGCCTTATGATGTTTATGTTTTAGGGATTTAACCCATGACCATTGAAATTAAGCATTCAACTTATGAATTTTGAACGAAACAGATTAGCTAAGAAATAAGAGTGAGCGACACACTCAATGATGAACACATAAAACAATTATGAAGCGAACTTTTATCAATCAATTTCTAACAATAATTTTCTTTCTCATTGTGTTTTGTCAAATATTTTTGTTTCTCCATTTTGAAAAACGTTTTTCTCATTCCTAACAATCCCACCCTACCCCCTCCCTCAAAATGGCCATTCATCAATGTTGTTTAATTTTTGATTGGGTGCATTTTTGGATTTATAAAAATGGTGATTTTTGTTATGTAATGTTTAACTAGCCCTGATTTGAAAAAGACATAGAATGTCGAAACACGTGTAATCATATAGGGCATTTTTCTAAGGAACCAAAGGAGTAATAAAAAATCAATGACTTAACTTGGAGTATAAGAAGCATTGATTTATCTTTTCTTACAACGATACGACAAGGGCGCATGATATTAGTAAGAGTAACACAACCCTTATATACATTTTCGAACGGAGCAAGGGGGCCAGGAAGACTCCGTTGTTACCTAGGCATGCGACCGTAATTGGTGAACAATAAACTATTATCAAAAAGGGCGCTGAGGTCCAATTGAGGAGGTACCCTATAAAAAAGGCTCCCCACATTTTTAACAGTAAACATACTAGGTAGAGATATAATGAGCAGATTGAATATGACGATCTCCTTTACTGAAAAAGGAATAATATGCTCCACACCAGGCATCAACATGCTCACAGCACAACAAATACTACAGGCACATTGCGGCAAAACAGTAGTGAGAGCAGAACCAGTAGATGGAGAACTATTCCAATATGGGACAGACATGGCAATAGCATGGCTACCAGGAATCGAAGGGAAAATTTGGAGGAGGCCAGCAACTTACCTTTTTAGACCCGAAACGCCAGCCAACGAGAAGGAAGGGACAAGGATATCACTGAGCATTGAGAGCATCGTAGCGACACCAGACTACATTGCAGTTCATGCCCAAGACAGGGAAGGGAGAGCATGGAGAGCAGTAATAGCACTCGCAGAGGGGTGCCGACTAACCCAGGTATCTGATGAGGAGCTCTTTTCGGACGATAATGTTGAGGGGGAGATGGTGTTTGAGATGAGCCTCCACATCTGGGTGACAGTGACATACAGAGATGTGGCGCAAAAGATGGCCCTAGCGCTAGATGCACCGGCCACTACCGCTGTACCATTTTACGAGGAAGATCTGGCAGCAGTACCCGCATCCCTATGGACCACAAGTCCATATGACGTGGGATGCATCAAAAGCATTGGAGGGGTGAAAATAAAGTTGAAGAGAGGAGCAATACTGCCAAGGGTAAAGTAATACCCATTATCAAAAGAGGCAGATGAGGGGATATATGAAACGATAACAGCATTGATCAGCAGAGGTATACTAGTACCATCCGAGTCTCCATGTAACACTGCTGTGTAACCGGTGCACAAGGCTAAGGGAGGGTCTTGGCGTTTCATCCAGGATTTAAGACCCCTTAACCACATTGTAGAAGCAGAGTACCCTATAGCGGCTAATTCAGCCATTATAGTATGTGGAATACCAGCAGAGGCATTATGATTTACCGTGATTGACCTAAAAAATGCATTCTTCTCAATACCTTTACACCCTGACTCACGTTATGTGAAACTTGTCCAGTCTTGTAACACAAAATGGAAACACACAAGGCTTCCCCAAGGGTACTGCGAGTCACCATCCATCTTTAACAGGGTGATACAAATGGACTTGGGTAACATTGAGATGGAAAGCACAGTGCTGCAAAATGTAGATGACATCATCATCTGCAGCACCACAGAAGAGAAGTGTAGGAGGGACTCCATCAAAATGCTCACAGTGTTAGCAGAAAAAGGGTACAAGGTAGACAAGGAAAAACTGCAATACTGCCAAGAACAAGTGCTCTACATAGGCAAGCTCATTTCACAGAATGGAAAGAAAACTGCACCACAAAGGGCACAAGCCATAACAAACGCACCACAGCCACAGACAGTGAGTGAACTGCAGCAGTTCCTGGGCCTATGCAACTACTGCAGGGCCTGGATTTTTGATCACAGCTCATACATAGGACCACTGCTTGAGGGCCTCAAAGAAGCGCAGAGGGGGGAGAAGAAGTTGAAATGGACCACAGAAAAGACAGAGGCATTCCAAGAATTAAAACATGCCATATCCACAGCACAGTGCTGGCCACCCCAAATTATGAAGCACAATTTTTCATCTTTTCACATTGCAGCTCAGCAGTAATGAGGGCAGTGCTGACTCAGAAAACTAGCTTTGGACACAAACCAGTAGCATTCTACAGTGGACACTTAGACCCTGTAATGTTAGGCCACTTCCCGTGCGAACAGAGCTTGGCTGTCACAGCTTTTGCGGTAGAAAAAGCATCTTCAATAACAATGGGTTGCCCAACCACACTGTATGTGGAACATGCCCTTTTTGCAATACCTAATAAACCAAAATCAACCTTGACTACTCAGAGAGCATCAGGGTAGGAAGTAATTCTGTCCAGGCCAGAGTTAACAATTGTGAGGTGCAGCAACGTTAACCCAGCGAGGTTCATAGTAGAGGTAGTGGAAGATGGCAATAACACCCATGACTGCACACAGGCTATTGACACTTACTCCAGCACAAGAAAGGTTGAGGAAAACGCCCTAGAGGGGGGAGAGCAATGTACATTGAAGTGTCCTCAACAATTGACCAGAGTAATGGGGTACACAGAACAGGAGCAGCAGTGGTGAGAATGACAGAGGATTGGACATATCTTCCAGTGAAATGTGTTCAGTTACCACAATACTACTCTGCCCAAGCAGCAGAATTAGTGGCCCTAATATTGGCACTGAAAGAAAGCAATGACAAAAGAGTAGCCATATATTCTGATAGTGCATATGTCACATCAACTGTACGTTATGGCTTAATTAAGTGGCAGCGAAGAGGGTTCAGAAGGGCAGACGGCACCCCAGTGCCACAAGCCCTTCTACTTTCTGAGCTAAATGAAGTAATTGAAGACCCCAAAGAACTAGCCCTGGTAAGTCAGGCCCATACAAACGGGGATGATCCCATTTCCAAAGGTAACGAAACAGCAGAGACACATGCTAAACATGCTGCGTATGTCGGTGAGATATGGACACCCCAAAAAAAGGGAAAAGATAAGGGGAGGGCGGGGGCAAGACAGATGTTGATAAAGGATGGGTACACCCATATCCCTGAGAATCAAATAATGGAATTACAGGCAGCTGCACCCATGGCAGAGAAGGAGCTATGGGTCAAAAGAGGATGCACAATGTCCCCCACTGATGCATTATGGCGACAGAACAATACAGGGAAAATAGTAATGCCCCTAGCCCTATTGAAAACAGCCCTGGCCCAACTACATTATCCCGCACACACAGGTAAAGAGGTGAGTGCAGCACAAATAAAAGAGGAGTGGTTCTGTCCCGAGCTAAATTCACATGTTGCAAACTTCATTAGCAATTGTCTCACGTGTCAACAATTCACAGCCGGTCACACGCTACAAGTGATCAAAGGTATTATACCCTGGCCGAAAGGACCCTTCCTGCACCTCCATATTGACTACGTTTACATGATCAATGTATGTCAAGGATACAGATACATGATTGTGGTAGTATGTCCATTCTCAAGGTGGATCGAGGCCGGTCCATGCTCGCATGCTGATGCTTTTAGAGCAGCAAAGTTCCTGGTGAGGGAAGTATTCCCACAGTGGGGGGTGCGCAAAGTGTTGCGGTCTGACAATGGCCCACACTTTGCCAATGAGATGTTCAAACACATCACTACTCTCCTTGGCATCAAACACAAGTTTGCATGTGCGTACCACCCCTAGGCAAATGGCGTCTGTGAATGCCTCAATGGCCTCCTAAAAGAAGAGAGAGCAGAAATACAGCAGACTACCAACAAAAGCTGGCTCTATTGCCTACACTTAGCCCTATTTGAGTTAAGAAACAGGCCAGGGTCGGATCACCACCTCACACCCCACGAGGTGGTGACCAGACGCCAAATGCACCTCCAACTGACACCACCATCAAGGGCTATAACAGATTGCCACGCATCTCAGACTATCTTTGGTGAAGAAATGTATGAACAGGACTCTTCTTTGGTTACTAGTGCCGCCTTTATCTCTCAACAGATCGAGCGGACGCGGGAGGGTCAAAGAGAACCCAGCAACACAGCCCCTGACCCCTCCCAACCTCCAAACAACCCCAAGAATTCAAGTGAACAATTACCCATAGCCCACCCCATGGTCACAAGATCGCAGAGTAAGGAATACATGACCCCAACAAGCCGCGACCAGACAAACCCCGCCCCAGCCACTACCTAACTAAAGAACCCTGTTAACATATATACCGTTTTAAACCACACTGTGTAGACACATGCATGTTCTCTTCTTTTTTGTCTCGCACATGCAGGTACCGCACCATACTGTTTACTGTTTATGTTGAAGAATTGAACAGAGATGCTAACGCATACATTTTGCCCAAAGGTAAATTCTGCCCACGGATGACAATACCCCAGAAGCACTGTCACGCCAATTTGTATATGCTATAAAGAAACCAAAATATCTAAAAACGAAAAGAAGAATACGTGTGTATTATAACATATTTATTTTGATAATAGAACAATCATTCCCATATCTCCACGAGCACTTACCGGCCCTGAGAGATAAGACGCTAAGGAAAGCATGGGAAGAGCTTTTCGCCTGGGCATTAAACGACTACATGATAGGGAGAGCTTGAATAAACGAAACTAACAAATTAACGCTTACTTTTTAGAAATTTTCAGGCGGGCATCTATATCATCGTAAGCAAAAGCTGCAGGACAGCAGCAAAGGTAAGACACAAAATGCCAGTGATGTTACCTATTGAAATAAAAATTATAGGCCTGTTGTTTATCACTGGACTACTTGCTGCCACTGTCTGGCAGGCACAGTATGCTTCCTATGTCTTGGCTGCACCTTCTACTAACATACCCCCAACCGCGGCTGCAACAGGTGCGGTGTCTGGTGGTATAGGTAATACAAGAGTAAGGGGGAAAAGGTTCAAACGTAGTACATCAATTGATAGCAATGGGGTAGACACATATCTTACAGAGTCCGCACACGTCTCAAATAACATGTGGTATCAGCACATGTCCAGAATTGGTAAGGGGACAACTAAGGGGAGCTGCTATGTGTGCTCATTGATCCCATACGCCATGAGCGCATCCAGAACATTTGTGGCTACTGAGGTACCCGCAACATCAGTAGAGTGTCTGATATATCTGGCCCTGTTCCAAACAAAAAGACGATTTCAAGGGAGGTTTGCAATACTGCAGTGGAAGACAAGAGACACATACCCGTATGAAAATATCTTCATTAAAACACTCCCAATGTACAATAACTACTGGCAACTAACACAAGGGCTCCAATATGTGACGGATGGACCAGACAAAGGGTAAACAAAAGAAGTAACATTGAATTACCTACCATGTGAATGGCGTGCAAGAGAAGTTCCGGGAGTAACGGGGTGCTGGGAAAGACCGCTGATAGCAATATATGGGAAGGTGTACACAAAAGAAGGATGGACAGACAGGGTTGTGGGAAGCAATATGGTAACATTGACAAAAGCAACTGTGGCCAAAATGGATGAAGAGAACAATAAGTGTTACAACGGATGGATAAAGAGCGCAGCACTGGTAACATGGCTAGAGAATTACGAGGATCCAATAACAATACTCCCACTAACTGCACCTACACTATGTTATCAATACGATGGAGACGTTGATTTTGGAAAGAACAGCAACTGCAAAAGAACAGTAATGATAAGTGAGGAGGGTGCCGGTACAGCAGTTATAATGGACCACTATTGGGCATGCGGAGGAAAGGTATACCACAGTTTGCCGCCATCTTGGAACGGAATATGCACCATGGTACACATTAACGTACCATCCCTAGTAGTGCCACAGAAACATGTCAACCTGGGGAACTTCCCTAAGATGGACGAAGGGAATAAAAGGAAGAAAAGATCAGTGACGATTGGAGAAGGGCAGGACAAGACCGGCACGACAACATTGTCGAGAATAAAAAGACAAGGAGAACCACTGACGGGGAACTACCTGTGGGGAAAATCAGAAACAGCCCTTAGTGACATCCCACCCAAACACAGACTATTTAGCAGAGCAGCAATGTTCTTTTCATCCATAATACATCCAGGAATGCAGGCGTATGCAAATGCGAAGTGGCTCCAAATAACCAGATGGGAGCTGATGATGACAATAAATTCCACCGTCAATGGATTCAACGCAATAAAAGAGGAACTGAGGGCAGTACGAATGCTAGCACTCCAGAATAGGTATGTGTTGGAACTCCTAACAGCAATGGAAGGAGGAGTTTGTGCAAAAATAGGAAGCTCGTGTTGCATGTTTGTCCCCGCCAACGACGCAGACAATGGCACGCTTTCTGAGGCCGTATCACAACTTGCCAAGATGCACGCAAAAATGGAAGAGGAAGCAAAGGGAGTGAAGAGCGATGGTAGCTGGTTTTCCTACTTATGGTCATGGATGCCATCATGGCTGTCAGATGGTCTTAAAATAATAGCTGGATGCATAATATTGGGAATGGCCGCCCTGTAGGACTAAGATTGTGGAAAGCAAGAACGGCACGCACAACTGATGAAATGATGGAAATGATCGGCATGCACGCCCTGATGCCAGCAGAAGACGACAAGAACATAGATATAATAAAGGTACGCGAGAGGGTGTGCAAGCAAATATTAGAAGCAGACTTGCCCCCGCCATCAGTGAAGGTGAAGAACCCAAGGAACCCAAAGAATTATGTTGGAAAATGGGTCTACTGCAAACCCGGCGGTGGGTGCGTATATATGTACTGGTCGTTCGAAGACCATGTGAACCAGTATGGACACCTAGCTGGAATAACAAAGGTGTGGAGAATACGCTGAGAAAAGAGAGCGGATAATTTTGTGGTCGACAAGTCGACCAGAGGGGGGACTGAAGTGGGAAAACACCCTCCCTACCCATTCTCATCCAGACCCTGGCCTAGAGGATCACGGCCCAAGCACCCCCCGCAAGAGGAGTTCGACCCATTTACTTCCTTACCAGACGACAAGGTGTTGTGTATCCACGGCCCACACACACGAGGAGCATGTCCAATACCACGCCCTGGTCAAGCCGATGTCTGCGACATGGAACAGCTTGACTAAACAACAACCACAAAAGTGTCAACATCGTTAGAGATTCCATGACGACATAGCCAACGGACAAGAACACACGTGCCACCATGCACACTGATCCCCCACACACCAAACCACACCAAGAACATACTCAGTGCTATGACTGGATGGCGATGTATAATCCATATTATGGATGTATAATCCATACATGCTTGCAGATGCTTTCTCGCTACCTATCCCCATAGAGACGCCAACTTGTATATCTACTACTGCTTGTGACACTCTGTCACCTCGTGACTCCATATTATGGATTATACATCGCCATCCAGAACTAGGCCCGAGTAGGCCACAAGCAAGAGTCCCCGGGCAGGAGCCTCTCAGACGAAAATCAGCCCAAAATGAAAAGGCAAAGCGCTGACCACGCAGAACGAGCCCCAGCGAGAGCTCACAGCCAAGGCCACAATGTTGCAACCCACACGCTGCGCTCCTAGCACCAAGGTTACACCTGCCGCCGCCAAGCGCCCCTCAAAGCCGAAATACAAATCAAATGCTCATAATTCTGCTCCAGCTACAGTCTCTCCACACGTGACCAAGCCGACCTGACAAAATGCCCAGCTCATGAGACAGACAATCGCTGGGGTCCCACGTCTGAGACACAGGTTGCAACAACGAAGCGACAAGTTAGACACCTACATCGATTGGGAAAGACATGATAATCAGCCACAAGCAAGACTTGTCCATTGTCCACCACTAACACATAGTTGCACATTATTGCCAGTACCAGGTACATCGCGAGCTGGAAACGGCGATGGTCCCAGGCTTGGGGGCTTGCGAGGAAACCAATCAGAATACGAGGGGCACCTCATTGACGCCATTTTAGTTAGCCAATCACTAAGTGTCCCCTCGTAACTAATTTGTTGTAGCAATTGTTAGGGACAGCCCAAGTGTACCACCTGACCCGTCCTCATCCACTAATATTCCTTTCTATATGCTCCAATACTAACCCTACTACTCAGGGAGCCAACCCGAAGTGGCGTTAGGTTTTGTGACGATTTTCCCAGGTGACCCGAGTAGCGTGTCATACAACGGTAAAAAGGGCCTGCGAGCCCTACTAGAGTGAGAGCGTCTCCCCGGATGCATACGGGCCGAGAACAATCCCTGCCGTTTCTATAATAAACAGCAGTAATTACTTTGCTCTTGTGCGTGTGTCATACTCCGACCCCCGGTAAATCACCCTGACAACATAAATATGGTAAATTTTCTTGCAACCACATCATGATGTTTTATCAGCAGAAAGTGGTCCCAATTTTGTTGTATGGATCAGAAACGAAACTGCCCAGAGATCAAAGTTATTGGGACGGCCTTGAGGCTCGTTTTTTGGAAATAAATTCTGAAACTACCTAAATGCACACCATTACCCATCATACGTTTTGAATTGGGCTCCTTGTCTCTGTTTGTTCAGGCCCTTTGGAAAATAAATGTATAGTTTACTAAGAAAATGTATGTTGGGCCTCAATGCAAACAATATCCTGAGTGTGGTAACCCACTACTTACTAACCTCGGAACACTTTTTTCCTCGCAATTGGAGCAATTTTATAACTGATGCATTATCTGATGCAAACATCACTTTGAAAATCTTACTAGACAACCCAAGAAGAGCCAAGACCAAATGATTTCAATATGATTGGATATGCACCCAAGCAAAATGTAATAACTATAAAGACTTTAATGCATTGCCATTTGGCACTAAGAAACACTGACAGATGGCTGATTATCTGGTAAGATGTCCCTCACCATACATCAGAAGTCCATATGTTCGCTTTAGGTTGAACATGTAGCATACCAACAATATCCTGGCAAGGAGGGGTCTCATACTGAAAGAGCAACATTTCTGTCGCTTTTGGGCAAATATTCTGCAGAAAGAGACTTTGCAGCACATAATTGTGGACTGCCCTGCCCTAATCACAAAACGTCAAGTGTTTTTTAAAAAGCTATTTACCATACATTGCCCTGTGGACTCTAATGAGATATGGCAAGTTATATTTACCAACACCAAACTTGCGATTAGAATTACATTAGTACCATTTCTGGACTCAGTCTTGCCTTCCCTAGTAACTAAAACAAAAATTGGTTACTAATCATTAATCCAGAACATAACAGGATCTACAGGCCACTTGACCTAGAAGCATCACAGCCTCACAGCCACTCTATGTATTTTACATCGTGCTTGTCCTTTGTTGTCTATGTGGACCAAGTGCATCAAAGTTTGAGCTAAGGGCCTCATTATCATAATTCAAACTCTGAAGCTTAAGACCTGTTGCCTATGGTCCAGCTTAATTCGATTTTCTAAAGGCCCCAAGATTCAAGAGAATGTATAACTTGATTTTAAACTCAGCTCCTTGGCACAAAGGATTAGTTACAAAGAGATAAAAGACTTGCGATCTCTATCGACCAATTCTAATAGTCCCAGTGTGCACATGGACCTATAAAATGAGATGCCATTTTTCAGATCAAATGTTTTAAGTTGATATTTATTATGAAATAATTGTATTTGATAATGAATTTGAAAGGCTGATATCTTTTCTATCGACTAATTTTAAATTCTGTGTATTGTTGTAAAGTCGTTGCCATTGTGTATATGGACTCATAAGATTAAATGATGTCATCTTTTTTTTTTGTTCAAATGTTTTAAGTTGATATCTGTCATTAAATATTTGTATTTGATAATGAATTTGAAAGGTTGATACTTTCAGCCAACAAAATAATTTTAAAAAAAATTCAAAAGAAAATCTATTTTTAAATGCATTTTTTCAGAAATAATGCAGCGCCATGTGCGCAAGTCCCAAAACACCAGGCTTACCCCAGCAGTTCTGTGGGTGTTGTAGGCAGCCCTCATGAGGCAGGTGGAGAGCCCCAGCATCAAGGAGATCCTCTGAAGGCAGGAGAAGTGGCAGAGGAAGAGGCTGTGGGAGATCTGTGGGAGAAACACATGGAAGGGAACCCGGGTCAGGCAGAATGGGAAAACCCTCCGAATAATTTCCCTAAAGACCATACAGTTCTAATGGCCTATTATAGAATTAAAGATTCTCAAATTAAAACATCTAGGAACATTATGGACTTCATGTCCCATAATGCTCCTAGTACAGAGACGAGAAAGAGGGATCAAGAGTTTTCAAAGAGGAGGTGCGGTCTAGTTGTCCTAATGACCCACACCTGAGCGGGACTTTTAAACATTTAAAGGCCTGTCAGGTGCAGGCCAAGAGCAGACAGCAGGGGAAACTGCAGAGGAGACAGCAGGAGAAGCAGCAGACGCTGAAGAACGAAGTAGGGATTGAGGCTGCTGCTGTAGTGACAGCAGAACGCCACACAGAGAACCTGAAGGATGTCAGAACCCTTAAAAGCAAAGGACGCGCAACGGGAAGCGGTATTGGTGACAGTGACCCCGAGGGAGAGAGAAGCTCCTTGCATCCTGGAGCCCGCTCCAGTGTGTGGGGTTCTCCAGTGAGCATTACGGGTTGTGCAGGCTCCGGGGACAGACAGTGGGAGCCATCAAACTCTGCAGAAGTCCCAGCGAATGAAGAAATTGTGTCCGCGGGTCAGAAGGAGACGCCAGGAAAGAGCGGTGAGTTTGCCTACTGTAGGTAACCCTGGGCGCTGACAGGGAGACAGCTGAACATTTTTGAATACCGAATAGCTGAATGTAAGAAAATTGGGCGTAACTCTTGTTATGCGATGTCAGATTGGAGATCATTGTAACCCGCATTGCCTAAGCCAAACTTGGGGATATCCAGTGAAAGAATATTCTAACATGCATTGCTCAAGCAAAAGAGGGACAATAATAAATCAAAGAAGATACAACTTACCTGAAAATGTATATCTAAAAAGGGAGCATTGTAATCTACATTGCCAAAGCCAAACTAGGCTGAGATTGACATATAGGCAAGTGAAATTCAATAATCCCATACCAAGATACCTCGAGGGAGGGAGTGGCAAACCATACTACCAACAGCCAAGAGGTGATATTAAAGAAAGGCAGATACAGCATGAGAAAGACCTTTCTTGTGACAAGGAACAGGGGGGAGAGAAGTATAACCTGCATTGCCTATAGCAAACAGATCCATGTGTAGCATGTTGCAGAAAGAAACTAACTGTATGCCAATTGTGTTAAGTTGTAGAAGAAGGAATTTTGGCAGGAAAGTATACCAGGAGAGAGACAATTAGTGGTAGTTCTGGCAGGCGAGTAGACCAGGAAGAAGATAACCTGAAGTCTAATGAATGGTACCAGGTTGTAACAAAGAAAAAGTGCCAAGTCCATCATTGTGTTTGATGAACTATGACAGAAAAGAAGTGGCAATACCATTATTGTGTTCGATGAACTGTGGCATAACCATCCTAACTAAAATGTTGTTTCTAAGGAGGAAAGATTGTTTAACCTTCAGAGAACAATTGTTATGGCTTTCAACTGGAAGAGTGGAGAGAAAGTAAAGTCATTTTGCCATGTACAGAATATTTTGAATGAAAATAACTTAATTTTACTTAGAGTGAAACTTGGGTACTTTACTAAAAATGAACTTTAATTGGACATACCCTGAATAATTCTAAGGGAAGGGGATCCAATCCTGGTCACAAGGATTCTTGTTACAACTTTTGTGTTTGAAATTCAATGCTATTTTTGTGAAGTTAAATCACCAAATGATTCCAGTGTGATGCCGGTCAAATAGCGCAGCGAGTAGAGCGCTCGCTTTGGTATCCGTGCAGAGCCTGCTGATGCAGGTTCGAATCCCGGCAGGGCCAAACACAGCCTTTCATCCTTCCGAGGTCGTTAAATGAGCACCACACACCGTGGGTAATAATAAGCAGCGCTCAGATACCTGAGGGTTTGTAGCACTATATAAATGCTAAATTATTATTATTATTTGTTGTATTAGTGAGAGGGGCAGATACTTTGGACATTAGGTCACTTTCCTTAAGCTTTAGTTTTTCGGGTAAGAAAACCTCTGTTAGGCTAGGGAAAGATAGACTTTTGTCTCACCCCTTATTGTTTAATAAAATGGTGACTTGTGACAAACATATACCTAAGTGTCGCTCTCACATGCCTGACTCCTCACAGATGCACATTGTAGCAGTGCTCACTCTATTCCGCTGAACTTATTTCACTCTCTCCAGTGCATTTTACATACCCACTTGCCCTTTCCTCATACCCTGGGCCCAAACTGGTGTACAGTAAGCTTACAACAGGGTACAGCCACTCATAAGAAGGTAGAGGGTCCAAATGCACATATGCCTTTCCATTTATATTCCTGCCGAAGATCTATCTACTCACTTTTTCAAATGTGGGATGCGTGCATATTGCTAGTGCACAGCACACAGCGTTTATGTTGCAGGCTGGAAACCTTTGAACAGGTTCGTGCAACATCAATGGGCTATGCAAACAGACTACTGTCGGAGCTCCCCAACTAACGTGAACATTCCAGGTGCGTCTTCGTGCACATCATGCAGGCACGCAGCCTAAACTAGAGGCTTAACACGGCTTTCTACTCCTTAGATGTCACACAGACCTGTACCAGCACGCCGAGATCTAGACACGCGCCAGCTTCAGACGCCTTGTCATGCGACAGCCTCTGAAACCATCAGACTCGCCGCCATCAACACTCTCTTATCTTGTCTACTCCATGCGTGTTTGTTTATTGGCGGGACAAACACGTTTGAACTGGCAGCCACGTGCTTAGTCACTGCCTGTTTCTCGGCTTACGAAAAGCAATTATAACATGTTTTTGCAGCAGATGGGGCACAGAAATAGAGACACATTGGATATGCAGAGCGGACCAGATCATTGCGTGCTGGTGGCGCATTTGGGCACTGTTACAATCTTTACTTACACACACCACACAGTATGACAGCGGGAAACTTCGTCTCCCTGTACACAAGTAACTCGACAGCAACTGTGACGAACCTAAAGGGCACTTCCGGTTCCACATTGGGAATGACTCACATCGTACATTTTAAAGAGAATGAACCTTTACAGTTTTAAAATCTCATTCGTCTCCCTGTACATGAGTAACGCAACCGCATATGTGACGAACTTAAAGGGCACTTCCGGTTCCACAATGGGAATGACTCACTGAGAACACATGTATACAGAATGAGCCTACAAGTTACAACATCTCATCGGTGGGATGTAGGTCAAAGTGCTTTAAGAAGCTCCATCACACCGCACGATTCCTCGTTTTTTTTTTCCAAGACAGTTTTGTGATCTATTTCGCTGCATTTGCAAAGTCAACAGCTTTAGCTTAGGTTGTGGGAAGGTGTAAAATGTCAATATGGTGTGGATGTGTGTGTTTGTGAATGATAGACAATGGCCCTTTTTTGTTGAATGATTTCTAAAGTTAGTTGTACTCACAGTGAATGTGTGACAAAGTTGTAGGAACCACATTTTAAATATGCTATTAAAAGACTGTTTTGAATATTTTGGTGGCATTCTGGTAGTTATAAAGACAGTGATACAATGTGAATCATGGTATACAAAAGTGTATTGTAAAATATCTATAGTAATAGCATAACATATTCTTTCAGTACCTGTATTTTCACAATATGCATGTGCTGAGCTCTTCTCCTGTTGCTAAAGACTAATAATGTGTGTTACTTTTACCAAATGTAGTGGCACTCAATGATTCTACCTCGTATGGTTTAACACGCACAGATTTCTGCAGCGGGAGTTTAACACGCTGAGCTAGCTTGAAGGCAAACAACATCTTGTGCCAGGTTACTCCCGTGGCAAAACGCTCTTGTTTACAGAAATCGCTAGTGATGTTCTTCTCGGTGGTGTTAAGGCCACACTAGGAATGCCCTGTTAGGTGCCAACAATGTGTCTCTTTATGGGGTTGGCTGTGATTCTGCAGTTAATCAGTGGAATTACCAATAAAATCGACTGCCTTTACCGCCACTAGGCCCATGAAATTAACACGGTATAACAAGTGGTGGCCCAGAGGTGTAATTTCACAGTTGTATAGTCCATAGGACTCCATGGGAACTTCTCAATTCCGCTGCACCAATGTCAACACCTTTTTGGCAGTAAACTTAAATGTTTAACATGCAGCGTTTTGCTGGAGGTAACTCCTACACTTTACCACCAAAACTCATAGTACGGTGGTGCAGTAATGTGGAAGCAATCATGAGGCCCACCGTCATTATTCCCAACACTATTGCACCTCACGAATAATGCCCATGCAGAATAAATCAACACAAGGCCACTAACACAAAGAGAATACATGACAATGTAACAGGCACAAGTCACTAATTTCACCGACAAAGTAAGTGTAAAGATGGATAAGTATGGTTTGTGGTAGGCGAAGGTAGGGAAATGTGCCGCATTCTTTCTTGATCCCTCGGTTGCAAAGGATGCATGTGACAGGTAGCCCAGGCACACGAGACTGCCATTTATGAAGCACTCTGCATGCCAATGTAATGCAGTTCAAGGGTGCTTGTTGGATTAATGTATGTGCTACCTGATGAGGGTCAATTGCATACTGTCTGATGGAGACGTCCTTTCTATCCAGCCTAACAGGTGCTATACTGGTCTCAATGTGCAACCTGACAATATTTTCACTAGGCAAAACCCAATATGATTGGCATTGTCAAAGTTTCCATTGTGTTTGCTGTGGTATTATTTCAGCATTTTCCTCTTCCCACTTCAATATCCTTGGATTCTGCCACTGTACCCTATTTTTTCGAATATAGTTTTGTTATCACAAGTTTCATTTACTCGGCATACGCTTTTAGCAGTTTGATGCTGTTGCAGTATTGGGTGTTAGCCAATCAATCTGCAGCAACACAATGCTTTAAGCGTGCACCGTTAAAAGAGAAATGAAGTCCTGGAACAGATTGTGTGGGCCTGATGGGTTAACCACAATTTCCCAGTTGAACACCTGACACTGAAAAGATCAGTCTTGCACCCCAAACGTGTTCTGCACTTAGAAGCCCGTTATCGATATTAGATCGACAAAAACCCGTGAACATGCTTTTACAGTTTCAGAGCTTAAGTATTCAGAAAAAGGAAGTGTTTGTAGATCTTGAGAAAAGTCAGCTTCTCCAATCACCACAATAGTGGTCACCACAGCGGTCTATAACAACATCAGCATTGGTAATGGTCCTTTCTAACAAGGCCCTAATTAGTTCAGCAGCAGGGGTCATTTTCACTTTCAAGTGCTGACCAAAGACCTTTTTCTCTGCCAGTATTCTGGAGGATCACAACCTTCAAAGTGATGTAAATGGCCGATAAGTGGCACTAGAGATAATTGTGTCAGCGTTCAAAGAGTTCCATAGGTAAAGTTGGAAAACAGGTTACGCAATCTGCCAATCTCTGCAGAGGACAAGAAGCACTAGCTCTAGAAACAGTTATAACGCCGATAAAAGTCATGTAAATTGCCTCTAAGGGACCAATCTGCTCGTGGGGTGTATATAACTCCATAATGTGATTGGTCACTTGAAAACATGTAATGAAAACCAAGGCAAATGTCTAAAAAAAAATAACGGGTGTCTGGTTACACTTGATGCAAAAAACATTAATAATGCGTTATTTATAACGCGCTAATACCCAGAAGTTTCTAAGCGTGAACCTGGGGATTGAAGCTGTGTTACTTCATGCCGTCTTGCTTCCAAGGCTAGCACGTTGCCCCGGAGCTATCCTCCCGAGACAGGATGCATTTGTGCTGCGCTGTATATGGTAAGTACAGTGAAACTGTAGATGGAGAGGGTAAATAACTTCTGCTTGATACATGTGACACGCTGGGCTGATTTACTTAACTTGTTCCAATATCGACTCACTGAATCCATCAGACCTAAACATGATTCTACTCCTACACTGCCAGGTAACACCCCTACTGGTCAAACATGGCAAAGACAAGGTCTGCTTTCTATCTTCTTCGAGGCTGCGCACAAGTAAGACTCTTGTTCTGCGTGTACAGCCAAGGAGGATGAGGAGCTATGGCGGATAATGGAGGTGAAGAGGAGGCAGCTGGGGAAATAGGGGCATGGCGCAGCGTAAGGGGTGGAAGTTAACTCAGTGAGATTATTGGGTTGGGGTAAAACTGCCCTAAGGAACCTGTGGCACAGGGTTCAGGGGTGGTGTGAGATGGCATGAGGCATGGAGATATAGGGAGGAGGATGGATGCTCTGCGGGAGAGGGGTAGAGCCTGCCACAAAGGGACTTAGTCAAAAAATTATGGAGCTGATGGCGGCGGAAAAGAGCCAAATCAGGGAACCAGATTTGTCAAAAGAGCCTGCAGAAAAGAGGGTGAGGATCAGTGGGCTGCACAATGAATAGATTGGCATTTAAGGGAACACGTATAGGTCGCACTAGGCGCCTTCATATCTGTGTTTTTGATTCACCTGTTTCATACCTCATTTTACTTTTATGATCTACGTTCATCTTTGTAGAAAGATGCTCTACTGGGGGCTTGGCTGGCTGGTTGCTAATGGAGGTGAAACCCTGTGGCTCTGCAGCCCTGCAACGCTTACCTGCCTGCTGCAGCCTTCTACGCCACCATTCGAGGTTGCACTGGATGGAATACGGAAGATGCCGCCCGTGTGATGCTGGCCTCAGAAGACCTGTGGAGCCTCACATTCTCCCGAATTTCGCCCCGACCTGCTCAGCGGCCGAGCCTGCAGCAGCGAACAAAATGGCGGCCACAACTCAGCGTGGTGCCGGGCACGGAGTGCTGACTGCATCTGAGTGAGGGATACAGCTAAATAGCCCAGGAAGACATTGCCATACCGTAGGTGCGCCCAGACATTGGAGAGGTGCCTGCCCCTTAGAGATCCCTGTAGCTGAGGGCCCGGAAATGGACCAGGTCTGCTGGGATCAGCAGCAGCACAGCAGGTAACCTGCGTACATTGAGACCATATGGCATTGAGATGTGAAGGCGCTTCCCTTCTCTCATTCCTCCCGTCTCTCATTCTTCCTATTTGAAGCTAGCATTGCCCTGAAGCTGCAACGTGCGGTCGGACCATTCTGACAACTTGGGAGGCAGGCATGATATGTACAGCAGCGGCCCAGGACGCCAAAGATATGTGCTTTCTATACAGCCAGGATGTGAGAGAATCAGCCAATGGGGTTCATAGGATTAAGAACCCCACACTATGAGTTGGCTTGATTGGGACCTTCCTTTTTGCTCTGGGATCTAGAGGAGCTGCAACAACTTCACTGGCTTGTGTTGTGGGTAGACTGGAGTACATGAGCCTGCCCCAACCTGGACAGTGGCGGTACTAGCCATCCATCTATCCAAAGATGGTCCTGGGAGTAGTGAGCCTGTTGGCTCAAGCATTCTGGTGAATCCCAGCTAGCAGAAAGGGGTGACAAGTGGAAACTTGCCTAGGGCTCGAGGCCGAATTGTGTGCGATACGACCCAACTGTCAAGGATAAACAGCGTTGTGGGATACCCAGTGAGTGCCTGGTGCATGTGAAGCTACTTTGAGCGCTCCCCTCTAGTGAACAGCTTTGTGAACCACATAACCAGATCTAAGAGTGACTGAGAAGCTCTTCCACCAACCCCACCCAGTCAGTGCTCTCTATGTCCCTTACTAGAGGAACTCATCTATGGGCAAGATGAAGTCAGGTAAAGCTAAGGAGAAAACAGGGGCTTCCATCAGAGACATGCTCCAACATCCAAAACCACCACCAGTGTTGTCACCGGCATTAGAGGAAGAAGCCCAGCCCGCCACTAAAGGTGACATCCTGCGCCTGTTTCAGTCCCTGCAAAAGGAAATGGCGTTGACAGCCAAAGATTTGAAGAGCTCCTTTCAAGGACTGTCTCATACCGTACAGCAAAATGAGTAAACTAGATGATTTGGAATCTGCCTTCTATGAACAAATACACACGCATGACCAGCCTGACCCAAGAGTGGCAGCACTGGAATCTTACTGATGTATAGCGGAAGAAAAGCAGGAGGATGCCGAAAATCGTTCTCGCAGCAATAACGTGCGCATCAGAGAAGTACCGAGAGAGGTCCAAGACCTGGAGAAGTATGTCCGAGCTTTGTTCCAGGAGATACTCAGAGATGAGACGGAGGATTTCACATTGGACCTTACACATAGGGTGTTCTCCAATTTCCAGATAAGACTAAATCTTCTCCAGGATGTCCTGGTACGGGTTCACTGTTTCAAAACTAAAGACCTCATCTTCCAGAAGGCTAGAGCGATGGGTGGCCTACTGTTCCAGGGATCAGCCCTTCAGCTGTTCCAGGAACTTTCCCACGGGACAATTCAACGACCCAGGCTTATGAGGTTGCTGACCAGTTGGCTCTCGGAAAAAAGGCGATCCGCTGTAAGTGGGGCAATCCACCCCGTATTATGTTGCAGATAGATGGGGACCAGCATCAATGTGATCTAAGTCAATTTAGTTCCCACAGGAGCCCCATGGTGAACTTGGGTTGATGAACACTTTGGAACTATGATGTTAAGTAGCTGGGTGCTAACAAAAGTAATGGTAAAGGTTGCAGCAATTGGCAATCATTTATACTTCTAGGGGCATTAGGAGTGCATGCCCCTTTTCAAGCAGATTGCTTGATGTTTACTACACACAGTGTTATTCTATTTTTGGTTTTCTTTTTGGTATTTTGTTATACATTCAATATTGTTATAGGAGGTGTTATACGGCTGAGAGCTGGAACATTATATGATATCCCCCTGAGGGGGTTGCGTATTGCGGGACCAACATGCAATGTGGTTTCCTGCATGAAGGGGAGGACCCGGGGTGGCGGGCCAGACTACCAGCAGCTCTTGTGACTCACCTAAACCACCAATATGTCCGATATAAAAAATGTTTCCATAAATTCCCTGGGGCTAAACTCCCCGAGGAAAAGGAAAGGGGTTCTCTTCAAATTAATAAAGCTCAAGACAGACTTTTCCCTGCTTCAAGAGACTCATCTGTTGCAACGGGACGAGATGAGACTGAGATCACGCTGGTTCCCGCATCAGTACTTTGCTTCCTCATCAGCTAAGAAAGCGGAAGTAGCCATCTTAATAGTTAAGTCTCTACAAGTGAAGGTGGTAAGAGAAACTGTGAGCAGATATATAGGGGTAGTTTTGCGCATAGGTGGTAGAGACCTCACAGTGGCATCAGTGTATGTTACCAATCAAAATCAGGATCAGTTCTACACCCATCTGTTACCTCAAATCGCATAATTCCAACAAGGTGTTAAAGGGATGGTTCGGCCAAAAATGTTTATTTCAAAAATAGATAGGCAATATAAAAAACATCGATTGCCAATTATTTTTTTTCAAGTCCCTATGTAAAATTTTGAGCAAATCAAGCTCAATGAAAGCACATGGGCGCATCCATTTTGTGAAATGGATGCCCGCCTGTGCTGGCTTTTGCTTTTGCGGCACTAATGAAGGAAAAGTCAGCCAGCTGTAGTAAACAAAAGGTACCACTGGGTGGCTTTTCCTTCATTGGTGCCGGGACTCGGAGGACGCGGACCGGAGACTACAGGCAGAAAAGCTGCAGCTGCATCTCAGTAAGTGCTATTTATTTTTTTTTTAAATAAGCACTAGCTGCGTTTTTTTTCCTAAGGTTTCCGGGCTGGAGGAGCCCGGAAAACTTAGAAATAAAACTGCAGCTTTAAAAACATTGTATTTATGTTTGCGGTAGCTTTTGAAGTGACCGCAAACATAAATACAACGTTATTGTGTTTGAAAACGCTGCGGAGGAGCCTGAGAAACTTAGAAAGAAAAACCGCAGCGTTTTCAAACACAACCGCGTAGTGAGCCCCAAATGGGAAAGCAGATTTAGGCAGAAACACTGCAGCATTTAGCATTTCCCATTTGGGGCTCTCGGGCCCGCCGTGGGGAGCCCGAGAGCCCCAAATGGAAATCAGCTGTAGGCAGAAACACCGCGACATGTAAACACAATTGTGTTGTGTTTCTGCCTGCCTTGGCTTTCACTTTGGGTCTCCGGTGCTCTCTTGGGGGAGCACCGGAGACCCAAAGTGATAGCCACGGCAGGCAGAAACACAACACGGTTGTGTTTGAAAGCGCTGCGGTTTTTCTTTCTGAGTTTCTCCCGAGCCGGAGGAGCCTGAGAAACTTAGAAAGAAAAACCGCAGTGTTTTCAAACACAATAACGTTGTATTTATGTTTGCGGTCGCTTCAAAAGCTACCGCAAACATAAATACAACGTTTTTAAAGCTGCGGTGTTTATTTTTATTAAAAAAATAGCACTTACCGAGATGCAGCTTTTCTGCTGTAGTCTCCAGTCCCTGTCCTCCGCGTACAGCACCAATGAAGGAAAAGCCACCCAGTGGTAGCTTTTGTTTACTACAGCTGGCTGGCTTTTCCTTCATTAGTGCCGCAAAAGCCAAAGCGAGCACAGCGGCGGGCATCCATTTCACAAAATGGATGCCCCCATGTGCTTTCTTTGAGCTTGATTTGCTTTTGCAAATTTTGAGCTTGAATTGCTAAAAATTTTACATAGGGACTTGGAATAAAAAAATGGCAATCGCTTTTTTTTATATATTGCCTATCTATTTTTGAAATAAAATTTTCTGGCCGAACCATCCCTTTAAAGTCAACCATCAGGGAATCAGCCAGAAACAAGCAATAATCGGATATGGAAAGGCAAGTTAAAGAGTAAGACAATACGGTACCCATCTACTTTAATTGGATAGGAAGGCAGGCAAGTCAGGAACCGCTAACACAGTATAGACCTTCCCAATGATACCCCCTACTAGCTAAGATTAATACAAAAGCTAGATGAGATTATCATTTGAAAGGGCACGGAATTCGAAGCACCAGTTTTGTTTAGTTTATTTATTCATAAAGCGTTCCGAGCCCTTAGGCAGCTGTGCGCTAATCCCGCATGTTTCAGTTAATACAGGCAGTTCATAAGGGCACTCATCAATTTTACAATAATTTGCAAATAATACAATCGAATGATACAAGTTATAGGTAAACTCATACACCCAGACCAAACCGGCTATGTGCCGCATAGAAGCATATCTGACAATTTTTGACGGCTTCACCACGTCATAGAGCAAACGGAAGGTGATACACAAGATGTAGCAATCGCATCACTGGATGCGGTGAAGGCCTTCGACTCAGTCAGATGGCCCTGGCAGATGGCAGCCCTGAAAGAATACCGCATGGGGCCTGGGTACCTAAAATGGATCAAATTGCTGAATAGCTCCAAGCTGGCCAGGGTTAAGACGGGTGCGACCGTCTCAGACCGGTGGCAGCTCAGCAGGGGCACCAGACAGGGCTGCCCCTGGTCCCCGATGCTATATATCCTTGCCCTGGAGCCCCTTGTGATATATCTAAGACAACAATATGAAATGGTGGGGATTAACATGAAGGGGTGACCTCACCTTATATCACTGTATGCTGATGACATACTGCTATACCTGAGATACCCGGAAGAAAACTTACAATACATCCTAGAGGTGATGGAGCGGTTTGCAACGCTCTCTGGGATTGCAGTTAACCCCATGAAATCGAGCCTACACTCGCTGGGTAGATACACAGGGATCCCGCAAGAGAACCTACCAGAACTGCAAATACCTCGGAAGATTAGATCCTTTAGATACTTGGGGGTTGACATTTACCATAAGGTGGAGGATGAACACACACATAACACAGAGAAGGCATTCTCACACTTGGAAAATAGCATGAAATTCTGGGCAAAGCTCCCCCTGGCTATGAGGGCGTCACTGTTAAAGATGATCGCACTGCCCAGGCTACTGCATTTTTTTGTGAATATCCCCTTCGCAATACCCAAGCGTTTCTTTAGCAAACTACATAGCCTATGTAGAGGCTTCATTTGGCACAACACCAAGAACAGGATAGCCTTGCGGAAGCTGCAAAACACACATGATAGAGAGGGTATAAAACTGCCTAACTTTGAGATTTACTACTTGGCCCGTCAACTACAGTATGTGGCGAAATGGCTGTCGGAGGACCCCACAGCGGAATCCAGATTGTTGAGAGCTGAATGCGCCCCATTTTTCCTGAAGGAGATAATATGGGTGTCCAGGGCAGAAATCAGGGGACGATGTAAAATGCTGAGAATAGGATGGGAGATATGGCACAGGGCTTGCCGGGCCATGAGTACCTGACCCCATGTTCACCGCAGACACCACTAGTGACATTGCTAGGAGTAGATGAGCAACTAAGGAAGATGATGCGCAAGCATTGGGAACCGGTGGGCATAGCAACATTAGGAGACTTGTGGAAAGAAGGAGAATTAATTAATTTCGTGAAGCTAGTGGAAGACAATGGTCTGCACCCGGGACAATATATCACCTATACCAGGGTAATACGGGGGGCAAAGGAAACATGGCCAGAAACGGTGCTGGCTGATCAACCCGACGAAGCTGTAGAGACAATTTATGATGTCTCGGAAGGAGGACATGAAGTCTCCCGAATCTACAACTGTCATGCCTGTCAGATCCTCTCATGCTCATGCTCGGCACCCTGCACATACAGCCCAGAGATCAGCCAGACCGTTTTATACTCGGTGGCGACTCTGGGGGAAGTTTTCTGGCAAACACCTTAATTTCCGCTAATCCCTGTAAGACTTCTATCGCGCTTTTCTCTGCTGCCTACCGTCTGCCTTTCCCGAACGGACATTCCATACCGTGCATACCGCTTACCAATTATTCCACAGGTATGCGCGAGTATCACATGATGGTACATCATCGCGCTACTCTCGCGCCCTCATCAGCTGACTCGCGATACTCACGCGCCCTCATCAGCTGACTGGTACTTAAACGGAAGCCTCCCGCGATACGGCGCTTCTGATCGTTGTTCTTTTGTCAGCGTTACGGAGCTCGGTATTCTACCACGCTTCCCAGCAGTTTCCAGACTGCTCTTCCTCTTGCTGTCAGCCGGACCCACGCTGCAATCTACGGCAGGAACTCCAGCTAACCCAAAGCCCCGGTCCTCTGGCTCCTTGCAGCAACTCATAGCGGCTCAGCTGGTTATTCTATTCTCCACATCCAGGGTACCGGATCCTCTCCGTTCCTCCTTCATCTTCTCAAGTTATCCTGTCTCCGCAAGGGGGTGAATATAGGCGAGAACTGAGTCCTGTGTTACTCTGCAATCAGTTCCTATCCCAGCCTCAACCTCCCTTAAAGGGCCCTGCCAGTCCCTGCCTATCCTGGACCTTCTTGTTCTAGGTATCCCTTAGACTTATTTCCAACCGGATATCTATCCATTTCAGCCTTCATTGCTTCAAGGATAGTGCACTGAACTTATGGACGCTATCCGGTGTGCACCACCCGTCACTAGTGCGACCCTCGTTCCGTTCAGGTTAGTCACCTTACTAACTTCCCTTTTCCTTTCGTTGTTTTTTGTTTTCGGATTTGGAATTCCTGGATTACAGTCCTCAGTCCATCTAGCTGCAGGTTAGTGTATTTCTAATCTAACCCATACCGAGTAATTAGTTCATGAAGAGTAGTGATTAAAACTCCTTGTTTTCTTTTCAGCAGACTGGTGATATCCTTTCCATATCTGGCCCTTTCCACTAATTACTCCCTCAGGCTGTTTTTATCCAGTCTGAGGGTGACATTAGTTGGAAGGTTTTCAATCATCTAATTCCTCTTAGAGGTCATCCGGAATACGTCATTGTGAGAAGCCCTCCGGGAACTCAACTTGTATCCTTTTTGTATACCTGAGTATCCTTTTTGGTGTTCCGCTAGCGTTCTAATATCTGTAGTTGTAACAACAACCTTTTAATGTCCAGGGTGAGTGAGGAAGTGACACAGTTGAGACGGGATTGGGAAGATGAAGTGGGGGAGCGCATGCACGACAGACTATGGGAGTGAGCCCAGAGATATCACAAACAAGTGTCCAGGAACGCGAGGCTGCAGCAGATCCAGTTGTAAATAACCCACAGAGCGTATATGACCCCACAAAAGATCGGCATGTTTAAGAATGTGGGAACACAAGCATGCCCTAAATGCGGGGAGGTGGACGCGGGGATGGTACATATGTTCAGGGCATGCCCGGAGATCCGGAAATTCTGGAGCGAAGTCACCCACCGGCTGACTGATAAGGGAATCCAGTTGGACGTGGAATCTGTATGGGCTTGTATGGTGGGGGGGCTTCACAAGACCTCGCAACCTGAGGCACGTGAGCAAGTTGAAGGACTTAGCCTACATACTGGTCAAACGTAGAATTGCCATGGGCTGGAAAGCAAGCCACAGACCAAGAATAGAGGTGTGGTGGCATGATCTACTTAAATGGGTGGATGCTGAGACAGTGGCATGGTATGAGGCGGCCAGCAGGGGAGGCGAGGAGGAAACGACTGCTCTAATGGCCTGGAGGCACTTGATAGCTATTCTACACGGGTCTACCCTAGATCGCTCGGATGATACAGACTCCTCGGCAAATAACGACGAGACAGTACCTCCGGGGAAAGCTGAGGTGGGAAGCCGGAGTGATTAAGCTCGAGTTAAGGGGGGGAGAGAAAGAGGAAAACAGTGACCACTTGGAAGTAATGTGACTGACGCTTGATAACTGTGACATGCACTGTTGGTTTGTACAAGTTTATTTGTGGTTGTTTGTTTAAAAAAAAATACAATTGAACGATACAAATTACAAATAACAACAGTAGGGTATAATTTGTACAGTTTCACATTTGCATGACAAAGTCAAATTGTGGTGCTAGGTGGATATCTAACATAGTAGGTGGTTTAGGTGGTAGGAGGGTTCATCTCTTAAGGCCAGCGGAAGGGCATTCCATGTTTTGGCGGCAAGGACAGGGAAACTAGCTCCACCTGCTCGTTGTTGCTTAAAGTGAGGAATCTTGACACATTGTTTCATTGTTTCATGGCCGCCCTGATGGGTCGTGTGGAAGTGTAGCGGGTGATGGTATCAGACAGGTAAGTAGGTGCTTGGTTGGAGAGGAATTTATGAGTGAGGGACAGTGTTTTGTAAGTTATTCTTTGGTTGATGTTAAGCCATTTTAGTGAATGTCTGGTTTCCGAGATGTGTGAGTTCCTTGGAATGTTTAAAGCTGCTCGTATGGCATTATTTTGCAGTACTTGCAGTTTTATTAAGATTCTGTTGAGATGTGCCCAAGTATAGTGCATTACAGTAGTCCAATTTAGAAAGGACTAAGGCTCTGGCTACTGTAATGCAGGTGGGTGGCGATAGGTAAGGGCGGCAAGCTGCGATGAGTTTGCAGGTCTAAGCTGACGAAGATGCCAAGGCATTTGTTTGTCTAGTTAGTTAAGTGCTGAATCTATGTGGATTCCCAAGGTTTTTACTAAGTTGCCTACTTTGATTATATTGCCGTCAATGTTGAAAGAGGAGAAGGATGCATCCAAGTTATTCAATTTGTAGGGAGAGCCCAGGAGGAGCAGCTCTGTCCTGTCATCATTGAGACAGAGCCCATGCTTCGCCATCCAGGCTTGTATGATCAGGTAAATGTTGTTGAGTGTCCCACTATCCACAGTATGATCACCAGTGATAGCGATGAGTATCTGGGTGTCATCAGCATAATTGGTATACGTGACACCTAGGTAGTCAAGCTCATCAAAGAGTTGTTCAGTGAATACATTGTAGAGCGTGGGGGAGACGCATGAACCTTGGGGCACCCCGCAAGTGACAGGAGTAGGTGATGCTGATGCAGATGGTGCAAAGACCCTCATCGATCTGTTATTAAGGAAAGATTCAATCCAGGCGCTGGCTTGGTCTGAGAAGTGGGCAGCTGTAAATAAATGTTAGCATAAAATGTTATGGTTTATCAGGTCAAAAGCCGCGGATAGGTCAAGTAGTAGAAGCAGTGCCAAGTTACCTTTGTCTTTCATCGATTGGATTTGGGTTTTAAGGTTGATAAGGGCGGTTTCAGTTCCGTGTCTAGGTCCGAATCCTGATTGCCTAAGACCTAGTAGATTGTTAGATTCTAGGTGCTGTTGTATTTGCAGATATGCAGCTCGGTCAAGTATTTTTAACAGAAAAGGCACTGTGGTGATAGGCCTATAATTAGAGGGATTGTTGGGGTCAAGTGAGGGTTTTTTTAATAGCGGGAGTACCCACGCATCCTTCAGGTTAGTGGGTACTGTGCTAGATTTGAAGGAGGCGTTGATGACTCTAGTAACGAAAGGGGCCAATTCTTTGACCACTTCCTTGACTAGAGGAGCAGGGCAAGCATCTCCTTTGCAGTTAAATGGTTTGAGTTTCATTATTATGGTTTCTATTTCATTATTGGATAGTGGTGAAAAGTTGAATTGAGGTACTACATTGTTGTTAGTAGTATGCAAGTTTCTAATCAGGTCAACATTAGGGATAAGCGATTTCTTCAATTCAATTTTATTTTGGAGCATTGTCATTTTTTCCTGGAGTGCCTTCTGAAAGTTAGTGCACCATTGGGTGTCTTTAATGCATGTGTCAGGGGGCGAGACAGGCGATTCTAATTCCTTTAAGATATTGAAAAGTTCTTTCATATTGGACTCAGCTTTGGAGATACGGTCATTGTAATTATCTTTTTTTGCTTGTAGTATAGCTATTTTGTAGTTGTAGAGGCTGCGGTGAAGATGGCCTTATTGGATAATGAGGAGGTACTTTTCCAGGAGGACTCTGCTGATCTTTTAATTTTCCTGAGAGACTTAAGGTGTGGGGTGTACCAGGTATTTAAGTGAGTTCGTGCTTTAGCATTGCGTAGTTTCATAGGTGCTAGTGTGTTAATTGCTTTGAGAATGGTATGATTGTAAATCTCAACTAAGGCTGTGGGATCTGAAGTGGTTGTGGTAGGGTTGGTAATGGGCTGTAATAGCAGGATAATTTTATCTAGTGTTAAATTACGTTTGTTTCTCGTCATAGTGGGTGGTGCGTGTATGTTATTAATGGTCGGGGTGATTTCTTTGATGTTAAATAAGATAAGATGGTAATCAGTCCAAGCGCAAAGGGTATTGGAGATAATGTCAATATTACAGTTCAGCTCAGCTAGCCAGTCAAGGTTTCTGCCTTTGTCGTGGGTTGGTTCATCAATGTGTTGAGAGAATCCTATCCTTGTTCTGTCATGGAATCCTTAAGGGTGGCTGCTTTCTAGTCATTAGGGTCGTCTAAACCAAGGTTAAAGTCACCAAGGATAATGATTTGGGACTAATTCTTAGTGTTTGTGGCAAGCATGTGTGAAATGTAATTGTGAAATGTGGTTACCGGACAAGGTGGGAGGTATACGAGGTGGATGGTAGTAGTCGCTGTGGGTGATGTAGATAATTTGACAGATAAGATTTCTGCTGAAGGCAGTGTAGGATTAATGATTTTTCTTCGTCCTAGAGAGGTCTTGTAAATAAATGCGATGCCTCCTCCTTTAGATGTATTAGCATCTCTATCTTTGCAGAGAATTGAGTACTTGTCTGGAATGGCAAGGGCCAATGAAGGGCCGTAATAAGAAACACACATCAGAAACTACTATACTAGGATGTTACAGGTATCTTATATGAGAAGCGGTTCAAAACTGACCTGGTAGGTGGAATCCTAGGCTTCAGAAGAGGCGAAACGGAATTCCCTCTTGGTAGCCCTGAAAGGCAAGAATTGATGATACTAAATGACCCAGATAAAATGGTATTCCCACCCCCCTCCGTCACCTAATCTAGCCCTACTAACAACCTTGTCACCGATAATGTTAATGCTCCAATTGAATATCCACATAATCCAGAAATAGGTGAAGGACAAAACGATAGGAAATGGGAAGGTTATTAGGGAGCTAACCCGAATGGCACGAGAGACGTGCTAGGGTCAGGTTGGTGCACTTAAACAGCAGAGTGTCATTAAGTTCTGTGCACTAGCTCGTAATGAAGGAAGAACACAAGGAATGTGGACCAATACGTAATTACAGTAAGTAGACTGTCACCGCTACACACATTGCTGTACTTGTATTGAGGAGAGTAGATGTAATGGAGCTTGGAGGGGAAATGAGGTAATGAAATAGCTGGATAGCCTTAAGCTCTGAGGAGGAATGAGCTAATTAAATCTCCGGCGTGGATAGAACAAAAGAATCCCTGCAGCAGAACATGATGGTTGTACAAGGAATAGATGAACTCTGATAGGAGGTAGGGATACCACGCAGGGTTTAACAATGAAGAGACATGAGTAAACGTATCGAGACAGAAAGGAAGAAACAGCAGACAACAAGCCGTTACCAGTCCAGAAGAAGAAGTGTGGCTTTGACTGAGTTACTGGTGTAAAAGCCGTAGTCATGGAAAAAGTTGTGTATAGGAACAGGATACAAAGTATTGAGGTGGAACGCTGAACAGCGCTGAGCTACAAATGAAGAACAATCAGAAGCGCCGGCTTCTCGCAGAGGGATTGGCTATATAGAGGTTACTCAACGTGATCACAGGGAAATGAATCAATAACGTCCCCTTGCGACGTGCTATTGTGCTGCTGCATAGTCTCCATGGCGACCACCCCAACAATCTCCAATGTGTATAGAACTGCTTAGCAGCTGTTCTATATGCAAATTGGGAATGTCTTGTTCTGTCTCTGCAAACAGGTTTGACAGGAGGACAGCACTTGATATCAGCGGTCATGGAAACACTGGCAGGCACAACACCAGGGGAGTTGGTAATGAGAGGTGATTTTAATTTAGTGCTAGATGGCAGCTTGGATAGGTCTGGCTCGGAGTCTTTCAGTGAGATGACAAGAGCAGTTCCACTCAAACGGGCCATGGCCGACATGAACCTGATTAATGCGTGGGGATTTCAGCAGGCACTATAGAGGTAGAGCTGGTATCAGATCACTCCCCTATCACTGTACACTTGGATGGTTATGGTTTGAGAGGCTGAAAGTCCATGGGATGGAGGTTGAATGATTCGCTACTAACAAACCCAGTCTGACATTGTGGAGAGGATCACAAAGTTCCTTTAGGAGAACCTCACGGAGGAGGTGTCCATCTCAGGGGTATAGGAAGCTCTTAAACCCATTTTAAGGGGGGAATTGATTAGTATAGCCGCAGGCACGTAAAAAGCTACTGTTCCGCTCAGAGAGTCTGAGCTGAGGAGAAGGTAACCAAATGGGAATCCCAATACAAGCGAGATGGAGCTAGGAAAACATATAGGCAGCTTCAAGTAGCCAGGGCCGAGATGAAGGCACTGTGGGCGGGCTATATCTCACATAAATTGCTTCAGACAAAACACTTCTACTTTAGCTTGTCCAATAAAGCGTCCCGGATGCCAGCCTACAAACTCCAAGCACAGCGAAATAGCAATGTTATAGGGACTTTATAAAATAGTGGAGAGCTGCTACATACTACTGAATCCGAGAAAATACAAATTCTATTCCAATACTACTCCAATCTATTTGTTGTAGACCCATCTGCTAGTGCACAACAAGAGGCGTTCATTCGAGAAGTCCAGCTCTCCAAGTTACAGATGAGCAGAGACGCTCTCTAGATGCACCTATAACAACAGAGGAAGTAGCATATGCCAATCGATCCCTTCCAGCCAACAAAGCACCAGGACCTGACGACTTTACGGAGGCTTTCTATAAAAAGTTCTCGGCAGTGCTTTCCTCCCGCATGGCAGACTTGTTTAACTCCTTCGCTGAGACGGGTTCAATCACACCTTCTATGAGGGTGTCAACCCTGACTCTGCTCGCTAAACCATATAAAGATCCCACCTTGTGCTCATCTTTCCGACCAATCGCAATCCTCAATTACGACTCTCAAATCTACTCAGAGGTGTTGTCCATGAGACTGCCCCCAATCCTGCCAGAATTGGTGATGGCGGAGCAAACAGGGTTCATACCTGGACGACAAGCATATGATAATTTCTGGCATACAATTGATATTTCGGCATGGGCTCAAAAACATAAGCAGGCAATGGCTTTGCTCTCAATTGACGCAGAGAAAGTGGTTGAGCGCGTTGATTGGTCATATCTGTCCAAGGTCTTGGAGGGGTTCGGACTAGGCCTGTGTTTCCACAGGTTATTGACCAACTTGGTATTACCGTCTACGAGGATTAAAGTAAATGAGGTTCTCTCTAATACAGTACGTCTATATAAAGGAACTCGCCAGGGGTGTCGCTGTCCCCATTATTGTTCGCCCTGTCTATGGCACCTTTAGCGTGTATGGAACGCCTATCTGGGAATATTAAGGGGCTGCATATAGCAGGTCACCTCATCAATAAAATTGGCATTGTACGCTGACAACCTTCTTCTTATATACAAGATTCCAGAACTACGTTACCACACATCGTTTCATTATTGGAACAATTCTGCACGGTCTCGAGCTTTAAGATTAACTTTTTTAGTTTAAATCTGTTTAGTTACAGCTTCATTCCACAGGTGCATTTCAAATAAACAATACTTAATTTAGCAGTTCTTTAAACATACCATTCAACCTGGAGCGTTGAATGCGTAAGCTTGAACTTTTCTAACAGGTAACTCAGGATCATAATTCTTGGATAAAGGATTACAAATTGCTACCCAATTAATGCAAATCTAGTATGGGTAGTCGGGTGGGTAAACATTTTCCAAAAAGTCAATGTTACTCACAGTCCAGCTTCTAGGCCAAGTCAGGTCGGCCATAGATCTGGAGTGTTCATTAGTTCATTCAGCATTTATCCCCAATCCATCCCCCTATCCTCGTCTTCCCCTGTTGTGGGCTGCCCCTTCAATAATTCCATCTCTGCCAACCCTGAGCAGTGTACATCTCTTATCCATAATTGTATAGATGGTCCCCTTGGGTTTTTCCATGCGATTGCTATTCTGCGCTTAGCCAGTATAAATAAGAAAGCTACTATTTTCATCCTGGTTTTGGTTCATTTACCTCCTGGTAGTATTCCCCCATAAGCATGACTCTGGTGTGCATGCGTACATGCTGTGTGCCCATGAATTGTATTTAGTTTCTACTTTCTCCCAAAATATCCTAATCTTAAGGACAGTCCCAAACCATGTGTCAAATCCTGCTGAGGCTTATGCGCATCGTGGACAAGTATGTGGATGTTGTGAGCTAATTATATGGAGTCTAGATGGTGGCATGTACACTCTGTGCGTAAAAGGAACAAGTTACTTACCTGTAACTGTTGTTCTCCAGCATGGGTCTGGCATGGATTCACATGCTCATGAATATTCCCCGTCGTCAGGCTGGGAATCCTAGGTAAAGAAAAAATCAGTATGTTTCATTTCTGATCTGTCTTTCTTAGTAGTAACCAATCACTGGTCTCTGGGTCATACTGCCCGCAGCCAATGACTGCCCTCTCCCTAAGCCCCGCCCCTGGCAGCCATCCTCAGATTTGGTAGCACGTAAAGTGGCAGTATGACAAAGTGAAAAGCCGCAGAGGGGTAGGAGGCATGGTTCGCATGTGAATTCATGCAGACCCATGCTGGAGAACAACAGTTACAGGTAATTAACTTGTTCCTTCTCCAGCATGGCGTCTGGCATGGATTCACATGCTCATGAATATAAGAATACATAGCACTACACACATGCACAACCACAGGAGGTGGCAAGGCTCAACATTAAGCATTACATAAACTCAACATTAAGCAACTCTTACCTTCTCACCAGGCCCACCTTCAGGCAAACAGGTTGCGCAGCACTGCTTGGCCGACTCTGGACTCCTCCCTGGAATCCCGGTCGACGCAGTAGAATTTCGTGAAGGTGTGTGTCCACCTCCACGTAGCAGCCCTGCAGATGTCCAGCCGGGGCACACCAGACAAGAACGCCGTAGTAGCAGCGATCGCTCTGGTCGAATGGGCTCTCGGACGGCCGGGCAATGGTCGGTTTGCCAACCGATGACAGTGCATGATGCAGCCGGAGAGCCATCTGGAAATGGATGCCTTCGAGAGGTCCTTCCCTTAATTCACAGGTCCAAAGTTCACAAAAAGCTGTGATGTCTTCCGAAAACTCTTCGCGCAGTCCACGTAGAACTTCAGCGCTCTAGCTACATCCAGCGAGTGCAAAGTCCTCTCGGCCGGCGACGAAGGCGACGGGAAGGAAACTGGCAACACCAAGGGCTCGTTGAGGTGGAAGTCCGACGGCACCTTGGGCATGAAGGAGTGGTGCGTCCTCAGTACCACACTTGTCTCGTGGAAAGTCAAGTATGGAGGCTTGCAGGATAGGGCCTGGATCTCTCCCACTCGTCGTGCGGAGGTGATGGCCACAAGGAACGCTGTTTTCAACGACAAAAATTTCAATAGTGCCGAATGTAGAGGCTCGAATGGCGGCCCCATGAGCCTGGTCAGCACCACGTTGAGCTCCCATGCCGGGGCCGGAGCCGGAGCCTTCACCGGCGGGAACGATCGGAAGAGTCCGCTCATAAATTCCTTCACCAGGCGATGAGACCACAGGGATGAGCGTCCCGAAGTTCTGGTGTAACAGGAAATCGCTGCAAGATGGATCTTGATGGAAGCGTGAGCTAGTCCCGCCCTGGCCAGCGATAGCAGTTATGGCAGCACTTGAGGGGCCATAATTCACAGATGGTTAATCTTCTGTGCACGGCACCAGACAGAGAACCACTTCCACTTGTGTCCGTAGCACTTTAGAGTTGAGGACGCCCTGGGCTTTGCAAGCACCTCCTTGCAGTACGCCCGGATATCGTATCCTCCAAACTCTAGTGCTGCAGGAGCCAGGCCTGCAAGTTCAGCGACTCTGGGTTGTGATGGAGGATGGCGCCTCCTTCTCTGGAGAGAAGATCTGTGCCCGTCGACAGTCTGACTGGGGGAGGGCGCTGACAAGTCCAGAAGGTCCGGGACCCAGATCTGTCTCGGCCACGACGGTGCGACGAGGATCATCCGGGACCTCTTGAGTTGGTTGATGAGTCAGAGCAGCAAGGGCAACGGAGGGAACGCATACAGGAACAGGCCGTCCCAGGGGAACAAGACAGCATCGCCCATGATCCTCGGCTGGGGAAACCTGCTGGTGAACCTCTGGCACTTGGAGTTTGTTGCTGTCGCAAACAGGCCGATCTGGGGTTTGACCCATCGTTGGAAAAGTCGATCCACTTGATCCTGAAGCAGCTCCCACTCGCGGCACGAGCGCAGCTCCCTGCTGAGTGAGTCGATGATGACGTTCTTTGTTTCTGCTAGATGGAAGGGCACCAGAAAAATCCCCTGAGCGACGGCCCAGTGCCACAGATCCTGGGCCTCCTTGGACAGGGCTGGGGATCTGGTGCCTCCCTGCTTCCGGATGTAGAACATTGTGGTGGTGTTGTCACCACCTTGCCCTTGAGGGACGGGAGAAACGATCTGAGGGCCCAGAACACTGCTCAGAGTTCCAGGATGTTGATGTGGAGTGACCTCTCCTGCGGGAGCCAAAGGCCTCTCGCGTGCAGATCTCTGGTGTGCGCTCCTCATCCCTCCAGGGAGGCGTCCGTCGTCATCGTCTCCTGATGTACTGGGGTCTGAAAGTCCTTGCCCGCCGCGAGATGCGTGCGGGTGCCCCACCATCGAATCGCTTGGCGGAAAACCTCGTTGAGAGGGATCCTGTTTTCGTCGCTAGTATCCAACGGGCGTCGAGGAACTCTTGTAGAGGACGCATCCGTAGCCTGCGCAGGCGCTCCAGGTAGAGGCATGAGGACATCATTCCGAGCAGGGAATTGATGGATCTCGCCCTGGCCACGCCCGTGGCCAGCAGGCACTGCACCTTGCCCAAGATGGCCTTCGTCCTCTCCTCCGACGGCGAGGCCAATCGCGCCACTGTATCGAGCTTGGCTCCCAGAAACAGTGCGACCTGCGACGAGACCCAGTGGGATTCCGAGTAGTTGATGGTGAGCCCAGATCCGTGAGAAGTTGAACGGTCTCCGTTGTGTGTTCGACGGCGAGTTCTCGTCCTTGCGCGGATGAGTCAATCGTCCAGGTAGGGGTAGACGTGGATCCCCCGCAGCCGCGCCACCACTGGTGCGAGGCACTTTGTAAACACCCTGGGTGCCGACTTCAGCCCAAATGGCAGGGCCTTGAATTGGTAGTGCTGCCCTTGGACTACGAATCTGAGAAACCTTTGGTGTCCTTTTAGAATGGGGATGTGGAAGTAAGCATCCTCCAAGTCCAGCGACGATAGGAAGTCGCCCTCCTCCAGCTGTCCCAGCACGTGCTGGAGAGTGACCATCCTGAACTTTTGTGCCTTGATGTATTTGTTTAGCCGCCGCAGGTCCAGGATGGGGCGCCAACCGCCTGTCTTCTTTCTGACGAGGAAGTACCTTGAGTATACTCCGGAGCCCCGTAGCCTCTTCGGGACAAGCTTGATGGCACCCTTCTTGAGCATCGCCCTTACTTCTAACAGCAGTTGAGGGACGTGATTTTCCTTCCTGGCCACGAGAGGAAAGCGGGGGCACTTTCTTTGAAATTCGAGAGTGTGCACGTGGGCCAGGGCATCCAGCACCCAATGGTCGGTGGAGATGGACTCCCACACACTGAAGAACTTCGCCAGCCGGCCTCCCACCAGGTGCTGCGGTGGGGGCCCGACGCTACGGCCGGTTCAGTCCTGCTTGGAGGCGGCCTTGCTGCCTTGGCCTCCTTGGCGACGACGACAAGATCCTCCTGACTTGCCGTGTCCTCTGTAGGCCTCCTGTGACAAGGAGCAGGCCGCCTGGCAGTACGTCGAGGAGCCACCACCGGATCCCTTGGAGGCACCCTATCTGCCTCCGGCATTCCGAAAGGGCGGCCTTCATTGCTGCAACACTCCCAAGGCCCGAGCCGTCTCCGTGTCAGTCTTGATGGCCTGAAGTGACTCATCCACTGTTTTTCCAAACAGGTTGTTCCCGTCGAAGGGCATGTCCAAAACTCTGGTTTGCACGTCCTGGCGGAAATCAGTTGCCTTGAGCCATCCCCACCGTCGAAGGCAAACACTGTTTCCCAACTGGCGGAATCCGGTGTCAGCGATATCCATGGCCACCGTTATGGCGTGGTCCAACGCCACCTCACCTTCCTGTAGGATCTCCAGGGCCTCTGACCTCTTGTCGTCTGGTAGAAAGTCCAGCAGGGAAGTGATCTTGTACCACAGCTCCCTGTCGTAGCGGGCCACAATCGCTAGGTCGTGGGCCGCCTTACTTGTCGTCGCCGCAGCCGAGATTACTCGTCGTCCCATGGCGTCCAGCTTCTTTCCCTCGCCGTCAGGTTGGGAGGTCGAAGTTGAGGATGATGCCCCCGCCGCCTTCTTCTTGGCCGCCGCCGAGACGACCGAATCCGGGGTCGGCTGTGCCCTAAGGCACAAAGGGGCGGAATCGGGGATCCGGTACTTCTTCTCGTACCGAGCCCTCTTGGCAGGCGTCGTGGATGGGTTCTTCAGGAGAGCAAGTCCCTCCTCCCAGATATAGTCATTCAATGACACCGCGAGGACCATCTTCATCTTGGCCTTGCGCCGCTGATAGAGGAAACCTTCCTTCTCTGTTCCTCAGGGCAGAGCTGAAAAAGCTTGGATGCCCTGGCAATCATGGCGTGGAAGGAGCCAATTTCGTCGGGCGGGGAGCTCCGAGGGGGTGGTGATGGAAGGCCTATCCCGTTGTCACCACCGTCGTCATCCGTCCCCGTCGTGGCCGTATCCGTTCCCGTGTCATCCCTAGGATCAGGGGAAGGAGATGAAGGCTGAGCGGGCCGCGAGGGCTGGAAAGGCGGGGGGGATGAACTCTCCTCCGCTTGTTTGGAGGGCTTCCCGACGGGCCCGGTTCTGCTGGGTCGTCCGTTGGGGTGAGGGGAAATCTTGTCCTTATCTCTGTGCATAAGGTTTGGATTGCTATCAAAACGGCCACCAAGTTGTCCTGAGGCTCGGGCACTGGCTGCAACGGGCGCAATGGTTGCTCCTCCTCCACGGGAGTCTCGTCGGCGCCACCGTCGCTCTCTTCGGTGTTCACCCCGTGGGACCGGACCTCCTCAAACCTTTTGTTGAGGCCCTTCACGACATCAACCAGCTCCTCCTCCCTCAGAGGCTGTATCCGTGTCCGTGACGGCCACCGCCCCCCCCCCTCTTTTTCCACCGGGGTCTTCACGGGGGTCTTATCGATGGGCTGAGAAGAGGATTCCCTCCGTGGCGGCAGGGAAACTCTGGGCCCTGAGGTCACCTCCACTAGCTTAGCCTCCACAGGCTTCACCAGGGCCGCCGCGACTCCCTCAATAGAGGCCTTCACTGGGTGAATCAAGGCCTTCACCACCTCGGGCGCGCTTGAGGCCTTCACCTTGGGGGAGGGGTCACCGCCTCGCTCCCCCTCGGCTGGTCCCTTTGAGATCGACCGGGGCCTCTCCAGAAGCTTAGCCGGGTTCTCGGATTTTCTCTTCCCCGAGCCAGAGCATTGGCTCGTGGTTGATGGCGTCGGTCAAAGTGCGCCCTGCCTGGCAGCCGAGGAGCCCGACCCTTCGGCGCTACCCAATGCCCGCAGACTCGCGGTGCTTTGCCTTCTGTTGGGCCCCCGTCGCTGGGGCGCCCTCACAGGACTTAGAAGACCGCTCGGACCTCTTCCTCTTCTCACCTGCTGGGCCCTTCTCCAGCCAGCTGGCGAGGCGGGTCCGACGATCCCTCTTAGTCTGTTCCGACAGGTTCTTGCAAAACGCACAGTCCTTTTCCACGTGCGTCTTGTCTTCGCGAAGGCAGTAGAGACATCTCGAATGCTCATCCTCCTTGAAAACATTCTGTAATCCGCATCCAGGGCAGTTCCTGAACAGCTTGGATCTGGGTGTCGAGCTTCCCTTGTCCTGGGCCATGTCCACGAGGTAGGCCTCAGATCTTCTGGAATCCTCCAAGAAGCGTAACTCGATGAAACCTTTGCCCTTGAGGGGCGTATAAAATTCCAGAATGGGTCCCCGTTGATCGGAAGTAGAAACGGTGGAGCTTGAGGCTCGATTGACCGAAAAAATGAGATTAAACTCTTGAAAAAACACAAAACGCAGTAAAAGCTCGAGAGCTATAGCACGAGGACTCCCAACACTTGAACGTGCGGTAAAAATCTGAGGATGGCTGCCAGGGGCGGGGCTTAGGGAGAGGGCAGTCTTTGGCTGGGGCAGTATGACCCAGAGACCAGTGATTGGTTACTACTAAGAAAGACAGATCAGAAACAAAACTGATACTGATTTATTCTTTACCGAGGATTCCCAGCCTGACGACGGGGAATATTCATGAGCATGTGAATCCATGCCAGACCCCATGCTGGAGAATTGTATTGTATTTGCCCGATTTGTTCCCATGTTTTGACCCACTGGTCTTCGGGGATCTCCCTCCCTATATCTCTTTTAGCCCTGACCCCCAATTCTGGGCCTTGCTTCTGTTCTCCGATTAGATGGAATAGGATCGAAATCAGTCTCTTGCTACTTCCCATGTCCAACATGTGTTGCATTAGGGGATTATGTTTCGGTTCCTCTGGAGTCTCTTCTCTGAGAGTGCCTAGTCATTGCACTATTCGAGCATACCTCAGGAAGGATCTCTCGGGCATGTTGTAACATTTACGTCAGTCTTGAAACAATAGCAGTTTCTCTCCTACATAAAGGTCCCACAGTTTAGTGCACCCCTTACTTCTTAGTCTAGAGGAATGGATGATTGTCAATATTGCTCGTAACATGGGGTCAAAGCCTAGGGGCAAGTCCGGGCTATACAATTGGGAGCAATGTAGTTTCTCTGGTCTATGTTTCCAAATTCCTCTCGGTACATCCTGTCCTTCCCGATGTTTGCCATTGAGTCCCATTACAGTTCTATTCCCTTCCTGTGTATCGGAAAGTCCCCCAGCAGTCGTCTCAGAGCCCTTTCCGGTTTGTCCACCCAGTGAGATGCTGTTTGTAGCTGGGCCGCTACAAAATAAGTTTCAAAGTCAGGTAGGGCCAGTCCCCCTTCCATACATGGTCTACATAGAGTGGTTAGAGCCACTCGCCAGCGGTTCAAGCTCCATAGTAACGGCCCCAATTTTGGTATGCAGCATTTAAAAAAAAGACATTCTTGATCTTATAGTAATAAAGTAGTCTGGGCAACACCACCATCTTACATTAGACGATTCTTCCCATCAAGGAAAGTGGCGGGACTTCCAGAATTCTATTGAGTCTCTTATTCTTGATAATGCCCTCCCATTATTGAACATAGAAGTCTCTTCTATTTCATGGAAAACTGCGATTGCCAAATAGCAAAAAAACCTCTGGTTGCCAGCGAATCCCCCATTGTGGGAGTAGTTCTACAGGTTCAGTATGCAGGGATCCCAATGGGAACACCAGGGATTTTTCTCTGTTTACACAATAGCCTGATAGTTTCCTAAAATTGGCCAATAGCTCGAGTATCACCGGGATATTTTCATCTGCATTGATAACATATTTCATTGCCTCATCTGCGTAAAGGGATATATTATGTGTGATGCCTCAAGCCCTGATCCCTGTCTCAGATATGTATTCTCTGAAGTACCCTGCTAAGGATTCCAGAGTTATGGCGAACAGTATTGGTGACACCAGGCACCCCTGTCTAGTCCCTCTCTCTAGTGTCCATTTATCGGATATCCAGTCGCCCGTTTTAACTCTTGCCCCCGGACGCAAGTATAACAGCCGGATCCATTGCAGCATTTGGGGTCCTATCCCAATCTCCCTCAGCACTCTAAAGAGCCACTCCACTGAATCAAAGGCCTTAGCGGCATCCAATGCCATCAATGCCAGTTCTTCTGGCGAGTGTTGGACTTGTTCCATTACAAAATGTAATCTCCTGATATTTATCGAGATGCCCCCCACAAAACCACATTGATCTGGATGTACTATGTTGGGGACCCCCTCTTCTAGTCTAGATGATATGAACTTTCTTAACAGATGAACTGCAAAAGGTGGGATCTTTCTGGGGTTTTAACAGGACTGTGATTAAAGCTTCCCTCATGGATTTCGGGAGGATACCTTGAGTAAATGCCTCCTCATAGACCCTCTTCTGTGTATTCCAGATAGTATTGCACTGAGAGCCCACCAGTGCCCAGTGATTTACCCTTCTGCATTAATCGTAATGCTCACTCCATCTCTTCTACTTTTATCAAGGCTTCCAGCATCTCTCTTTGGGGCGCTGTCAGTCTGGGTATGTGTGCTATATCCAGCAAATCCGATGCTGCCTCTTATGAGTATGTGCCTTCACTGGCGTACAGCGTCTTATAATACTCCTGGAAGACCTTGTTTATCTGTTGTTGTGAGGCTACCCTACATCCCTTTTCATCGTTAATTTGTGTAATTGCCCCTCTGGGGTGTTTTTTTCGGAGCAGCCATTCTAGTAGTCAACCTGCCTTATCTCCTTCACCCTATATTTTCTTGGTATATTGATTCCTATCAAACTTGGACAGTGATTCTTGGCATGTGTTTTGGGTGGTTGTTGCAGCGGCTAGGTCTGTGCCCAATGCCTTCTTGTCGCCCAGGCCGATTTCCAGGTCCCTGATCAAAAGTTCTGAATCTTTGAGTTTTTTTGGATAGGGTCTTCCTTGTCCCCACTATCTTAGAAATGCATACTTCCCTCATCGATACCTTGAGGGCTTCCCACATGATGCCTACTTTATCCACTGAGCCCTCGTTATTCCTCTTCTCTCAGTGCCATTTTGAACGCCCTGTCTTGTAGTGACTCTACATTCAGTCTCCAAGTAGGTATTGTTGGGCGACGGTGTCCCACTTAAAATATTGTGACTAGCGGTACATGGTCTGATAACACATTCCCTAGATATTCCATCTGAGAGAATCTATGTGCACTCTCTGTACCTGCAAATAAGTAGTCCAGGCGGGAGCGTGTGCCATGTACCGGTGAATAAAAGGAGTATCCTCTATCCTCGCCATGTGACCCTCTCCATAATTCCTGTAGGTCTAACTCTGTTACCATTCTATTGAGCGAGCGTGGTCGTTGGTAAACCCCTATTTCGGATCGGTCTTTGTCTGGCTCCAGGTAGAAATTGAAATCCCCTCCCCAAATGAAAATGTCTGCTCTATCACTGCCCATAAATTACCCTATCTGTAAGAAGTATTCTTTGTTGTCAGTATTGGGTGTGTAGGAATTCAATATGCAATTCTTCTGCCCTTCTAAATTACCCCGCATTAGAAATGTGCGTCCAGCTTTAAAATAAGCTTAACAAAACCAACGATACTTAATATTCTCTAGCATGGGGTCTGGCATGGATTCACATGCTCATGAATATTCCCCGTCGTCAGGCTGGGAATCCTTGGTAAAGAAAAATCAGTTTCAGTTCTGAACTGTCTTTCTCCTAACAACCAATCACTGAGCTCAGGGTCATACTGCCCCCAGCCAATGACTGCCCTCTCTACCTAAGCCCCTCGTCTGGCAGCCATCTTCAGATTTTTATTGCACGTTCAAGTTTTGGGAGTCCTTGTGTTTAGCTCTCGAGCTTTTACTGCATTTTTTTGCTTTTTGGAAGAGTATTATTACTCTATTTTTCGGTCAATCGGGCCTTGTGCTCCATCAATCAACCTATTAGATTAATGGGGACCCGTTTTCTAATTCTTCAGCGCCCCTCAAGGGTGAATTTCGCCGAGTTTCTTCGTGGAGGCTTCCAGAAGATTCTTTCAGGCCTATGCCGCGTGGACCATGTCGGAGGCGAAAAGGGATTCAACTCCCCTGTTCAAGATGTGCTCCAGCTGCGGCTCACAGAATGTCTTTTCGGACGACAAGCATTCTGAATGCCTTTACTGCCTGTACCTGAAGCCCAAGGAGGAGGATTGTACGTTTTGCCAGGAGATGGCCCCTCGCACGATGAAGGATCAGCACAGGCGGCTGAACGAGTGGCTACAGGCCAAGGCCCCTGCTCTGGGTGGGTCCCAGCAGCATGCCTCTCCCAGTTCCAAGAAGGCTGAGCAGGCTTCTAAGACCTTGGCGGGCGCCCCTCTTGCTGGGTCCACCCGAAGGTTAAGCACTGCAAGTCCACTGTCACCGGGAGCGCCATTGCAGCGGGCTCCTTGGCGGCCAGAGCGCGTTCGACATCTCCAGCCTCCGTCACCAGTCAACGCTCAGGATCTTCGGCCAAGTGGAAGTCGGCCCATCCGGGCAAACTCAAGGAGAGGCCCAAGTCCGTCATACCGGAGAAGTCCAAGGGGGAGCATGGCTCGGACCCTCCCCCTAAGGAGAAGGCTAAGCAGGACAGGGCTCTGGCCCCACAAAGGCCCAGCCTTCCATCGAGGGGGTAGCGGCGTCTCTGGCGAAGGCCGCCGAGACGGTTCCGCAGGACACGACCCCTAAAACCAGGGTGTCCCTTCCTTCTAGGAGGGAGGCTGCGTTCCGGCCCATAGAGAAAACGCCAGAGAAGAGGATGCCCGTCATCTCCCCGAGACCTTCACCGCTGGATGCAAAAAAGGGGTGTGGGGGGTGCAGTGGCCCTCCAGGGTATGGATATCTCCTCTGAGGAGGAGCTCACCGGTCTACAAACCATCCAGGAGGAGGGTAACGTAGGGAGCAGGCCCTACAACGAGCGCGCCGACGAACGTGACAATGGCAAGGACACCTTTGAGGAAGAGCAGCATGGTGACGGGGGCCTGGGCTCACAGCCGGTGCCCCAGCGACCTATTCCGCCGGCACCTCAGCTGCCACCCCAACCTAAGGTACCTCCTAGAGAACCTTTCTGTAGACATCCTCTCGGCACTGCATACGCTTGTCTCTGAGAGTCAGTCAAGGATGCCTATTGCGCTGGCGGCCCCGCCCGTGGCGTCAGCGCCAGCCAACCCCCTATCCCCGGCCGGGGGAACCCCCGGCCAAGAAGAGAGAGTACACCCTCCACTTCCTTGCCACCCTTCCCCTCATCTCCCCCCGAGGGATGAGACGGATCCGGACACAGCAACGACAGGCATGGACAGCAGGTTAGGGTACCTCCCATCTCATCCGCCCAGATCTTCACCGCCAGACGGGATTGGCTCATTGCACTCGATCTCCAGAGCGTCAGAACTTTTTCAGCTCGCTCCGCAGGAGAAGACGAAGGAGGAGGACTTCCTATATCAGCGTAGGGAGGTGAAGAGGAAGACCATGCTCTCGGTCCCACTCATGGATGACATTTGGGACAAAGGTTTGTCTCTCATGAAGAACCTTTCCACAGGGCCGGCGAAGAGGGATTGCCTTGAGAAGAAGTACAGGGTGCCCAAGTGCTTGCCGGCCCAGCCTTCTCCAGACTCTGTGGTGTCCGCAGCAACCAGGAAGTAGTCTTCAGGTGGTTCGGCCTCAGCATCCTCTACCCCACCGGACAGCGAGGGCAAAAAGTAAGATGCCATGGGACGACGGGTCATCTATTCTGCAGCGACTACCATCAAGGCTGCCCTCGCCATCATGGCTGGTTATGACCGGGAGCTGTGTTTCAAGATCGCGCTCATCCTGGACTTCCTCTCCGACGACAAGAGGTCAGAAGCGCTGGAAATTCTACAGGAAGGCGAGGTGGCATCGGACCATGTCATCACGGTGGCCACAGACATCGCTGATGCAGGGTTCTGCCAAATGGGCAACAGCGTTTGCCTTTGTCCTTGTGGCTGGCTCAAGGCCACCAACGTCTGGCAGGACGTTCAGTCGAAGGTGCTGGACATGCCCATTGACGGGGACAATTTGTTCGGGAGGGCCGTGGATGAGTCTCTCCAAGCCATAAAGATGGACAAGGAGGCGGCGCGTGCTTTGGGCACTCTTCAGCAACAGAAGCCATCCTTTCGGACCTCAGGACCGTCAGCCCTCCCATTCTTCGACCCAGGAGACCAACAGGGGCTGCTCCAAGGCCTTCGGAGTAGGACATAGTCATCACCAGGGTCCCCAAGGTGGCCCTTTGACGTCTGAGCAGGATCGAACCTGCCGTGCCATCGGGCCCCCATCCGAGGACCCCGGTGGGAGGCCGGCAGGCAAACTTCGTCAGCATGTGGAAGACCATCTCCACTGACCGTTGGGAGCTGGATGCTCTCGCCCACAGACAAACCCTGGAATTTCAACAGAAGTGTCCCCGAATACCACCTGTGGCCTGGCAAGTGAACCATGTCCCTCAGCTGCTGCTGGAGGTTCGGCCATGTTAAGGAAAGGCGCAATAGAACTCGTCCTAAAGAGGCTCCGAGGCTCCGGAGTATACTCAAGGTACTTCCTCGTCAAAAAGAAGACCAAGGGTTGGAGGCCCATCCTCGATCTCTGTCGACTAAACAAATATACCAAGTCCCAAAATTTCCGGATGGTCCCACTTCAGCATGTGCTCGGACAGTTGGAAGAGCGGGACTTCCTGTTGTTGCAGGACTTAGAGGATGCATATTTCCACATCCCCATCCACAAGGGGCCCGCAAGTTCCTGCGTTTCGTGGTTCAAGGGAAGCACTACCAATTCAAGGCCCTTCCCTTCGGATTGAAGTCAGCGCCAAGAGTCTTCACCGAGTGCCTGGTGCCAGTGGCGGCCCAGCTGTGGCTACAGGGGATTTACATCTACCCTTATCTGGACGACTGGCTCATCCAGGCCAGCTCAAAGGAGATCACTGTCGACCACATGGCGAACACTGTTCGCCTACTGACGGATCTGGGGTTCTCAGTGAACTTTGCGAAGTTCTGCTTGACTCCATCGCAGAATGCGCCGTTTCTGGGATCCCGACTCAACACTGTGTCGTGCCTGGCATCACTGTCGGAGGAGAGGGTAGCGGCTATCGTGGGTGAGGTACAACGGCTGTTGGCCTTGAAGATCACCAAGTTGAGGTCCATCAAGTCTCTGCTCGGCATGATGTCGTCATGCATCTACCTCATCCGACTATGCAGGCTACGGATGCGTCCACTACAGGAGTTCCTCGACGCCCGTTGGATACAAGTGTTGGTAAGCTTTGAGGACAAGATCACGCTCGACGAGAAATTCCGTCGAGCGATATGGTGGTGGGGAGTTTGCGCTCATCTGTCCGGAGGCGTGGATTTCCAGACCCCACCACACCAGGAGACGGTCACGACCGACGCATCCCTGGAAGGATGGGGAGCTCACACCAGAAGTCTTCACACAAGAGGCCTGTGGCTGCCAGAGGAGAAATTGTTGCACATCAACATGTTGGAGCTGCGGGCTGTGTTTTGGGCCCCCAAGTCTTTCCTTCCATCCCTCAAAAGCAAGGTGGTATGGGTCTTCACGGACAACACCACCACAATGTTTTACATCAGGAAGCACGGGGGCACCAGATCCCTAGCGTTCTCCAGAGAAGCGCAGGACCTATAGCGCTGGGCCGTTGCCCAGGGGATGTTCCTCATCCTGTTTCATCTGGCAGGAGTGAAGAACACCGTTGCCGACACCCTCAGCAGGTAGTTATGCTCTTGCCACAAGTGGGAAGTTCGGCAGGATCAAGTGGATTACCTGTTCAGCAGATGGGACAATCCCCAGAACGATCTATTTGCGACAGTGACGAACACCAAGTGCCGGAGGTTCACCAGTAGGTTTCCCCAGTCGGGGAGAATGGGGGACGCATTCTCATTCCCCTGGGACGGCCTGTTTCTGTAGGTGTTCCCTCCATTGCAGTTGCTTCTTCGACTAGTCAATCAACTCAGACGGTCCCGGTGCAGGATGGTCCTCGTCGCACCGACCATCTAGACATGTCAGCATCACCTCCAGTCAACCTTCTGGTGGTCGCAGATGTGCTCGCCAGGGAGGGAGGCGCAATTCTGCACCACAACCCAAGATCGCTGAACCTAAAGGCCTGGCTCCTGCAGCATTAGAGTTCGGGATTACGATCTCCCAGCGGACAGCAACGAGGTACTTGCCAGGGCCAAAGCATCGTCTAATCTTAAATGCTACGGGCATAAATGGAAGAGGTTTGCCGTTTGGTGCCGTACACAGAAGATCGAACCTCTACGAGTCACTGCTCCGCAGGTGCTGCCGTATTTGCTGTCATTGGCCGAAGCAGGACTGGCCCATGCCTCCATCAAAGTTCATCTGGCGGCTATGTCCTGCTACACCAGATCTCCGGGACGGTCGTCGTTATGGTCACATCACCTGGTTAAGGAGTTTGTAAAAGGACTGTTTCGTTCGTTCCCGCCGGTGAAGGCGTCGGCCCCGGCTTGGGAACTCAATTTGGTACTGACTAGGCTCATGGGCCCTCCATTTGAACCTATGCAGACTGTTGCACTGAAGTTTTTGTCGTGGAAGACAGCGTTCCTTGGAGCCATCACCTCTGCACGACGAGTGGGTGAGATTCAGGCCCTGTCCTGTAAGCCACCTTATTTGACCTTTCACGACACAAGGGTGGTGCTGAGGATGCACCCCTCCTTCATGCCCAAGGTGCCATCAAACTTTCATCTAAACAAGCCCTTGGTATTACCCGTATTTTTTCTGACGCCTTTGTCGCCGGCTGAGAGGACTTTGCACTTGCTGGAAGTGGCTAGAGCGCTGAAGTTCTACGTTGACCGCACAAAGAGTCTCCGGAACACCTCGCAACGTTTTGTGAACTTTGGTCCTGTGAACCATGGGAAGGCCCTCTCTAAGGCTTCCATTTCCAGGTGGCTCTCCGGCTGCATCACCCATTGTCATCGATTGGCAAACTGACCATTACCTGGCCGTCCGAGAGCCCAATCGACCAGAGCAATTGCTGCAAATACAGCGTTCCTGTCTGGTGTGCCCCTGCTGGTCATCTGCAGGGCTGCTACGTGGAGGTCGACACACACCTTCACGAGATTGTACTGCTCGACCGGGATTCCAGGGAGGAGTCCAGAGTCGGCCAAGCAGCGCTGCACAACCTGTTCGCTTTGAAGGTGAGCCTGGTGAGGAGGTAAGAGATGCTTATGTTGAGCCTTTGCCACCTCCTGTGGTTGTGCATGTGTACTGCTATGCATTCTTTATTCATGAGCATGTGAATCCATGCCATACCCCGTGCTGGAGAAGGAACAAGTTACTTACCTGTAACTATTGTTCTCCAGCATGGGTCTGGCATGGATTCACAAGCAAACCCTCTCACCTAACCCTCTGTGGCTCTTCTCTTGGTCCTACTGCCACTTTACGTGCTACCAAATCTGAAGATGGCTGCCAGAGGAGGGGCTTAGGTAGAGGGCAGTTATTGGCTGGGAGCAGTATGACCCAGAGCTCAGTGATTGGTTGTTAGGAGAAAGACAGTTCAGAAATGAAACAGATTTTTTCTTTACCGAGGATTCCCAGCCTGACGACGGGGAATATTCATGAGCATGTGAATCCATGCCAGACCCATGCTGGAGAAAAACAGTTACAGGTAAGTAAATTGTTCCTTTCAGAGCCACTGGAGTGGTTAAACATTTGCAGGGAGCTCTTCCATTTTCATGGGCTTCGCAGACCTTGACATTTCTAGGGGTGAACTGCAGATCTTTATATGGCCAATATTATACCACTTTTCGCTAAGGCCAAACAGGATTTAGCACATTGGAGGGGGGGTTTGAAATCTCTGGTTGGGGAAGATAACAGCTGTCAAGATTACCCTATTACCACGCTTACTGTATGTGTTCCTGGTGTTGCCAATCTGGGTACCGAGAACGGCCCTGAAGTAATTACAATCGCAGGTATTTAGTTTTATATGGTCCCAAAAGAGGCAGAGAGTAGCTAGACTAACATTGATGGCGTCCAAAGGTATTGGGGGGATAGCTGTGCCAGACATCGAAAGCTATCTTTATGCGGCCCAACTGGCGCCGGTTCTGGAGGGTCAGAAGGGGTCTCAGGCAAAGGAAACTAAACACTGGGTGAATATTGAACAGAGTGTCTTGGGAACTCCTTTACACAAAACATGCAGGGTTTCTCCAAAGGTCTGTAATATAGGTGAGCGGGGTCTCGTAACCTCTAGAGCCGCGTTAGAATATTGGGACAAAGCTGCACGCAAATATGTGGTGACGAGGTTTCCCTCACCTAGGACAGGTCTCTGGGACAAAAAGGAGTTTCTCCCGGGGATGGACAGGGATCGATTCATTCACTGGAAAGAGGGGGGCCTACACACACTGAGCCAGATGTACAGGGAGAATCATCCTCTCATATTTGAAAAGTGCAGACAGGCTTACAGGGTAGGGAAGAGGGATAGGTTTGAGTATTTACTACTTCACCACTGGGCAATTCAACCACAAGTGGTAGCCCTGGGGAAGCGCTAGACTACTCTTTTCGAAGATTTGTTTATTGGTGAACCAATTTGGGCAATCACTGCCAAACATGGGGAGCGAAGGTTGCGGGGGTGTCCCCCGCTCCCCATGTTTGGTAGGGATTGCCTTTGGGGGTAGCGGGGTGTCCCTGCGGTATCGGATCTGACCCGTGTAGGAGGGACGGATCCAACGCTGCAGGGCCAGAAAAGGAGCGGGTGGTGAAAAGGTAAGTAGGAGGTGGGTGGGGGGGCTGTGGGGGTTGGTGGGGGGGTTAAAACATGGCAGTTTTGGCCACAGCAAAATTGGCTTTACGGCCGATTTGACCACGGTCAATTTGGCCACAACAAATTGTGCCATGGCCAAAATGTATATATCCGGGAAGAAGATGTAGAGAGACCTATAGATGATCTCACGTGGTTCAACATTTGGATGGATGAGAGCCAACAAGACTTCTGAAGATGTTCACGTTAGAGAAAATAGCTTTAAACTGTTGCTCCGATGGTACCTTACTCCGGAGCAGATGCATAAAATCAGCCCGACCATCCCCCTTGCTGCTGGCACCCCTCGGGTTCCTTTTTTCACATGTGATGGAAACACCCACAAGTACAAACATTTTGCCAGGCAGTAGTCACCCAAATTATATAAATATGTGGGTTCGAATTGTAGTTGGACCCCCTGGTTTTACTTCTGGGAAATGAGGACACACAGGGACATTACAAGTTAAAAGCCAGAAGCTCCAGACTAATTACATTCTTCATGGTAGCAGCACGCTTATTAATTGCACAAAACTGGAAGTCACAAATCATGCCAGGTACAAAGGAATGGTGGGCCAGAATGTGGAATGTGGTTGCCATGTCCAAAATTGAGGGAGCAATGAGGGGTGAAATGTGGCTATTTTTGCGGAATTGAGCCCCACTGATTACGTTTGTGAGTGACTCTGATAATCCTAACATTCACCATAAGCCCCACAAGATGTCCTCCTTTTCACTATTGTAATAAGCAAAATAAGCTGCTTTACCTGTGTACCCGCATGAGACCTAATCTGCAAGCCACACCTCACTATATACTCATGAACAATGTGATGTATGTATTTACCTATTTGTTTTGTTTTGCTTTACTCTTCATTTGGTTTGTGCTTTTAGATGATTTGTTTAAATTGTTGAAAAACCTGTCAGTTATGGAACCATATTATACTAGCGAGATGCTAGAGTCAGGTATGATCTTCCTAACGAAAAAAAAGGAATTGCAATACTTAAAACTCTGACTTGTAATGGCGTCAATGTTATGGTAACGGACGCATTGTTGTATATAATTCAATAAACTTTAAATTGAAAAAAAAAGATGCTCCACTGTTCATGCAATATTTCTTTTTCTAGAAGTAATTCTCTTTTTTCTGTCTTCTGCAACGTTTTACAAGACAATACATTGAATTCAAATGTAGAAAAATATTCCAAAAAACCTTTCTTGTTTTTCTTATATACAAAATTGTATGGATTTGTCGATTTCCTTTCTTTTAGATTTTTTTCAGTATCAGCCTCTCTGTGTAATCTTTGGATAGAATGTTTCTTACATCGAGATCTCTTTACTCTAGTATCATCTGCACCAACTTTTAGTTGGATCAATGATCTTGGAACTTTCATCTAGACTCTTCTCAGCTTCCTTAGCCTGCAAGAGGAAATGTTCAACTGGCTATCTATTGCCCAGTTCTACAACTCCCAAGATAAAATTCACCTTAGATTTGGTCACCTTCTACAATACTCCTGGGTACTGGGTTGGTGGCGTGTACGACTCAACTCTTAAAGCACTCTTCCCTGGTTCACTTATATTTCTCAGCGCTCTGTGCTGGGTCTTAGGTGTACCCTAGCTCTCAACAGGCAGAGCCTCTCTTGTTTCAGTCACTTGTCTTTTTCAGCATTTAGACACTGGTTCCTTGGACCATTCACAACAAAACATTTTCTTGGGTTTGACTGCCTTTGTCAGTGCCTCTGTGCTCAGTCTTTACATCATAACCCCCACATCAATTCTTCTCTAGAGCACTTGACTTTGCTACATCTCAGTTCTCGTAATGTGTAGTGACTGAAGAACCGCTCCCACAATACATGCCTTCTCCTGATTATCCTTCTGAACGTTTATGGTATCCCCCTTTCATGGTCTCTTCTTACTTCTTGCTTAGAGCCCCAATTTCCCTCCAAACCCTACACTCTTTTGTGATTTCTTGCTGCTTGTGACCTGTTGTAAATGATACTGCATATGTGGGCCGACAGGTATGTGGGGTATATTTGCACATCGATGCAACATTTCCGTCAGTTCTCAGTAATATCCTGCTGTGTTTGGACTATTGAGCCATCCCTCTGCAGAGAACCCACTCAATTTCTTCTCTGTTGTTTCTCTTTGGCCAAATTCGTTTTTTGAACATCAGATATCCACATTTGCCTTCTTTTCTGATAGGTTCCAATGTAGTGCCTTTAATGAGGTTAGTCACAACCCGGCATTTCAGGTAACAATTTATACTTAAACCAGTCTAATAAACCTGGACAAAAGCTGAAGGATCAAGTGAATCTAGGAAACTGGGTAGTCGAGCACCCACCTTATGATAGCTAGGGCCCGATGCAACACAGCTATGTCATGCTCAGGTTCCCCCGCAGATATGCACTCTGTGCCGGACGCCAACCCCTTCCCACCAAGAATGGCAAACTCCTCTGTCTCCCTGACTGGGCGGTGTGGTGGTGACCTTCTCTACAATGCTCATAGGAGAGTATGAATAGGGACTGTTGTGTGATACATTTACTCGCTTATCTCTTGCTCTGAATTCCCAAAAGATACTAGAGGAGATGAAAGAGAGGTCATCCAAAACAGCTTGGGCCCTTTTACGCATATACCTTTGTTGTAAAATCATGCTGACTTTTGATAAGAGAGCAGGTGGCAGTCTCCTTAACAAAGCTCCCTTAAGTGTCCATTCCAAAGCACTTGACTGCAACTTCAGGAGAATACACATTGTCAGATGACTGATGGATATGTCTCGCTGGTCCCAGTACAGGGACTAATGATTCATCAAGAGGCTCTGTGACTCAAGATTACAGGCTACTTTGAAGCCATGACAGCGAAGACATTCTACACCATGGTGAGTTTAGGAAGCCACAGTTGTTATTCATTGTCTCCACTACGTATGTGTGGGGATACGCCTCGGCTAGAGCCGCGGTGTGAATCAAGCACACCTGATTCCAAAGACACTGGGATCCTTAGCGACGTGACCACCCAACGTGCCACGTCCATTAATTTGCTTACAAAAGCAGGAAGGGGAACCGCTGCTAACAGCTGCCGCGGCGCCGCGACTCACTCACCTGTTTTTCGAGCCAGCCCGGATGAATGCGAGCGGTGCTCACGACAGCTCCAAGATGCCGGGAGAAAACAACCGACCCGTCACCACCGTACTCCTCAGGGCAGTCCCGGGGCTACCCGTAGCTGGAGGAGAACACCCAGCGTCCAGGTACGCCCATACTCATCGCGGCCACAGACACGTGACCGACACGAACGTCCACCGCTACAACAGGGACGAGAATGGCAACAGGCCGGGACGGCAACCTTTAAGGGAGGCGGGATAAAGCCTCAAGAGCCAATGGGAAGGGGGCTAGTCTGGGCGATCTGTGATTGGCAGGGGCCTGAAACCATCTGTTGTGATAAAAGCGCGCCAAAACAAACTGATGGGTGGCTCCCATTCCACAGGATAAGGAGAAGAGAGAAGAGGGAGAACCAAAGTGGTGGGCCTATCCGGACACCACGAGATAGGACCAAGTTGGGATTAACGCCAACCTACTCTGGAAGGCCAAGACACCAGTGAAGCAAACCGGAAGGACTTGATTATTATTTCTTTAAAAAAACACTGCCTTTCGCTACTGAAAATAAATATTGTTTCAGCATTCGCCTGTCTCCCGAGTATAATTCCACAGTATGCATCACAGCTAGAGCCCTTAGCGGGCTGTACCTGTTGAAAGCGTATCATATTTGACAGTATGGTTGGTGCCAAGACCAAGAGCATTGTTTGACAATGCATGACTATGGTCATCTTACCCTGATACCAGACCAATACATAACTGTGTTGTGAACCAGGAAACAATCACATTTCTGTCACCTATAACGATAGACAATGGAGCGGGTTACTGTAACGCTCACCTGGTTCCCACGGGGGCGCTGGTCTAGTCTGGATTGCTGTGGCCTCTTCTAGCGTGATGCGCAGGACCCGGAACACCGATTGGACAGGACCTCCAAATCGTGCTTGCCTGGCCCATAGGAATATCCTTCTGCAGATGAGAAAGGGGATTAACAGTCTGCAGAATAGTGTGCTAGCTCCACCCTTTCCCCCTTCGTTCCTCTCTAACTTCCTCCAAAACCCGGTTTAAGCTTACCTTATGGTTTGGAAGGATGAACGCTCCATCCTGCTTCTGGTGCAGGGGCGCGTGTTCGTCCAGTTACTTCACTGGTTTTCAGAATGGCGCTGGCAAAATCCACTTGACTTTCCTGAGCGATGCGCCGTAAGTATGAAAGTTCAAAGTTCAAGCGAGGCCCACTTTATGTTGTCTTTCTAACCTGCGATCTGTCCTTTATTTCAGGTGCAGAATGAAGGCGATGCGTAGAGGGGTTAAACTGCCGAGGTGAGTAGTGATGAGGGCGATCCCTCTAAATGTCCTTATCATTCCCCAGAAATGTCTCTTGTCCTTTCCCCGTAGGGGCCAGGGTACGGTACCTGCCAACGGGGCGGTGCCGACCCGAAATGTGGAAGAAAAGCCGGTAAGTATTATGGCTGTTAATCAGGCTTTCCTTCTGTGTTCCTTATGCTCACCTTTTGTTTCTTCCTCTCTCCCTTAGGTGCAGAGATGTGGCGTCCAATGCTGACAGCCGCGATGGAGCCGGGAGATGTCTCGAGGACAGGTGAGTGAAGCGTGGCGCTGCAGCGAGCAACGCAATGCTTTTAAATGGAAGTCTTTCTTCAGGGATGCTGGCGAGAAGATTCCGGATGCAGGTAAGAGGTTTGAAATAGTCCTTGGTTTTCACCTTTCTCTTCTCTTCCTTCCTTGCAGGTCTTCCAGGTTCGAGGCGGGCGTGGCTGGAGTCCAGGAGCAGGAGCAGACACGGTGAGTGTTACGCTGCAGGAAGCAGAACAACGCGAAGCATGAGCTGCTGTCTGGGCGTGGCTTAAATAGCCTCCAAAGAAGTTCCAGGTATGTATCCTTCCCCAACTAGGTATGTATCCTTCCCTGGCCACGCCCGAGTGAAAAAATAGTCCCTATGAAAAAATAGTCCCTTTCAGGTCTCAGGGAGGCCTGAAGCGTGCAGCATGGTCTGCATCAGGTAAGTGCACAAAACACCTCCCTTTATGAGCCTGGCGCCTATGGCGCCAGGACTGATGTCCAACATGAGCCTGGCGCCAAAGGCGCCAGGACTGAGTCCAAAGAGCCCCTATAAGGGGGGCCGCTGGGTTTTTACCCGAGGGCATGATGCCTGATTCCGGGGGTGCTGGGCCTGGCTGGTGCTCCGGGGGTAGGCATCATGACAGTTACACTGTCTACACCTAGGTTATGCAGAGCAATATTCACATATGGGTTCACTGAAGTTATTGATGGCAAGGACGCATATTGCTTACTCCTTCTGGTCCCTAACAGAGGGGAGTGCAGAACATAAAATACATCATGGGGGCGTGGTCGGTGGCTGACCAAGATGGCCGCTCTTTAGAGGAGCTCTGTGAGTCTAATGGAGCGTGTGCCCCTGACTGACCCCTGAAGCAGGGGCCTTGCCTCCCGGATGTACCCTCTGCAGTGTCAGGAACCCTGGCAGTCTGTGGGAGCCTGTACCCGGCCTGATATATTGCTGGAGAACATCCGTCGTACAGCATGTGGGGAGTCGCTGGGCCTGCAATTGTGGTGAGGCGCAGTGTCCGGGGGGGCGGCTCTATATGCACAGTTGAGGACCCGAGGCGCCGTAGCTGCAGGTGCCAGAGTGAAGGCCGGTGTTGGGAGAGCCGGCACTGGTGATCATAGACAGCGGCACTGAGCGCAAGCTGCATGCTTGAGGTGGCGGATAGGGATCCCCTCCCTGTAACAGCAACTGGTGGGTCTCCTCTGGGAGCCGAGCCGAGCCAACGCAGAGGAGCAGCGTTTTGGGGTTGCGGTGTGCTGGAGCACCCAGACCCCGGATTTCATTGTGGGGCAGGCTCATTCCCGCTCTGGCCACTGAGTTATTCCCCTCGTCCTGAGGCCCACTGGAGCCCGCTGTAGGTTGCTGGATACTTGGAGCACGTGTGGAGACTTTAGAGCTCTCAGTTGGGCAAGTCTGCAGCCTCTGCTGGGGCTCTGACATTTTGCTCTTTTCTCCCTTAAACCCGCTAGAGACTGTGTTGGTGTCCTGGGGCTCCCAGAAAAGCAGAAGTTTGGGCACCCAGCCCTGAGGACGGGCGTTGTTTCTGGGCTCACAAAGGAGAGTGCAGAACTGGGGACCCCCCCAACTGGTTTAAGTTCACTGATGGAAAACTTTGGGGGTTGTTCCTGATCCCCTCTCTGCACGCAGCGTGGATCAGCTCTGGGCTCCCACCAGGGGGATAAGTGTGCTGGGGAGTCCAGGCAGGGGGTGCTGGATTTCGGGATGGATTTGGATACCCGTGCTTGGACCCTTAGCACTTAAGAGGGAGGGCAGCTGTGGTGCACCTGTATGCTGCCCTGGAGGGCCCAGAAGAAGGTGCGCTCGGTGACAGGCCTGTGGGACCCTGTGTCAGATCCCGGTGGTGTTAGCAGTTCCGCTAAACGGGCTGGGGAGAGGATGGAAGCTTACAAGAAGATTTCCGCCCCCCCACGCACAAAAGCAAATTTACTGGAATGCATGTCCGCCCTGGAGGAGAAGATTGCCACCTCCGACAAGAAGGAAATTGCTGCCGCAACAGAGGGGCTGCAGAAGTCTTTTGAGGGACTCTCTGAGGCAGATCAACACCAGAGTGGGGGACGCTGAAGAGTCTATACACTCCCTGCAGGAGGATGTCATACATATGCAGGGTGAGCTGTTTGGAGCCAAGCAGGGAACTGAGGAACTCATCTCCACGATTGAACATCTAGAAAATAGGCACAGACGGGAGAACCTCAGAATCTGGGGTCTGGAAGAAGCTACTGAAGGGTCCGACTTGAGAGCATGGGTCCTCCGCTTCTTTAAAGAGACCTTCCCTGATATATCAGCAAACCCCATCATCTTTGACAGGCTTCATAGAGATGGCCCCCTCACGAAGAACCCTTAGGGTCAACCGAGGAATATACTAATGAAATGCCATGCATTTATCATCAAAGAAGAGATCCTGCAGGCATCTAAATCAATGGGTGAGATCATGTATGGTGCACAGAAGCTGCTCATTTTCCAGGGCTTGGCGACTCTCACCCTTCAGAAGGGGCTAGCATTCAGGCCAATTACGGGACAACTCAGACAGGAGCATGTGCAGTACTGATGGACATTCCAGTTCGGCCTGCTCTTTACTTGGGAGGGAAAACAATGACGCATCACTGCACCAAAGGAGGCAGCCAAGGTCCTAGTGATCTCTCTAGACCAGAGCAAGGAGGAGGACACTGATAGACGATGGAGGCGAGTACAAGGCAGTGGTACGAGAGTTGGGGGAAATCCTGTAAAGGGCCCCACAGGGTGACAGTATGGTGCCTGGGTGAACTGCACCAGTTGTCTGCCTCATTGGTTCCCCCTGCTGCATGTAAGCAAGTGTGAAATCAGAAGATTGGTTGGGGGCGCCCTCCACTCGGAAGGGGGAGGGGGTGACAGGCTTGTCCGTGTTGGGAAATTAATTCCGGACGAGGCAAAACTGCACCTGCCTACACGCTTGGGTATGCTTGGTCTTGTTTTAGTTTAATGTTGTTGATGGGTTAGTTTGGTTTGTTGATGGAAGCACGGTTATGGTTTGTTCACATGGCACTGATGTTAGGGGATCTCTAGCGATAGCTCCCCAGAAGGGTGGTGGGCAGGATTGGCTTCACCCTATTGTATCCATGAAATCACATTGTTTGTCTCATGATGTTAGGGGCCTGAAATCCCCCAGGAAATAGATTTTTTTTTTGTCCATAGGCTGAAGCGTCAGCAGATTAATATTGCTTTCATCCAAGAGACACGCCTACGCAGGGTAGATGTGGGCCTATTGCGCACTAGGGAATTCAAACAGCAGTTCTTTTCCACACACCGCCTTATTTATTTATTTATTTATTTATTTATTTATTTGCATTTGTCAAGGGCACTTGCAGCCCATAAGGCATTGAGGCGCTGTTACAGAAGATGAACGGACTTATGATTTACAGGCAGGTGCCCAGTGGTCTCATGGTTACACAGTAACAAGCACATATGCAGGAAATGACTGATACAGATTCATAGTGACGGAAGAGGCAATTCAGACAAAGAGCCTGGTTTTGATGGACTTGCGAAAGGCTAGGTGTGACTCAATAAGTCTTAGGAGAGGTGGCAGTGCGTTCCAGTGCGTGGCTGCTTGGGTGGGGAAGCTGGAGCCACCAGCGCGCACCTTTCGCGTTGTCGGCTTGACAATCGTGTTGGTATCGCATGATCTTAAGAGTCTCGTGGCAGTGTGCTTGGTAATTCTGTTTGTCAGGTAGGGTGGGGCAAGTTCATGAAGGCATTTGTGGGTGAGGGCGAGTTTTGAAGACAATTCTCTCTTTGACAGGGAGCCAGTGTGCTTGCCTTCTGATTTTGGAGATATGGTCTCTTCTTGCGGTACCTGTGGCTGCCCTCAATGCATTGTTTTGAACTAGCTGCAATTTGGCCAAATTTTTGTTGGAGGTTCCAACGAGAAGGGCATTGCAGTAGTCTAGCCTTGACCCGATAATTGCCCTGGTAATGGTGAGGCAGTTATGGCGGGCCAGGAAAGGCCTGGCGGCGTTGAGGATTTTGGAGTAGTAGGCTGAGGAGGCAGCAATAGCATTGACCTGTCTTAAGAAGCAAGGGGGGGCATCCTACTTGGGATGAAGGCCCCACTCCAGGTAGAGAGGGTGAAGTATGATGATGAGGGCCACTATCTACTATGTACTATGGGACTCCCACGTCACGCTAGCTTCCCTTTACATACCCAATGTGAGGCTGAATGATTTTCATTGTGCAGTCCTCGGGGAGCTGTTGGCATTCTCTATGGGGCACATTATTCTCGGTACGGATTTTAATCTGCCCATGGACCTTAACTTGGATGAAGCTAAGGAGGATTACTGGGGAACTGTGCGACCCTCTAACATGCTAGTCAAGCAGATTGTTGACTCGCAATTGGTTGATGTCTGGCGGCATATGCATCCCGGCATGAGACACTATACTTATTTCTCACATGCCCATCGCATATACTCAAGAATCGACTACTTCTGGATGGGGGTGGCGCTTGTCCCCAACGTGGGCAACATCGACATAGGCACTATACATTTCTTGGATCATGCCCCCCCCTTCTTATGAGCGTCTCTCTCCCCCCCCTGGGGAGGTGGGGCATAGATAGTGGAAACTCAATCAGGCTCTCCTGCATGAGCCCATCATATGGGATGAGATGAGGGTTGTGATAAGGGAGTTTTTCCAGAATAACCATGTGGGTCACGTTTCTGGGGATGATCGGTGGGATGCCTTTAAGTCGTGTATAAGAGGCACATGTATCTCACAGGCTGCGGTGCTCAATAGGATGTGCCCTTCAGACAGCTTGGAGGCAGGTAAATATTTTCGAGGCCTCCAGGGCAGAATTTAGGATCATACGAGCCAGCAAAAATACTTCAAGGAGGGTAACAAGGCAGGGAAAATATTAGCATGGACATTTAAGCAGAGGGCAAACTCTTGCAGGATCTCAGGGATTGTCAATGGGGCGTGTAATAGGCTCTGCAGCTATAGAACAAGTTACTCTCTTACCTGGTAACGTTCTTTCGATGGGATGGTCCGACGACGTATTCCATATCTATGACACTAATCACCACAGCTGTGCTGCTTCGGAAAATCTTCGGCGTCTGCGTCGATGACGTCGATACGCTGCCCTCAAGGACCTCCTCCGATGGCCGACGTCACTGGATGTTATAAGTAGGACGCACAACGCCCGTAGCCTCAGTTGTAGTTTTTTCCTCCAGAACGTGTGGCACCAGTCTTCTGCCAGTCTGACACACAAAGCCTTGCGGAAACGTAAGCTGCAATCGCATAAGAAATTCTGTAGCGGGGAAGGTAGGGAGGGAGCGATATGGAATACATCGTCGGACCATCCCATCGAAAGAACGTTACCAGGTAAGAGAATAACTTGTTCTTCGAGGGGATTGGGTCCTCCGACGTATTCCATATCTATGACAGACTCCCAAAGCAGTACCAATGCAAGGAGGTGGGAAAAGAATTTAGAAAACAGAAATTTAGAATGCCCAATCAAATTACGGAGTAAAGGACCGCCTTGCCAAAGGCCAAATCCTGCCCACGGATGGAATCGAGGGAGTAGTGACGTACAAAAGTATGTACCGGAGCCCAGGTGGCTGCATCACAGATGTTACGAATAGGAACCCCCCTCTGTAGGGCAGTAGAGGCAGCCATACCCCTGGTAGAATGGGCCCGTAAGACGACCGGTGGGTCCTTACCCACCAAGCGGTAACACTCAGAGATAGCCAAAATAATCCAGCGAGACAAAGTCTGTTTCGTCACAGCTTGTCCCAAACGCTTTCCAGCGTAACCAATGAAGAGTTGATCGTCCACTCTCACCCGGGACATGCATGAAATATAAAAGCTCAACGGTCTCCTAGGATCAAGCCCATGGAGCCTCTCCTCTTCCTTACCAGGATGTGGAGGAGGATAAAACGCCGGAAGAACAACCTTCTGGCTTAAATGAAATTCCGACACCACCTTCGGAAGAAAGGAAGGACGAAATCTAAGGAAAATCCTGTCCTTATGAAACACAGTGAAGGGTGGCTTAACTGAAAGTGCCTGTAACTCACTCACTCTGCGAGCGGAAGTGACCGCAACCAAAAATACAGTTTTAAGAGTTAACAGTCTCAAAGGGCATGAATGCAAAGGCTCAAACGAAGCACCCATCAAAAACTTGAGAACAAGGTTCAAATCCCAACCGGGCACCAGGAAAGGTGACGGAGGGAACACATTAGTGAGCCCTTTCAGAAACAGAGAAATTAAAGGAATTTAAAAATAGGAACACTCCTCAGACGAGCGCTTAAATATGGACAGCGCCGCCAGGTAACCCTTAACGGTACCCACTTGCAGGCCCCTGTGGGCCAAAGAAAGCAAAAAAGACAGAACCATGGGAATGTCACATGCAAAAGGATCCACATTCTTAACCCTGCACCAGTCGCAGAACTTACGCCAAGGGCAACGGTACAGGGACTTTGTTGCTGGCCGTCTGGCCGAGAACAACATCTCCATCACGTCTTCAGGGAGGTCCCAATCCATATACCTCAACCTTTCAGAAACCAAGCGTGAAGGTTGAGGGATCTGACCTCTGGATGGAGAACCTGACCCCCTCCCATGGGAGCAGACCGTCTCGGTAGGGAAGATGACGTGGAGGGCAGATGGACAAGTCGAGAAGGTCTGGGTACCACGTCCTCCGGGCCCACGCCGGAGCAATGAGGATCATCCGGGAACCAAACCTCCGTAGTACTTGCGGGATGACGGGGACTGGAGGAAACAAGCACAGCAGTGGGAATGACCACTCCACCATGAACGCGTCTCCTAAGGCTCCTTTTGGAGGAAATTCCCGCAAGCAGAACCTCTCACATGGTTGACACTGGAGGCGAAGAGATCCACTTGAGGGGTCCCCCACATGGCGAAGATCTCCAGGAGAATCTCCTGAGCCAACTCCCACTCGTGAGAGATCGCGCTCTGCCTGCTCAGAGCGTCCGCCGTCTCGTTTTCGTCTCCGGCCAGATGAACTGCCGAGATCGAAACTTCCTGCTGGATTGCCCAGAACCAGAGCTGCATCGCCTACCTGCACAGAGGAAGTGACCCTGCCTCCCCCTTTTTGTTGAGGTAGTGCATGGCCACCGTGTTGTCCATCAGGATCAGGACATTCTCCCCTCGCACAGTCAGCAGAAAAGCCTTCAGGACTAGCCTGACGGCCCTCAGCTCCAACAGATTGATATGGAGTCTGGACTCCGACGGAGACCAACGACCGCTGACTGTCAACTCGTTGGCATGAGCTCCCAATCCCGTGAGGGATGCGTCCGTCACGATCGTCACCTCTGGCCAGGGTAGCCAAAATGGAGCCCCCTTCATCAGATTGCCTTTGATGGCCCACCACAGAAGGTCCGGGGTGACCGAGGATGGCACCTGAACAGGGTCCGACATCCTGCCGGAGGACTGAGACCACTGGAGCTTGAGTGCCCATTGCAAAGATCTCATCCGCAACCTGGCCTCTGGCACCAGAAGAATGCAGGATGCCATGAGGCCGAGCAATCTCAAGAACTCGAATGTTGGGTGACTCTGGGCAAGCTGAAACTTGTGCAACATCTGCTGAATGTGATAAGCCCTCACCTGGGTAGAAAAACACTGCCCCACGGACGTGTCGAGCACTGCTCCGATGTACTGGAGCCTCTGAGTTGGTGTCAGATGGGACTTCTGTAAGTTGAGGGAGAAGCCCAGCTTGTGGAGGGAGTGGCAGGTGACTGACAGATGATCCAGGACTTGCTCGGGAGAGCGCGCCCTGATCAACCAATCGCCCAGGTAGGGGTAGGTGTGAATCCCCCCTTTGCTGAGGTGCGCTGCCACCACTACCATGAGCTTGGTGAAGACCCTTGGGGCGGAGGTCAATCTGAACGGTAGGACCCGAAACTGAAAGTGCGAGTCGCCAACCGCGAACCTCAGGTGCTTCTTGTGCTTTGGATGTATCGGCACATGCAAATAAGCGTCCTTGAGGTCGAGAGGCACCAACCAGTCCTGAAGTTGAAGGGCCTGGAGGACTTGAGAGAGAGTAACCGTCTTGAACTTGTCCTTCCTGAGGAGTTTGTTCAAACCGCGCAAGTCCATTATGGGTCTCAATCCCCCGTCTTTCTTGGAAATCAGAAAATAAGGGGAATAACATCCCTTGTTCCTCTCCGTTACAGGTGCCAGTTCTATGGCGCCTTTCTCCAGCAGGGATTGAATTTCCTGCGCAAGGGGCGGATCCGGACTCTTCAAAGAGAGATTCCCTGGTGGATTGTCTTGAGGCCTCTGCCAGAAAGGAAGACCGTAGCCGTGGGTTATGATCTCCAGAACCCACACATCTGAAGTAATGGCGCGCCACTCTGCAAGATGCTGCGCCAGCCTTCCCCCAACCAGTGAACCATGGGACATGGCCTCATGACTGAGCTGAAGCAGCTGCGGCGTTGCCTGAGGGCAAAGAGGCAACAGCCCGAGCGGCCTTGGCACCTCGAGTACCTTGTTTTACACCTCTGTCACTCCTACGGTGGCCCCTTTGACTGGCAGCTCCTCTTGCTTTACCAAAGGACTAGTAATAACGAAAGGAACCCCCTCTATTGCTGTCCCCTAGGATGAAAAGGTGGAGGTTGGCGAACTGCAGCGCCCAGCGACTTCACTGCAGCTTTGGAGGTCTGCAATCTCTCAAGGCCTTGCTGCCAAAAAGATGTTCCCCGTCAAAGGGCATGTTGAGGATCCGGGTCTGCACATGAGGAGCAAACCCCGACTTCCGCAACCACGCAAACCTGCATATCGCGGTGCTCGCCGCCATGGACCGGCTGACGCAATCTGCCATGTCCAAACCCGACTGAACGGCCTCACACATGGCGTCCTTACCATCCTGACCCATGGCAAGGAAACCATCCCGTTCATCCCCTTTGGGAATATGTTCAGCCGCTAAGGAAACACAGTTCCACAGAGTGTGCGTGAAACGTGACAAGGCACATACGGAGTTGGCCGCCTGAAGGGCCATACCCCCTGAAGAAAACACTTTCTTCGCCCAGCTGTCAAAACGCTTGTCGTCCCTATCAGGAGGGATGGTAGGATACGACGCCTGCTTTGCCGGAGCCATAGCCGCCTGCACCACCAAACTCTCCGGAGTGGGGTGCTTGGTCAAGTAGCAGGGGTCGCTACTGGCTGGGCGGTATTTACGCGGCACAGACTTGCCCACTGCCGGGAGACTCTCCGGAGCAGTCCAAGCCGCCACCACCCTCCTCTGTAGAGCCATATAGAACGGCAGTACCGGGTCAGTTGGCGGACCTTGGTCGAGGATAAGGTAAGGTCATCCTGAAGAAAATCCCCTGGGGGAGCAGACCATCCCAAGTACTCGGTGACCCTGGACATAAGGCGCCGGTACGAGGAATTGGCATGAGTGCCAGGCTCAGGCCTACAAAACTCCACCTCCGGAGAGGTGTCCACCCCACTGGCATTGTGCAGGGATTGCCGCAGGTCTTTAATTTGGCTATGGCCCGAGAAAATCTCGTCCGGTACCGTATCCGGAACCATGCCATCATTAGAGCCCTCATCCACCTCCGAAATAAACTCAAGCTGGCGGAAAGAAGGCACAGAATGCAGAACAAAGCCATGCTTGGCCTTTGCCAGAGCCTTTCAAGGCGGTTCCACTGAGCCCTGGGGAACCCCCATCGAAACAGTCTCGAAAGGTGTCAAGTGAATCGGCGTCGCGGCCGAACGCGGCGCCGACAGCATCAGTGGCACCGACACAGCCCTCGAGGCCGGGGCCCCGAGCGTGTCCCTCGACAGCCGGACCTCGAAAGAGTCCGTCGACGACCTCGGCGCCACCGGCGTCGACGTCTTCCTTGAAGACACCACAGGTTCACACGGTCTCTAACGCGTCGAGGACCGGGACCTGGAATTGTGACGACCACCCGAGCCCAAAGGCGTGCGAGCGGTGTCTCTCGACCGATCACAACTGACCCCACTCTGAGGCGCGGATGGACCGGTGCCCTGCGATACGAGAATCGCCAACATTTTCTTCCCGAAGAAAGCCCATTCCTCTGGTGTCGCATGCTTGGTGGGGTAAGCGACCCGCCGACTGGCGGAGTCCTCGGAAGAGGACGGGGAAGGCGACTGATGATGGCACTTCCGGCAGTGCCTCGAAGAGGCAGAGGAGTGGCGGGACCGACTCCGGGACCGAGACCCACTGGACTTCCAACGACGACGCGGAGAGTCGCACCTCGAATTGTCCGTCGAAAGCCCCGCAGACCTCGACTTCCATGGCTTAGACACCTTACCTACCGATAACTTCTTCTTGCGCTCCCGCAAGGCTTTTGACGTGAGCGACTGGCAGTCGCCACAGTCATCCGTGTCATGGGCCTCCCCAGAGGCAGGCGTCGTGCGAGTCCGTAACCAACATCTTGGACCCACAGTCCCCGCACTTCTTAAAGCCCAGACGTGGTGTGGAAGACGAGGTAGACATCTTCACGAAGAAAGACTTCACAATACGAAACAAGTTCGAAGAACCGAGAAAGAATAGGAACTCCAAAGAGTCGAGGCGCGCCGAGATCTCCGAAGCTAACACGTTCGCGGAAAAAACAGAACTGAGGCTACGGGCGTCGTGCGTCCTACTTATAACATCCAGTGACGTCGGCCATCGGAGGAGGTCCTCGAGGGCGGTGTATCGACGTCATCGACGCAGGACGCAGACGCTGAAGATTTTCCGAAGCAGCACAGCTATGGTGATTACTGTCATAGATATGGAATACGTCGGAGGACCCAATTCCCTCGGAAGGACATTTTGGGGGAATTCGATGCCTTCTATAAAGCGCCATATACTTCATATCATCCAGACCCAACCTCGATAAGAGAGTTCCTGAAACACTGCCCCATGCCCAAGCTCTCTGCAGAGCTGCGCGATCTCCTGGACAGTGAGATCACTAAATAGGAGATTCTACAGGCGATCTCATCTCTGAGGGTGGGGAAGGTCCCCAGTCTGGACAGGTTGACAACGTCCTTCTTCAAGAGGTTCTCCGATGTCCTCCTGGACCCCCTGTATGTGCTATTCAATACAATATTCTCGCAGGGTATCACTCTGCAATCTAGCGGGCAGGCTAGGATATCCCCGATTGTTAAGTCGGGCAAGGATCCTGCGTCTGGTACAAGCCATTTGCGGTGCTTAACACTTACATAAAAATCTATGCTAAGATCAATGCCTTCCGACTTGATAAGGTTCTTCCTTTACTGGTAGGAGAGGCGCAGGTGGGACTTTTGAGGGGTCGCCAGGGTGTGGACAACATCTGGAAAATTGTAAACCTCATTGATGTAACCCACCGCACAGGTATGCCTGACATGCTACTAGGATTAGACGCCGAAAAAGAGTTTGATGGCATCGAATGGCTATTTGCTCCAGGGTGTCTTGAAGAGTTGCAACATGGGGGAGATGTTCATGACAGGGGTATTCTCCCTATATTCATGCCCCTTGGCACATAGTTCCGCCAATGGGGGGGTTCTCTCAGGGCTTTAATCTCTCTAGAGGTACTAGGCAGGGGTGTCCCCTCTCCCCTCTATTTTTTTGCATTGGCGGTAGAGCCGCTCGCTGTGACGGTGAGAATATCCGAGGACATTTGCGGCATATCGTGTGGAGGTAGAGAGCACACACTTGCCCTCTTCTATTGGACGCGCTTCACTGGGTTTTAGGTTTTAAGGTGAATTTAGGGAAAAGTGAGGCGCTGAACATATCCTGTGGCACGGCGACTCTTGCTTTTTTAAGGTAGGTAACTCCCTTCGACTGGGCGGCTGGGAAGCTCAAATATCTGGGAATGTATCTTACCGCTAGGTGTGAGGATTTATACCAGGCCAACTACCCCACCCCTGTTCGACTCCATCAAGTCCGACCTTCGCTCACGAGGACTTAAAGCTATTTCGTGGTTCGGGAGAATTTCAGCAATTAAAATGAAAGTGCTTCTGAAACTAATATACAATTTTCAGGCTCTACTGGTGGCGATTCTGCTTAACTCAGTAGTTTAGTTGCAGGTAGAGAACATGGGGTATATCTGGAAGGGACGGTTGGCCCCAATCTCTAAAATCACTCTCCACAGGCCCAAGGAAAATGGGGATAAGATTTGTGCAGGTACTATCGAGCGGCGCAGCTTAGGGTCACGATCGACTGGGTTCATCCCTTCATGCCAAAGGGGTGGCGTGTGCTTGAAGGGGGCGTGGCAGGCAAGCCACTCTGCTACATTCCATGGTTGCCAAAGGGTGACAGACCATGGAGTGTGTATGAGCTTCCAGCTACAATGGTAACTATACAGGTTTGGGACTGTAGTAGGTGGTCTGGGTCTGTGTACATTTCCCCCCCTTACTCCGATCCATTTCAACCCTAGTTTTCTACCAGCCTATGATGGGGCCTATGATGGGGTCGGTTTGCTAACTGGAGGGTGGAGGGATGTGAATTCCTCGGACATATTTCTGTTGATGGCGAGATCTGGTCGTTTGAGTCTTGCAAGGAGATTGGCAGCCATGCCACTAGATGATGCAACCGAACATTCGGCAAGCAGCTACAAGGACACTTACTGGGTTTGACAAACTGGTCTTCTCATCCGCTCCCCCGAAGGGACTAATACCTAGCATCTATTCCTGCTTCGGGGTGAAGTGGAGAGCTCCCTGCCAGTATATACCCAGGCCTGGCACCAAGAGCTGGGGGTTGAGATCACGCCAGAGGGATGGAAGGAGGTGTGGAGACGGTTTAAGAGGGCCACCAGAAGTGTCCAGCACGCCAATCAGGGGTTCCGGTTTTTGTCTAGAGGGTATCTCACCTGGTTAGGATGCGCCACATGGGGAGCGAGGGTGGGGATGGTATATGCTGGAGTGGCTGCGAGGGCCTGGGCACTTACTTGCATGTATGGTGGTGGTGCCCCAAACTGACATGATATTGGTCTGATGTGGTATGCACGCTAAATTGCATTGTGGGGCATCACAGATGCTGGATCCCTGAGCCTGTCTTCTGGGGGACTTCAAGGGGCGGGTACACATATCAACATCTCCCTGACTCTCACAATGCTCTTTGTAGCAAGGGTCACCATAGCTGCCGTCTGGAAATCACTGAGGCCCCCTACTGTGAATGATTGGTGACCACCTATATGGGGGGTGATGGCTTCGGACAAGGTGGTCTATTTCTCTGAGAACGATACGCAGATCTTCTTCAAGAGGTGGGGTGAGTTCTTGACATATCCTCGGGCTCACAACAGAGACTTTACCAACCCGGCCAGACGGCGGGTCATGGGCTTGCTGGAAAGCTCCTAGACTGGGCGCTACCCTCCCTCTCCCTGGTGCTGCCTGATACTTATTATCCTCTTTTTTGCTATCTGAATTTATTTAAGAAACCGCGCTTGAGTTTGTAAATCTCTGAATGCTTCCATATATGTTTTTCATAAAGTTTTATGTCAACTTTTTCTAAATGCCTTTGCAATGTCTCCCTTTTGTATGGGAGTTCTACTGCAGCTCTAACATGTGCGCAGTATGTTTGTCTCTCAGTTTATAAATGCAAATAAAAAGATATTAATTAAAAAAATACACATCATATGAAGCAAGGTATGAATAGCACATCTAGAATATCATTTAAAAACAGAAGGAAGTCCAGCAGTTCAAATTCCATAACAAGATGTTACTGAAACAATCTAGTTCCCACTGCCCAGGCTAGACAAAATTATTTTGCTCTGTTGGCAATGCCAAATGGTATTTGTCACCAGTGTAAAATAGACACAGAGTCTAAGTTTTCCTTTGGCAGATGCAGAGAAACAACTAAGCAAAACATTCCCACAATGTCTACACATTTATATATTCTCCTTAATGTGCATGTTTGTTTGTTTGTTTATTTATTTGATAATGCGCTCCAAGCCCTTAGGCAGCTGGGCGCAGCAGTACAAGAAGTCACGAAGCTTAGTTACAATGCCTGTCGCAGGCTGGTACATACATGTGAGTAAAGAGTATAATCCAGTGGGTAAAATATAGAAGCAATGTCATTAGTGGCTACATGTGAATACAGTGTAAATTACATAATGTGAGACGGTAAAGACATTTGCCATTAGTGGAGTGTAGACAGGTATAGTTGATATGTAGTAACATGTAGTAACACCACATACATGTACACACGCCATGGATGCCTGGCAATGTTATTCTAAGTGGATGGCTAGATACAAGCAGTATGACCAACCATCTCATCTCGTGCGCCACCGTAAACCTAGCGCAATCCACAAGAACGTCCACTTGCGAGGCTAGGTTAAGCCTCACAAATGGTCATTTCAGATGAGTGGGTGTGATGGCCGATTATAAAGCATTAGCTATTCTTTGTGACCACCTTGTACATGCCAGACATGGCAAGTCTATAAATGCAAGCAGCAATCTCTCAGGATTGGGCCCTTTTGCAGGGTTCCCTCCCAGAGATCACAGCATGTACGAAGAGAATCCATATCTGCACGAAGCAGCCCACGAGAGGATGCTCTCCCCCTGCTGGGAATAGCTCATCCTCCAAGTGCAGTGGCTGCCAGCTTAATTCTTCGGCATGTACATTGTGAAGATGGGCTGTGTTATGAGGTGGGAAAACAGGCTGCATATGGCACTGTTATACGTGGTACCAGCGAGACGCTGGTTTTACTCATAAAAAAGTGCTGCTAGTCCTTGAGGACAATAAATAAATACATAGAGCATGCGCATGGAGAGAAACTATTTTCGGGAAAAATCCAGCCTTCTTATGCTCCAGAATTCCAGAAACAAAAATATAGTTTGGATTCTTCCTTTCCCAAACAATAACTGTTAATTTCATAAGAAAGTTACTACCGAGGGGTTATACTTCCTGAACTGACCGAAAAAATGACCTGTACTCATAAAGCACACGTGTGCGCAAAGCTCCTTCAAAAATCCTTACAGCACAAAAAGATCAGAATTAGCCTCCAAAAATGCATACACAACGGACAGAAAATGAGTACATAAGCATGTTTATGTTTGCATTTGCCATGTGACAGATGGTATCGAGTTCATGTTTAGTAGCAAGTAGGTAATCTGTGCTCCTAAGAGACAACGTTTCTAGTTCATGACAACTTTTGGGTGTAGCCTGACTGATTAAAGACGCCACTGGAACACTAAACCGCATCATGCTTGACATATGTGGGAGGAAGGCAGTCGGAGGGCGGTAATAGTAATGGAAACAGCAGTTCACAAAAATAAGCAATTTGAACACTGAAATATTCCACCGTGTAATATTATAGTTCAGTGAAGCATGAAATGAAAAGCAAAGCTCTATTGTTCCAAAATACACACCATTATAACAGGACATGCGTTACAACAAAAGCCACTGCATTTAAATTAGAGGGTCTTGACGTTTGTAATTCAAAAAGGCATTTTGTTAAAGTGTGTGCATCTACAGGTAACAGTAAAACATTGTTTTCTATTAACCTTAGAAATAAGATTGTTCACTTTTTATGCCAGAGGGATACACTGGGCTTGAAGAGACACCTGAGGCTTTTCAATGTAATGCTGAATTTAATCAGAAATCATGAAATAATGCCTGGAAGTGTTTCAAAACTACAGAGCTCCATTAGAAAATGGCACATCTAACTGTTTCAAATGCCAATCACAGCCATGCATCCCATGTTTTATATTAATTCACAAAATGACACTGTTGAGGGAGTCACTTGTTTCGTTGGCCTAGAGGGGAAACGTGGACCATGTTTAGTTTGTGAGCTAAAACTAATGCTAGAGTGCGAGTGAGGGGAGAATACATTTTAGATTAAACATCTGTGGTGCTTTTGCCATGTTTCCCTTTCTCTACAATCATAACATTAGCCTGTCAACTGATGCAAGCAGCGTTTCCTCTAATAACAAGTATGTCCCGGGGGGAGTGACCTGCAATTGTGCCTTTAAACGTGGTGATCTTCAGGGCCCATAACTCCTGGTATGGCCCTAGGGCTCGGCCTATAAAGCTTAATTAGCTAGCGGAAAGAACGCCACAAACAGCGCTTGCATCAATTGACAGGCCACCGTAAAGACCAGACAAGAGTATCAAAGCTGTACTGCCTTCCTGGGCAACTTAAAAAAATTTAGGCAGGGCTTTAAGTGGGGTAAGACATCGAGGGGGGGAGGCTCTTATTTAGGGGCGTGGGTTTCAGGAGGGGCGTGGCTTGAAAAGTACACACACCATACTAAGGTACGCATATAAATATATAAATGTTTACATGTATATATTTGTTCGCGTGCCTTACTATGGTTTGTGTACTTCAAGATGGTTTGAAAAGTACACAAACCATAGTAAGGTACTCAAACAAATATATAGCATTTATATATTTGTGTGCGGATAAGACTGCTCTGGAACAGATGAGACAGAAGCCACTCTGCAGGTAAGACCTTTACTTAGGTTCAGGATACAGGTACAGGATGACAGGGCATGAAGGGAGGTAAGTTACAAAGAGGGAGAACATCCACCAGCCCCCTTACTCTGGGCCAGGCTCTCTTCAATTGACACAACAGGAACCTAAGGAAGGGAACATTCCAGGCACTCACCAACATTCCATGCATACTGCATTCACTCAAGGAGACCAAGACATAACATCGTACTTTTCAAGCCATCTCTTTTAAACAGTGTATGTTTATCAAAGATGGCTTAAAAAGTACACAATTCAATCCATCTTTTATAAATCTTTGACGACGGACGAAGTCAGAGGTGTCTTTGTCCGTCGGCAACGCTTTATAAAAGATGGCTTGAATTGTGTACTTTGCAAGCCATCTTTTATAAACATAGAAATATGGCATGGAGTCCCCAGGTTTGCAGAGGGTCAAAGACAGCTCAGTGACCTGGGGAGGGGGAAACAAAAGGACACTAACTTCCAATTGCGACCCCTCGTGCGAGTGGTCACAGGAGGAAGTTACAGTGACTGACTCGAAAATGCGGTGCGCATCTCCAGTCGTGGCGGGATAATGTGTCCCACCGTGGTGTGGTGGCCCCAGCCCACTTAAAAGCACTGTATATAGGGCGTAGCTAGGCTGCAGCCAACGGCAACCTAACAAACCCCCACACTACCTGCATACTCATGTGAACGACATTGCCAAGGTACTTTATTCTCCTAATGAAATACCATTAGAGTAAAGGACCTCTGCCATTGGGGCCAAATTACTCAGTTGCCATATGAGTGGGGAGACAGCTATGGCGCTGGACCCAGGGGTGCTCCAACACCAATGGGACTTATCGCGAAAGGTCAGAAGGAGAGAACAGAAAATGCTGTCTTTGAAGGTTTTTTGAGACCCCACCCATTTGTTTGTTCAAAGGCAGTGAACAGCAAAGTCAGATAAAAATATACCTGGAAACAATATCTTTTGGCAAGTTACTGCTTATTAATTTTCTCTTTCAGATTTGGGTTTGGTTGAAAAGCAAAGTGGGGGAATTCTACAACTTGATTTTAGTGGCACTCTTGCTGAGCCTAAGAAAGACTACGCCAACGGCTACTTTAACACACTGATGTAAAAAGCACTGACAAAGACAACTATCCGTTTTAATTGACAAGCTTGCATGCTTTGAATATAAATAAGTACAGTGTCTTTAGTTTTAAAAGATGTCTGAAAGGGTAAATAAACTTGTTTGAAGGCTCAGTGAAGAGGTTAAGGACTGATGTGGTATACAATTGGAATTTCCCCTTTTTATAATGCAGTTTATATGTTACTGTATCTGCAATTCTTAAAATGTCTCCTATAATCTTAATGGTCTTTGTTGTCAAGCATGATATATTTTAAATGGGCCGGCCACCAATACCTTCAAAGTATCTGCATTTCTCGGCTAGGCTACCATACACATTAATGGGACATTGGGCCTCATTACGAGTCCAGTGGTAGCCGTGGCGGAAACACCGGCAGGCTGCCGCCGGACCCGTAATACCATTCCGCCTCTGTGATTGCCGGAATTACCGGGGCATTACAATCTTAGTGACCCGGTAATTCCGGAGTCGGAATTGTGTAAATCCCCATTCCCATGGAAACACTGCTTCCATCTATGACGGAGCCGGTGTTTCCATGTCCGCCTGCAGGCGGGTGGTGTTAATCCTGCCAGGTCAGACCTGGCGGGAGTGACACCTCCCGCCTGCAGGACTCTGAATCAGCTGGTCCTGAAAGAACGGTGGCAGCGGTTTTACCGCCACTGTTCTTTCTGGACCGGCAGGGTCGTAATGAGGCCCATTGTCTGCACTTCTCTGCAGCGCTTTAACAACCAAATGCCACCATTTAAAGGATGTTTCACAGAGAGCCCAAAAATGGAATGGGTGTTGTGCCAGAACTCACCTCTTACACTCCCGATTAAGTATGAAGAACATTGCCACAGAGAGCTGCAAGGTGTAACTGCTCACTAGATAACTTCAGGTTAACAGTGCTATCAGGCATTTATCTTTTCAAAACATTTTTTTAATCTCTTTATTTGTAATTTGAAAAGGTAAACACAAACATATTCATAAAATCAGAGGAATACATTTGAATAATACAATATATACATTATCCAAGTACCAAAATTCAACAGTAATAATAGCAGACCCACTCCTTATCTAACGATAACAAGCCTCTATATCATAATAATGGTTTAACAACCGACAACATTGAACAATACATCACTGACAGACGTCAACACACAACATAGAACACAGAAATCTGGTAGTCTTCCTCTTATTATGTTCTATCTATCACATATTCCATAAAGTAACATTAGATATACAACTCGTTGAACAAACCCCAAATTTCAATGTACCAATCCTCCCGTTTCTGCTTCTTAAAAAAACAATCAGACAAAGTACGCACATCTAGCAACCAGTCCTCTATATCCGGTTTCTTCCTCGACTTCCATACACGTAATATTTGCTTTGTCGCTACTACAAGGACTCTATTTGTCCATTCATTGCTCTTTTGGGTCATTACACCTCTCCCTTTGCTGGATAATAAGATTGTCGAATAAGGTGTTCTTGGGAGTGTGTTCCCCAGCACAAGGTCCAATCTGCTTAAAACATCACTCCAGAAATCAGCCACTCTCGGGCATGCCCATAACATATGCAGTAAGGTACCTCCACTACGGCCACAGCCCCAACAAATGTCATTATCAGACAACCCCAACCTAGCTATCCGCACAGGGGTCCAGTACAATCGGCAAAGGATTCTTTGCCGTACATACCGCAAACCCAGGTCCATCTTTGATTGTGTGCCTATGCGTAGTAGTTTGTCCCATTCCTCTTTGGAAATGTCCATGCCTAACTCTTAAACCCAAGTGTGACGCAGTTTCTCCCATGCATCCGCTTGTGAGCTATCCACAGGCATTCATTTCATATAAGTTGACACCATACATGGAGAAGAACAAACAACATTACAGACCGCAGGACTCTCTCGCATGGGGCTACCTAGCATTCCCTGTTGTTCAGTTAGGAGGGCTTTTAGATCCATGTAACGCTTATGCTGTCGACCTCCTAGCCCGAAAGTTTCTCTAAGCCATTCAAATGGAACCATTTCACCATCTAGGCACACATCTCGTATTCTGAGAATATACCCACCTCTGCCAGCATAAAGTCTTATTTGCAATCTGCAGCCCTGTATTATGCCACAGTTATGCATCGTAGTGGATCCAGATGTTTTCGCCCCTGGCAGTCATGAAGTGTTGTAGGGCCTCTCTAGTGATTCCTATAGTGAGCGACCTAGCGGTGGAGTTAGGCATTTTGCACATTGAATATATAGCTTGTAAAACCTAGTGAGAATTTTTCACTCTCAATAATTTGCCAATAGGGCATGTCACTGTCTGTTCCGGCGAAGTAAAGTGCTGATTTTTTCAGCACAAACCCTCTATAATAATTAGTCAGATTGGGATATCCAAAGCCCCCCTCCTGTACAGGTCGCATTAAGATGTACTTTGGGATCTTGGGCCTATTGCCTCCCCCCCATAGAAAATCTTGAAAAATCTTATCAATACGGCCAATGATTTTTTTGGTAAATCTTAATGGGATGGATTGGACAATATAGAGTACCTTCGGCAAAAGTACAATTTTAATGGAATTGACCCTTTCCCAAAGCCCCAGTACTAACCGGCCCCATTTCAGTATATCTTTCCGTATCACCTCAATAATTTTTGATACATTAAATTCCACCATCTTTCTTAGATCAAGGACCAAGTGGACTCCCAAATATTTCATTGTTCCGATAATCCACTGACAGTCGCATGAATCTGTACCATCCCTTGATTGCGTGGTATCCAGGGGAAAAACCAATGTCTTATCCGAGTTGATCTTATGGCCAGACAAGGGCCCAACTTCCTCAAACATGCATTTTAGTGTATCACTCCCTTCCCTTGGGTTGGACAATATAATTGTCATGTCGTCCGTGTAACACACTATTTTAATCTCACTGGCCCCAAATTTGAGTCCCGAAGACTTTGCTCTTGCCTTATGTACGCTATCAATGGCTCTAGCGCCAAATTGAGGAGAAAAGGTGATAACGGGCAATCCTGCCTAGTGCCCCTTGTCAAGAAGAAGGAAGAAGACAGCACACCATTAATCCACATTCAAGCACTAATGGACGAGTTAAGCTTTTTATGGTTCTTAAAAAGCTTTCCCCAAATCCCATCTTTTTGAGCGTGTAAACCAAAAAGGCCCAATTAACCCGGTCAAAAGCCTTCTCTCCATCCATGAAAACTAGAAGTGCATTCTTAACCTTCTCCTTAGGGAGTCCCATTATGTCCATAAGTGTCCTAATGTGATCATAACCATACCTTACCCGCATATACCCAGCTTGGCATCGACTGATCAGCCCTACAATACATTTATCCATCCGATTAGTCATTATTCTGGTGAATATTTTAAGATCAACATTTAACAATGATATTGGCCTATAATTTTCGCACTTTTAAGGATCTCTGCCCGACTTCCGAATCACTACAATGCATGCCTCTTTCATCGTTGGGCACATTGTCCATTCGGTCATAAAATGATTCTATAGCTTACATAAAAAAGGGGTTAGCTCAGGACCCAGTGCTCGGTAGAACTCGACTGGTAATCCGCCCAGACCTGGTGATTTGCCGATATTGAGTTGGTTAATGGCAGCCAATATTTCCTCTTGTCCAATGAGCCGGTCGACTGCGGCTGCTTGGTCCAGAGACAATGTTGGCAAGGTTATTTTCTCAAAAAAACTACTCAATCCCTCAGGTGTCGGGAACCGATCCTCCGTGTATAGTGATGCATAAAACTTCCTAAAACACTTACATATTTCCTCTCTTCTAACTTTGTGTTCCTCATCCTCACCCTCCACGCTCTGAACAAAGGAACTGTCAATGAAGCCATGCAACATGTTAGTAAACAGTCTACCACTTGTATCACCCTGTTCACAGTATTTCTGTCTCATAAAGAATGTGCCCTTCTCATTCTGTGCATCCATCTCACGTTTGAGATGCTTTCGCATCCTGTCCATCTCAGCTTTATCCTCACCGCTTCTTGACATTTGATATTTCTTCTGGCATATACCCAGTCTACTCTCCAGTCTCTTTAATTCTGCCATTCCTCCCTCCTTTCCTCGCACGAGCCGTAATGTTCATCAGTTCACCCCTGATTGTTGCCTTAAAGCAATCCCAAATAACCAGGCCAGATGCAGATCCCACATTTATTTCAAAAAAGTTCACAGTAAAAGCCTTTAGGCACTCAAGCACTCCTTGCTCCTGTAATATGTATGTTTTTAAACGCCACTTGGGTGTTGTAGATCGCTCCACCGATTAACCCTAGTCTCATCACTATCATGGAGTGGTCCGAAATACACCTTTCCGTTATGTTTGTACTATTGACTTTTTCAACAATTCTATCAGAGACCAGAAAATAATCGATTTTTGGGTACGAACCGTGGACCGGTGAGAAGAAAGAGTACTCTCTTTCACTGGGATGCATAGACTTCCATATGTCTACCAAATCCAGGCCATGCCAGAATTCACTAAATGCTCTACTCACATTCTCTGCTGTGTATCTACAATGCGCAGATCGGTCTAGCTTGCCATCAACGACACAGTTGAAATCTCCCCCCAAAATGGTATGCTCCTCTTTCATCTCCCGTAATAGTGACAATACTTTTGTAAAGAAACCATTCCCTCCCGTACATGGTCCGTAAATGGATCCTATTATGATTACTCTACCTTCATACTTAGCATCCATCAAAATCACTCTCCTTTCATCATCCATAACTACTTTCTCCACACTCAAGTTTAGACCCCTACGCAAAAGTATGCCTACCCCTCTTGATTTAGAAACATAGCAGTTTAAAAATACCTTGTTAAACAGGGTGTTGTTCATAAGACTTTTACATTCCTCCAGTAGGTAGGTCTCCTGCAGAAGGGCAACATTTGTTTTTCCTCTTTAATCTCGTTAAGACTTCCCTCCTCTTTCTGCCATTGTTCAGGCCCTTGACGTTCCATGAACAGAACGTTAATTCACTCATCTAGTGCCCATTTCCCATAATATTTCCTATTACCCATATTTGCTCCCAATACTATAAATTGTGCACTGGAATAGGTATCCAATAGGTGTATTAGCATTGCACATCTCAGAGTAACAGACCCAGAGGCAAATACTTGTAGTTGCGGTGCAAATGCACCACCACGTCCAACCAGTAAAACATTCGTCATACATCAGAGGATCGTGTAGATGTTCACAAGACAACAAACAACTAAGACAATCACACATAAACCACTAAAACACAAACGATATGTAGATCACAACACTCTGCATCCTCGCTAAGTGACAATATATCACAATATATACATGTACACTGTTTCCCGAACTGGAATTGCTCCAAAACCTGTGCCTGGTTTATTAGTAATGGCTAAACAATTTCTATCTCCTCTCTACCCCCATCAGCCCCAACTCATCAGTAAGTTCCATTAGCAATTTCAATACACAAAAGTAGCAACCTGCTGATTGCTTTTACCTGCATCATAGGGTGGCAGCTGTTAGCAATGTCTATTTCACTTCACCATCTACTATTCGTTACATGAGTTATGGTAGGAACCCTGCATTTCATTGTACAATCCCTTTGGCCTATCAACCAGTTCCCATCAATCAAGCAGATAGCCATCCAGTAGTTTGTTTGGAGCTCATAACCACATTCTCCATACGTATTTGCCGCACACCATTACATGTGGCATATGGTTTCTCCCACATAGTAGTTCCACCATTTGTGTACATCTCAGCGTTAAGCTTCATCCAATACCTTACAGTTTACACAAACAGTAAAACGAGTGTTACCAAATCCCTTCATATTACCATCTATGGTACACAGTCCAGCCTGCAACCCGGTGTCACTCATTAGTCACATTCACATTTAATAGTCTATCCATCTCATTGTACAAGCGAGCATAGAATCACTGTACAATTGAGTAAGATTAGGGCAATGGAAATAATATTGGGCAACCAAAGTGCCAGAACCAAAATAAAGTATGTTTTGAGAAGCATGAGACAGTTGGACCATAACACACCCCATTCTGTTCAAAATGATTCCAGGACACGTACCAGACTGCGTGTAAGCGTTCAGTGGGAAATAGCTCACATGCACACATTCACTAAAATACACCGACAACAAAAAAAACGAGGCGGGTCTGATTTAATCCCCTAGTCAGGATGAACAACAAGGCAGCTGCACCAGCAAAGTCTATCTTCTGGACCGGGTGCAGCCGGACCACCCTTAAGTACACTGGGCTGTAGCTGCTAAAGCAGGGCCATCATGTTAATTGCAAGCAATCAATGCCCCAATAGAGCTGTCCTAGAGTAATTTTGCAAGGGAGCATGAAGACCATGTGCGGCTAAACAATCATATATATTCAGTAAAAAAACTTTGTTAAAGGGACGTTATGGTTCAAAGTAAAACCGAAAAACCCCTGAAATTCGGCAGTTATGGTAAGATAAGCAACCATAACTCGCGCCATGGTGCACTGTTAACACTAACACCCAGGACATCAAAGATGACATCACAAATGATGATGAAATCACAAAAAAGGATGAAAAAACCCGTGATGAAAAATACCGCGGCGAAATAACGTAGAACCCTATACATATGACAGATTATATCACAGAAAGGGAGGAACATCGCACCACAAAGGGCACAAGTAATAAAGAATACAAATCAGACACAAAGAGAGAATTGCAACAATTTCTTGGCCTGTGCAATTACTGCAGAGCATGGGTTTTCGATTAAAACACACATATAGGACCCCTACTGGCGGCTCTCAGGGAAGCACAAAGGGGGGTGAAAAGGTTGGTGTGGACAAGAGAGATGACTGATGCATTCAATGAACTGAAAGAGGCCATTTCAACGGCACCGGTTCTGGGCACTCCCAACTATGAAAAGGAATTTTATATCTTCTCATATTGAGATGGTGCAGTAATGAAAGCGGTACTAACACAAAAAACAAGTATGGGACACAAATCCCTAGAATTTTACAGTGGGCACTTAGACCCAGTAATGATGGGACACTTCCCGTGTGAACAACACCTGGCTGCTGTCATGATGCCTACCCCCGGAGCACCAGGCCAGGCCCAGCACCCCAGGAAGCAGACATCATGCCCTCGGGTAAAAGCCCAGCGGCCCCTTATAGGGGCTCTTTGGACTCAGTCCTGGCGCCTTTGGTGCCAGGCTCATGTTGGACATCAGTCCTGGCGCCATAGGCGCCAGGCTCATAAAGGGAGGTGTTTTGTGCACTTACCTGATGCAGACCATGCTGCATGCTTCAGGCCTCCCTGAGACCTGAAAGGGACTATTTTTTCATAGGGACTATTTTTTCACTCGGGCGTGGCCAGGGAAGGATACATACCTAGTTGGGGAAGGATACATACCTGGGACTTCTTTGGAGGCTATTTAAGCCACGCCCAGACAGCAGCTCATGCTTCGCGTTGTTCTGCTTCCTGCAGCTTAACGCTCACCGTGTCTGCTCCTGCTCCTGGACTCCAGCCACGCCCGCCTCGAACCTGGAAGACCTGCAAGGAAGGAAGAGAAGAGAAAGGTGAAAACCAAGGACTATTTCAAACTTCTTACCTGCATCCGGAATCTTCTCGCCAGCATCCCTAAAGAAAGAGTTCCATTTAAAAGCATTGCGTTGCTCGCTGCAGCGCCACGCTTCACTCACCTGTCCTCGAGACATCTCCCGGCTCCATCGCGGCTGTCAGCATCGGACGCCACATCTCTGCACCTAGGGGAGAGAGGAAGAAACAAAAGGTGAGCAGAAGGAACACAGAAGGAAAGCCTGATTAACAGCCATAATACTTACCGGCTTTTCTTCCACATTTCGGGTCGGCGCCGCCCCGTTGGCAGGTACCGTACCCCGGCCCCTATGGGGAAAGGACAAGAGACATTTCTGGGGAATGATTAGAGGGATCGCCCTCATCACTACTCACCTCGGCAGTTAAACCCCTCGACGCATCGCCTTCATTCTGCACCTGAAATAAAGGACAGATCACAGGTTAGAAAGACAACATAAAGGGGGCCTCACTTGAACTTTGAACTTTCATACTTACGGCGCATCGCTCAGGAAAGTCAAGTGGATTTTGCCAGCGCCATTCTGAAAACCAGTTAAGTAACTGGACGAACGCGCGCCCCTGCACCAGAAGTAGGATGGAGAGTTCATCCTTCCAAACCATAAGGTGAGCTTAAACCGGGGTTTGGAGGAAGTTAGAGAGGAATGAAGGGGGAAAGGGGGGAGCTAGCACACTATTCTGCAGACTGTTAACCCCTTTCTCATCTGCAGAAGGATATTCCTACGGGCCAGGCAAGCACGATTTGGAGGTCCTATCCAATCGGTGTTCCGGGTCCTGCGCATCACGCTAGAAGAGGCCACAGCAATCCAGACTAGACCAGCGCCCCCGTGGGAACCAGGTGAGCGTTACAGCTGCTGCAGCTGCTGCAGTAGAAAAATCATCCTCCATCACTATTGGTTGCTCCACCACACTGTATGTTGAACACGTCCTCTTTGCAATTCTGCACAAACCAAAAACCATACTCACTACCCAGAGGGCAACAGGATATGAAATTATTTTGTCAAGACCAGAGCTGAAAATAGTGAGATGCAACAATGTTAACTCAGCACAATTCGTAGCAGAAGAAGTTGCAGAAGGTGAATATGCACACGACTGAACATATGCCATCGAGTACTATTCGTCCACCCAGAAGGTAGAAGAAAATGCCCTAGGGGGGGTGAGGTTTTGTACATTGATGGGTCCTCAACAATTGATCAAAGTGACGGTATAAGAAGGACAGGTGCAGCTGTAGTGCGATTAGGGGAGGATTGGACATATGTACCAGTGAAATGTGTCAAATTACCACAACAATGTTCACCGCAGGCAGCAGAATTGGTGGCCCTCATACTGGCTTTAGAAGAAAGCAACGGCAAAAGAGTAACAATATATTCAGACAGTGCCTATGTCACTTCTATGATACACTCTGGATTAATATGACGGCTCACAAGGGGATTTAGGAGAGCAGACGGTACCCCAGTGCAACATGCTCTCCTCCTGGGGGAACTAATAGAAGTAATAACATACCCACACGAGTTAGCACTGGTGAAGTGTCAGGCACATACGAATGGGGAAGACCCAATATCCAGAGGTAATGAAACAGCAGACGCACATGCAAAATATGCTCCGTACTTTGGCGAGATATGGGACCTCCAAGAAACACAAAAAGAAAGGGGGAGGGCAAGACAAATGATAATGAAAGATGGGTACACGCACATCCCAGAGACACAGATTATGGAACTACAGATGGAAGCCCCGATGGCGGAAAAAGAACTGTGGGTAAAACGAGGGTGCACTATGTCCCCAACAGATGCACTATGGAGACAGAATAACACAGGAAAAGTTGTGATGCCCCTGGCCCTACTAAAAACAGCACTGATCCAACTACACCATCCCACCCATACACGGAAGGAAGTAATTGCAGCACGGATAAAAGAATCATGGTTCTGCCCCAAACTAAACTCACACATTGCAAACTTTATCAGCAATTGTCTTACATGCCAGCAATTTACGGCCGGTCACATGCTGCAAGTGATCAAAGGTAAAATACCACGGCCTGAAGTATCCTTCCTGCACCTGCACATTGACTATGTGGACATGATCAACATATGTCAAGGCTACCGATACATGATTGTGGTAGTGTGCCCCTTTTCAAGGTGGATCGAGGCTGGCCCGTGCTCCCATGCAGATGCACTCAGGGCAGCAAAGTTTCTGGTACAAGAGGTCTTCCCGAGGTGGGGGGTCTACGAGGTATTGAGGTCAGACAACGGGCCCCACTTCGCGAATGAGTTATTTCAGCACATAACTGCCCTACTCGGGATTAAACATAAGTTTGCCTGTGAATATCACCCACAGGCCAATGGCGTATGTGAACGCCTCAACGGCCTCTTAAAAGAATCCATAGCTAAAACCCAACAGGCGACCAAGATGAGTTGGCTGTATTGCCTTCCTTTGGCTCTGTTTGAGTTAAGGACCAAGCCTGGTTCGAACCACCACCTCACACCCCATGAGGTGGTGACTGGACGCCAAATGCACCTCCCACTATCCCCGCCCACTAGAGCAATGTATGACTGTGAAGGAACAGATGGTGTATTTGGTGAAGAAATGTATAACTATGTCACTTCTCTGCTTACTAGTGCCTCCTTTATCTCTCAACAGATTCGACAGACACAGGGCGGGTCAGAGAACAACCAACAGGAAACAACCGACAGCGAGGAACAAACTGGACAGTGGGCGTTGAAAGGAGGAGACAGTCCTCCTCAGGAACGATCGTAGAAAGTGGAACGCCCCTAGATTTACGGGGCTGCACACCATCGAAAAGGTGGCCCCCAGAGCGGTCAAATTGACCGATAAGGACGTTTGGACACATATCAACGACATCAAGCCCTACAAAGCACAGACCGCGCCCCACCGCTACAGCGACAGGGCCAACATTTCAGCTACACCAACAACAGACGACGAATAGGACACAGCACAGGCATCAGATACACCCAAGGACATATACGGACAACAGCCCATAGCACACCCCATGGTAACGAGATCTCCGACACAACATGTCCCACTGCTTTGTTAATAAATATTTGACTCTGATGATGATATCCGAATAAGACAATAGAGTTTAAGTTAAGAAGACATAACAGCAACTAAATAAGTTAAACACCGACGAAGATATCAGCAATACGCACAACACTGTGTAAGCACGTGCATGTTCTCTGCTTTTGTCTTGCACATGCAGGTATTGCGCACTGTAATTATTGTATGCAAATATCTGATAAAAAAACATCCACCACTGCCCAGGCTCAAATGTTACCCACCGACGACCACCCAGAAGCATTATCACACCAATTTGTATATATAATTAAAAGGCCAAAGTACTTAAGGCCCAGAGGGCTATGCGTTTACTACAACAGGTTTTTACTCCTACTATAGCGTTCATATCCACACATCCACGCGGCCTTACCTGCTCTGAGAGGCAGGTCGGTAAGGCGGATGTGGGAGGAGCTTTTCGCATGGGCACTGAATGACTATTTGATACGCACGGCTTAAATAACAAATACTAATTGTAATAACGCTGAATTTTAGACATTTTCAGGCAGGCACCTATATCATCTCAATCAAAGTAGTTGCAGAAAGGCAGCAAAGGCAAGTATAACATGCCAGTGGTAACTGCAATTGTAATTAAAATGTTGGGGATATTTTTAACCACTGGCCTGATAACTGCTGCTGTCTGGCAGGCCTACTATGCTTTGCATGTAACTGCAAAACCCAATACTAACATGTCCCCTATCTCAGCTGCAAGGAGCACTGTGTCAGGTGGTACGAGTAGCACAGGACAAAATGTAAAAAGGGGTAAATGTAGTGTTGCCATTGATGTACATGGGGTCGACATATCTCACAGAATCCGCACACGTCTCTAACAACATGTAGTATAAACACATGTTCAAAATTGGTAAGGACACGACAAGGGACAACTGCTACATATGCTCATTGATCCCGTACGCCATGAGCGCCTCCCAAACATTTGTGGCAACTAAAGTGCCAGCGTCCACAGCGGAGTGCCTCCTATACCTAGCACTGTTTTAAACACGAGGACGATTCCAAGGTAAAACGGCAACCCTACGATGGAAATCAAGATCAACATACCCATATGAAGATAACTTCATCAAAACACTACCAATGTTCGACAACTATTGGCAGCTAACTGAAGGTTTACAGTACATAACAGACGGACCAGACAAAGGAGAAACAAAATAAGTAAGACTGAACTATCTGCCATGTAAATGGAACGCAAGAGAGGTAGGAGGTGAACCGGGATGTTGGGAGAGACCGCTGATGCTGATCTATGGCAAAGTATACACGAAGAACATCTGGAACGGGCAGACCTAGATGCCCCAATTGCCTCAGAAGAGCTAGAGACAGTGATTCAGCAGCTGCCCACATGTAAAGCTCCGGGGTCGGATGGGCTCCCCAGCAAATTCTACAAAACATACAAACAAGAGCTGCTCCCCCCGTTGCTGGCCATGCTTAATGAGGCGTTTGAGCGCGGTAGGCTGCCGGAGTCCCTATGGGAGGCGGTGATCATCCCGCTCTTAAAGCCAGGTAAGCCAGGCACAGACTGTGGGTCATACAGACCCCTATCAATGCTTAACCAGGACAGCAAAATCCTCACAGCAGTGCTGGCAAACAGGCTTAAGCGAGTCATTGGCAGACTGATACACCCTGACCAAACAGGCTATGTTCCTGGCAGGAACATAACTGACAACCATAGGAGACTTCACCACATTATCGACCAAACAGAGAAGGACCCCGGCGAACTAGTAACTGTCTCGCTGGATGCAATTAAGGCCTTCGACTCAGTGAGATGGCCTTGGTTGCTAGCGACTCAGAGAATACGGGATGGGGCTGGGGTATCTGATGTGGGTCAAAATGTTATACAGTTCCCCAATTGCAAGGGTCAAAATGGGTGCCACAATCTCTGACAAATGGCAACTTAGCAGGGGCACTAGAGAGGGTTGCCCCTGGTGGCATATGCTATATATCCTTGCGTTGGAGCCATTGGCAGTCTACCTCAGACAACAATATGGGGAGATAGGGAGCCACACTGCGGGAGGGTCGCATCTCATATCATTGTATGCCGATGATATACTCTTATATCTGCGCTTCCCAGAGGAAAACCTACAATATGTCCTGGAGGTGATGGAACGATACGCTACCCTCTCGGGCATAGCAGTAAATCCCAAGAAATCCAGCATGTTCCCCCTGGGGAGGTATAGACGCGCCCTACCGAGGAGCCTACCGGTTTTGCCAATACCCTGGCGAACCAAGACGTTTCGATACCTGGGTATTGACATATACCACACGACAGGAGAAGAACAAACACAATACGGAAAAGGCAGTTGAAGGTATTAAGAATAGCATGGGATTTTGGTCCAGACTACCCCTGGACATGATGGGAAGAGCGGCTCTGATTAAGATGGTAGTCCTGTCCAGACTGCTACACTTTTTTGTAAACATCCCGTATGTGATCCCTAAGCGCTTTTTTGCCAAACTCCACAGCCTGTGCAGGGGTTTCATATGGCACAATTCCAGGAACAGGATGGCCCTCTGGAAATTACAAAACTCGTGTGCCAGGGGGAGTATAAACCTGCCGAATTTTGAGTTATATTACTTGGCGGGACAGTTGCAATATGTGGCCAGGTGGTTGTCGGAAGAAGAAGCGGATGTAGCCAGGCTGTTGTGAAAGGATCCTGCTCCCTACTTCCTTAGAGAGACAGTGTGGTTGCCTAAACCAAAGGTACTAGGAATGGCGAGACTGTTGGTGCTAGGCTGGGAAATGTGGTGCAGAGCATGGCAAACTGTGGGAAACCCAGCCCCATTCTCTCTGCAGGTGCCGTTAGTGGCGCTATGCGGGGAAGACTCCCAAATGATAATAGGGGTCCGTAGATACTGGGAACCGATGGGCCTGGCTACCCTGGGAGATATATGGCAGGAGGGGGAGGCACTGGACTTTCAGAGGCTAATAGAGGACACTGGGGTACATAAAGGCCAACATATTACTTATTCCAGAATCATTAAACGGGTGCAAGAAAGTTGGCCTGAGGCAGTGCTTGCGGAACAACCTGATGCTACCATTGAGACGATGTATGATATCTCGGAGGGTGGGCATGAAATATCTCGCATATATGAGCTACTGGGGACTAGGGTGGGGAAGGAGCTGCTCCAACTGAGGCGACATTGGGAAGAGGAGGTGGGAGAACCCATGTCAGATGTGCAATGGGATAGAGCCCAAAGGTATCATAATAAGGTGTCCCGAAACGCGAGGCTCCAGCAGATCCAATTATATGTCACTCATAGAGCATATTTGACCCCCAGCAGAATTGCCAAGTTTAGTGGCCCGGCGATACAGAAATGGCCCTCGGTGCGGGGAGGAGGAAGCTGGGATGCTACACATGTTTTGGGCTTGCCCAGAGGTGGGAAGGTTTTGGACAGAGCTAAAGATATGCTTAGCAGGAAAAGGGATTACGCTGGATGTGGAGTCAGCTTGGGCATGCATGCTTGGGGGATTTACCAGACCGCGCAACCTGAGGGTCATCAGTAAGATGAAGGACCTGGCCTACATCCTGGCCAAACGGAGAATTGCAATGTGCTGGAACGCAGCCCATCGGCCCAGAATTGAGATGTGGTGGGCAGACCTCATGAAGTGGGCAGAGGCAGAGACAGCTGTCTGGTATGAAGCAGTTAGCGGGTGGGGGAGGAGGAGGAGGGACCCCTAATAGCATGCAGACAATTGGTGGCCTCAATGGCGGGCCCCTCCCAGGCCGACCATAGCGATGATAATACGGAAAAGATAACGGCAATAGTTACGCCTGAAGAAAAGTAAGACGATAACATGGATACAGGGGCTCGAGTTAAATGGGTGGGAGGGGGGAGGACCGAAAATTGTAATTTGTAATGTAATGTTGTGAAGCTTAAACATGGAAGTCCTCATTGTTTGTAATGTTTGAAATGTTGTTTATAAAATAATAAAAATATATATTTTTAAAAAGGATACACGAAGAACGGATGGGCAGATGGAATAGTAGGAAGCAAGATATTGACGCTGACAAAGTCCCTTGTAATGACGGTACAAGAAGAAAACGACAAATGCTACAAGGAGTGGACAAAGAGTGCTGCACTACTCACATGGTTGGACAAAGAGGAGGAGCCAATCACAATAATTTCCATTGCATCCCCCACGCTATGTTACCATCACAATGGAGAAGTTGATGTAGGAGTAAATGAAGGATGTAAACGAACAGTAAAGATTCCTGAGGGGGGTGCGGGGACAGCAGTACTGATGTACCACTATTGGGCCTGTGGAGCAAAAGCATATCACAACCTACCAGAGTATGTACATTGGTACACATTAACGTACCCTCCCTGGTAGTACGACAGAAACACATCAAAATGGAAAACTTCCCCAAGATGGACGAAGGAAATAAAAGAAGAAGGTGGTCTCTGGTACACAGTGGCAGCACATCCCAGAGTGCCACTCCACCATAAAAAACACTGACGAGAATAAAAAGACGGGGGTGAACCACTCACCGGAAATTACCTTTGGGGTAAATCAGAAACAGCACTAAGTGACATTCCACCAGCCCACAGGTTGTTTAGCAGGGCAGCCACGTTCTTTTACTCCGTAATACATCCGGGAGTACAAGCATACGCTAATGCGAAATGGCTGCAGATAACCAGATGGGAGCTGATGATGACAATCAACTCCACGGTGAACGGATTCAATGCAATAAAAGAAGAACTAAGGGCAATCGGAATGGTGGCCTTGCAGAACAGATACGTACTGGACCTCCTCACTGCAATGGAAGGAGGAGTTTCCGCAAAAATTGGAAGTTCTTGCTGCACGTTCATTCTTGCAAATAACGAAGCTAACGGCCCCTATCTGAAGCAGTATCACAATTGGCCAAGATGCACACAAAGATGGAAGAAGAAGCAAAGGAGTTGAAAAAGGATGGCAGCTGGTTCTCTTACCTCTGGTCTTGGATGCCATCATGGCTAGCAGATGGTCTCAAAGTTTTGGCAGGCTGCATGATACCGAGAATGGCATCGCTTATGGGAATATAATTATGGATGACCAGGTCAAAGCGTACAGCAGAGGAAATGATTGACATGCACATCCTAATGCCCGAAGAAAACGAGCTACACACAGACATCATCATCAAGGAACGCGAAAGACTACGGCAACAGATAGTGGAAGCAGACTTGTATCCACCATCAATAAAGGTTGAAAATCTACCAAATTCCGAAGAGCTATGTTGGAAAATGGGTTTATTGTAAGCCTGGTGGTGGATGTGTGTACATGTACTGGTCGTTTGAAGATCAAGTCGACCAGAGGGGGGACTGAAGATGGAAAATGGGACGGTCCCTTCCCCCGACCCACGTACAAACTATGGCCGATGATGTCACGACCAAAGTACCCTCTGCGGGACGAGCTCGCACCTCTGTCTGCCGCCCGGATGTCAATATCCACCGTGGCCATGCCCCACCTCCACAAGCTGTCCGCATCCCATCCAGAGCACGAGGTGGGAAACAGGATGGAATTGAGGCTGACCATATGGACCAGCTCGACTAACGTCACAAACCTATACTGGCATAATTAGAGATGACATGACGACATAGCCACGAGTAACGGAAGCACAAGCTCAGTGCCATGCACCTGGACCAGACACGCACCAACCCACACGAAGAACACGCCCAATGCAATGACTTAGAGGACCCGCGCACTAACAGACATGCATCGTTCTTATTTTTCACATAGGTCAGCAACCGCATCGCAGAAATGCAAGACGCCAGAAGAGTTTGTGTATATGCTTGCAGATGCTTCATGCTACTTACCGCCGAAGATAAGACCCTACAGATGGATCGATGTACCAGGAACTACACCGCACCCTCACACCCCTCACCTTATGGACCTTATAACGCCACGTATAACCAAGCCAAAGTAGGCCGCAAACCAGAGTCCACAGACCCAGAGCAGTCCATACAGAGCTACAAGATGCTGATCTTGCAGAACAACCCTGGCTGGAGCACCACAGCCAAGGTTGCGACATTGCAATCAACATGCTGCGCTCTCCAAGCCAAGGTCACACCTGCCACTGCTATGGCTCCCCGGAGCAGGAATACAAATCAAATCCCCGCAATTCTGCCTCAGCCACGGTCCCTCAACACGTGACCAGGCCAAACTAGGTACGATGCTAAGCTCCAAGGACTGAAGAGGCTCTGGGTTCCTACGTCTGGGACCAAACTTGCAACAAAGAAATAACAAAGTAGACACCGGCGGCGATGGGAAAGGAGCGCTCCAACGGCAAGTAGCAGGACCTGTCCATTGTCCTCCACTGACACATAGTCACACATTGTTGCGAGCACCAGGTACATCGCGAGCTGGGAACGACGATGGTCCCAGGCTTGGGTGCTCGCGGATGACCAATCAGGGCGGGGGGGAGGCTAACCAATGACGACATCATAACTGAAACAATCACTAACCCCCTCTATGTTACAATTTCTATGTAACAACTTTTAGGGACTACCCAAGCGGACCACCTGACCCCTTCTCTACCAATAATCCTTCCCAATATACTGTTCTATACTGACCCTACCACTCGGGTAACCAACCCGGAGTAGCGGTAGGTTTGGGGATGAGCTCTTGCCTATGACGCACATTGTTACGTTACTAAGAAACAAAAGAGGCCTGCGATCCCACAGGCGGTGAGAGAGAAGTTTTTGGGGAACCTACGCCCCATGAACCTGTCCCTGTCTGTTTCGTGTAATAAACAGCAGTAACCTATTGCTCTTGTATGGCCCTACTTCTTCGGGACACGGAGGGAGTTCAGGCCTTCCCACAGCTGGAGGTCCGTGGACCAGGGGTGCAGCCCTGCCGACCTCCAGAAATTACCCTAACACTCAATAAAAACATCAATAATTAATGAACAAGGCATTGCCAGGCCAAACTCTATAGTCATTAATGTACAGTGTATTTATTGTGAGGCCACTCATTTAAAAAGAAATGTTTATTTAATTTTCATATGTAGAATAGAATAAGCAAGGTAAGATAACATTGAAACAAGAGCGTCAGAGAAGGGTAAAGGTAAAAAGAAAAAAAGCCTCACTATTGCAGAACAATCAATTATAAAATTCATTATAGATGTTTCACATCTCATCATATTCTTTAATCTTACCCTTAATCTGGAATGACATTTTTCTCCTGCTGAAAGTGTTCATAAACTATCTAACCAATCTTCAACCAAGCTTTGGTATTACTCTTCCAGTGCTTCAGCATGTGCTTGATGGACACTATAAGTGCTCTGTAAGCCCACCCTAATTCATCATAAGAAACATCCATTTGTGAAGGCAATCCCAACACACATGTAAACAGTGTTTGTGGAATTGTGAAATCTAACACTAAATCAATGTGTTGCTGGGCTTGATCCCAATAGACCTAGACCTTTTGGAAGGACCAGAGCATATGCAGAGTTGTCCCTGTCTGCTTCTTACAGAACCAACATTCAATGGTGGGCCGTATTTTACACGACCACATCTTCCATGGTGACCAATTTAAGTAATGAATTGTTCTTTGCTGAATGTAACGTAGATCCACTTTATAACTACTGCCACCAGTACATATTTGTTTCCACTCGTTATTTTCATTAATAAACAAATGCCTCCATGCCTCACACACCCCTTCCAACCTGTAGCCTTGCCACACCGCAGTCACTCTTTAAAGTTCACTGTTTGGCTTTCTTCAGCCTTCCCTGTGTTGTTTAAAGTCCACATTCAACTCAGAGTTAAATGCTCTTGTAGGTGGTTTAATAAAGTTCAGCATTTAATGTATGCCTGTTCGTTTTAATGTTAAATGGCGATTTAATTCGATCTTCAATGTGCATTGGTTTTATCTCAAAGTAAAGTGCGCTATTCAGTTCAGTATTTAATATGCATTGGATTTTAAATTTTAACTTTGCCTTTAGTTCGGTTTTCAATTTGCACTGGATTTCCCAAAGTTAATTTTTCATTTAGTTCGGTATTCAACATCTGCTTTTTTATTCATTTGCATGGACCGTCACTCACTTGTGGTCCTTTCTGAGCTCCCTGGTGCTGGCACACCTCTCTGACACTCGCTTGCCTTCTCTGCTTTCACCTGGTGGCTCCCACGACTTCCTTTCACCTCCTGAAGTCGGGATCAGCCACTATAGTGAGCTCTGACCACTCGCTGTGTGCTCATTGCTTCACACCAGCACTTAAGATGCTGGATTTCGGACGTGGACAGCCTCCTCTGTATTCCGGGCTCCTTGGCAGCTCCTGCTGCACACGCTGCTGTTCGAAGGCTCCCAAGCTTATAGGGAATACGAGGCCCACTTAAATCGGGTGATCCTCCCTCGCTTGTGCAACCCCACAGTAAGGATCCAAAAGTGATGGCCTTTCCCTGGCCACCTGCACACAGGTCGGGGAATAGGAGTCAGAATACCCTCCGGTTTCTCACAAAAGCCACGCACATTTCTCGTTGATGAAACGATTCTCAGTGATGAAAAGGACGCACAGTGAGTGCAAATCAAAGAGAGGAGGACGAGAAGAGGCTGGTTGCCTGCACCTTTCACGGGAACAGATCTGCACTGTAGTGGGAGTGGCACAAGGTGTGCGGCCAGATGACAAGTTGGGACTCAGTGGGGAAATTAGGTGGCTGAATTATGGTTATCGTCCTGGCTTCACATCACTTACTGGAGCAGAGAGGCTGGTCATCAATGACCCCTATGCTTGGTGACTATGATTCTAGTCAATGATGAAATACAATGAACGGGCAATTGCGAAGAGCTCCTCTTGAATGAGGTCCGCGTAGTAATGGAGGTTCCTTTTGGGACCTTGTTGAACGGTCATCAAATTAGTTGACTAATAAAAACAACTTCCAAGATAAAACCACAATCAGGGTTATCTGATCTTTGGTCCATGGCACAAGCCACATAATTACCATTTGGTTCTATTTCACATATTTCTGGATATGGTGGCAGCCCGAAACAAATAATGTAAATGTATGGTTTTACTTGCCACACACACTTCTGTATGCACGTATCCTCTCACCTTCCAGTACAGTTAATAAATAGATCGTATTGTTCCAACGATGTGATGGTCTACCTCTGCCCCTCACCCCCTACCCGTTAAGTGCCACAAAATGCGTTCAAAGTTGACGCCTTATTCATACACACACAGGTTACACAACCAGGTTGCTGTTTTAGCAGGCCAGGTTTTGCGATGTCTCCTCTTTGTGTACAATGCTAAATTAATTCAGTTGTTGACAGGTTCAAACTCCAAAACATGGCTTTCGCTGTGAAACTCTGAAGAATATGCACAGATTGGTATTTTAATTTGTTTGCGAAAGGTGATTTTTGCATGTTAAAGTGTATTGGTATTAACATGTAAAGCATGTCAAATACTCAGGCAACCCACACCCCAACGCCAGGAAGAAAGTGATGATGAAACAGTTTTTAAAAGAGGCGTGGCAGAATATAGATACTACCTATGAGATACAGACAGCTTTTTCTCATAACTGATGAGTGGCTGAACATGCAATCAGTGATTGTACATACAGATGAAGGATGATAGATTGGAGATTCTGTTCAGAACAATACCATTGTTTTTGCATAGATGCTGGTGATTGTTAGGAAATCTGGTGTAAAAAATACATCTTGATACCATGTAGATATATAATTAGGGAGTTTATTCGGAGGAGCCCCCGGTAGGCCAACCTTATTCAATCAGACATCTTCGTGTATGATTCATATAACATTCTGGAATCATACACGAAGCTAGCTGTAGTCAAGGTTACAGAACATATGTACATCATGGAATAATAACTATATACAGAGATACTTGGTGTATTACCACATCTCCCCCACTATAATTAATTTAACAAACAAGAGTTTGTACATAAGATTTGGTTGCTATCAGCAAGATTTAGAACCACTGTAACAACAATATATATATATATATGTATATATATATATATATATTTATTTTTTTGCATGAAAAATCATCAAAGGATACATGGATGCATTGATGGATGTGGACATTGGTTGTATTTACTTCCATGTGTCCATGTTGTTTATGTTTCTCGAAAGTTTTCAATAATATATATAGTCTTGTTTATAGTTCCACACCCTTTTCCTGGATCTAGAAGATGGATGAATATCCTCCATTGTTTTCTCCTGTAGCTGTAGTATTTGTTAACTTCTCCTGCATATTTCCCTTGTTCATAAATCTTGAGTCATTATATTGATCTTTAACCATTTCTCCATTAGTATTTTGTTCTCTTTCATTTCTCAATACTTCCTCCTCCTTTGCCAAGATGACATCATTACAAGACCATTTCTTTCCATCTTCTAGAATTACGGATTTTTTTAGAACACTCCATTATTCTTTGAGGAGGGCGAAATCTTGACTCTCCATTCATCACACGTTTGGGTTCTCTCACTCTAACCCAGCCACCCTTCTCAATGTTACTCTCTTGAACATGTTTTTGCTTGTCATAATAAACTTTGTATTCCTCTTGATTTCTTTTTACTTTGTTGACAATTTCTTCCAAGTTTATTTCCTTGTTCCTCCTTTTTGTTATGCAGGCAGGTCTAAGCTAAGTGTGTTTGTAGCAATCCTTCCTCTCATTAAAGTGAATAGTTCTTCCTCAGTTACTGAATGTGGGGTAACTTTATACGTTGAGTGCTTCCTTGAGTGTCTCTTTCCACGGTAGATTGTTGATAATGGCTAACTGAATAATGCCCTTTATGAAGCGATTCATTCTCTCTATTAATCCATTCCCCATGGGATGGTATAAGGCTATTGTATTATGCTTAATGGCTCTTTCTTTCAAAATTGTTTGAATTTCTTGTGACATAAATTGAGCTCCATTGTCAGATATTAATTCCTGTGGCTCACCTTCCCTGTCAAAAATGTCTTCTAAAAACTGCCATTACTTTTATAGCTGATATGGATTCTTCAATAATACCACATTCTACCCATTTAGATGTATAGTCAACCAATACAATAAAGTAAACCTTTTGTGGTCCCAAGGTTTCATACGGTCCAGCTATATCAATTGCCAGTTTCGTCCAAACTGTACTAGGAACTTCTACTGGCTGCAGTGGAGTGATGTGTGTTGATGTACCTTTATCACTTACTGCACATACAGTACTGTCTCTGACTTGGGCCTCCAATTCACCCGTTAGGCCACCAGTAAGCTTCTCTCACTCTTTAGATTTCTCCCCACATGACCTTCATGTGCAATGTTCATAATTCTCTCCCTCATACTTGCTGGAGGTATTATCCGATCTCCTCGATAAATACATGCATTATCACTTGTCAATTCATCTTTTATTTTCTCCCAGGATTTAATATTGTCCTCTATATCTTTCCAGCCATTTTCAATAGATTTTCTCAACATTCTTTGTTCAGGGTCTTGTTCTCTAGCTTCAATCCATTCCTCCTTTGAAAAACTTGGCTGCACATGTGCTATTATACACTCCATGTTTTCATCTTCCGTTAGTTCTTCCTTGTCATCACAATCATCTGTGTTACTGTCACATGGTAGGCGAGAAAAACAATCTGCCACTACATTTGTCTTCCCCGGGGTATATTTTAGGTTGACAGTGTATTGCATAATAATCAATGTCCTCCTCCTTATGCGTGGGGATGTCATGTGAGGTTTATTTGAGTTCAAAACATGTATAAGTGGCTTGTGATCCGTCTTGATATCAACAGGCATGCCCCAAATGAGTCCTTTGAAGTGTTCTAAAATCCATTTGACTCCTAGGGCCTCCTTCTCAATGGTCGAATATTTTTTCTCAGCCCCTCTCAATGTTCTGGAGGCAAAAGCAATAGGAACTACTTCATTTCCTTGTATTTGCTCTAAGACACCCCCTAGGTCTATGTTACTGGCATCCACTGATATCCTGGTTTTTGAATTTTAGTCAAACATTTTGAATGCTGGTGCTTTGTTGATTAACGACTTGATCATTCCAAACTCTTTCTTGCACCCTTCAGACCAATTAAACTTTACACCCTTGCACATCAGGTTTCTCATCTGTTCGGTCCTATCAGAGTAATGATCCACAAATTTGGAATAATATTCTGTTAAACCTAAAAAACTTCGAAGTTGATCTTTATTGATAGGATCGGGAATCTTAAGAATAGTGTCAACCAATAATTCTTTAGGCTTTATACCATCTGCATTTATGCGATGACCCAAATAAGTCACTTCATTTCTCTTTATCTTACACTTCTCAATCTTAAGTGTCATGCCTTTTTGCTGCATAACTTGTAGCACACCTAACAACTTTGCATCATGCTCCTCTTCGGATATTGCAGATATCAACATGTCATCTTGGAAATAATGCACTCCTTGGAGACCGTCAAACAAATGATGCATTCATCTTTGAAGCACGGCGGCTGCCGAAGCCAATCCAAAAGGCATTCTTTTATATCTGAAAGCTCCCAATGGCGTTATAAACGATGTTAAATGCCTAGATTCTTCATCTAATACTACTTGGTGACATGCTGACGATAGATCTAGTGTAGTGAAGTATTTCGCCGGCTTCATCGTGGTCAACATTTCTCCAATGTTTGGCAGTGGATGGCGGTCCACCCAGATGTTGGCATTTAGATCTCTTAGGTCGACACACATTCTGATTGATCCATCTGGCTTTTTAACAATAACAATTGGGGATAACCAGTCAGAGCTTTCAATAGGTTCAATGATGTCTTGCTTCCACAATTTCTCTAGTTCACTTTTTAATGCTTCTCTGGTGCCAATTGGTATGTTTCTTACTTTGTGTACTACTGGATTAGCTCCCCTCTTGAGTATGATGCAATGTTTCAAACCTTTGAGAATTCCAATTTTATCAATGAAGACTTTGGGAAAACTCTTGGCTAGATTTTCTGATGTGCTGCAACTGTTTTCATTAATACAAAGAATGGGCACATTTTCACCTGGATGTATCCTGATCTTCAATGACGCTTGTTCCCACCATCCGACTATAGAAAATCCATTTTCAGCAACATACAATCTGCAGTATGTCTTCCTTCCCTCAGAATTCAAGTGTACCCACGCATATCCAATAATATTGATAGGTGTCTTTCCATAACCAGTTGCCTTTATTTTGGTTAAGTGCAAATCCTCCAATTATTTTCTTAGTACATTCACATATGTTTCTACATCCACCATAGTATATGGAGAACCTGTATCCACCATAACTTGCAATGTTATTCCATTTATTTCCATTGGCACCCAAGGACTCAGACTGCCTTCATTTGGTGTGAAAGCCAGTATTTGTACTTCATCCTCAAATCTATCTGAAATTGCCAATAAACTACTTGGACCACCAATTTCTTCCAAAGCTTTTATACTCGTCATGGCAGTACTCCTTCCTCTACCAAACCGACCAGCATTCCTCACATATCGAGAATTGAATCTGCCTCTTCCCCTGTTGTTGTGACACACTTTGCCAAAATGACCTATTAGACCGCATTTATAGCATTCAGCTATCTGCTACGTGTAGAACTAGTTGATCCCTCAAGTATTCATCCACCACTCCTGTAAAGACACATGTAGCCAACAAACCTCTTAATGCAGCAATATAGGCATCAATGCTTTCACTTTTATTTTGTTTCCTTGAAAAGTACCTGTATCGTTCTAAAACAATATTGGTTTTATTTCCAAAATGTTTATTCAGCTTAGCAATTGCCGTATCATATTTCCTGGTCCCACTTAAAGATTCTCCTGAGCCTTCCTCTGTGCTATCTAAATCAGGCAATGTCCTGAAAATCCTGAGCGCTTCTGCACCAACACAGTTGAGGAGAGTGGTGGTCCTTAAGTCATTATTAAATTTGGACCCCCCAATTGCTCTCAAATATACCTGGAAATTGTCCTGCCATTGTTCCCAAGGACATACTGGGTTTCCTGGTAATGCTAAAAATTTAACTGGAGCCGCAATATTCTGCATTTTGAGATTGTTGTTACTATATGTACCAAAATATACTTGTTTCCACTTCTCACCTTATAGCCTTAATGTCTCAAGTTTGTTCTTTCACAGTAGTGTTTATATCATTATATTTCCAGAAAGTATGATTCTGTGTGGAATTGAAGAAATTATTTATGTATTTTCACATCTTCCTTTTCTTTTTCTTTATTAGCTTCTTTGCCACAGTCACTTATTAAAGGAACTAAGCATCAGCAGATATGTATATTGTGCCTTTAAATTCTTGTGTCTTCGTGCCTTTAAAACGTTGTGCATTCATTTTTTTCCCAGCAGAGCATTGGAATCAGGTCATGAGTCATCACTGTAACTTTTGGCAACAGTATCTACAATGCGCACAGTAAACCTTATTTAACGCTCACAAGGCTTGATGCGTGCGATCCTTTCACATCGGCATAACAGTTAATTCCGCGCAGCCCATTTCATACGCTCTTCTATAACATTTGCATACAGCGTGGGGCTCGTCACGTATTGTTTACTGTGACTATGGTAACCAGCTGCAGTTTCCAAAATGGTGGCACGCAGAACACGCAATAGGGTGCTTTACTCTGATGCTCTAGCGGTTGGCCTGAGTCTCGAGCAGAGTTCATACGATGCCGATTAAAACGTACGTGCCTTCAAATATTTTTTCTTTTTCAGTTTATACATGCGATCAATGTCACATATATTACTCCACTTGCCTTTTCATACCGCTATTGTTCTTCATGGGTTCCGGCCGTTACTCAAACGTCTTGCAATGCTTTTAATCGATTCAGGAAACTGGTGCTGTACCGTATCTGGGGGCTCCCTCCCTAACGAGTCCTCGTCGCCAATTGTTAGGAAATCTGGTATAATAAATACATCTTGATACCATGTAGATATATAATTAGGGAGTTTATTGGGAGGAGCCCCCGGGAGGCCAACCTTATTCAATCAGACATCTTCGTGTATGATTCATATAACATTCTGGAATCATACACAAAGCTGTAGTCAAGGTTACAGAACATATGTACATCATGGAATAATAACTATATATAGAGATACTTGGTGTATTAAACATTACCACAGTGATGATTTTGTACCAGATCCTGGCTACCGTACAGGACCCACTGAAAAGACACAGTTTTCAGTTATGAGTGTATATTGAGGTATGATGGTGAATTCTGTGAGGCTATATTGTTGATCACTGAGACAGAAACGCTATGGGCATTTACTAACAGTATACGCTTTATGTTTTTATGTCTCATTGTATGTTCATATATGTTTTGTTTCTCCAATTTGTTTTTCATGTTTAAAATATTGTTATTAAAAAAATATTATTTTATTTCTGTGTATTGTAATCTACTATAATCAAAGGGTTCAGCCCTGAAAACGCATTCAATCCGAAATGCATAGCAATTTTGAACCTATTCTGCAACACTGCCTCAATGCTATATTAAAATGAACTGCGCTACACATGTGGCTTCGTACGTTTTTTCAAATGCAACAGAGTTATGACCTCATAAGGTCTTTCTGTGTACACTTAGAATTTGAAGTACTTTTCGGCCCATTTATGGGGAAAGCAAGAGCACGTGGTTCTTGCAGGGGCAACGCTGGAAGTGCATTATTTGTATGATTATTGCCTTGTTCCAATGTCTTTTTTGTCCACTGAGCTCCGATGATCTCCTGACTAGAAATGTTATAGACAAGGGAAATTAGCCATTTAAATTTAACTATAGCACTAGCTGTGCCGACCTTCACTTGGTTTTCTGAACATGTATTGTTGCCGTGAAATTGACCCACTATCGGCTTCAACACGGTAGAGACTCTGAATAACGAGAGCTTGATTTTGTAGAAACACTGGGTTTTACACAACCAAAATCTCTGCATGTATTATTTAGCGTGTTAAAATTCCAAGCAAGCAGAGAGTCGTTATTCAACATTTAATTGAGAGAGGCCTTCCTCTAGAGGCTGGAGGAAGGTTGCGTTTACAAGCTGCAGTATCCATTAAATGTACTATCATACAAAACTGAATTGATAATGACGAGCTGTGCTTAAATACTGAAAAGGCACGTGCTGTCCAGGCAGTCATTTCTTTAACTGAATATACATGAGCTCGGCTGCCGAAACCATTTTCTTCAAGCAAGTCCTACCCACCGTTCCGAAAGCAAATTAACATTTGCACAATGGGATAGTACAAGTAACATATTCAATAAGGCTTTCATTGCTGCATGGTGCAAAACGTAAACAAGAGCCATTTTCTAGTTAGTAATTGAGTTATTATCCAGTGAAATCCTCGATGTAAACATCTTGCCGTATTTTAAACGAATCAGGAAAAAATTAATTCTTCTGGTTGAAGAAACACACAACTTAAACCACTGCTGTTACTGCTTGACTCTATAAACTCAATATAATCCGCGAATGTGTATTTTTCTCGACTTGGCACCATCTAAGATTCTTCCTGGCTATGCATGTCTTCAGATGTGGCCTACGTGCAAAGTAAGATTCAAACTCAAAGGACATCCTTATGTGACAAAGCCAGTTCTCTGGCCTTGTTAGGAGGAGACAGATTTTTAGCGTCAATACTATTCACTTTGGCTGTTTTTAAAAAATGTGACTTGTGATACTTGTATCGCATGTGTGATATTACTAATGATCCTACACAAGGGAAAAGTGAGACACCTTCCTTTCTTTAGAACACTTCTTCATGATAGGGTCCTGTAGGTCTATTGACACCAGCCAGTCCTGTAGTTCAAGAGCGTGGAGAATCTCTCTCAACGTCACCATGCTGAATTGTCTTTCCTCGAGAACTTGTTCAAGGCCCTGAGGTTCAGAAGGGGGCCGAGACCTCCTCCCTTCTTGGGTACCAGGGAATACCAGGAATACCAACCTGACCCTCTCTGTTCGGAAGGTACCTCTACCACGGCAACCTTTAAAAACAGGGCTCTCAGTTCTTCCTGGAGCTCCTGTCATGGTTGGATTGGGGGACGTGGGAGTCTGTTTGGTGGCCTTTTTAAGAAGGCCAGACAATAAACCCACCGAATTGTTTGCAGGGCCCAGGCATTGGAGGTAATCTCCTGCCACTGGGGCCAGCTGTCCACCAACCGGTAAGTCGTGGGAGGGGAAATCAAAGCGGCTTAGCTGGCGTGGCCGTCCCCGCCTACTTATTTTGTCTGTTTATTTTATTTTTATTTCATGGTTTTTATAACACGCTTAATGCCGGCGTTCGGTTTCTAAGCGCAGATCCGGGATTCAAACCTCTGTTGATCTGCATGGTCTTGCTTCCAAGACCAGCATGTTGCCCCTGTGCTATCCCTCTGTTCACACAAAAGCCTCTAGACGCCACTCTGCCCCTTCCGGGAAGCGAGAAATGCTTCTGCCCCTGCCTGGCTTGCGGGAGCGGTGACTTTATGCCATAGGGTAAATAGCGCCTATAGCCTGTGCCCCTTGAGGCAAAGCTGCAAGCAGGGTTGGCTGGCTGAGCAGCTAGCCCCAGTGATTTAGCGGCAAATTTAGACTCTTTGAATTTTTCTGAAGTCATCCAACTTTTGTCCAAAAAGCATATCTCCCTCAAAAGGCATGTCCAGTAGACAGTTTTGAACATTAGGGGAAAACCCGTAGGATTTTAAATAGGATTGCCTCCTCATAACTACCGCTCACCCCACTGAGCGGCCAATGCAGTCCGCAACATCCAGGCACGCCTGCAATTACTGCTTGGCTACCTCCTTACTATCCTCCACCAGCTGTATAAATCCATCCCACATAGCACCCTCAGGGACATATTCTCCTGCATGTTCCATAGCTTTCCACTTACCGAAAGAATATTTTGTGTACCCACAAGCTATGTTTGTGGCCTTGAGTCAGTAGTCGAAGTAGGCGGGAGCGGTGCTCCTCTCCTTCTTTTAATTAAGTTTTGCTGTTCCTATATTTTTATTTAAAAAAGAAACCGCTCCGGAATGGTTTCGCTTTAAAATAAAAGTGTAGGAAGAAGTTGAAACTTGCACTTTCAGTGCACTGCACTCAACGTTCCCCTAAACAGCAGGCGCGTGTGTTTGGAGTTTTGTATTGTGTGTAGGAGGGGGCGTGGCGATGGGGTTTGTGGGGAGTGTTGCAGGCCAGTAGAAAACATAGTTCCACTACTTATTTTTGTACACTTTGACAACTGCCTTGAGTGCCATGCTGCCAGAAATGACAACTTTCTTGGCCAAAGCGCCCAATTTCTTTCCATCCCTCTCCGTAGGGAGATTTTACATGGATTCAGCGGGTCTGGGGAAGGTGTGTAGAGAGGAAAGAAGGATCCCCTCTTGCCGACCTGTACGTCCCTGTGAAATTGACATTCATGGGGGGAGATGTGCAAGGGTGTTGCCATAAGGACGCTAAGGGATCTGCTATGTCCTGATCGAAGGGCATGTTATGGTCAACTGCAGGACCTTCATCAAGGATGTCTGTCAGGTCCTAGCCCTGAAAGGGTGTGGTGGATGACTTCAGCCCAAGGGTGTCTATAACCCTCTTTACTAATGCCCTAAACCTAAAATGAGCATGAGTGCAGGACTGGTTTTGCTGCATGTCAAGGTCTGGAGACATGTCTAGACCACTGGCATCTTGTATCCCTTGGGCCAGTGCCATTATATCAGCCTGATCATCTAACTAATCAACACTGCTGGCTTCTGTGTAAATTGGGTCGATGTCATCGTGGTCATCGGGCTGGTTGATGCCGAAGATCGACTGCATAAAATCGAAAAAACCCTGAACTTGAAAACCGCTTAAAAGAATTTCCGTCAGTAGTCGACATCGAGGGTTTGTCCCACGATTCAATGTTTTTGGATGCCAGTTGTGGAGGCTTGAACGTGAGCAGTTGGCTTTCCGAAGGCGTTTTCCAGCCTTTTTATTCAGGGCTGAAAGCTTCGTCGACATTGATTCAGTGGCTAGCGTGGGGCCGGGTTGCCATGCGCCGCTTTTGCTGCCATGGCCTGCTGGTCGGGGGGTGGGAGAGGTGGCGGGAAACATGGAAAGCATTTCTTGTTTAAAACATTCCCACTCTTCAAGAGTAGTGGGTCCCTTCGAGGGCTTACCTCATTCCGAAGACAAGCTCGATTCCCGGTCGATGATGGTGGCGTTGCTTCTTCTTCTTGCGTGAGGAAGACAAATGGGAATGCCTCCTAGAGTGGGACTGTTTCTTTGTTTTCTTCCGATCTCTGTCTTCACTCTTCTTGGGGGTAGGCTCCTCAGTCTCAGAGGACCGGACGAGAGACCGCGCCAGAAATTTAGAGGGCAGTCAGGCCAGAACCAGTTTACCGGCTCTCTCACACAGGGACTTTGGTTGCATTTTCGAGCACGACGTGCAGGTCTCTGCGTCATGCGCCAAACCCAAACACCACAGACAGACGTTGCAGGGGTTGGTTGCCGACATTTTGGCCTCGCAATCAGTGCACTGTTTAAAGCCCCAGACCCAGTGAGTGGACATCGTGTCGAGGTTTTACCAAAAAGGAACAATTTTGTGAAGAAAAAATGTCGAGTAAACTCGAGTCATGTTCCCGATGCAGCGTGCAAGCGCTCGGAAAAAAGGAACTGAAGTTTGGGGCGTAGTGATGTGTTATATATACGATGCCTGACATCACTTTCGTAGCTGACGATCGAGCACCAAGCAAGGCGGATCGACAATCAACGACTGAGGCCAGGTCAACTACGGCCCCTGTCAGTTTCCGAACAGCAGAGCTGGATGATGAATATCTATCAAGATGAGGAATCTGCAGCAGAAAAGCAATCAAATGAAGGTTCTATTCAAGAATTGGTCCAGAATGTGCTGAATGTTAAACAATGAATGAGAAATCTGGAGAATGCTTACTGTGAGCAAGAGAATAATTACTCCAGGCACGACCTGCTAAAATGAATAACCTTACGTGCTACTACTTCACACTGTTTGCAGAGGAACATTTGGTTTCGCAGAGACAACAAGCTTTTGTTCTAGGGGCGCACCTCCTGCAAATGTAGGAGCGCAGCAAGGAATTATTTTAATCCTTGATATCGATGGAAGAGGTATTGCATGTTATTCGATCACTTCCTACTGGTAGGGTGCCTGGCCCAGATGCGTTCTCCGCCCTTTTCTACAAATCATTTTCAGCACAGTTAGTTCTGCACCTGACCCTTTTATGTAACAGTTTTGGGTCGACAAGAGCATCACCCCCATGATGGGCGAATCCATATTGACGCCTCGGGGTAAATAGCGTAAAGACCCGACTATGTGAGAATCCCATAGGCAAATTACCGTTCTTAATTTATAATGGGTTGCTGTCTTCTCCACTATCTCCATCGAGGGGGGCTCACCAGGTGTGTTCACTCTCTCCATTATTATTTGCGTTGTCAATGAGCAGTTGGCGCAACGGGTTAGACTACATGAGACTATCCTGCCCATTAAAGTGGATCGAACACACCATAAGTTAGCGTTATATGCAGATGACCTTTTGTTTTGTTATGCAGGACACCAGTCATACTTTGCCACATATAGTATCCCTTTTAGAATCCTTTCAAAAGACATCAGGGCTTAAAATAAATTCTCATCGGGCCGGGAGGATAGCTTAGGGGCAATGCATTTGTCTTGGAAGCAAGACAATGCATAGTAAAACAGGTTCAAATTCCGGTCTCACGCTTAGAAACTGGTCTCCGGTATTAAGCACGTTATAAAAGAACAATTATTACTATATACTCAACATATTGGAGCAGTCAGCTACTATCTCTGATTTGCAGCTAAATTTAGATTTTCAATGGGTATGGGGTCGTTGAAGTATTTAGGGATTTTTCTTACTCCATCATACGAACAGTTATATCAAGAGACTATCCCGGGGTTATGTAGGTCATTAAAAGGAGGATATGGTTCAATGGGAGAAGTCTTATATCTCATGGTTGGGGAAAATAGCAGCAGTAAAAATTACTCTTGTACCTAGATTATTGAACACCCTAATAGCTTTACCAATTAAGATTCTGAAGAAGATTATACAAGATTTGCAGGCTCATGTTTTCAGATTTATTTGGGCTAAAGGATGTCCTAGGGTCTCCAGGTGTACCAAGATGGCGGCCAGGGAGAACAGAGGTCTACGGGTACCAGATCTGGAGAGTTACTTCTATTCGGCACAACTGGACCCTCTTCTGGATAGTAAATTAGTGGGTTTGGGTGGTAAACATTGGGTGGACATAGAGCAGGCTGGTTTGGGGATTCCTTTTACACTAGTTTTGTTGATGTTTTTCGCGCACCTGGCAAGGTTTCACTAAAATGCTCGGGACGACTAAGGCGATTATGTCGCTTTACAATTGTCCAGTAAATAAATGTACTAAAACCAGTACATGCTTATCCCCCTTTTCTTCACAGACACTTGTGCAACAACAATTGCAAATTCTAACAAGAATGGTGTCTCGCAAGCATAGAAAAATTATTCAAATTCAATTGAGGGATCTAGTAGTAAGAATGGATCTGAACAGGCACTAATGTCAATATTAATTCATTAATATTTATTAGCAACATTTTTGAAAAACTGTAAAAAGAAAAATACACAAACCAATTCAATGATACATACACAATAGACCAAAAACATTTCATAAAATTCATCAACGATTGTGCAAAAATGCATAAATCAGATGTTGTGCAAAGGCCCAGCATAGAATGTGCAAATACACATAAATGTGCAAAAAAAAAGGTTTCTTTGCTAGTCGACTGTTAAGAATAGTGGTTTTTGCTTTTTAATGTTTGCATTTAATATTCTGATTTTTTTTTTTATAGGGATGTGTGCAATAATGTATATGTAATAGGACAACAATTATTGTGTTTTTAACAATTGTTGAAAACAGATTGTGGTTGCTTGTGTAGCAAAGAAATGTTTTTTTGCACATTTATGCGTATTTGCACTGTCTTTGCTGGTTATTTGCACAACATCTGGTTTTTTATGTTTTTGCACAACTGTTGATGAACTTTATGAAATTATTTTTATCTAGGATCTAAAGGAAAACCTCCTAGCACACACAAATTAACTAAAGATCTTAGAGTAGGCAGGGAGTCCCCTGGTAGAGTAGGTTTAGTTAGGATTTTTATATTGTTTCTTTTGCAAATAAAATGTCAAACTTTGAAGTACCGAACTTCAGTTTTAAGCCTTACAATACTGACCCCACACATATGCTTGAGGTGAATCCCACATTTGATTACGTTCTTCTCTCACAACAGGCCTGAACAAAGCAAGAGTGTGGTTTGCTTGCTGAAGATCTGCATGGATAAGGTTTTGGATGCTGTGGGCCGGTTTGCCAGCCTTTTTAACATGTGATGAGAATGTTTCAGTTTGTGTCAAGGTTGATGTGACCGTTCTGAGGGCCTGAATCCAGTCTGAGCGTTGCCAATTGGCCAATGCTATCCAGAATTCCAGACAGACTGTCACCATACCCTGGTGGTGCACATCAAACTGAAACCTTCGTTCATGTCTTAGCAGAGATCCTGGTCCTGAAGTAAATGGTATTTTCCTTGGTAAGGGTATTGTTAATGCATGTCAAACTATGTCAGTACCTTTACCTCAATGGAGAAGAGGACATATTTCCTTTGTCATGTGTTTGGAGACAGCCTACTGGTTACAAGGGGTTGACATATTCTTCCCTTAAAAGGCTAGAGTGGCCAGTGGGATGTTTCAGATGCGATCATGTTCAAGTGGTTCCCAAGTTTGAATCTGATAAGTATGTCTTCACTTTCCTCCTATCCAAATTTGGCTTGCCTTTTCCATACACATGCGTGGGGGTTGCTGTGGGATAACCCATGAGTGTTGCAGACAGCGTAGAGTTATACCAAGATTTCTGTATGCCACTTTGAGCTGTGCCCATCCTTCCTCCACTTGTTTTTAAGGGAGACAAGCATTTCCCGACATTTCACTGGGTGCAGACTATGATCTAGGATCATTAAGGAAGTTTCTTTGCCCAATCAGAATTTTGTGAGCAGTCTCATCCATGTGGACAGGCTCAGTATAAACATGTAGATGGTGTGCTGCCATTTAAACTTGTAGGGCATTCATTTGTTGAGGTCACCTATGCCATTTCTGTGCAGTTTCAAGATCCAAGTTCGTTCCAGTTTCTGTAGGCCAACAGTATGTGGCAGTTCATCTGCCTTACGTTCTGCCTTTCCTTGGCATGTTGTAGATGCAGATCTCCAGATGAAAGGTGTTTGTCTATTTATTTATTTATTTGGATGAACTTTTTATTGTAAATCAAAGCCCAATGTTGCTTCTGGAGTACATGTCCGTGAACTTTTCAGGGCTCTGTTTTTTGTCATGGAAAAGGGAGAAACCAGCCCTCCTTCTGACCCAGTTCGTGTGTTTCTTGGTCGATTCAGTGGACCCAAATCTCAAGTTCCCAGAAAGAAGCTGCATCTGATTTAGAGAGACATTTAGTGGCTCCTCAATCATACCCCTCTGACAATGAGAGATTTATAAAGTCTAGGATTTGCTCTCTGACCCTAGTCAGGCAATTTGTCCGGGCCACAGGGCTTTGTGTTTTAGTCATCTCCACATCAATTGATTGAAGCTTGTTTGTTCTTTGGAATTGGACCTAGAAAATGACTGTGCTTATTCCAAAGATGGCCAATCCATTCCACATGGGCTGTGTGGCCCAATGATTTGGCAACCTTGGCCTCATAATTACTACCTGAAGCATTGCATCTTTGTCTCATCAGAGAGCCTACCTGGACAGGCCAATTGGGTGGCCAACTGGAACTCCAGCTTCATCCGGGACTGCTGCAAGTGACTTGGAAGAAGGATGTTTTACCCATTTTAAGAAGCTGTGATGAAGTCAGGACATGGTCTCCATCCAAAGGCCAGGTTGGGGACTCTGCAGCCCAGACCTACCAGGGCATTGGCAGAGCAGTGAGCTACCAAAAAGTGATACAGGGTCGGAGCTACAAAGCCCCTCACCAAACCTATATCTATGCCCTGACCTCCAAAGTTATGAACTCGGTGTACAGGACTGAGCTTATACTTCATATGGATTGCCCAATCCATAACCTTGGTAGAAAATACAGGGAGAGGTAATCCCTTGCAGCGACCCTACAGGGTCTGGTAATATTGGTGGATAGTTGGACCTAGGGAATGCCAAGATTATAAGCAAGAGATGGCTGAGTCGGCCTGACATAAATGTCCCTGAAGTTAATGTATAACATTTGTTTGACAAACTACTTCTAAAATGAGTTGTTTATATAGTGGTAAATAGAGTTATAGATCCGTAGGCTGGTTTGGCCACTTCTTGCCATGGCCAAAACCTTCTCATGGTCACAGACTGGTAAAAAAGTGTCACAGTGTGGGCACCCTGTGTCATAGCGAGGCAGGTGCCACAGGGCCCCAAAAGGGTGACAGAGGCAGTCAGCAGGGAAAAACTTGAAGGCAGAAAAAGAGGAGCAAAGAAGGCAGTGTGTCTGCCAGAACTTGTGGGTCAACTCCTGGGACTCCATACTTGCTAAACGGAAGACAAAGACTGAGCGTTGCCGGGTGGAAGAGACACAGAAGCGGACAGAGAGGAGCCCTAGGGAGACAAGGCATGAGAACAAGAAGCAGTGTTGTGCTGGCATAAGAGAGGCTCTTATACCTGACACCAAAATTACCATCTACCAACTCTGAGCATCGACCGACATGCACAAGGAAAGGCCAAATAAGGAACAGCGGGCAATTGGCCAATTCAAAGATCCTATAGAGAGGAAATAGAAATGGAGACAATCTTAGAGAGTGAAACAAAGAAAGAGTAAGGAAAAGGAACAAGTTACTTACATGTAAATATTCACAGTCGTGAGGCTGCAAATCCTCTGTAATATTAAAGCAGTTTTGCATTAAAGCTAAAAACTGCCTGTTGCTTCTATAGCCTATTGTTGTCACTTTGGGTCATACTGCCCCAGCCAATAATCAACACCCTCCTAAGCTCCACCACTGGGGGCATCTTCTTACTTGGTGGCGCACATAAAGTGGCAGTAAGAATCAAGAAGAGCCAGAGAGGGGAAGGAGGGACAGTTCTCATGTGAATCCATGTACATGTGAATCCATGTAAGGGTGTCCCATTGTTGTGCCGACATAAACACTTTGTAGTAATTTCAAAGAAGAAAAATAGGTATTTGTGGGTAGGGGGTACAAAGGAGGCGGGAGGGTTTGGGGTAGTGATGAACAGGAATGGGGAAATGGGGGGACCCCCCCAATCACTTTTTTGTTGAAGTAATTACTTTGTAGTAAATTACCACAAAGTAATTACTGTCTGCAAAGTGACATGGTACCCATGTAAGACCCATGCTAGAGAACAGGAGTTACAGGTAAGTAACTTGTGCTTTCTCTAGCATGGGGTCTTACATGGGTCTTACATGGATTCACATGCTCATGAATACGATTACAGAGCAGTACACATGCACAACCACGGGAGGTGGCAGGGCTCAACAGAAGCAATACACTTACGCCTGGCCAGACTCACCTCAAGCAAACAGCTTGCAAAGCACTGCTTGGCCTCCCTGGAATCGTGAAGGTGTGGGAAGACCTCCATGTAGCAGCCCTGCAAATGTCAAGCAGGGAACATCAGAGAGGAACGCTGTAGTTGATGGGATTGCTCTGGTGGAATGGGATCTCGACGGCCTGGCAGCGTTCTGTTGGTCAGACGAGGGAAATGCGTGATAGAGCCAAAGAGCCACTGGACAGGGCCTTCCCATGTGTGATAGGTCCGAAAGAAATGAAGAGCTGAGAAGTCTTTTGAAAAATGTGAGTGCCTCCAAGGCACGCGAAACAGTAAATGCAATATCCTCTCTGCCAGTGAAGATAGGATAGCGAAGAAAACCGGCAAGACCAAAGTTTCGTTCAAGTGAAAGTCTGATGGAACTTTAGGCTTAAAGGATGGATGAGTCTGCAAAACCATCCTGGAAGGATGGAATAACGGATACAGAGGTTTACATGAGAGAGCTTGAATTTCCCCAACACTGGCTGATGCGATAGCCCCTAGGAAGGCCGTTTTCCAAGATAGAAGCTTTAAAGATGCACGATGCATTGGTTGAATAGGTGGAGCCATGAGCTTTGACAAAACCACATTGAGCTCCCAAGCCGGAACTGGAGCTTTCACCAGAGGGAACTTCCTAAAGAGGCCCTTGAGGAACTCCTTCACAAGTCTATGAGACCACAGGGAGAGCTTGCCAGGAGCAGAGTATAGCAGGATATGATGGTCAAATGTAGCTTGATAGAAGTATGGGCTAGCCCAGACTTAGCAAGCAGGCGCAGATAAGGCAGAAGCTGCAGGACTTTGACTCGCAGTGGAGAAATCGTCTCTGAGCTGCACCACACTGTAAAGCGTTTCCACTTGTGCTTATAGCAGGAAAGCGTTGACGGGGCTCTGACTGTAGCCAGAATGTTCTTGAATTCCAGAGATATTGAATTCTAGGGCTGCAGAAGCCAGGTTCCAAGGCTCAGCGACCCAGGATAATGGTGCAGGATTGACCCGCTAGAAGATATGATACAAGTCATTTATAACGCACTGTTACACAAGTGTTTCTAGGTGTGACAAGACAACGGAGAGAAGACAGAGGGAGGACAAAACAAACGATCTTACTAGTCCTTGTGTCATTCAGATCATGCAAGTGAGATAACGCAAAGTGCAGGGGAGGGAGGGAGAGGGAAAGTGCCAGGGGGAGGGAAGGGGGAAGTGCAGTCAGGGCAGCATTGATCTGAGTAAGTGCTGCCAGGGCAGCACAGCTCTGGGCAACTGCAAGTAAGCACGGGACTGTAGGGTTCCAGTTACAGCCACTAAGTGCACAGTAGGCCCAGAGGCAGTGCAGGGGCTACTGGTGTTGGAGGAGCCTGATACCCAGTGAAACTCTGAGGGTAGGCAGGCAACCAGTCAGCGCAGCAGACAGGTGAATCAGCAGGGGAGAGAGAGAGAAAGCAGAGGCAAAAAGGAACATTTTAAGCTGCTTCCGGAAATTCAGATGGTCCGGCTCAAGTTTAAGAGGGACAGGGAGGCCATTCCAGAGTGAGGCACCTGCAGAGGAGAGAGATCGACCCCCACTCTCTGCCTGGAGAAGCGTCTGACCCTCTGAGAGTTGGAGGTGGCTGAACAAGGGAATGAGAAGGACGCTGTTTAGGAAGAGAGAGTTGGATGTAGTGCGGTCCTCTGCCCCAGAAAGCCTTGTGGACGATGCAGAGGGTCTTGAACTTGATCCTTGCAGTCACCGGGAGCCAGTGGAGAGATTTCAGGGCTGGAGAGATACGGTCCCTAGCCTTGAGGCCAAGGGAAAGTCTAGCAGGTCTGTTATGGATAAGTTGCAGAAGGCAGAGAGTGGTGGGAAGCAGATTGAGAAAGTTGCAGTAGTCAAGCCTAGAGAGAACCGGGGCTCTGGAGACAGCAAGCTTCTGGGGGAAAGTGAGAAAAGGAAAAATACCTCTGAGGAGGTGCAGTTGGTAGTGGGCCTTCTTGGCAAGGTCCGTGTTGTGAAGAGAAAAGGAGAGGGTGGAGTCGAAGATGACACCAAGGTTTTTTGCCTCACAGGAAGGTGAAGGGAGAGGGCCCAAGGAGGGCCACCAGAGTGAGAGAGGGAAAGCGGGACCAGGGGTCCCAGTGAGAAGGAGCTCAGTCCTACTGGCATTAAGGCAGAGATAGTTGGAAGTGCACCACTCGTGAATCATGGATAGTCAGGAATAAGCGAGAGAGGAGAGCAGGCTGAGGGGAGACTGAAAGAGAGATCAGTGTCATCTGCATAACACTGAAAGTTAGAGGAGAAGGTAAAGCTAAGGTGGGACAAGTAGACATTGAAGAGCCAGGGTGAGAGGTTAGAGCCCTGGGGAACAACACATGTGGAGAGAGAGGTGGTGGAGAGAAAGGACCCAAGTTGGATCTGAGAGGGTCGGTCCTGGACGAAGGAGGTCAACCACACCAGGGCCTGATCCATGATGCCCAGGTTCTCACAGAGACAACTGATCAGGATGGGGTGATTGACCGTGTCAAAAGCAGAGTAAAGGTCAAGAAGGACGAGGAGAGAAGGAAGGCTCAAAACGAGATTAGTGAGCAGATATTCAAGGAGGCAATTTGACGGAGAAGGTCTGTATACCAGATATGCCTGGCCCACGCAGGTTCAATGAGTATCGTCCTGCAGAGGAATTGTCTGAGTGTACTGATCAAAAGTGTATTGATCTACCCAATATGCATATCCCTATCCCACCACCTGCCCCGGATCCCCCCCTACCATTCTCCTTCAAACCCATTCAAGAAAAAGACATCATCAACATTATGAGGAACATCAAACCCTCTAACTGCAAAGGTGATGCATGCCCAGCCTCCATTATCAAACACTGCACGGAAACGCTAGCTCCCTTCCCAACAGCCTTTGTGAATGCCTCCTTTACCACAGGGAAAGTCCCCGCCTCCCTCAAGGAAGCTTGGGTCCGCCCTCTTTTGAAAAAGCCAACTCTCGATCCCACCTCCCCCAACAACTACAGACCCATCACCACTGTCCCATTTCTCCTCAAAATATTGGACAAAGCAGCCTACCTGTAGGTCCAGCACTTCATTGAAGAGAACAAACTCCTTGGACTCCGCCAATCTGGCTTCCGCCCCAGACACGGGACCGAAACCGCCCTACTTGACCTGAAAAACCAGATGGACGATGCTAGAGACATGGGTAAACCAGCACTTCTCCTACTCCTTGACCTGCCCGCAGCCTTCGATCTCGTGGATCATGGCGTCCTATGCCACCACCTTTCCTCCACTGCCAAATTCTCCCCAGAGGCCACAGCCTGGATCACCTCCTTCTTACAAGACAGAACCATGCAAGTATTCTCTGACCTAGCCACCGCATCACCAACCATTATACTTTGTGGTGTACCCCAAGGCTCCCGTCTCTCTGTCACCCTATACAACATCTTCACACGACCCCTCTTCCTCATCCTCGACGCTATGGGCATCTCATGCACCAACTACGCCGATGACACTCAGATCCTCCTCACTCTCACAGGTAACTATGACACTGACTCCATGACCCTCAACAACCTTTACAACACCATCCAAGCCTGGATGGCACACAACGGACTATGCCTCAACTCTGACAAGACGGAACTCCTCCTGGTAGGTTCCCCCGACACGCTAAAAAATCTAGATGCCCAATTCAGCAACTTCACCATTGACTCCATTAAAATTCCGGTCTCCGATTCTGTCAAAACTCTAGGAGTCTACCTGGATTCCAGCCTATCCATGGATAGACAAGTCAACGCAATAGCATCCGCAGCTGCATATCATGCCAAACATATCAACGCAGTCAGACCCTTTCTCTCCAAAGAGAACTGCACCAACATAGCCAGAGCCATCACTGGCTCCAGGCTAGACTACTGCAACGTACTCTTTCTAGGAACCTCCAATAAAAACTTAGAGAGACTACAAGTAATACAGAACAATGCTCTCTGGGCGGCCCAAGGCATTGCTAAAAGAGAACACATCTCTGAAGCCAGAGATGGCTCCCTATAAAGGGAAGGATCATATTCAAGCCCTAACACTGACCCACAAGTGCATTCACCTCACTGCTCCAGCATACCTCTCTCAAAGGATCCACCCCATCTCCACTACCAGGCCAACCAGATCACTGTACACCAACATGCTCTCTGTGCCACTAGTAAAAAGAGTAAAAGCGGGCGGATCCAGTTTCCCCTATCTCGCGCCCACTCACTGGAATGCCCTACCTCCCACTATCCGTGGTGAGGCCTCCCTCACCACCTTCCGCAAATCTCTGAAAACTACCCTCTTCCCATAAGGCCCAAGACATCAGCACGAATACTTATCATATATGTTGTAATATACAACCAAATGCAATATCTATAACAGTATGATGTCTTGTAGTATTCATAATATGTCAACAATCGCTATCATGCCTGACCATGTAACTAAGTTATTGCAAGTAACAGCGCCTCAATGCCCCTGGGCTGCTTGCGCGCTATATAAATATAAATAAATACATAAATAAAGTAGCAGCAGGGGAATTGGTGGGAATGCGTACAGGAACATGCCCTCCCAAGGGAACAAGAAGACATCTCCTAGGCTCTTGGCTTGCGGATCCCTGCTGGCAAACCTTTGCATTTGGAGTTGGCTGTCGTGGCAAAAAGGTTGATTTGATGGCAACCCCACTTGAGATGAGATACCCGAGTCTGCTGGAGCTTCCACTCGTGGCTTTACCATAGCTCACTGCTGAGTGAGTCTGCAATGCTGTTGTGTATGCCTGCCAGGTGAAACTGAAAAAGGAACATCTGCTGAGCGATGGCCCAGTGCAATAGGTTCTGTGCCTCCCACAAGAGGATAGCGATCTCTCCCTGCTTCCTGATGTAAAACACTGTAGTCGTGTTATCGGTGAAGACACAGACCACTAGCCCCTGGAGCTGATGCTTGAAGGACTTCAGGGCCCAGAAGACTGCCCACAGTTCTAGGATATTGATATGCAACACATTCTCCTCTGGAAGCAAGAGGCCTCAGGCGTGCAGCTGCCCTGTGTGGGCGCCCCAACTTTCCAGAGGAGCTGGTAGGGACTGTGGTCTGATGAGCAGGGGCCTGAAATGGAGCTCCCTACGAGAGACGAGGGCGAATGGACCACCAATGTAGAGCTTGCCAGAAATCCCGATTGAAGTTGATCCTGTCGGTCCATGAGCCCGTGATTTGTTTCCATCTGGAATCCAGAAACTCCTGAAGTGGTCTCATTTGCAGTCTGCAAAAGGGCACCAGATTGATGCACAAAGAAAATCATCCCCAGCAGGGACTTGATGGATTGAACTATTACAACGTGAGCTGCTGATAACCGTTGAACTTTCCCTAAAATGGCTTTTATACTGTCCTTTGAACGCGTCGCTAGACACAACAGTGTGTTGTGGCGGGCCCCCAGGAATAGTATGTTCTGAGATGGTAGTAGCAGGATTTTGGATAGTTAATAGAGAATCCCTGAGAAGTTAGGACCTGGATGGTCTCCACTTTGTGCTGGACTACCAGCGCATGAGAGCGAGATCGGATTACTAAATCATCCAGGTAGGGCTAGCCGTAGATTCCCCCTGCGCCGAGGGTGTGCTGCCACTGGAGCCAAGCACTTGCTGAACACTCTTGGGGACGATTTTAGGATGAATAGCAGTGCCTTGAATGGTAATGTCCCTGAACGACAAAACGCTTGGTGCTCAAACGTCGGCTCTGAAAGTGACGTTGGGCATTGTATATATGGACCGTCATTGAGCCCCATGCTTCAGTTCTCTCCTTTCTTCCCCCACGCCTGACCGCTGCAGAAGAAACCAACGAGGGGGAGGCTAATCAGCCTGTAAAAAACACCATAATGGGAACACCCCAAATGGGGGAAACCCACAGAATTTGAAAAAATATTTTTGGGGGGTTTTTTGTTGGAAAGAACCAGGAGTTAAAACAGACATCCCAGAGCCATCACCAATATCTTTTTCACTTGAATAGAAGCGTTGAGCCACAACACGTTCTGAGCGGGGACGGCTGGGAGGGACGACGAGGAATCTGTGGGAGAAAGATCATTACTGTAAGTAATTTCTCCTCCAATGGATTGCTTTTCTCCCGCAGATTCCTCATTTTGATGGACTACCCAAGCAGTTAGGCTAAAGGAGGAGGGCAGAAAGTATTAAACAAGTAGGTTCTGCAGAACCGCCCTACGAACGCGTGTATCAGCCCAGCGGGCAACATCCAAAGCATAATGCTTGATGAATGTATGTAAGGAAGACCATGTGGCCGCATTGCAAATATCCCTAACAACAACCGCCCTCTGTAGGGCTGTGGAAGCTGGAACCCCTATGGTTTAATGTGCCCTGATCCCAGGCGGAAGTTCTTTGCCTGCCGACTGGTAACACTCAGACATTCATAAAATAATCCAAAGTGAAAGAAAGGGTTTGTTTTCTTATGGCGAGAACGTTGCGAGATAGAGAATGGGCTACGAACAACTGGTCCGTCTTTCGGAACTCAGATGTATGGGCAACGTAAAAGCTCAAGGCTTTTTTTGGGTCAAGACAGTGAAAACGCTCCTCCTCTTTTTAGGGGTGCAGAGGGGGGCAAAACACAGGCACATATATAGATTGTGAAAAAGATGAAATTCAGAAACTACTTTTGGAAGGAAGCCAGGCCTGACTTTCAGAGAAAACTTTTCTCTAAAAAAACACGACCTTACGACTTCAATCCAGATGCTGAGGCAACCAGCGAGGTGGGCTGATGGTCAGATCCAGGAGATCGAAGTACCACATTCTACTCATCCAGTCCGGGACGATCATGATCATGGTCGCCTGGAATCTCTTAAACATCCTGAGAACCCAAGGAATGACGGGAACCGGGGTGGAAAGCGTAGTGGAGAGGGAAGGTCCATTCCACCAGAAACGCACCCCCCAGTACGCAGTTCACTGGGAATACCATTGTGCAAAACTGTTCGCATTTCATGTTGGACTCTGACAAACAGATCCACTGCTGGGGTACCACAGAGAGAGAAGACCTCTTCCAGGACTTTCTGACATACATCCCACTCATGTAAGACCGTGCTCTGGCTGCTCAGAGCATCCACCAAACCATTCTCTGTCCCCGCCAGATGAACTGCTGAGACCGAGATTCTGTTCTCTAGCAAGCAGAACCACAGTAGTATTGCCTCTGTGTAAAGGGAATGGGAGTGCACGCCACCCTGTTTGTTCAGGTAGTGAGTGCATGGCCACTGTGTTATCCATCAAAATGAGGACATGCTTCCCCTTGAGAGACAGGGCGAAAGCCTGCAAAGCTAGCTTGATGGCTCGCAACTCTAGCCTGTTGATATGCCACTTTGGCTTCTGTTGTGGACCGAAAGACGCTCAACTGCAAGTCCTTGCAGTGAGCGCCCCAACCCTTCAGTGACACATCCGTGACCACATGGGTCTGAGGCCAAGGGGGCCAGAAGGGTTCCCCTGCCAAAAGGTTGCTGCTGTTGTCCTACCAACCTAGGTCGAGCACCACTTGGGTGGACACGTGGAGAGGATTGGTAAGGGCCCCCAAGATACTGAGACCATTGATCCTGTAAGAGACACTGGAGGTATCTCATACGCAGCCTGGTCCCTGGCACTACAAAAATACAAGAGGCACGTGACGGACCTACGAGGCCGAGGAAGGAAGCCACTCATAAAATGGTGTGGTTAAGGAACCATATGTACCATCTGCTCTATGCTTTCGGGTCTCTCTTCGGGTGGGAAAGCCTTCCCTCTCCGAGTGTTTAGGACTGCTCCGATGAACCAGAGCCTTTGAACTGGTGTCATGTGGAACTTCAATTCAGGGAGTAGCCCAGCCTGTGCAGTAGCAGACACGTCCTCCAATGAGACAAAATCTGCCCTGCTGACATCCCCCAGATCACTCAGTCGTCTAGGTAAGGAAATACCTGGAGACCGGATCTCCTGAGGTGAGCCGCGACTACCACCATGAGCTTGGTGAAGACCCTCGGAGGAGATGTCAACCCAAAGGGCAGCACTTTGAACTGATAGTGCTTGTCTCCTAATAGGAATCGTAGGAACTTCCTGTGCTTTTGATGTATCGGCACATGGAAATAGGTGTCCTGTAGGTCTATTAACACGAGCCAGTCCTGAAGTTCGAGAGCGTGGAGAATCTCTCTCAACGTCACCATTCTGAACTTGTCTTTCATCAGGAACTTGTTCAAGGCCCTGAGGTCAAAAATGGGATAGAGACCTCCGCCCTTATTGGGCATCAAAAAATACTGGGAATACCAGCTCAACCCTCTCTGTTCGGGAGGTACCTCTTCCACGGCACCCTTTGACAACAGGGCTCTCAGTTCTACCTGAAGCGCCTGTCCCGGTTGGATTGGGGAAAGTAGGTGGCTGTCTGGTGGCTTTCTTAAGAAGGGCAGACAATAACCCCAACAAACTGTCTGGAGTGCCCAGGCATCAGAGGTAACCTCCTACCACTAGGGCCAAGGCCGTGCCAACTGCTAAGTTGTGTGAGGGGACTTCATAGCAGATTAGAGGGCGTGGCGGCCTCCACTGCTGTCTGTTGGCCTCTTGAAGCCTGTCTGCCCCTTCTGGGATGTGAGAAACGCCTCTGCCCCTGCCTGGCTTGCTGGAGGGACACGAGAAACACCTCTGCCCCTGCTTGGCTACCTCCTTCCCATCGTCCACCAGATGTACAAATCTGTTCTGCATAGTGCCCTCAGGGACGCATTCTGTTGCATGCTCCACAACTTTCCAAAAGCCGAAAGAATATTTAGCAAACCCGGAAACTAAGTTTGTGGTCTTGAGTGCCATGCTGCCGGAAGTGAAAACTTTCTTGGACACAGCATCTAACTTCTTTCCCTCCCTATCCGGAGGTAGATTTTACGTGGATACCGTGGGTCTGGTGGATATCATGGCAGATTGCACCACAAGCCCTTTGGGGAAGGGTGTGTAGAGAGGAAAGAAGGATCCCCTCTTTTCAGCCTGCACTTCCCAGTGAACTTGGCATTCACAGGGGAGAGGTGGACATGCAAGGGTGTTGCCACAAGGGTGTAATGCCCTATACTTAACACTAGCTTGAGTGTAAGGTTGGCTTTGCTGCATGTCAAGGTCTGGAGACGTGTCCAGACCACTGGCATCCTGGAGTCCTTGGGCCAGTGCCAATATATTAACCTGATCGTCGAAATAATCGACACCGATGGCTCCCTTGAAAATGCAGTCGTCATCGTGGTCACTGGGTTGGTCGACACATGAATATCGACCACATAGAATCAAAAAATTCTGACCTCGTTTGTGGCTGAAAAGAACTGTCATTGGTAGTCGACGTCAAGGGTTTGTGCCCTGATGCGATGGCCTTGGGTGCCGATGTTGCAGGCTTTAGTTCCAGCAGTGCAGTTTTCGAGACCGATGGCTTAGTTGTCAGTGCCGATTGCTCTGATGGACTATGTTCGCCTTATGACGCAGCCTTTCGCCGGCTTTCCAAAGGCAACTTTCCCACCTTTTTGTTGTCGAGCTCAAACGCTTCGTCAACATCGATTGTGTGGCTAGCGTGGAGTCGGGGGTGCCCAGTGCTGCTTTTGCTGCCAAGGCCTGCTGGACAGGGGGGAACGCGCCAACAGCCGCCTGTTTTTTAAACATCTGAAGCATTTCTTATTTAAAACTCTCTCACTCTTCGTGAGTGGTGGATCCCTTTGAGGGCTTACATAGTTCCGAAGATGAGACCCACTCCCGCCGATGGTGGTGGCGTTGCTGCTTCTTCCGTGACAAATACTAAGAGGAATGGCTCCTGGAGTGGGACTGTTGCTTTGTTTTCTTTCGATGTCTATCTTCACCCTTTTTGGGGGTGGGCTCCTCAGTCTTGAAAGACCAGACAAGAGACTGCCCTTGAGATTTCAACAGTGCTCGGCCCAGAGCCAGTTTCCCAGCTCTCTCACGCAGGGACTTCCATTGCATCTTGGAGCACTAAGGGTATCCCATGGGTGTTGTTCACCGAAAGATAAAATGAAGAGCTGCACTGCCAGAGGTCGAGGCTGGACCTCAGTGGCAAAAAACATAAGGAAAACACACACAGAGAATTGGCAGGACAAGGACAGGAGGCTCCGTAACTCCATAAGGCATTTACAGCATTGCAGCCACCATCTTCCACCTTGATGTGCCATTCGATGGTGAGAATCGTTTCGGGAAAGCTATTGACGAAACTCTCCAGTCCATAAAAACAGACACAGAAAGAGCACATTTGTTGGGCACTCTCCAGCAGAGGCATTCCTTTCGATCCTCCAAGGGGAAGGCCTCAATATCATATAACTGGTTCAAGGCTTATAGGGGGCATTCCAAACCCTACAGAGGAGGATTCCATCAATGTCGGGCTCCAGCAGCCAGAACGCAGATGCCAAAACAAGCCTGACCCGGTCCAGGGCCGGTGCCCTCACATCACCACCCCAGTTTCAGGCTGGTTGTCGCAATTTGCCAACAAGTGGTGCAACATCTCAAGAGACAAATGGATGCTCAATATCATCCAACAGGGTCGCATTATGGAATTCCAAGACAAATGCCCTCCCATTCCTCCCATCTCCAGACGAGCAACATGTACCGCAGCTACTAAAGGAGGTTCATGCCATGTTGAAAGGGATGCAATAGAACTGGTTCCCCTGCACCTCCGGAGCGTACTCCAGTTACTTTCATGTCCAAAAGAAGTCAGGAGGATGGAGATCCATTCTGGATTTAAGACGCCTCCACAAATTCCTCAAGTCCCAAAGTTCAGGATGGTCTGCCGGAGAGAGCCCAGAGTTGTCGGATTCCTTAGAAGGTCCACTGGTGGGCTCACGCCACCAGAAGCTAACGAAGATGTCTCGAGGGTCCAGACTTGGTGATGGTCTGAGGTACACTGCAGTGGCCGAGTCCAGGTCACCAGAAGCCCTCCAGAGGTCACTGCTGCAGCACTGTGTCAAACCGGATATTAAATTATGCCTCTTATTACAACCGATTTGTATGTATATTGGCCTACGCCAAGTTGCTTAAAATTGTACGCGAATAACTCTCTACGGCAAGGTCTTGACCTTAGAAATTGATGTAAGCCGCCATCTTGAATCAAGCCTCCATTTTAGGTTAGAAACCACCATTTTGGTTTTTTTACAAAGTCACCCTGTAATTTAAAATGGCCGTCTCGTGTGTCCTTGTTCTTGCCTTAACCTCTCCAACCTCTGTAGGGGAGTTAATGTCCAACCTGCCCTCAGGCTATATGTTAGGGTCATGTAGACCTTGTCCTTTGTTGACCTCGGGAGCAGGGGTTTACTTGAATTAGCAAAGTTAAGCTACAAGTGTATAAAGACAGTAATGCTATCCAAATATAATAAGTGAAACATTTGTTTGGTCTGTATTAAAGCAGCATGTAAAGAGTGTAAATGTGAAATTAAAAGAATAACGGAGTGTGTTAGTAAATGTATTGAAAAGTAAACCGCATGCACGAGATATGTAAATTAGGAAAGTGAACCTGGCGCGACCCTAGCCCAGTGTATGATTAACCTGTAAGAGGGCTGGACATCATTTTACGAATTGTATAAATGCGTTGATGTCCAGCTAGGAAATTCTGTCACTGCTCACATTGAACCCTGCTGGTGGTCTCTGTGATGTATTGACGGCCAAATAGCTATTTGTGTACTTTGTTGAATACTGTTCAGTTTTGTAATAAAGATTCTGGGAATCTTTATAAGCCCGTGTCGGTGTATTTTCCTTTGCTCAGTGTAACAGTCGTAATATTGTATTTTTTCTGATTCCACAGATGGCGCCCGAATAGGGACCCTCAAGATTGACTTTGTCTCATTGAAGGTTGGCTTGGCTATCGGACCGGGATAGGACGGTGCCAACAGAACCGGCCACTCTAAGACGAGAAGTGAATTCCTCGACGAAACTACACAATCCGATCCCTGGACGGTGAGCTGTAGCCCGAGACAACATCTTGACGAGGGTCCATATATTTGAGGTGGGTAAATTTGCCGAAAATCACCAGACACGTGGGTCCTTTGCATTGTCCTTAGTAACCCGATCAGGCCTCCCAGTCCTTTGGTCAGGTGAATCGTGTCCCGATTCTTAATCTAACCCTGACAAATTTGAATTTGGAGCATTGTACTCGCGAGCACAATTATTTACCCAGGTAACACCAGAACTTTGATATGCCTGGGAAATTGTCTGCCTGCTTTAGGGCATTTTTCCGCAGCGACAGACAATCTTTGGAAGATAGCCGTCCCGCACCACGGGAGGGGTCGCCGGCATGTACTATGTACTGTAAGAAAGGCTTTGGTAGTATAGCATTTAATGACATTTGGCACAGACAAACCAGACATAATTCTAATCTCCGGTGGCCAACCCTCGTATAGAATATTTAGAGTCTGTATTAGTAAAGAAAAAGGCTAGACCTGCAGCATTTGACACGTTGCACAGTTGGAAAACAGAAGCTTTGCAGCAACAAAAGAGTAGAGAAAAACATATGCGTCAACATATGACGAGTGTCGAAAAGGCACGGTTATACGATCAAAATAAACAATTGGAGTCAGTTAGGAACACGGACAGGGCATTTCATTTAGGCATTCAGGAAATCTACCCTTCAAAAGATTTTCATACGTCGGACGAATCGATTAATAAACTTTTGCACGAACGAAGGCCCGATGCCTCCACGCCACCTCCATATGTCCCTCCTCCTGGCGCTTTGCCCCTTCCTGTTGTAGTTCCCCCTCCTGTAGTTCCTCCGGTCCTCCCTATTGCTCTTCCTGTTGTTCTTCCAGCCATCGCCCCTTTGCTTGACCCCTTGCCTTCACCTGTTGTTATTCAGAATGTGCCTACTCTTCCTCTTCCAAGTGATCCTGGATCGCTTGTAGTAGACCAGGGAGCAAGACCAAGGGTTGTGACTCGTAATACTGTGTCCCCAGACAAGAGGAGTGAATTGACTGCTTGGGCTAAACATTGTATGGAGAAGGGTGAACAAGCTGATGTATTTTCCACACTCGAAAATTTAAAAGATATGCCTGAGAAAAATGTTTTTATCGAAGGATTAGGGACTCATTTAAGTATAATGTGGAATAGACTGAATCATGTAGATTTCCCACAAGTGTTACGGGATTTGAACGCCTTAGCGTTGTCCAGAGATACTGCGGAGAAGGTATATGAGCATGTTGAGAGGATTTTTGAGTATAGGAAGGAGTTGGAAGAGTTACAGAACGAGGAAGTAGATGGTGATAGTTTAGGTATTATGTACTTACAGAAACGTTTTTCTCCTCGTCGAGAATTAAAAGGTGAGAAAGCACACATTTGTACAAAGGATGCGATAAGATGGATTTCGGATATGTCGATAACTCCAGATGAAGTATATGACACATATAGTCAGTATACGTTAGAAATGCAAAAGAAAGTGATGGTAGAGCACCTGCAGAATGAGTATGTAAGAAGAAAGAGTTGTTGTCCCGCAGAATTGTTGAGTGTTTATAAGAGAGCTTTTTCGATTGATACTTCTTCGACTGCCTTAGCGCTTGATTTGGCTCTGTTGCTTAGTAAGCGTTTGGAGCTGCCTACTTCTCAGTTGCCTATGAGAGAGGTCCCTCCGACATTTGTCCCGAAAGTTGAGATTGCGGCTGATGCTGCACGAGGTATATTAACCGGAGAAATTCCTGCACATTATGTTTCACAGTTTGTTCACGCCCCGTTTTCAAGACAGGAAGTGAACACCATAAAGCAATCTATTCCTGATATAAGAAAAAATCCGACCGGATTCTATAAAGAAATAGAGTCGGTCCTACAGTCGTCGGTATTCACTTTAAGTGATATTGACCTATTATTTCCCGTACTCCTGCCAGTTGATTTGTGGAAACAGATTAGGACTATAGATGACATACCTGGGTTGGGAGATACATGGGATAACATGACTAGGCTGGACAGAGAAAGACCAGCTGGCGAACGACCACCTCAAGTGATATTAACCTTGCCTGATAGAATTATTGTAAAATTGAAAACTATGGTTCCAGAAAAAAGAATCATTTGGGACAAGCTTACGGCCTGTGTCCAAGGGAAGTCTGAGGGTGCTACCGATTTTTTCAATCGTTTCGAGCAGGTATTCTCGGATTTCAGTGGACAAGACTTGGGCACAGAGTCAGGTAAAAGGTTGTTTGACGACAATTTGTACGTGGATTGCTGCCTGACATCCAGTTACAGATTATGTCCTCTGAAAGTGCTTGGCAGGCGAAGTCCCAATCAGAAGTATTGCATATGGCTCAGTATTATGAAAATCGTGTAAATACTGAAAAAGAGAAACTTGAGAAAAAAAAGGGTGATTTGAAAACTAAAGTTTTATTGCAGCAGATTGTTAGAAACCCTAGAGGGGTTAATCAATTTAGAGGTCAGTACATTCCACAGGGAAGTGCGCCCTTGGCTCCGGTAACCATTAACCAGTGTGCCTATTGCCGGCAGGAAGGCCACTGGCGCGCACAATGTCCGACCTTACAGCAAAGGTCATTTGGGATCATGAGTAGACGATCCAGAGGTCGCCCAGGTGCAGGGGGCCCTGGCAGAGGTCAGTATACACCAGAATCACAGCAACCTCCTTCACAAGATAAGCAAGTTTCAAATGTGGATAATAGAAACATTTTTGATCACCCTTCTGCCGTGTACCTCTCAGAAGAGCTTCCTTTTGATAATATTCTGTTCCGCTAGGATTGCCCGAAGCAGGATTTGGAACCTACGCCTATTCCCGTTCATCAGAAAGGCCCCTACGTTGAGATGGCGGTGGGAAATAGGAAGCATCTATTTTTAGTAGACACGGGAGCACAGAAATGTTCCATTGATCATTCGCGGGTTCCAAATATTCCCCTGTCAGGGCAATCCAACGTTTCCGTAGGGTTTTCAGGCACACCTGTAGTTTGTCCAGTCTCTTTGCCGGTACCGATAACACTGGGTCCCTTCACGGAACAGTGTCCATTTCTACTTACCACAAACTGTGGGGAGAACTTGCTGGGGCTAAATTTGTTGAAGCCATTACATGCAGTAATTCATTGCTCACCGGATGGAATTCGGCTAACAATTTCACCTCAGCAATCACTCGCCTCTCAGTTTTTGACTCGACCTTTACCGCCAGAGTTTAGTAAAGTTCCAGAATGCTTATGGGCAATGGATGATAATGATGTGGGCATTCTCCAAATTGAACCTGTTAAAATTATTTTGAAACATGGAGTAAAATTGCCTCGTATCCCGCAATATAAGATCTCAGTTGAAGGCGAACAAGCTTTGAAATGTATAGTTTCTGATTTTGCACATCGTGGAGTAATTGAGGAGATTACGGGTAGCATATGTAACAGCCCTATTTTGCCAGTATACAAAAAAGGTGATAATGCTATTCCCTTTTGTTTTATCATTGATTTACGTGCTATTAACAAAATTGTGGCTCCTCAATTTCCTATTGTACCTGATGTCACAACGATACTAACTATGATTCCGGCTTCTGCCACTCATGTTAGCGTTGTTGATCTTCAAAACACGTTTTTCAGTATTCCCATAAACAAGGATAGCAGGTATTTGTTTGCGTTTACCCTAGGTGGACGCTCGTTTACATTCACTCGTGCACCACAAGGGTACACAGAGTCCAAGTATTTATAGTAGGGCATTGAAAGAGTAGCTTGATACCCTCGAGTTGCCTACTACTTGCACGTTACTGCAGTATGTAGATGACCTCCTCTTGGCTGCGAATTCTGAGAGTGCCTGTAAAGAAGGCACCGTGATGTTGCTTTGTCATCTAGCAAAACATGGCCACAAAGCTTCACTTAAGAAATTCCAATATTGTTGCCAGGAGGTCGCCTATTTAGGCTATCTCCTGTCAAAGGAGGGAAGACGGTTGACACCTGAACGAATAAAGACCATTTCTGGTATGTATGTCCCAAATACGCAAAAGGAAGTTAAAGCCTTGATAGGGTGGCTTCTTATTGTAGATTGTGGATCCCTAATTTTTCATTAACGATTAAACCAATGCTGGCTTTGACAAAGAAGGGCATTTCTTTGCCATTGCCATGGACCTTGGAACACCAGACAGCATTCGATTTGTTCAAATCCACGCTGTGTTCAGCGCCGGTTTTAGGAACTCCGAATTATGATAAGGCCTTTGTATTGTTTGTGCATGAACGTGATGGATGTGCTTTGGCTGTGTTAACGCAGGAACATTGAGGGAAGAATAGGCCGTGCGGCTACTATTCCTCCGCCCTTGATCCTGTAGCATGCGCTTTGCCAAGATGTTTGCGTGCTGTTGCTGCTGCGTCTGTATAACAGAGGGAATGGTCCTGGGTCATGCGTTAACCCTAATGGTACCTCACTCTGTAGATATTCTATTGAATAGAACTCAAACCCAACACCTCACTTCTGCACGATTGACAAGATATGAACTGATCCTGTTTGCCCCCCCACATTCAAAGTCAGAGGTGTTGCGTATTAAATCCGGCTGAACTTTTACCTGTCTCACAAAATACTGTTGATGATGACGATACGTCACACGATTGCCTTTATATGACAGAACAAGAGACTAAAGGCAGAATCGAGTTTAAAGACACACCTTTCAATAGCCCTCAAGGAGAGCTATTTTGTGATGGCTCTTGTTTTAAACTTCCAGACGGTACATCCTCGGCTGCTTATGCTGTTACTACTTTAAGCACGGTTGTGGAAACTAAAAGAATTATGCATAACTCAGCGCAGGCCGCAGAAATTATTGCGTTAACTCGAGCTTGTGAGCTTTCTGAAGGGCGTACAGTGAATAGATATACTGACAGTCAGTATGCCTTTGCGGTGGCCCACAATTTCGGTAGACTTTGGAAAGAACGAGGTTTCTTGACCTCGCACGGAACGAAAATCCAGCATGGCACTTTAATAGTGCGATTGCTTTCAGCACTTGCACTCCCTGTTCAGTTAGCTATCATAAAATGTTCAGCACATCAAAAAGTTACAGATGATGTAGGAAAAGGGAATGCCTTCGCCGATCAGATAGGTAAACAGACTGCCACTGATTTCAGTTCAGAAATTTACGCTGTAAAAGAAATTGTAAATGTTTGCACTTTGGGTGAAAGTAACGATGCTGTAAAAGATATTCAAGCAGATGCTACCATAGAGGAAACTAAGAGATGGATCGAGGGTACAGGGAGATTGGATGATGATGGGTGTTGGGTAGACAATATTGAAGGGAAATGGATACTCCCCGACGCCTACATTACAATGATGGTTATTATGGCTCATGGTCCGACACGTGTGTGCGCGGAAATTAACAAAAATGGTACACAGTGTATGGGCCAATGATAAGCTTTTCAAAAAAACTGTGGAGCGTTTTGTCCAGAACTGGATGCTTTGCTTGCAGCACAATGTAGGAAAAGGTACCTCGACTCCTAGAGGAAGTTTCGCTCCACCCTCCGTCCCGTTTGAGGTTATTCACTTTGATTTTATTGAAATGGAACGGTGTAAAAATCTTTATTATGTATTGGTTGTTATTTGGGCCTTTAGCAAGTGGGTTGAGGCCTTCCCGGTTAGAGATGCAAAGGCCATAACCACGGCAAAAACTCTGTTGAAAAGAGTTTTTTCCTAGGTTCGGGCTGCCGAGAGACATCTGGTCTGATAATGGGCCACACTTTATTGCCACTGTAATCCTACAAATTTGCAAAGGATTACAGATTGACAAGCGGTTCCATTCAGCTAGACATGCCCAGAGTGCCGGATTAGTGGAAAGGCACAACGGCATTATAAAGAACAAACTCGCTAAGGCGTGTGCTGGCACCAAGCTAAAATGGCCGGACGCCTTACCGATCGTGTTACTATCGATGAGAACAACCCCTCAAACTAAGACTGGGCTCTCTCCCTTTGAGGTGGTAATGGGGAGACCTGCTAATATTTGGGGTATGCCAAAAAGTCGCTCACTACGGGATATAGAAAATGTGCTTCTTTCAGACTACTGTAACCAGTTGAATAAAAATCTGTTTTCAATGTATCACCAGGTGCGAGAGGCATTACCTGTGCACTACGAGGGTCCCGGTCACAGTCTACAACCGGGGGACTGGATCCTCATGAAGGTTTTTGAGAGGTCATCTTGCCTTGCACCTCGGTGGAGGGGTCCCTACCAAGTCCTGCTGGTCACTCAGACTGTCGTACGGGTAGCGGGTCGTAAACACTGGATCCATGCGACGCATACCAAACGGATCCCACAGCCCGTGCCTTACGATACAGAAGACACAGAATCCCTTCCCACTGCAGTAACTAGTGTGCCTGAAACAGCAACAACCAACAAGGGAGAATCGGAGACCGCTTCAGAATCCGCAGGGCCGGACAAAACGGCCATCTTGTCTCCGCACTCCCCAACAGTGGAACTTCCGGATCAATCCTTTCTTGATCCCATTTCCGTTCGTTCGCCACTTCCAGGAGGAAGTGACGACACTTTGTTCCCACCAGAAACTGCAAAATATAATTTGCACCCAAGGAAGTAAATATACAGCATGGTCTGACTGTGCGATTGAGAAAATCATTTGAGGGCTTGTCTTTTTGGCCCAATTGTACGGAAAGATTCTGTTGGCTAAGGGTTGTGGGAAAGACATTAAGAAGACGCGCGACTGGAGTCGCCAGCAAACGAACAATTGGTGTTTTTTCGATTGAAGACTACGATGCCTGCACCCGCTACCACACGTACTGAACTTTTAGATAAAAATGTGACTAGCAGAGACAATGATCAAGTATGCAAGGGGACCCCCAAAGTGTATTGTTGCCTTCTCGTGATAATTACTGGATTTGTAATGACTTTTGGGTTTGGGTTATGGTGTCTGGAAGAAGCATATCCGTTAGAGGACTTTTTACCTATTGAAAATGTATCTGTGATTCCCACTCCTTCTGTGCAATTGCATACTTTGTCGCCTAGAGATTCTTTGCATAGACGGAATTATCAGAATAATACCCTTTTGTTAATAATGGATGCCACTCATGCAATTTTTAATAAGACCGATTGCTGGATCTGTACACATCTACCGCAACATGGGGATAAGGGGCTAGGTTGGTATATTTACCCTTTGCCTCTGACAACTGCCTGTTACGCTTCTCTTAGAGCACTATTTTTTGGTCGATGGAATGACAGCATCTCAGGGAACTTTGATGGTACAAATTTAAAAAGTTTTGGAAAAAAATGTTTTGATGCCCCTGGGATGCTCGCTTTTTGCAAATAGAAGTAAGCCAAACATTGCTTCTGTTAGGCCCTCTGATAGATTGTCTCGTCCTTTTCAGTCTTTAATCTCTTTCTAAATGGCTCCTATAGGCAATAAGGATGCCACGCCTCCATCTTATTCTGTTAATCATAGCCCCGATTCAGTATCCTTCTGCATACAGAGGAATGGAACACGGTCAATGGGTAATTTTAGAAAGTGCGCCAACGTTGCGAATTTGACTAGTGAAAACAGACCTCTGTACGTAGGCGAACCTGTCTATTTTGTTTGCGGTAATGTGGCATTTCCATGGTTGCCCAGGGATTGGCAAGGAACCTGTTATTTAGGGATTCTATTACCTGGGGTATTTATTGCCAGTACTACAGAAATTTCCAAGACTCGTCCACGACGAGGTGTAAAAGGGGATACTCCAGCGCAAACTCTAGGAGATATTATGAAATCTTTTGTGCCATTTTTTGGACAAATTACGAATTCAGAAGATATTAGGGGACTAGCGAGAGTATTGGAGAGAACCATCAATCGGACCACTGACATACTCTATAATATGACGTTAGAGCAGAGAGCGATAAGATTAGTGGCTCTTCAGAACCGGATGGCATTAGATGTCATCCTGGCAGAGCGAGGAGGAGTATGTAAATTAGTGGGGTCCGCTTGCTGCGTTTACGTTCCAGACTCCTCTCCAACGATCTTTAGAGCGATCCAAAATCTACATGTTCTTAGTTCAGAAGTACATGTTCCTGAGGGAAATTGGGAACTTGGTACATGGTTTTGGGACCTCCTACGGTCATGGGGATGGAAGTTGTTCTCGGCCCTGCTGATTATCTTGGGAAGTTTTCTGTTTCTTTGTTGTTGCATACAGTGTCTCCCTGGTATATGCTCAGTATTAGGGGGATGTTGCGCGCAAGCAACAAGTGTATTAGGGAATAAAATATACGCCCCAAAGGAGCTCTCCAAAGAGTATGTGTTGAAAGAAACTCTGGTATCAGACCTAATGGCAATAGATATGTCCGACAATGATTCGGGGTGCATGGACGATGACACATGGAGTTACTTGCAAGCAAATCAGAAGTAGTATTAGCACTTGGCATAGGCCAAAGGGAGGGTTTGTCAAACCGGATATTAAATTATGCCTCTTATTACAAACGATTTGTATGTATATTGGCCTACGCCAAGTTGCTTAAAATTGTACGCGAATAACTCTCTACGGCAAGGTCTTGACCTTAGAAATTGATGTAAGCCGCCATCTTGAATCAAGCCTCCATTTTAGGTTAGAAACCGCCATTTTGGGGTTTTTACAAAATCACCCTGTAATCTAAAATGGCCGTCTCGTGTGTCCTTGTTCTTGCCTTAACCTCTCCAACCTCTGTAGGGGAGTTAATGTCCAACCTGCCCTCAGGCTATATGTTAGGGTCATGTAGACCTTGTCCTTTGTTGACCTCGGCAGCAGGGGTTTACTTGAATTAGCAAAGTTAAACTACAAGTGTATAAAGACAGTGATGCTATCCAAATATAATAAGTGAAACATTTGTTTGGTCTGTATTAAACCAGCTTGTAAAGAGTGTAAATGTGAAATTAAAAGACTAAGGGAGTGTGTTAGTAAATGTATTGAAAAGTAAACAGCATGCACGAGATATGTAAATTATGAAAGTGAACCTGGCGTGACCCTAACCCAGTGTATGATTAACCTGTAAGAGGGCTGGACATCATTTTACGAATTGTATAAATGCGTCGATGTCCAGCTAGGAAATTCTATCACTGCTCACATTGAACCCTGCTGGTGGTCTCTGTGATGTATTGACAGCCAAATAGCTATTTGTGTACTTTGTTGAATACTGTTCAGTTTTGTAATAAAGATTCTGGGAATCTTTATAAGCCCGTGGCGGTGCATTTTCCCTTGCTCAGTGTAACAGCCGTAATATTTTATTTTTTCTGATTCCACAATTGAAGGACGCGAAAATCGGAAAACCGCGACATTCCAAAACCCGACACCAAAAGTGACATGTGCACTATTTGCCGCCAGAAGTCATTGAAGGGTCCCAGGTGTCTTACTTTCATCTGTTGCGCCTTTAAGGAGCCCACAGCAAGTTTCACCTTCACATGACTTCTACATTCAGTGAAATCGATGACCAAAGGAGAGCCCCACAAAGAGCAAAACTGCTGCACTTCACAAAGACTTTGGTTCCTTTTTATTCTTGGACTCAGCAACCCATTGTCTCCTTCTTACAAAGGGGGTCCCATCCTCGGAGGGAATCATCGAGTGTAGCTGAGAAACTCTGCCACTTCGCCTGCCAAGGCACCAAAGGTACTGTGACGAGGAAGAGCATCTTCTATCCTCAGGAGTCGTCGAGGGGTACCCAATTTGTCTTTGATCCTGTTCTCCTGTGGCCTCTAAGGTACTTTGGGGTGGTAGAACCTTGTAAAAGAAAGCACAAGGTTATTGAACATTATTTGACTGGGCTGTAAAATACAACATAAGTTACTCCCTAACTTTTCCCTTACAGGTTGCCCATGTGCCTCAGAATTACTTGTCTAGCCAAAAGAAAGCATTCTGCCACTGTTCATACCTAACCTGCCTTTCTTTCCTAGTCTACGCTGTTACACCTAACTTAAGAATCCTCCTGCCTAATTAAAACTGTCTGCAGTTGTGCATCTGTTACTGGATTTAAGTAATGTGTGGTACCACACAGAGTGTATACATATGCCATTCTTTGAATAAGTATTCCAAGTACAAAGTGTTATTATTTATATGTGTATATATATTCCTGAACCCTAATGTTATATAAAAAAACTGTGTTATCACCTAACAGTGTGTGGACATTCCTTTGAGGGGGCTTTGGGGAAACACTGTACTTAAAAATCTGCCTGCATCACCTCCTGAAAGCTTAAGTCTGGCTCCTCGTCCAGTGCTTCCAAATTGAAAGCTTTGCTGGGGTGTTCTGTGCCTTTACCCTACCATATACAGGGCAGAAGTACAGATACCCTGCTCCAGTCTTTTAAAGTGGCCTTAAGCCAACCCTGGCGGCAGAGGGCCACTCTATTACCCATCTTCCCGGAAGCCCGAATCTGCGATGTCCAGTGCAACGGTGATAGCATGGTCGGAGGCAACTTCCCCTTCGTGGAACAAAACAAAGGCTTCTGCTTTCTTGTTGTCCGGAAGGAAGTCAAGTATGGTTCCCAACTTGTAACAAAGCTCTCTATCATACCTCGAGAGAATAGCCAATGGATTGGCGGCTTTGATCGTAGATGCTGCAGTTGTAATAATGCATTTCCCAGTCTCATTCAGCTTCTTAGTCTCCTGATCTGGATGAACCAATAAGAGAGGAAGATGGGTTATAGGACCTTTTCCTAGCTGCAGCAGAGACCACAGATTTCGGTGACGGTTGAGATCTCCGGTACTATGGGCCGTGTAAGGGACCCGGTACTTCTTCTCCAAGTGGTCCATTTTTGCAGGGGCTGTGTTCAGGGCCTTTAATACCAACAGGCCTTCTTCCGAAATGTCATTCAGAAGGGGAACTGAAACCATAGTCTTCATGGAGGACTCTCGCCATTCAAAAGGGAAACCATCCTTCTTCTTTTCTTCAGGAATGAGGTTGAATAGCTTTGCAGCAGGCTTTATTTGGTGCCTGGGCCTCAGGAGGAGCTGGAGCTTCCCTCCACTGCAGGGGCAGTGCCCCGCCTGGAGGAGCTCTAAGAGCTACACCACGATTAAAGGTAGGCCATTTGGCTTATTTTGCAGCAATTCGAAGTCTGCAGCTCGATCCTTTGAAATTGACGCTTTATCTGCTGGAATCCTGCTACAATTCGTCTGTGTACCCCGGATGCCCGTCTTCACCAACAGTTTCGCTGAAACTGGTGTCTATTGCACTGTAGTGCAATATCCACCATTGTATGCCACGAGGTTTAGGTTCATCCAAAATGGCCACTCGACATTCTTCGTTTGCATCCCTGTCCTGAATCACCTCTGGTGCAGGAACATGACCTGATTGGTCACCAGCTTCTATTATTCAACCAATCCAGAGCTGGCAGGCTCAAGCCAGCCCACCCACAGAGGCACACGCAATAAGGCACTTCCCTGTCGTGAGCCTGTCTGGAGCTGTAAGAGCCTAGTGCCAGGAGCCCTTGTTCCACTTTCAACAACGTTGCCTCTCCTTTCCTGCCGTAATGCTTCCTTGAAAACCTGGTAAGCTGTCGAACCGCTACTCATTTGCTCCTGCAGTATTTTATCCACTTAGTGTCAGCTCTCTGCCGACCGTACTCCTAAACCCCTTCTGTCACATCGAACCCAGGTGCATGTCTTTCCTGCCACTTGATCACTGCGGCACTGCTGTGTCATCTACCATCATTACCTGATGGCTGCAAACTCTGCCCTCGCCGTGCTGTATGCAAGAGGCTTTTTCGAATGACGTTAGCCCCAGTGCATGTAGAGAAGGCACAAGCTTGAGCCTACAGCCTCACATGGGGTGGAGATCTGACAATGGAACGGACCTCGTCCAGCAACGGGTCCCTGCTGCCGGTAAGCACAACAGTGACTGAAAGGATGAATTTAAGACGATTTCTGAAAAAAATAGGAACAAGGTTGTCGATATTTCAAGCAGAAAAACACGAGGACTCCCAACACGAAAACGTGCAGTCAAAATGTGAAAATGGCCACCAGGGGTGGACCTTAGCGAACAAATGTCATTGGCTGGGGTAGTATGGGCAAAAATGACAGCAATAGGCTACAGAAACGATAAGCAGTTTTTAGCTTTAAAGCAAAACTGCTTCAATATTAAAAAGGTTTTCCAGCCTGACGACAGGAATATTCATGAGCATGTGAATCGATGTAAGACCCCATGGTGGAGAAGGCTTATATAAAGCTGTCCCAGAGAGCAGGCAGGGCATTGGCATTACAGGCTGTGAAAGCCACGCACGGACTGAGGCAAAGGGTGCTGGCGAGGGCCAGTAGAAGAACAGAGTGCTGAAGACTATAGAAAAAGAAGCAGTTCCACAGGAGCCAGCATGATCAAGAGATGTTGAAAGCCAGGGACCTGAGGACAGAGCCTGTAACCAACAATGTTGGTAAAACAGTCTCTGAGGTCTATAGTCATCTGGGTGGCTGACTGAGTAGGTGGCCAGGGTGGAGGCGAGGTCCTAGGTGCTGGACCCTGAATGCTGCTTTCAGTTAGGAAGGGCACCATATCCCTTATTGAGAGCAAGAAGGCCACTATATCTATTACTAGTGAACTGTGGCACTATAAATGCAGATAAGTAAGAAGTGGGCCTGGCACTTGCCTCCTGGCTGGATTACACATAGAGAGGGGGGCACTATATTCCTGTTAACAGGAAGCATGGCAAAGAAGCACCACAACGCATTATCCCTCTCACTGTAGCCAGGTAACCAGGGCAAAGAAGCAGCTGTGAACTATATTGTAGAGACTGGTTTTCATTTAGAGAACCTGGGGGAGACCAGTGTCCCTCTGGGGATACTTCCTTGACACTATTATTGTTTTGTATTTATTATTGTGTGTTACAGTTATAAACAATAACTTTCCTCACCAACATGATTCCCTGTTCGCCATATATTACAATAATACATTGTATTGTAATATTGCAATAATCCAACATCAGAATCTAAATGTAGCACTCAAAAAACATGTTTACAATCTTATAGACTCAGAAAATGTTTTATAACATCCCAAACGTTAATGAATTCAATAAATAGTGATGGCTGTTTACCAGTTAAATGCCAGACCTTGACACTTTACAGTTTGGCCAACCCAGGCATGTGTTTAGTTGGAGCAGAAAAGCCCCTAGGTCCTATAAGTGTTTCTACAAAACCCTGTTACTGTTTTGTTAGGAAGAGCCCACTGAATATTCCTGGGAATATTAATATTCACTATGTTAGTTTACCAATGAACTGTATAATTATTTTGCCAAGAATCCTGACACTGTTTTATCTGATCAATCAGAGGGAATGCCTGTTTTGTTAGAGAAAAAGCACTAAACCCTATAGGCATTTAGCCCAACCAACCTATGTGTGAATAACAAATGTTTCGAACTTTGTGGGGGTCTGGCTTGGCGGCCGTGCGGTAGACAGCAGGGCTTCGGAGCTCCGTGAGGATCCTGACTGCAACTCCGACAAACTGGCGAGATAGCCATGAAAGACATTGTCAAAACACAACAGAAGGGTGTTTAAAGGTCCAGAGTAAGGCTGGGAAGAGTCCCGCGGAAAGTCGGAGCGGGAACCAACGTCAAGAAGATCAGAGAAGATCCTCGGCACCAACAACAAAATGGCAGACGCACACAACGTGGTACGCTAGAGGACACCCGTATTGAGCGGGCTCCGAGGACATCCAGACGACAGACACAAAAAGAAGCGGCTCGCCTAGCCAGGGAAGCCACACCACAGGCTGCGCCCAAATAGCGTGTTCGAAGCAGGAGAAGCAGAGACAGGACCCTGAGGAGCAGAGGTGAGCCGGCCCGCCCAGTGGTCGTGGGTGGCGCAGAACACCAGAGAGGGCCTGACCAAGCAAGCACCTCGGTCCCCGCGGCATGTGGGTTCGAGGCCAGTGCCGGCGCAGTGCCCAGGCACCGACCCCGTGAGTGTTGCAGAAGCGGAAGACCCCTCGCGGGCGATGATAGCCCTTGCGGTGCCTCCCCGGGGTAGAAGCAAGGCGGGAGCCACCAGGACCCGGCGTACCCGCCCACCCCCAGCAACTAGTAAACTCCAGGTACATATTGTTACGTACGAGGCTGCAGTCCATGTTAGGTAGAATTATATGCAGTACCCTTTGGGAACATCACACACAATTAAGACTACAAGTGACAGTACAAATTCACCTTTGGTACAAGCCTGTACTACACAGTAAAAGTGGTAGCGATGGCTGAGCAGCCAGACTTATCTCAAGAGCAAGTGAGCCGTATCAAATAGTTACACAAAGGACAGCAATTACTATGATTGAAACAAACACTGACTCAAGGTTTAGGAGTAAAAGAATATACATTTATTTACACATCAGTTGTATAACATTTCACTAAAGTAAAGCAGTTTAAAAATCACACTCTTAATACACCACACCACTCCCAATAGGTTCCAGATAAGTTAAGCTCACAAAATGATGTGGGAGCAAAATGGCACTCCAGAAATTTAAAAGGGAGGGAAAGACAAAGTTAGACAGAAATTAAACCACACCAACAGGTAAGTACTCAGGGCAATTGTGCAAGAGGAACTAGAGTGACAGAATCAGGGAAAAAGGCTTAGGGCCAAAGTCAATGGGTCAAAAGTCTTTTGCTCAAGATCACACGGTTCAGGGTAGTTGGCAGTAAAGTTTGTGCCACGGGTTCCGGACGAAGTTGGTCGGCAGAAAAGTTAGTTCAAAGAGAAGAGAAGGACAAGCCCTCGGATTGGAGAAAGATTTCACACACTTTCACAGTGGCTGAACGAAACAAACAACCGGATTTGCACAGTACCTTAAAGCCGAGAAAAAGCTGTAGGTGAGGCGGACATTCCTGGTAGTTCCTGCAGGCTCACGGTTCCTGAAGCGACTGTTGGACTGACAAGAAGTAGGAAGACTGGAGGGTCCTGCACTACCCAGGGAAGAAACAAGCAGCAGAGCGAAACAACAAATAAAAGGTGCGTGCCTTAAAACCCAAGCAGGGTCTGACCTTCCTGGCTCTCCGGCCCACTGTAGCTCTGTACAGCGAATTCGACCAGAGGAGGGGTCCAGGCTTGAAGTTTGGACGAACTGGTTGGTCCCACCAGCTCAAGAGAAGAAGATTCCGGCAGGATCTTCTCTGTCGTCGGATTCTGAATATTCGGACCTGCAGCAGGGCTTCACCGAGCGGTTCAGTCGTTGTAGGGGTCTTCTTCTCTCAGCTCCTCGTTGGTTCTTTCGTTCCAGTGGCGACTCTGCCTTTCCAGTCCCAGAGACCTGCTTTTTATGCAGTTTTCCCCCATTCACACAGCCTGGCTGTCAATCACACAGCAGGGTGGCTGTCCTAGCAAGGACAGTCACCCAGCCAATCAAACAGGAGTGCGACTTGGGTTACCAAGGGAACCCATGGCAGGGGACCTAAGACCCCTCCCTCACATCCTGCCTACCCAGACTTTCAGGCGCCTTAAAGAGGGCTTCTGTGCATAAGCCTGCGAAAAGATGGCGGACAAAGAAACCAAACCTGGTTTGGCGCGCAGAGTAAAACACAAGAAAGACTTTTACAAAAAGAAATGGCGAATAAACCCAGCCGGTGCCGAAAATAAAATATATTTGGTCAAGTGCGTTTATGTTCAAGGCTAATAAAATAGCCTAAAACAATACCATGGTTATTTAAGATAACCGCGGTATGAAAAATAGGGTAGTTACCACTGCCACCAGCCAAGAATGAACCCTTTCCAATACTCCATGTAAGATGGGGTGTACTGGGTCTGTGATTTAAATAGGCTAGATAAAGTTAATGGCAACTTTACATGTTTCTGGGAGACAGTAATCGGTCCCAGAAAAATGGAGTCAGTGGGAAGTCTAAAAGACAACCCTGTGCCACTGCACTGAAGGTGCTGTGTAACACACACAAAAAATGATGTCCATGGAGTAGCTCTAGAGCCCAAGATCACACAATTGGTAAAAACAAACACAGCAAAACACATGTAAGAGTGGGAAAAAGGCTCACACTCTTACCAGGTGAAAAAATAAACTCTAGAAATGCAGAAAAGCTGCTGAGGGACTCAGTAGGTAAGGGAAATTAGCCATTTTGGAGAATTCTCCCTAACAGTCCACTCCTGAATCAACCTGACATTGTTCAAGGCCCACCGGTTGGGCCCACAGCAGACCGCTAGGGCGGTAAAGTGCCCCTTGACCCACACAGAAACTGCAAAGACCCCCGTGTGGGCGCCTGACACTACCGCCAGCCCGCAGCAGGGCACACCGCACTGAGTGCCCAGGGGCACAAGAGTAGCTGGGGCAAGAGCTACCCCCACCGCAATACAGGGCAAAGTAGAGGGGGTTGAGTTAAATCCCCCCACCCCGCTGTTCTTCCCACTGATCACCTTCGATGTCCCCTCTTATAGTCTCACCTGATGATTTGAAAAGATGAACTCTCCATCCTCCATTGAGCGTAGGGGCGTGTAGATAACCAGTTGCTTCACTGGCTCGAAGGAATTGGTGAGTTCCAGGACAATATTGACTCAGATATTCCCGGCAAGACGCCGTAAGTATGTAGTTCGTAAGAGTTCAAATGCCTGACTTTCACTTTTGTCCGATTCCTTGCAGGTTGCAGCTTGACCCTACTGAAGAGTTCCTCGTGGCAACCGGTAATGTTCTGGTAAGGATTTGTATTATCCAACACAGTTCGATAAAATAATGTCCATATGTAACCTGTTGCTTTCTCCCTTATTCAGGCGCTGAGAGAAAGTATGAATTCTCGGATAATAATGCCTCTGGCGGTAAAATCAGGTAAGTCTTTTGTGGTGAGGAGGGTTCCCCTTGTTAGTGCCTTGTTTCACCTTGCTGTCCTTTTGTTTCCCCTTAGGGGCCGTGGTTCGGCTAGGATGCAGTGGAAGCTGCGCCGACCAGTGAAGAAGAATAGTACCCCCGGTGGTAAAATCAGGTAAGTCTATGGGGGGTATTCCTCTGTGTATTCCCTTGGCTCACCTTGCTGTTCTTGTCTTCTCCTTAGGTGCGGCGGGAACATGCAGGAGGATGCAGTGAAATGTGAAGATGCTGCGAAGGCCGGTGAGTTCAGCGCGGCGCTGCAGCAGGCGAGGCGACGCGCATAAAATAACTTCTTTCTTCCAGCTCGAAGGCGCGATGGATCGGGAATTCAGGTAAGGATCAAAGGTATTGCTCTCGTTCTAACCTTTTCTCCTTCTTTCTCCCTCTTTCTAGGAGCTCCAAACTCGTGGCAGAAGACTGGATGCAGACTTGCAGGCACGGTGAGCGTTACGCTGCTGGATGCAGAATAACGCAAAGCATGTGCAGCTCTTAGGGCGTGGTTTAAATAGCCTCCAAAGTAGTCCCAGGTAAGTATTCCTCCCCAGCCCCACCCGAATAAAAAAATAATCCCTATGTAAAATAGTCCCTTCCAAGCCTCGTTTGGCTTGGAGCTCTTGCAGCATGGTCTGCATCAGGTAAATTTGCACTATTTTTATAGTTTTAATCTATGATCCTGGCGCCTATGGCGCCTGGACTGACTCTCCATATGAGCCTGGCGCCATAGGCGCCAGGACTGCACCCAAATAGCCCCTAACGGGGGTTGTTGGGCTTGCTTGGGGGTAACTTGATGCCTGCTTCCGGGGGTTGCTGGACTGGTCTGGGTCCCCGGGGGTAGGCATCATGACAATGAGCCCTAGGCAGAACCTAGTCCATTTGGTCTTATGCAGGGACCGAGTAGAGGGCCGCCTGGCCTGTTGAATGATGTCCCAGTTGTCATCTGAAAATTGAGCATGCTGAATCCCCTGCATGGTCAGGAACCAGCCTGGCAGTGCCAGCCTGGCCGGGTCCAGATGTTCCACTGCACCGCCCTGCTGCATCAGAAAGCCCCTACTGGGGATCGGAAGGTGGACAGGCCTCTGGGAGCACAACTGCAGTAGATCCGAAAACCAAGCTCTCGAAGACCAGTGGGGGGCAATCAGGATGAGGCTGCAGCCCACCAAAGCCCGAAACTTGCAGAGGGTCCGTTGGAGCATAGAGGAGGTGGGAACGCATAACACCTGCGGCTGTACCAACAGATCTGGAAGGCATCTCCCAGAGACAGTGGCCCCGTCCTGCCCACGAAGCAAACTGGGGCACTTGGAATTCTGAGGAGATGCAAACAAGTCTAGGTCGTGAACCCCCACTGCTGGAACAAGGGCAACAAGGAGTCAGTGTGCAACTCCCACTTGTAGGAGTTGAACCCCAGGTGTTGCTCAGCTGATCCGCTTCCACATTGCCGGCCCCCGGGACGTGGACTGCTGAAATACAAATCCCTTCAGTCAGGGCCCATTCCCAGATTGATACTGCCTCCATGCAGGTGAGGGGGTGGGGGGAACGGGTGCCACCCTGCTTGTTCAGGTAAAACATTGTGTTGGAGTTGTCCGTCCTGACCAGAACCGACCTGTGCCTGATAAGAAGTAGAAACGCATTGAGGGCCAGGCCCACTGCCCTGATCTCATGAAGATTGATGTGCAGGAGGGCTTCCGCCCTGGACCATGCACCATCAATCGCTTAGCCCTCCACAGTAGCCCCGAGCCCGAAAGAGAGGAGTCCATTGTCACCACCAGGGTAGACTCCGGTTGGGGTGAGGGGGGCTCACACAGAAACGTTGCAATCCATCAACCACCAGCACAGACCAGGCAGAAGGAGCGGGGTATTGAGATCCTGGCTCATGGTCCCAATTGGCCATCAGGTGGAGCTGGAGGCACCTCATCTTGAGGCGAGCGTGATGCAGAGTGACCACGCAGGAGGCCATCAGTCCAAAAGGTGCTGGAACCACCATGCCGAAATGGCTGAGGTGGTTGAGTTGGCCAGAAAGTGCCATATCGCCGTGCAAAGGGAAAAGAGCCTCTCAGGCTAACCGGCAGTGTTCCAACGCAGCCCCAGGAAGACCAGATCCTGAAAGGGGCACAACTGTGACTTTCTCTGGATGAGGGAGAAGCCCAGCTGATGAAGAATATCCACCAAACTCTGGCAGGAGTGTATCACCCCTTTGGGTGACCCCACCCTCACCAGTCAGTCGTCCAGATAGGAATATAGGTGATTGCCATGCAACTGGAGGAGACCCGCCACTGCGTTCATCAACTTCATGAAGGCACAGGGGCCGAGTTCAGGCTGAAAGGCAGCACCTTGTACTGGAAGTGGTGCAACATAATTGTGAACTGTAGAAACCTCTGATGCGGTTGGTAGATGGGAACATACAGGTATGCATCCTTGAGGTCTAGAGAACACATCCAGTCCCCTTGCACACAGAGACTCGGCTATGCACGCAGGAGTAATCATCTTGAAGCTTTCTAGAGGTAAAGACAGATTCAGAAATCACATGTCCAGGACAACCCTCAGTCCTGCCTGGTTGTTCTTGGGTAGCGCAAACATTCTGGAGTAGAAACCAGAGCCTTTGTCTTATTGAGGAACTGGTTCTACCACCTGCATCTCCAAGAACGAAAGGACCTCCCGTAAAAGGGCAGGTGACCCAATCTGATGAAGAGGAAGAGAGGATGGTAGAGGAAAAAGAAGAGGAAGACTGGCAGCCGTGGAAACTATGGATAGGATCCAATGGTTCTTAAAAAGACACTTCCAGCTGTCCTGGAAAAGAGCCAGTCGGCCTCCCACTGGGAGTTGTGTTCCCCGACCTTGATGTCCCCGTTTCTTGGCATCAGAGGCAGAAGAGGGGGAGCGGAAAAACCCACGCAAAGTCCTCTGCTGCTTCCTCCTGTTATCGCTGGACGACCTGTCAGGCCTCTGCTTACCGTGGTCCTGAAAACCCTTGAATCCAGTGAAGGCGCAGGTTTAGTATCCGGCCTTGCCTTGAGTCTGAGGAAATTACTTCTGCCCTGGCTTAGGATTTGGTGGTTTGCGTAGAGGTCTTCTTCTTTGTCAGCTCGTCATCAGTTGACCAATGAAAGAGGTCCACGCCCTTGAAAGGAAGATCTAAGATCCACATGTCAGAAGAACATTTCTTGCCATGCATCTATGCCGTTCTTCTCATCTCGACCCCCAAGCACAGCCCTCTGTTGGCTGTGTCAATGTGGGAGAACAAAGACTCCATGAGGTCCGGTGCAACAGCCCATGCATCCGCCAGACCAGTCTTAAACGAGGTCAGGCAGAAACTCCCCAAGCTCTTGCCACAGCTTCTGGTTAGCTGCAGCCAATTGGGCGTCGGCCTGCAGCAAATGTAGCCCCGAAATGGCATAGCATAGTTTGCTCAAGGACTCGAAGACCTTGTCTTCTTTAGAAAGACAGCTGGAGGCAGCTCCTGAGGATAAAAATGGCTAAGAGGACGGTTTAGAATGGAGTGAGGCCGCAGCCATCGCAGAAGAGTGCGGCTGAGGGTGGAAGTCCAGGAGGACTGGATCCCCATAGGTCAGCCTGAACCTGCTGTCCAACTTCTTGTTCATCTGGGTGTTGGCCGTGGGCTTCTCCCAGACCTTCCTCGCCACATGCAAGACAACCTTCTGGAGGGGGATGCTAGAACAGATCGTGGTGTGTTTGCCCAAAACCTCTGCTAGTACTCCCTACTCCTGAGGGGCCTTCTCTCGGAGGGGCACCCCTAATAACTCTGCAAGGCTGTGAAGGCAGTCATGAAAGGCCTTTGCAGATGTCAATGGTTCGTTGTCCTGGGCGTCATCATCATCCCCCTCATCGTAACCCCCCTTTTTTCCCAGACGAAGGGGAGTCCGGGCCCTGGGACACAAGTGCCAGAAGAGTCCCACCCTTGATCCAGGACCAAAGACAGATCCAACGGTTGATGAGGGGGAGACATTGGTGGTACAGAAGGAGGTGGAGCAGAATGGACAACCGGCAAAGCCTGGATCGGGGGAGTGACAGGCACTGGCACCAGCATCACTGGAGGAACTGGAGGAGGGCCCAGAGGAGGAGGCCGGGGTGGCACAACCTGCGGGATCATCTTCTTGACGATATCTTTGAGGAACCCAGTCATCTGCGAGGAACGCATGAGGAAGAGGAAGCACTTGAATAAGCGGTCTTCTCAGCCCGCTGGGTCTCGTGGGGCCAAGACCTCCGAGGCGCTAGGCCTCTGTTCCTGATTGAAGCGCTGAGGCGCCTGAGGCATGTAGCCATAAGGCTGCGATGGGTAGATGTACCCCTGAGGAGACCAGATGCCTGTACCGTAAAGTCTGCTGCCGCTTCCAGAGGGAAGGGGACTGGAACCATCTTGTAAGGCCCATTCAATGGGCGACAGCACGGACAGGCCCTGAGCCGAATGCAAAATGGTCGCCAGCCTAGCAGGCTCCTCCACGTGCCTATCCGCCATCTTAGAACATTGTGCAATGCCCTGTACGGAGGGCGCAAAGGCCCTGAGCCACGAGAGGGCTCAGACATGGAAGGATACAGCCCGGATCTTGCACCCGAAGCAGAAGCGCAGACCTCAGAGATCACTCTGGTAGGTGCTGAGCCCTCGGCCGGCTGGCTGGTAGTCGTAACGCCCCACTCATGACCTTGGAGCAAGCTCCAGTAGGCTGCGCACCCTCTGCACCCATGCCACTAGTCGTGCTGAATTGTGCCAATGACTGACTCTTGGGGGTGGCACTCAACGATCCCTTACCCCTTGGGGTCAAAGAAGAGGATGAACTTGATTGCCCTTCCGAGGACAGCCTCGTAGAGCCCCCGAGCCCCTCGGCCTGGGCGCGGGTAGCCTTGACGGCCTCAGGTCTGCCCCCGGAGCGTACAGATTCCCCCCAGGCCCCTCGGCTTGGGAGCCGGTAGCCTCAGAGGCCTCAGGCCTACTAGAACCTGAATCTGAGGAGCTCTTGTCTGTAGGTACCCCTGGGAAGGTCTTGCTATGCTGAGGAGCCGTGCTGAACTAACTTGTCTTGACGACAGGTCCTGGAGACAAAATCCTTAAGGTGCACCGGCAGAGAAGTGTGGCATAACTCCCTCCAACACGACAACCGTTTCTTCAATGCTCTGTGACCGAGAGAGCTGCAAGCCACGCACGAGTCCCAGTGGTGATCGGGACCCAGGCACTCAAGACAGAGTGCATTGGGGTCCGAGGCTGGGAAAGAGTGGTCGCACAAAGCATATCTCGTGAATCCTCAAGCAGCCGACATGTGCCAGAGAGGCGAGGCACCAAAGGGAGGTTAATGAAGATTAGAAAATAACGAAGGTGAGCAAGTAGAAAGCTACAAAAAGTCTCTGCGCTGGCTGTCAGGTCCGACACCATCTGTGCGGGAAAAGGGACTGAGGTGAGGCTCCGGAGGGCAGGGCGTTCCCGCCCCCCAGCCTAACTAAATTTAAAGGGAAAGCTCAATTGTTCGCTGCCAAAGCCTCCGGTACCGCCCGGACACCCATTAGGATGGAGGAAAGGGGATGGGACATATGAGAATGGGGATTTGACTTGAACTTCTTTTTCTTTGAAGTTAGCTGTGCTCATGTCTGGTCTCTTTCCACAGTGCTTCCTACAAGCATGTACTAAACCATACTCTTAAATCCTATGTGCCAGGGGGCATTTGTTTGTATTTGGTTTGTTAAACCTAGTCGTCCACCACATGGAAACTGCCACTGAAGTCCATCAAATGCCTTCTCAATGGCTAAACGTCTATTCTCAGTAGGCATGTAGTAACGTTTGAACATTTCTGTTAGTGTTGTGTGTGAGTAAGTGTTGTCAAATTATGGGGTGGTAGAAACCCATGTTGTTAAGGTCTATGTCAGATGTCATTCAACGGGATGGATATCAGTGCCGCGCTTTGATGCAAAAACATTGACTCTCTTAAATATTCTGTTCAAGTTACTTTCAACCCTCCCCACCCCCACCATTTTCTTTGAAACTCAAGTTGAAGCATTGATGTTGCAGCTCAGAAACCATACATGTGTGCCAATTTACTCTTTATAATATCCTGCAAAATGCATTTCAGATTTGTATGTTAAACGGGTAGTCATCAATTCTGATGAGCTACGAATGTCCTCTTTTTAGGGGCTGTGTGGGTGAGGACAATAAAGTACAAATTCAAAAGGATCCCACAATACAGCTTCCTTCCCTTGCTGTTCAGAGTGAGTCGCCCTAGATGCATATACAATTACTCATGCTCGCCTCTTAACCAAACAAAAGGGGCGAAAAACCATGTACTTATCAAAAATATACTCATATTTTAATGTTTATCAAAAACACATCACATTCGCAATACATTCTTTAAAAAAACACATCATTGTGGTTCAAACTCATTGTAAACCACATATATCTGTACATACATTTTCCACTATTGTCGAATGAGATGCAACACGGTGCGACGTCTGTTAGTTGCGAGCAGGGAATGAGCGAATGAAGAATATACAAACAGATACCATCAAAGAAACCATCACTCTATTGACGCTCTTATTTGCGGGGCTATCCACCGTCTATCTCCATTAGATTGAGATTGGCACAGAAGACATAATCAGACACATGTTTTCTCCGGCTCCGGACACTGGATGATAATCAACTGCTACATCCAGCAGTCCAAGGTCAGTCATCCAAATTACAGTTTATGGACCACAGAAATGTTGAAATTGTGGCAAACTGACACGTGATGACACGCATGAAAACCAGAACATGTATAAAGACTGAGTGCCCTGAAGATACCACCAACAGGATATACAGAGTGGATATATTTCTATGTATATTCGTATGTTTAAGATCTATGTTGGTTCTAGAAACACATTCTTGAAGTGTCGGCACAGCCTTTTTGCCCACAGAAATCAGGGAGGGCATGAGTAACAGTGGTGTTTGAAATATATAAATACCCCATATTTAGGCATAGACAAGGTTTTGAAGTGTCAGCTTCTATGCCAATAGTGGAAAATGTATGTACAGATATATGTGGTTCACAATGAGTTTGGACCACAATGATGTGTTTTTTTAAAGAATGTATTGTGAATGTGATGTGTTTTTTGATAAACATTAAAATATGAGTATATTTTTGATAAGTACATGGTTTTTCGCCCCTTTTGTTTGGTTAAGAGGCGAGCATGAGTAATTGTATATGTATCTAGGGCGACTCACTCTGAACAGCAAGGGAAGGAAGCTGTATTGTGGGATCCTTTTGAATTTGTTAAACGGGTAGGCAAAAATGAATTCTGTGCCACGGGTACCTGAAATTCCCCAAGCACATCCCAAGGGCCACAAACCATCACTGTGTTAGGACATGAACTCTTGAAAATGCACCTTTCAGATTTAAAACCTGTATTCTGTATACACGGCAGACAATTTAAAAGCCTACACCTTGAATGTGGTCGATTCTTTGTGATTCAACATGCTGAGTGTTACATGTGGTGGCAGCATGTGAGAATGCAGCATTCTACATGCTTGGGTTGCAAACCCAAATGCAACACAAGGCTTTTTTTTTAAAGTTAATTCCATTCCTCTTGCCAACCCTGCTCTGTCTATCTTGCAAGCACATAGAAAGCAAAGCAATGAGAGAAGTAAAAAGAAACAAAGGTAATGATTTGCTTCATGCAAATATATTGACACACTTTTTAAGTATTCTGTATAATTTGCTTTCACCGCTCCCTCTTAAATTTTATCTGCAACTTAAGTAAAAGCCTTGTTGTTGGCATTGCAGCCCACAAATCATAAATGTGTGCCAATTCAACCTTTATAATATCATGTCTAATGCCCAGCAACATGCATTTTAGACCTGTACCTCTTTTTAGAAGTACTGTTATGTCACTTCTTCAAATAATATGGGCCAGTTTTCTCCTCTGTATTTCGAGGAAAATATTTATTTTTAAAAAGCGCCAGGTTTTTGCATTCATATTTTATGTATTTCCACTGGAAATCCATCTGGACTGCTGCATTAAGATTCCATTATTTATTTTAGCAGTATTTCTACTTTGTTGTCTTCACAATTCTTTTCTCAAAGATAATGCATTTAAGTAATTGTTAATGTCTCCAAATGACACCGTTCACATCAATATAGAATTTAGTAAAAACTGTTAACACAACTGTCAATTGATTGGCTATCAGTACATAAAGGGCTCGAATTTGGATGTTGAACTGTCTTTCTTAGAGGAGTTACTGATATTCTTTGTGTAAGGCCACTAATGCACCACTTGCACTGTATTGTCCACGTCATTTTACTTGCGATTTCTGGTACCTTTTGTGTAATAATTCATTATTGCAGTGTTGATTTTTTTTCTTTCAATTATATTATTACCATGATTCAATTATGAGTCCTTGAGGGTGTTATACAGTTTTTAAATATATTATACCAACTTTAATTTTTAGCTACTGTACATGAGGATACAGGTAGCAGGTGTATCACTGTTGATGTAAGTATTTCCTGATCAAACTATGCGGCAGATCCTAACTTTCACAAAGACTAAATGATAATACATTGTACCAGGATTCACACAACTGGAATCTTATGTTTTTCTTCCAAAACAAATAGTTGGAAAGATTCAATGCAAATGTCACAGCATAGAGCCAAGTTGAAGTTCTGTATTTGGGATGCATTATAATACTTCTACAAATATGTTGCTGTTCCCTAAAGTTCAGTTGATGATTTCTTTAAAGTTTTAAAAATATAATACGCACAAGAGCACCTGTTTAAGGTTAGGATGTATTAAATACAATGGATCCTAATGAAAACATCATCATTGGAAGTTGCCAAACCCCGCGGATGTTAGGGGGAATGTGAGAGACAAGTTTAATTATTTTATTAATGCTAAGAAATATAAATAATTAAAGGATAGTTCCGGGACTTTTTTTTTATTGTCCCTACGGTTCGGCCATGTGTTTTTAAGCATAACTCGGTAGATCGTAGAAAACTTTCCTATGGACCTTACCCGACTTTTCGTCCATTAACGCACTCGAAATCAGCCGCCATTTTGTGATAATCCTATCATTTCCCCCCATCGACCTGGCTCACCTGTTTTTGCGGCACTAAATCAAATCCCCCGCCCCTGAGCCTGACATCAGCAGACGCGTACCGCCCATTTCCCAACGCCAAAGCACGTTTCGTGTCAACAATCGCTGCGCCTCAGCTAATGAAGAGTCTCCATGGAAATGGCAGGACGCCTCTTTCCTCAATAAGTATAAACACACCGTTTCACAACACACAGCAGCAGATTTTCGATTCCATTCCTCTCTCTGTGTTACTTTGAGTATTCTGTGACTCGTTTCTGTGCTCTGGTCAGCTACATTCGCCGCTTCTAGGCCTTGTGAACACCTGTACCATCTCTGTAAATTATTTTACTTTCTTTACCACACAATGGCTACAATAATGCCGTATATGTACGAGCCCGAGTACACCGAGGAAGAACTACTGGAAAGGCAAGCACGCGAAAACGATGGGGATTCGGACGGCAGTTGGGAGGACCAGTCAACGGATGAAGAGCCTGGACCATGTCGCATGGACGGCGTCTCCACCTGGTACACGTGCAATCGGTGCGAACTAATGCCAACTGAGGAGGAGAACTGCTGCTGCCGTGAAAATTCTGGGTGCTTGGCCTACATTTCGGAAGGCGAGCCAAGTCCGCAATGCATCACCGAGCTGCCAGAGTTCAGGGAAGCCTGCCTCTCACGGACCGTGTTGAGGATGATGATGGTGCTTATGCACGAACTTCGCGGCACTGTTCGTCCGCGTAATCCGAGTAACGAGTAAGTATACTCTGGTTGTGATGTCATTGATGCCACTACTATTTCATGGTCGTCTCCCACATATAAAATTACATCTACATATCATTCGAATGCATGTAAATTGGTTCCATATTGTGCATTTTCTAGATAGAATTTTTTTTCAAAGCAGAATGACATTTTTTTACCTGAATCGACAGTGATAAGAAAGTTTTGTCATTTTAATACAGTTTGCATCTTTCATTTTCACAGGTGGTACAGGCTGGTGGCCTATCGTTACTTCACTTGGTGGCTTCACGGGAGGCTCGGACACCGCGTTCGGAGAGTAATACCTGCCTGTGCGGTACTTGCCATTAGACAACATTTCCCCAGCGACAGTGGACAATACCGCGGATTTTCCCTAGATGTGCTACAACCGGAACTTTACAATGTGTAATGTTTATTATTTATGTTCAATTGAAATTAAGATCTAAAATAAAACCCAACATATATTTTAACAATGGTTGTTTTGATTTTTTAAATGAATCTAGTGTGTCTCCATTGAATAGTCTTCCTGTGCCTTGTCTTGTCACACCACATGTCTCCGGCCAGCATCCTCCCTCACGCTGGCCGCCCACCTTCAATCCACATAACCGTTGAACCCATATGCAGCAGACATACATATGTTATTTTGCGGGTTGGCATCAAGCCTCCCGGCCTTGCCTCCTCCCCCAAAAATACTTACCACACCACTTTGTTCAAGCGTTGGCAATAAAAGGCCGTTGGATTTTATTGATACAAAACATGGTTATAGGTAAATAATCAATATGGTTGATCATAATAAATCATCCTTTTGGGCACCGGGTACAGAGATGACCCCCTCTGGCCCGTGCCGCCTTGCCACCACAGGCCAGCCTGCTGCTGACTAACTGCCTAGGCATCCAGGGTCTCCAGGGTGAACTGCACCCATATATTCTCCTGGGAGGGTGAGGTATTTATAAACTCACCCCCCTGCCTTCCAAGTATTAGATCCTGCAGCCTGCCTCTTACATGCAGTTAGATGGCCTCTCCTTGGTGAGGCCCTGCGGCAAACGAGTCTTGTCTGCACGACCACCGCCCCAATCCACCCCCCGCCCTATCAAAGGCAGTTCGCACCGGGGTACTTGTGCTGGCAAGTGGAGCTGTCAGGGAGCGATAAAGGCCAAGAGGTGCCAAAGACCATGTACACTTCAAAGTGGTCTATAGAGCATGGGTTGTTGTTCCCATGTCTACCTCCAGACCCCGTGTCTCCTGCCAAGCATCCCCCCTCACGCTGGACGCCCCCCTGCAATCCACATAAGTGTGTCTCCATTCACGAGTCTTCCTGTGTCTTGTCTGCACGACCACCGCCCCAATCCACCCCCCCGCCCTATCAAAGGCAGTTCGCACCGGGGTACTTGCGCTGGCAAGTGGAGCTGTCAGGGAGCGATAAAAGCCAAGAGGTGCCAAAGACCATGTACACTTCAAAGTGATCTATAGAGCATGGGTTGTTGTTCCCATGTCTACCTCCAGACCCCGTGTCTCCTGCCAAGCATCCCCCCTCACGCTGGACGGCCCCCTGCAAACCGCATAATGCCACGACATATACACGTCATTCAATCACAAACACACCCCTGTTTCGAATTCTTTATAACCCACTTCATATTTCTAATGAGAACTTCTTTGCGCTTTGCTAGTCAACCCGTGAAGGTGCTGGTTATCTGCTCTTCGTCTCTGTGAACTTCCGTGATCACTTCGAGGAAACTCGTCAGTTTGCAACCTGTGAACTGCTCCCTGTTCTACGACAAGAAACTACTCTGATCCCTGCATCTAACTGTTTGTTCGTCAAGGTAAGGCCATGTACCATAATCATTTTGCGTCCAATTTCTTTTCGTTCAAGACAGTACATGCAAGGAACTAGTCACATGTTCTGAGTTTAGTCAAATTATTTTTCTATTTTTTTAAAGTTATTCAAATACTTATCCGCATGTGAATAACGTGTATAGTTCCAAGAACCAAAACAAACCTTGCATTGAACCTTTTATGTGTCATTTAATTTTTTAACACATTGGTATTCATAGAGAATTGTTGATCTTTACTTTTCAGAACTTTCCACAATGCCTGCCTGTTCCATTGGCGGTTGCCCTTCGAAGACCCATAATAAATCTGAAGGTACTATAATGCATGTTTTCCCTAAGACAATAGATCAGATAAGAGAATGGGTCCGATATTGCGGATATCCACCGTCTGAGCTTGAAAGTAGAGTCCTACAAGTCTTTGCGGACAAGAGGGGTGATCGATACCGCATCTGCAGCAGGCACTTTAGCTCAGACATGTACTCCACATCATTGCTAATAAAGAAGAACACACTGCGAGCGAGGCGAAAATTGCTCTCAACCGCTATTCCCACTCTATTCGTCCACATCCCTCCACTGGTGAGTCAAGTTTACGTATTTATCTCTCGGCCTTGCGGTAGTGTGTAGCATTAGCTAACAATAATTTCCCCATTTATGTATCCACTCAATACGAAGGCGGAAGATTCTCCATCCGTGTCGTTATTGCAGTCATCAGCCACTTCAAGCGCCTATCGGGTAATCTTACTTAGCTATTCTGCCACTGACTTGTTTTAGGCATGTAAATCAATAGTTTTAATTTATCGTGTAATTATTTTACCTAATGGTACACCCTTGTACTCGTCCTCTAGTCTTTGTTTTCAGTTATAATTATTGTTATCCAAAATAATGCAAGTACTGTCTTTCAGGGAGATGCTGAGGAGTCCAACGTATTGACGACAACCGTTGATGTCACTCAGATGCTCGAGGTACGTTTCCGGACAGTTCCATCGATGGAGATCATCAGATCTTGCATTCTTGTAGCGTGATTGTTACACACAATGTTTCTTTCGTTTTTAGCCATTGATATGTCCTTCTGTCGTCGCCCTCCGATGTGTCTTCTTTTTTCAATATTGTGTTCATTACTAATGAAAGTCCTATGTTTCAGGGAGTCGATGGAGCATTAGTCCAAGAAGAAGGGGGAGCATGCAGTTACGGGTCGGCGCAACAGCTTGCAGAAGTGTGCACCGCAGTTACATCTTCCCTTGATGTTCTTATGCATTTCGAGGTATGGATACTGACAGTTCGATCAAGCGAAATCATATGACGTGATTACATCCGCTATACTTCCTTCTTTATTAACGCAAGTACTATGTTTCAGGGGGATGACGGAGCTTCTTCTACAAGAACATCACCCCTAGTAGTTGATGCAGATCTCTGGGTGGTGACACTTCCAACGATCGAGCAAATTGAATCATATTTACATATCCATTATTTATTTTAGACAACTGATCTTTTGTGCAGGTCTATTTAGATGAGCCGTTGACGCCTGCACAAAGTTTATGTTCTTTTTAACAAAATAGAAAACCATACTAATGCAATTACTGTGTTTCAGGGAGTTACTGAAGCATCATCTTCAATAATATCATCAATGGAAGTCAATGAGGAGCCCGAGGTATGGATCTTGACAGTTCCATCTAACTAGATCAACTATGCGTGAATAATTGTCGTTTGAATGTTCTACACAAAGCGTTAATTCGTGTTTTGCTATTGAGATGTACGTGGGTATTGGTCCCCAAGTACATTTTGTGTTTTCAATATTATTAGACATACTAATGAAAGTTCTATGTTTCAGGGAGTCGATGGAGCGTCAGTGCGTGATGGATGTGCTTATCATGAAAATATAGTCGTTGCAGCGCAAGAGGAAGTGGAGACATGCACACACGAGTCGGAGCAACAGCGTCCTGATGTTGAAGTTCGAGGCAAGAAAGTTTCAAAGAAAAGAAAGCAAAAGGTCGTTAGTGTCCTGGTCACTATATTATTTTGTTTTTCACCGTTAATAGTTCAATACTGTAAGTTGTGTTTAAACTGAACATCCCTTTTCCAACCTGTCCTCTAGTTGCGAGTGGGTGTACGAACTAGATCTACACAGACAGTGAAGCGAACGAGAGATGTTGCTTGTCAAACCTTTTGGCAGGGACTTGAGACTGGAGATGCATCGTGCCAATGGGAAGAATATGAAGTGATTGACAACGGAGCTATACCACCACCAGCCATTGATAGTGAATGTCCTCCTGGTAGTTCGGATGCAGTCGGAGATCAATTTACAGAATCCACACCCGCAAAAACTAAGACCGCGAGAAAGTTGAAGAAATTGTTTTATTCACCCATCGCCGGAGAAGGAACAGATGTTGCAATGGAAGAGAATGAAGTGGACGACAATGAAACATCATCAATATCACTGAACATAGCGGAAGACGATATCAGAGATTCTACCTTTCATGTGAGTGACATGTCCTCAACGTTACAGGCCGAACCAGCTGGGATGCAGAGTGACAGTATAAGGAAAGAGGCCAAATTCATTGTATTCGATAGTTGTTTGATTGATATTATTATTCGGATGAAATGTGGGCATTCGGTTGGTGGGGAAGTATGTGGGGAGCCATTGATTAATGTGACTCGTGCAATTCGAGGCACTAACCTTAAAATACATGCCACCTGTACAAAATATCATCCTTTCTCATGGTCTGCACAACCCATGCTGGGGCAACTGCCAGCAGGCAATCTACTTTGTGCAGCGGCTGCACTTTTTAGAGGTTCAAGTTTTAAAAAGTTAGAGTCTTTCTTTCAGTTTGTGGGAATCCATTTCATTGCGAAAACTCAGTTCTACAAATACCAAACCGATTATCTATTTCCAGCCATTAGCGAAGCTTGGAGAATGGAAAAAATGTCTATTGATAGTACATTCGCGGGCAAACGGTTCAGGCTAGCCGGTGATGGACAGTGCGACAGCCCAGGATTTTCAGCCAAGTACTGCACCTACCACTTTCAGGACATGGAAAGTAAGAAAATTGTGAGTTCGGTGGTCGTGCAGGTGTCACAAAGCACATCCTCAGTGGCCATGGAGAAAGTTGGCTTTGTAGCATCATTGCAAGAACTACAATCGCGGGGAATGGTGATCGACCTGATAGCCACGGACAGACACGTTTCAATTGCCAAGACAATGAGAGAAGAGTACAAAATTATAAATCACCAATTTGACGTTTGGCATCTTGCAAAAACAATCAATAAAAAAATGTCGGCTGCAGGTAAAAAAAAAGATATGCAAGGTATTTCACAGTGGTCCAAGTCAATCAGCAACCATCTTTGGTGGAGCTCAAAAACATGTGGAGGGTCGTTGGAAATTCTACTGGAAAAATGGCGGTCAGTAATGCTACACTGTAGCAACGTTCACCGCTGGACCACAAACCAACATTTCCACAATTGTGAACATGGCCATTTGTCCACAGAGGAGGCACGGAAGAAGAAGTGGTTGATTCCTTCATCACCCACTCACAAAGCCATTGAAAAGATTGTATTTGATAAAACTATAACAAGAGATTTGAGGGGACTCACGGAATTCTGCCACACAGGAGATTTGGAGGTGTTCCACAATATGTGCTAAAGTACAGGCCAAAACGATTGCATTTTGGCATGGAGGGCATGATAAATCGGACTCTTCTAGCGGTCTTGGCACATAACCATAATGTTGGCCGCCAACAAAGTAGGACAACCGGAACTTTAGGGACGCTTCGCTAAAATAAGGCCTTCACTAAAAGAAGTAAACAATGGGTTATCAAACCAGTGTTTGAGGATATGCAATATGAGTTTATTTAGAGACTTATTGTTGATGTCCTAGATAGGCACATACATGGAGTTGTGAACGAACCTGTGCAGGGGACAACTGCATTGCCACCCAACATTGCCTCTGTTCCATGTCCACCTAAAGAAGAGCTCATTGAGAAATACACATCACGGTTTAAATGATTGTAATTTGATTGTCTGTTCTCTCGAGTCTCCTCATGTCGCAGGCCCATTGAATATGTGTAGCTATGTATTGTGTAAATAAAAGTGATTGCTCAGTGTACATGCAATGTGTCTCTCCACCCTTGTTCATTTGCGCATTAAATTAAACCAAACAGTAATATAAATCATTTTTCAAAAAATATAGAATGTCTCTGTATTTATGGTTCGCTGGGGCTGCAAATGCACGCAGACAAAATGCAAAGATGGAGTGTAAATTTCAACTCCTGTGAGATGGCCTTACACTGAATGTAGCTAACTAGGAATGTGTGCTCGTTCAAAGTGAAGGTCGGCTGCTTTGATTTTTTGCTCGGGTGCCGGAATGGCCCACGACTCAGTATAAGGTTCTATTGTTATTTGACCTTGACAGGCCGGGACCATCCCGAAAGACTTCTTTTTGGGGGTGTGGGGCAATAACGTAAGAAACGATAATGAATATAATTTCAGAAACGAAAGCCATTTAATGTTCGTTCATTAGAAGAAATAACGTCGGCATAGAAGGAGTGGTATTTCGGGGCTGCCCTACGCACAGACACAATGGAAAATGCAAATATAATGTAAGTAACTCTTTAGATTAGTTTATACCGCAATTTAATTACTATACAGTAGCTTTAAAGACGGGTTAAGTTGTACTTGTTCGTTCTATGTGGCATATTGTTTTGTACCGCGCACTTTCTTGAGGAGAACCATCTCCTTTTACGGAAGCACCTCAAAACCTTCCTCTTTGCTTCTGCTTTCTCTCTCCCTCTCCCCTGCTACAACTGGTCCACTGTCTGCGACCTCGGTCCTGGGCCCTTCCACTCTCCACCTGCACTGCCTCCCTGTCAACCCCTGCACTGGGGGACTGTCTCAGTATCCTACAGCCCCCCCTTGACGTATAATACCCAGTTGCACTGTCCTAGCTATGAAATAATTTCCCGACCTAATATATAAAATGAATAATTTTAATAAAGATCTGATGGTGAGACTAATTTCATTTTTTATGTTTTTAAAACAGGTACATCCTTCATTATTGTATGTGTCACGAGCACCGGACACCGGCGGATGGCTTTTTCAACCGCCAGTTGCTTCTCCGCGTGAACAACGTTACCACCCTGACCATTTTATGGGACGATCGGCAAGTACAAGTATGCCCTTACGCGGTACTAACGGCTAGATGCAACATACAGACCGTTGTGGTGGCCTAGTGCCTCGTTGTTGGAACAGCCATGCGATTATCAGTGCGACCGAAGAGCTTATTTTATCGTAAACCAACACCCTGTGTACTGCACACGAACATCGCTTGCCTCAAGACGAACTATTTTGGATCGAGAGCAAAGAAAAATGCAAATCGCTGAATATTCTCTAAACATTTGATGTCCAATAAATGTACTTTGCCAAATGTACAATCTTGCCGTTTGCTTTTAAACCACAGTTTCATATTCCGAATTGTGGCGCTGTATTGTGAGATGATCTAGACCCTGTGTACAGCAAAGGAACATCGCGTGCCTCAAAACGAACTTTTTGGAACGTGAGCAAATAAAAATGAAAATCGCTGAATATTCTCTAAACATTTGATGTCAAATAAATGTACTTTACCAAATTTACAATCTTGCGGTTTGATTTAAAAGTACAGTTTCAGATTCCCAATTGTGGCGCGCTGTGTTGTGAGCTGATCTGTGTTGATTTCCGGGTTCTGTGTGGAGTCGCGTAGAAGACGCCTGGGCGCGTTTGCCTACGCAGCACAGTCACGTCACGGATAGAGGCGGGGAATATGAATGTTTTGATAAAGTCTGTTTCAGGGGCGGGGATTTGATTTAGTGCCGCAAAAGCAGGTGAGCCAGGTCGATGGGGGGAAATGATAGGATTATCACAAAATGGCGGCTGATTTCGAGTGCGTTAATGGACGAAAAGTCGGGTAAGGTCCATAGGAAAGTTTTCTACGATCTACCGAGTTATGCTTAAAAACACATGGCCGAACCGTAGGGACAATAAAAAAAAGTCCCGGAACTATCCTTTAAATATTGTTGAGCCATTAACATGTATCAAAATATATGTACTTCAAATATAAACAGAAGTTCAAGGTAAGGTTGGCTATAATATTGTGATTTGTGCTAATGTATGCAAGATCATTTTGAAATAATATCAGTATTGAGCTAATGTACATGAACCTAAAATGATGCTGCTACAAATAGTTTTCACATACACGTGGGTGATATGCTCAATTACCTCGACTCAGGGTTCTGCAAACTGAGGCTCTCCATATGTTTTGAAATACAACTCCTATGATCACTCACCATTGGCTATGGTGGGTAGGGTTGGTGGGAGCTGTATTCCAAAATATCTGGTGTGCCGAATGTTGCAGGCCACTGCCTTAACTCATTAAACCCTTTTTTACTAGGCACGATGGCAAAGCCATTTCAAGTGTTCTGTGAACTAAGCTCTTAGGGGATCCACTCTGTGGAACATTTCCTGTGGGGAGGATAGAACACTCGAAGCTGGATTTTCTGATCTGAATTAAATTCTTTGTGAGGAGAAATTAAGGCCTCACTCTAAGGGTAACCTTATCTATCGAGAAGACTGTGTATGGAGGATTGCAGGACAGGGCTTGCTCACCCTTCTTGTAGATGTTATCGCTGCAAAAAGAATGGGCTTACAAGTCAAATGTCTAAGGAGACATGAGTGCATGGGCACAAAAGGAGTCCCCATCAGAAAAGCTAAGAACAGGTTTGGATGCCAGGCATGCACAATAAACTGGACTGGTGGGAACACAATTGTCAGTTTGTTTAGGACTTGCATCACTGAAGGCAAATACAAATATGAATACTGCTCTAGCATAAATCTACAAAGTGCAGCAAGGTAGCCCTTAACTATGGACACCTGAAGGCCCTTCCAAGCAAGGTGAAACAAAAATGATTAGACAGATGCAGTGTTCTGTTTGTCTCTGCATCAGCTGCACAACATCTTCCAACAGCAGCTGTATAATGCTTTCGTTGATGGTGTTCTTTCAGAAAAAGAAAAATCATAACGTCTTCCAGAAGGTCCCAGTCACTGTACATCATCCTTTCAGAGGTCATGCATGAAGATTACGTGTGCTGTGGGCCCGGTGAGAACCAGTTTGCCCGTCTTTGATAGCATGTCTGCCTCACAGGGATGACATGGATGAAGACATATGGCCATGTTTAAAAGGTCTGGGTAAGACATCCTCCTAGTCCAATCGTGGGCAATTAGAAGCATGGTGGTCTCGAACATTCTCAACCACCTCAGAACGTGAGGGATGACGGGAATGGTAAGAATGTGTATAGAAGTGGAAGGTTTCAATCTATCACAAATTCATCCCAAGTGCTCCTCTCAGGGGAAATTCCCTGGAGCAGTAGAGCAGTACAGGAGTGGAGGCAAAGCAATCTACTAGAAGGATTCCTATAAGGTTGAAGATCTCTTAAGGACCTCCTGGCACAACTCTTAGTCTTAGGAGAACAAACCATGCCTACTCAGGGCATCTGCTATTGTGTTCTCTGTCCCGGCCAATTGGGCTGCTAAAAGGGAGACATTGGGTCTCATTACGAGTTGGGCGGTATCCCGGCAGTAAATCCGCCTGAATACTGCCCAAACAAATTATTGTTACTGCCACTTGGTACAGCGGAAATTCCACTGGATTACAAGAGGTGGTGGCGGTATAATTCCGCATTTAATTTGAGTCCACCGGATGCTTTTTTGGTGGAATTAACACATCGGAATAGCCGCTGCTGTAAATCTGCCGATTTTTCAGCGGTGAGTGAGGATTTACCTCCAGAATTTTCCTGGAGGCAAATCCTCCACTCCACGCCTAAACTCGTAATTTGGCGGGGTGGTAAAGTTGGCGGGGACAGAGTTAACACCAACTTTACCAGTTATCTCCAAACTCATAATGAGGCTGATTGTTCTGTAACGCTCAAAACCAGAGCTGCGCTGCTTTGCTGCACAGGAGCCGTGACCCTACACGCCCTCTTTTGTTCAGAGTATGTCCACCCTCTTGTACATCAGAAGCAGGGCACCCTTCCCCTGAAAGCAAGGTAAGAAGTCTATCATTGCCAGTCTAATATGTAGTTTTGTTTAGCCAGGGACCACAAGCTGCTCTCAGTCAGGTTATTCAGGTGAGTGCCCCAGTCTTTCAGAGAGGCATCCATAACCATGGGCGCCTCTGGTCATCACTGGCAAAACGGCTTTCCTGACATCAAGATCTCCATGTAGGCCCACCATAGGTGGTCCCTTGATACCCAGTTTGCAACTTGCAATAAATCTGCCATGCTGCCTGAGAACTGTGACCACTGTGACCTGAGAAGCCACTGAACGTATGAAGGGACCTCATTCTCAATCAGGCCTCCAGCACCAGAGAAATGCAAAATGCCATGAGACCTACCAAGCTGAAAAAGTCGGGGGTCGTCAGAGTGTGGAAATTTCGAAATTGCATGACCCACTGTAAACTGTGAATACCCTGTCCTTCCCCGAAGAAGAGTCTAGGACCGCTCTGATGAACTGGAACTTTTGCGAGGGTGCCATTTGACACTTCCTGAAGTTCAAGGAGAAGCCCAGTTTGTGTAGGAGGAAGCAGGTACGGCTGGGATGGTCCCCAGTTAGCTCACAGAAATGTGCGCTGATAAGCCGATTGTCCAAGTAAGGGAAGATGTGAATCTTCCCTTTCCAGAGATTGGCGGCCACGACGGACAACAAGTTGGTGAAGACCATCAGGGCTGAAGTAAGCCCTAAAGGCAGAACGCGAAATTGAGAATGAGTATTTCTAATCATGGAAATAAGACCTCTGAAAGGTTCAGTGAAACCAACAAATGCTGTAATTCTGGGCCTGGAGGGTCCGTGTTAAGGTCACCATCTTGAATTTGTCCTTCCTAAGAAACTTATTCAAGCGCCTCAGGTCCAAAATGGTACGCAGTCCTCTGTATTTTTTCGGCACCAGGAAGTAGTAAGAGTGCAACCTCTGACCCAGCTCTGCAAAAGGTACCAGTTCTATGGCAGACTTCTCCAGCATGGTACCAATCTCCTGCAGGAGCAACGGATATTGTGACTGAAAAGATAGGGAAGTAGAGGACAATCCAGTGGATGCCTTACAAAAGGCAGACAGGGGGCGTGGCCAGGCAGGGCGCCATGTGGACGTGCCTGCTGTAGGCTCCGGGACAGGCACCTATTTATAAGTTAATACATGCCCTAACTCCCTGAATCTACACATAAAAGATGCGGGGAGCACCTTTGAGGACTGCGGAGCTCCGACGATGAGGTCCTGAACGCCTGGGAGTTGACTTTTCCGAAGTTCCGGAGCCCTGCGAGGGAGAGCCTGAGGCGCTCAAGATGGCGGGTGCGCTGGAGATGTGGTTTCTCTGCTCCGCTGCGGACCTGGGAGGCAGCTGCAGAGCCTGGAGGAGCTGATCTGAAGGAGAGAGGCTCCGAGGGGCGGCATTGCTGGCCGGCATAGAGTGGACCAGCTGGCGAGGGGACTGCGCTCTAGTGCTTCCCGGCATCATCTGAAGTAAGCGCAGCGGGAAAGTGCGCCGCGCAGACGGTGAGCGGGCGGCCCAGAGGAGCCTGTCAGGGGAGGAGCGGAGGTGGAGACGGCGAGCCTCGTAGCAGTCCGTGAGCCTCCCAATCGAGGTGCGGGCTGTTTTGGAGCGTTCTACCTCCCTCGAGCTGCCCGCGAGTGGAGGGGCGTCTGAGGGCGGTGCGGAGCACGCTGTTGGGAGCCCTTTGCTTCTCGGTGTCGGAGAACACCTGAGGGCTGGAGGGGGTGAGCGCCGCAGTGGAGGGGAGAAAGAACCAGTTGATTGCATCGCTGGATTTGGGGGTGGCGTACTGACGCCTGGTTGGGGAGACGAGTCCCTGATGGAAAAGCCTTGGCAGCCTGAGTTGGAGGGATAAATAGTGTCCTTGCATATAAATGCTCTATGGTGCTGGATGACGTATTGGCACTCCTAATCCCCAATTTATAGGAGCGTCACCCTTTCGAAGCGTCATGACCTGCAGGCATAGTTCTTAAGGGGGCCCTTACGGGTGCTCCATTGATGTGAGCAATCTCCCCCCGGCAATGCCCAAGACAGGACACAAACATAAAGGGAGTAAGATTACAACCTACCTCACCTCGGCGGCGCCTGCACCTCAGAAGATGCAGTCTGTTGTGGAGATTCATGCTTCACAAGGGTCTGATCTAACCCTTGATCCAGCCATATCTAGACAGGACTTGGAGGGAATGTTAAAGTCTCTTAAGCAGGACATCACGCAAGCAATACAATTGGAGATTCAGTCCCCAAAAGACTCTGTGGCACGGTCCATCGCTGAAATAAGTTCCAACTTGACAGGCCTTGAAACCAGGGTTGATGAACTGGAGAACTTGAGCAGGAAAATTATGACTTTACCAAAAGAATCCAGAATGTAGAAGATAGGGTGGAGGAACTGTCGGCTAAGCAAGCGGATTTGGAAAATCATTCAAGAAGGAGTAATATCAGGATACGGGGAGTGCCAAGGCAGGTTCAAGATCAGGAACTCTCTGAATATGTGCGGGCCCTCTTTAAATCCTTGTTGAGCCTGGGAGACTCTGACAAACTGATCTTAGACAGGACCCATCGGGTCTATTCCTCTGTTCAGCAAAAGCGTAACCTTCTCCCTGATGTTCTGTCCAGAATCCATTTCTTTCAGCAAAAAGAGGAAATAATGGCGGCAGCTAGAAGGGCAGAGAGAGTGGAATTCCATGGCTCTGCCATATCATTGTTTCAAGATCTCTCGCTATATACTTTGGCAAACCGTAGGCGCCTCCAGAAAGTCACCTCTTGGCTGCAGGCGAAAAAGGTCCGCTACCGATGGGGGTACCCATGCAAACTACTGTTTGAATATCATAACCGCCCGTACACTATTGGTTCTGAAGGAGAAGCAGATGAGTGGCTACCGGACATCGCGAGCGAGACTGGTGACAAGAGTACTGATGTCGTGAGGAGGTCGGCTGTTAGTCCGACGCCAAAGGACAAGAGACGAAAGCCCTGGGGTTGGGCTTTAACTAAAGCATCCAAAGACTCGTAGGATCCGGAGCTGGGAAGCACTGTTCCCCCTTGACCTGTCGGGCTGAGGAGCTCACATGAGTTTGCATGGCGCCGGTAAGGACCTTATCGGGCGGATGCCGGCAGTCCTGGAGTTTGGTAATTTGTGGTAGACTTGTTCCCCTCTCTGCGGCAAGCCTCCGCTTTGCAAAATGGTTGTTGACTGCAAGGTGACTGATGCAGCTTGGCCGGAACTTGTTCTTAGGCTGGCCGGACAGGATATCTACGCTAATAAACTGGTATAATAACTGTTTACCTTCCGTCCTGCTTCGGGTGTTGCTGTTGGATTGCTGATGTGTATAAGGATGCAATAATACTGAGTAGGTTCTCTTCGCGCGCTCCCCTTGCGTGCGAATAATACAGTCTGGGATTTGTTGGGACAAATGTGAAGTGTTCTAAATTTTGGTGCCCGATCCATGGATTATGACCGTTATTGTTACCCTGAAAGGGTGGCTGTTTAAATCAGTTGTATTAAGAGTTTGGCAAGCAATTGGTACTCTGTTTCTTTATTCATTCTTCTTATTTTTATTGTCCTTTTATGTATTTTTATGTTATTCCAAGGAGTCTAGTTTGCAAGGTTCATGTCAGGACTCGCTCTTGACTGTTAGGCCCAGGGTTTCCATGTGTCCCTCTGAAATGTGCTGTGGTGAAATACTAATGTTGGGGATGGTGGTGGAGATGAAGCAGTCCCGTTGCATGCATGATTTGCTTGGGGTCAATGAACAGGGAAACAGGCGATGCGGATGGAATGTGACTCTAGCCTTTGGCCTATATTGAAGAAGAGGTTGTTGGAGATACTTGCTTGGAGAAGGAAATATTATGGCTACGACTAACCCGAATTTCCACTGCCTCTCCCTGAATGTGCAAGACTTAAACTCCCCTATTAAACGCAGGGCAGTGATGCACTGTATGGCCACCCTGGACTCCTCACTCCTATTCCTTCAGGAAACTCATCTGCTCCCGTCTGATGAATTCAGGCTTAGTAATAAAATATATCCCATGAAATTTTGCGCATCTTCGGGGACTAGGAGAGGCGGGGTGGCCATTCTGGTTCGCAGGGGGACCCCGTTGGTGGTTTGCAAGACTCAGAGATGTGGGAGGTAGATATGGCCTTGTGGTGGCTAGGTTACAGGGGAGGAAGGTGAACTTGGTCTCTTTATATGCGCCTAACTCTCAACACGACATGTTGTTTGCGTCTTTATCTAAGCTTCTGTTTGAACATGCGGAAGGTGAAATTATGATTGGGGGTGATTTCAACGCTGTGATTAATCCTTTAGTGGACATGTCTCTCCCTCCAACTAGTATTGACAAAAAAAATTACTTGGCGCTTACAACGCTCCTTCGAGAACACTCCCTTATAGAGGTATGGAGATTTTACCACCAAGAAGAGCGAGAATACACATACTATTCTGCGGTACATAGGGGATTCTCCAGGTTGAATATGTTCCTAGTTTCTGACAAGCTTACAGCTCAAACAATTGGCGTAGATTTACTTCCTAAAGCTTTATCAGATCACGCCCCAGTACTGCTATCGATGGCCCCTTTCAATGACACTCCACACGCGCCTGGAGGTTGAATGAGCTCCTCCTGGAGGATCCCCAGTTCCGATCCTGTTTCTCAGATGCTACATCCCACTACTTCAATGAGAATGAAACGGGTGAATTGGCCTACGCCACAATATGGGATGCCGCGAAGGCTGTACTTCGAGGCCAGATTATAGCTTACTGAGCAGAGAAGGGGAAGGGTAGGAAGCAAATACAGTCCCAGCTGGAGCTAGAGCTCGGAAGAGGGAGGAATCCCACAGACGCAGACCCACTCAAAGGCTGAGGCGTGATGTCAGGGTAGCTCAGAGGACTCTCGAGGCTCATTACATGAGCCGAGCAGCGTATAATATGATGAGAACTAAACAATATTATTATTCTAAAGGAAATAAAGCCAATCAGTTTATGGTGGCCAAGTTGAAAAAGCAGGTTAATCGTAATTGGATTGAAGCACTGCTTGATAGAGGAGGGAGGAAGGTTACTTCGGAGGCGAATAAACTCTGCATAGTTGAGGGGTATTTTAGGGACCACTCTGCCCTCCATCATACAGATTTGCACATGGCTGATGGGTTTATACGAGATGCGCACTTGCCACAACTGTCTCAAGAGGCTCGGGAGCTCTTAGAGGAGACAATCACAATAGAAGCGGTAGAGAAAGCTATCCGATTCCTCCCCTTGGGTAAGGCCCCGGGACCAGACGGGTTCACAAATACATTTTATAAGACCTTTAAAGCTGTGCTCTCTCCTTATTTAACAAAACTCTGGGTAGCTGGCTCGGTCTCGGAATCTATGGCAGTGTCCACTACGACTCTGATTTTGAAACCTGGAAAGAACCCGGTCGATTGTGAATCCTATCGACCTATTACTTTGCTGAACACAGATGCGAAATTACTAAGTAAGGTAATAGCAGAGCGCTTGGGAGAGGTTCTTCCGGCGTTAGTGGAGAAAGACCAAACTGGCTTTATACGCAACCATTCGACGCACGATAATATCCGCCGGGCGATAAACTTGATAGCTTTGGCCCCCAGGCCAGTATCGAACAGTATCATTGTTATCTTTAGATGCCCATCGGGCCTTTGATAGTATGTCCTGGAGTTATTTGCAGCTGGTACTGGAGCGATTCGGTTTTGGACCCAGTTTCTTAAAGTTGATCCTCTCAAATTATCAGTCCCCCTCTACTAAAGTCAAAGTGAACGCAAATTGGACCCCATTAATATGTTTATATAGGGGCACCAGGCAGGACTGTCCCCTGTCTCCTTTGGTTTTTTCCCTGGCCTTAGAGCCTTTAGCACAGCAAATTAGACTGAGCGCAGAGATCTTGGGCTTTAAATTTGCAGGACAATGCCATAAAATAGCTTTGTATGCAGATAATTTGTTGTGCTTTCTGAATGATGCCCCTAAATCCATTCCGCCCCTAATGAACTTATTATCCCGATTTGATAGAATTTCGGGCTTTGAAGTGAATGCTAATAAATCGGTGGACATGGTCCTAACTGAATCTCCCGAGGGTTTGGCAGAGGTACAAGTGAGCTTTCCCCATCCCCTGGTGTTCCATAAATATCCCTTTTTTAGGGATAAAATTGACCCCGACCTTCGCAGTCTTATTTAAGGCTAACATACCGGCTTTACTGAGAGAAGCCAAAGAATGGCTTCAACGTTGGGACTCTCAGGAAATTTCATGGCTGGGCTGTGTTAGTGCGGTGAAGATGTCCCTTATCCCGAAGCTGCTGTATGCTTTTCATCCTTTACTGGTTCTGATCCATGAAGGGGATCTCATTGCTATGCAAAAGGAAGTAGGACGTTTTGTCTGGAAGAATAAAAAACCCAGAATCCCCTACAAGCTTCTTACGGGAAAAGCGGCATCTGGGGGCATAGGTCTTCCTTCAGTTTCGCGCTATTATAGAGCTGTGCAGGTCGCACCCATGCTTGCTTGGGGGAGCTCTTTGGAACCCCCTAAATGGCAGGAGATTGAGCAAGCAGCCGCCCCTTTCCCGTTGGAATATTTTCCTTTCCTACCCAAGGAGACACAAAGCTTTCGAGGAGGGCTATTGCCCGCGACGCTGGCAACGCTCCGGTGTTGGGATAGGGCAAGTGCGCAAAGAGGGTTTTGCCTCGGGGTAGGGGTCCACTGTCCCCTATTGTTCAAAATCTGGCATTCACTCCGGGACTAAATCCCAGCTCATTTCAGGGCTGGAATTCGGGTAGGCCCTTAAGGTTTAGGGACTTGTATGTAAATCAGGAACCGCTGATATTTCAGGACTGTAAGGAGAAATTTGGGCTGTAGAGATGGAGCGGTTTAGGTACATACAACTCCGACATTGGTTGACTAATAGGGCCACTCGTCAGGCTGCCAGTAGAACGCCACTGGGCATAGAACTCAGAATTCTCGAGGGGCAGTGTTCCAATAGGCTGGTTACTTGTTATAAACTTTTGGAAAATGCCTCGGAGGGCGAGAAGCTTCCTTATATGCTGGCCTGGGAGAAGGAATTGGGAGTAGAGGTTCCAGAGGAGTCCTGGCATCGAATATGGTATAGAGCCCATAAGAGCTCTAGGTGCACGTTGGAAAAAGAGAACGCCATTAAGATTTGCTTTCGTTGGTACTTCCCGCCAAGCAGGTTGCATGCAATGAACCCAGACTACCCAGAGACATGCTGGCACGGCTGTGGTGAACGGGGAGATTTAGGGCACATGTGGTGGCATTGTTCGGTTATCCAAACCTTTTGGTTGGAAGTGCGATCTAAATCAAAGACATCACTGGCACATTGCTCCCCATGGACCCACGCATACTAATTTTGGGCGACGTGCCAGAGGACGGGTCCTTCCCAATGTCGGGCTCCAGAGCAGCCCTAACTGCCCAGCTACTTACTGCGGCACGAATCACAAGAGCTTGTTTCTGGAAATCTGTGGAGGGGCTGCATGTGGCGTATTGGTGGGTGAAAGTGTGGGAATTGATGGGTCTTGAGAAACGTACTGCCATGCTAGAGGGGAAACTCTCGAAATTCATACGATTTGGAACACTTTCTTGAATTATGTGTTGGACAGAGCAGATCTTCTTTCAACCGAACTTAATGAGACACTTTATGAACTCCTGACATATCTGACATTGCCGTCTTTTGCACAGACTCCAATTACATATATATATATATATATATATTTTTCCTCCGTTTCTGGCAATATATTGTTTCAATGCTTTCTTCCCCCCAATTGATTACTGATAAATGAATTCGTACATGATTACGTTATGCTCCATGAATTGATACTAAACTGCTGCTGAGCGGGAGCGGATTTTTGAGGAGGGGAAATGAATTGATGAATTTATGAATTATTATGCACATCTTGTATTGTCATTGTTTGGATTAAATGTTTTAAAAATCAATCAATAAAAAAATAAAAAAAAAATAAAAGGCAGACAGTAGGGGTGGACTGGGCTCTGCATCTTGTGCTGAAGGAGATGAAATACAGGAAAGGCAGACCTCTTCAAGCTAATGTCGTCGGTGTCTCACTGCTGCTTTAGACACTTGGGATTTCTACAAGCTATTATTCGTCTTATGGTCGAATAAGTGCTACCTGTCAAAGGGCATGCTGAGTTTTGATTGGATATCTGGGCCGAACGCTGATGTCCTCCACAAAAAAATCCTCCTGGCTACTAAACTGGTGTTCATTGATCAGGCTACAAAACCTACAGCACTGGGTCACCCTTGGAGACTTTGCCACACCGACTCCTTTCCGACAAAGTCATTAAATACATGTCTAATTTCTCCTTCAGGGAAATGACAGACAGCCTCGGATATTTTCCCATGAAATGAGCAAGTACTCAGAAAGAGCAAAGATGTTTAATGGCCCTGATGGCCCTACTTCTCAAGGCAAAAACCTCCTTCGCCGTGGCCTCTATACCGGGGGAAGGTTCAGGAAGGTCACAGATTTAGCCCCGGCCATGGATGCCTGGCAACAAAACTCTCAGGACCTGGGTGCTTGGAGAGATAATCGAAGTCTGAAGGTGCTTTACTATATACTTTTACCAGCTCTTTATTAACTGGCTGTGCAGTGTATTGCTGTTTCCAGAGTTCTATTCTGGGGTCCTTCTGGGAGGCATGAAAAGGAAGCACTGGCTCTTCTGAGGGACCTTTGTCAAGACTATGCATGAGGTCTTATTCGTTAACAGGCTATGTATGTGGGTGGTGTGAAGGCATCATGAAGAAAGACACAGACAACAGACTTAAAATTCAAACAAAATATATTTATTAACTCAAATGTCAGAATGGTTGAAAGCCTAACTTGCCCTATGCTATGGTGGGATTTCCCTACCTGAACAAAACTAAGGAAAGTCTGCATCAAAGAGTTCAACTTAATAGTCTGTCAGTGTCTGTCAGTGTCCAAAACCTATCCTTGCTCTCACAACTAGAACCAATAAATGTGTTTACCGATATCAAAGTCAAAGAAACAGGGTTTAACGTGAAGTTCTGAGCTTCTTCCAGCACACAGCTATCTTTCAGATCCCCTTCACCTACTATATGAAAATTCTCCACAAGCATATGAAAATTCCACTAACAAAAAGTATCAACATTTTACCTTCTCCAGTTCAAGGTGATTTAGCTCAAAACCAATCCTTGATGTTCCCTTCCCCAAGCTTTTAAATTGCACAATCCAAACAAAAAGGGTCTCAGGACTTCATTCCCAAGAGAACAAGTGTAATACCTAAAGCCTCAGTATTCCCTTCCCCAAGACTTCACTTGCTTTACTCTTTTGAAAAGTGTTGCAGTGGTTTTGTTGGGCTTGCTTCGTGGTGTCCATTAGTTTTCACCATTCAGGGCTCCCTTGTCTAGGCACAGTTATTAGAGTGCACGGTCCACCTATCACAGGCCACGCAACCAGGATCCCTGGTTCCTTAGCCCATGCACATGTTTCTTGGCACTGGCTCCTGTGCACCAAGTCACCTTCACTTGACTCCTTTTATTGGCTTCTTGGCTTTAGGGTATACTCTTATATTCCTCAGGCTTCCCCTTGGTTGTCTTGTAGCCTTGCCACCGTGTTTCACACACCCCTTGCCAAGTTGTAGCTTTGCCACACTGTACCCAGTCATAATAATTCATTGTTTAGGCTTCCTTCAGCCTTTAATATATTAAACTTTCAGGTTAAATGTAACTTGTTGTGCAACATAGATTCATTATGGTTGAATTTCTGTTCAGAGTTAAAGGTGGTTTTATATGGCTTCATTATATTTGGTTTGAATTGTAAACTTGTTTGCTTCAAAGCCAATCTATGAGTGAGTTCAATATTCACCAGGTTTGTTTACCTCAATGTAAAGTTTTCATATAGTTCGGCATTGAAAATATATTGGTTTTCTTTCAAAGTTAAAGTTTCATATAGTTCGGTATTCAATATGCACTCAGTTGTTAAAGTTCACGGACCTTTACTCATTGGAGGCCTGTTAGGCTCACAATGCTGGAGCTTTCCTCTGACACTCACCAGCTTTCTTTGGTGTTGTTTGATGGTTCCAGTGGCTTCCTTTCAGCTCCATAAACCATAGTTTCTCCTTCACGCTGACACCTCTGAGGCTTGTTTTGACACGCGGACCGCGTCCTCTGGTTTCCACGCTCTCCAGCAGCTCCTGCTGCTTGTGCTGAGCTTTGGAGGCTCCCAGGCTCAGGAAATTATAACACCCATTCACCTCTGGTTCCACAAGTCCTCTGGTTCTTTTGCCGGCGTCATGATTTTTCAGCCTAGACCACCACGGCTGCCTCCTCACATGGGTATCTTGCTGCTCCTCCACTCTTAGGTCTCCCTGTTGCTCTCTCTCCTTCTCTTTCTCTTTATACACCTGCAGCCCCTTAACTGGCTGCAAGTGTGAAAACCTGATTAGCCTTTCCTGACCATGATTAGAGGGACATCCCTGACCCTCACAGTTCCTTACATTTATCTTCTTCGTCCCAGAACCAAAGTGGTTAAAAGAGGTAATCTTCATCACTCTCAGCTGCCTATTCTTTGTGTCAGTACTGTCAGGTGTTGTATGTGGAAAAATTAGGGAAACTGGTTTGTAATAACCCATATATGTCGGGGGATGGTTAGGTAGACTGTCGCAAGAGAAATGGGGATACCTTGTTTCGCCCAAGGGTACCCCAATCCCACTCCTCAAGGACCCTTCACTCAGGTGTTCCTTCTCGCTTCTCTACCCCCAGGGTCAGGATCCAAGAGCAATGGCCTTTCTTGGGTCACCTGCGCAGAGGATCCAAGGGGAGTAGCAGTGAGAATACCATCAGGTTTCTCACAGTGGGCACTGACCCAGAGCTTCAGATACTTTTGCCATTGTATGCCTAAATGCCACGTTTGAGTGGGCATACAGGCTTGCCTGCATCAGGTCGAATTTAGGGGAGGTGTAGATGTCGCTTGTGTCATTCAAGTCACTGGTTAAATCAGTGAGTCTGATCCAAAATAAATTATACGGGGAAGTCCAACAGGCCTCCTGGGAAGTGTTTGAATACAAAGGGGATCAAATCACCTTGATTTGTAGAACCTGATAGAATGGAGATGCCTAATTTGTTATCATTACAGAACCATTACCCATCATTACCTAATTTTAGAGAATCATTACTCATTGTTACCAATTATTATCCATTTAGGAATTATTGCATCCTGTTTAGTTATCCATCATATATTCTTATTAGTACATGAAATAGTAACATTACACTATCCACATTATTCTGCCACTTGGACCATGCATTTGAAGAGAGAAAATGGCCCTGTTGTATGAAGGAGTTGCTTAGTTATGTTATTGCCATATATGTTGAAAGATATGCTTTTAGAATGATGTATTATGCCATTTATGTAGCGCTTAGGCTGAGAGAAACGTGCTAGGCACTATAGAGAATGAATGAGGCCTGGTATATTCGCAGAGACATGTAGAGCCATGTAGAGACACAAGACACATGTAGAATGTATTTTGGATGCATGTGTAGAGACACGCATTGAGTGTGCACTTAGAATATGCATGAAGTTTGCATTATAGATAGCGCTTGGATTTGCGAGAGAAAGAGTAAACGCTAGAAAGCATTTAGCTGGCATTATAAAGCCAATTCTGGATGGAGACACACAGAAGCGCCATTTGGTTCTGTGGGAAGTTGTTATGATACACTGTGAAAGAAAGGAATTCGTAAACAGTTTGGTTGATAAGAGGTCGCCTTTGCCTTAGGAGAGACACTGAGAAGGGAGGCCTAATCAGCCTTGGGCTGGTGTTCGCAGACAGAGAAAAGGTGGGAGGCAGTGCCATGGGCTCTGCAGGGAGTGTTTTTGCATGGTGAGAGGGAGAGTGTGCTTTTGCGAGGAGAGACATGTACGAGAGGGATTTCATGACAATAAATGGAGGAATAGATGGTAGATGGTGTATTGCAGGCAGACAGAAGAAAGCCATGATATAGATAGGCCGAAATGTCACATTGACAAAGAACATGACCAGAACACGGAGTGAAAGTACATGCAAACACAGACTTTCAGGCATTGCACATATTTAGAAATGCTGACAGAGGGGCATTTTTAGCTTAGAGAACAAAAGTAACCATGGATATGAGTATGTCATGGAATAGTATAACCAGAGGTGAAGAGATTGGAGTTTTTAGTAGTTGTTGGAGGTAGAGATGTAGATGGAGTTCGAGTTCGATGAGTGAGAGACGTCTGGTTGTCATGAGATCGAGAGACGTTTGGTGGGGGATTGATGCAGCCTTGGCAGACCAGCTTGGCAGAGATCGATGAGCTTGGCAGAGGCTTGAGGCAGTTCGAGTGACCAGACTTGGCTAGAATGGGAGAAGGGGGTTATTGCTGAAAAAGACGTGTGCATGAGGGAATTAGAACAGACTCACACAAAGAGCTTTGGGTTTGGGAGAAGGAGAAATCAGGCAGGGATTGTCTTAGAGGGATAGAGTGAGGAATGGTGTGGAATGGAGAGGAATGCTGATTGCTGGCACTTGTCATATGTATATTGCATTAGACACAATAGATCCAGTTAATCACAGGCTTGCATTAGAAGCCTGTAAGGCTTATAGTTATTGAACTACATGGTAGATTTGCACCAGAAGCATAAAAGGTGCAAATTCGAGATTTTCATAGTTTTAGTAGTGTTTGCATCATGCATTGTTATGTATGAATAAATGTATTCTATTGTTATAATTGAATCGATTCATGTGTTTTCTTTGTGTCTTATGTTATTGTGCTCATAGGAGTAAGATAGGAGTATGTTAGGAGTAATCTAGAAGTAACACAGTGCACAAAGGCTCTGAGATATATAGCAGGGGGGTATAGTGATCCACACCCTCCTAGGAGATTGTCTAAGATTGTCTAAGACTGATGTATGGTCACCCACGCGGGGCTAGACCATGGTAGGAATTGTTTTAGGAATAACAGATTGCTGAAAATTTAGTGAAATGATTTGAAAAACTCTGTTCTTGTCTCCGGAAGGTATCTCAATGTGGACGCTGATGCAGACACCATCTTCGATGACAATGGCACTGTTAGGCAGAATCATATGCATTACCCTTTGGGAACACTACACACAATTAAGACTACAAGTATAAGTACAATTTCACAACAGCAATGTGGTAGCAGTGGCTGTACAGCCAAACTTATCTCAAGAGTAAAGTGAGCAGTGCAAGGGGTTACACAAAGGGTTAGCAATCACAGTGCTTCAAACAAACACTTATTCAAGGTTTCTTGGTAAAAGAATATACATTTATTTACACAGTCAGTTGGAAAACATTCCACTAGTAAGAACAGCTCAATATCACAATCTAATATATTACAATACACAAACAATCAGTTTCTGAACAAGTTCAGCTCCCCTGAAGTGGGAGCAAAATGCCACTTCAGTTACTTTAAAAAGGGGTAAAAAGACAAGGTTAAAAGAATTAAAGCACAAATAATTTCAAAAGGTAGGGCAAATAGTTTCAGTTCACTACAACCAGCAATTCAATTTAATAGGCCTGGGTTACAGTCAATGGTTCAGAGTCTTGGATAGGATAGCACAGTTCAGGTAGTATCCGGTTAAGTCTTTGCCACGGTTTTTAGAAGTAGTTGGTAAGACGAAAAGTTATATGTCGGTTTAGGGAAGGACAAGCCTTCTAAGTTGGGAAAGTTTCACAAACTTCACCGCGGCAGAAAGTATTTCCTGAGGGCACTTGCACAGTACCTTTTAAGTGAAGAAAAGCTGTAGCTGAGGCACTTGTTCCTGGCAGTTCCTCAAGATCTCGCTGTTCCTGAGCTTCAGTTGAACAAGAAGGAAGATGTCAGGAGGTTCCTGCACTGCCCAGGGAAGAGGCCACAAGCTTGGCAAAATGTTGGTTTAAGGTGTGAGTGCCTTAAAGACCACAAACTGGTATCCTTCTCACTGGCTATCCGATTTTCAACAGCACTCTGAAGAAAATTCGACCAGTATAGAGATGGTGTCCAGGTGACTTGCGAGTTGGTTGTTCCCACCAAACTCAAGGGAAGAAGTCGTCCTTGAAGGGCTTCTCTGTCGAGGGAGTTTCAGGCAATTCAGACCTGCAGCAGGGCTTCACCGGTGGACCAGGAGTTGCAGCAGTCGTCTTCCTTCAGCTCATCTTCGGTTCTCTCGTTCCAGTGGACGACTCTGCTTCCAAATCCCAGAGGCCTGCTTTTAAACAGTTTTCCCCCATTCATTCCAGCATGGCTGTCACTCACCCTTGCGGGACAGTGAGCCGGCCAATCACACCAGAGTGCATTCAGGTCTCCTAGGAGACTAAGCACAGGGAGTTTCAGGCACCTCCCTCACATCCTGTCCACCCCAGACACTCAAGCGCCAGAGGAGGGCTACAGCATTGAAGCCCGCCAAAGGCCAACGAACAAAGGGTCTAAACATGGTTTGGCGCGCAGATTTAAACACAAGGAGGACCTTTCCTAAAAGAAACGGCGAAAAAAGATGACCAGACTCTGTTTTTACAGGTAGGACTTGGGCGCCATATTGAAACACATGGCTGCCCCGATTTTTAGCTACCGGTGTTCACAGTCGGGAAAAATCATGGTAGTTTGTCTAAACAACTGCCATCAGCCATTTAAAGTGGGAAAGGGTAACATTTGACTGTTACATGTGTGTTTTGACTCAGGGGATGCTAGGCAACCTCTCCAGCACTCTATAGGAAGATAGTGTGTGCTGGGTCTGTAAATTTAAAAAGACTAGTAAACTCAATTTAACTTTACATGCTCTGGGAGACAGTAGTCAGTCCCAGAGAAGGTATTTAAACCTTGGGAAGTCTGAAAAACATCCCTGTGCCACTGCACTGAAGGTGCTGTGTGACACACAAGAAAAAGATGATGCCTATGGAGTTGTTGTAAAACTCTATATCCAAAGAACACGAAAGCAAAACACACATCAAAATACATGAAAGAGTGGGAAAAAAGGTCCACACTCTTTCCAGGTAAAAATTTAAATCCTAGAAATCCAGCAAAGATGCTGGGGGTCTCAAATGGTAAGGGAAATTAGCACATTCTTGAGACTTCTCCCTAACTGGCACCTTCAAAGATGATGCCCATTCTGTGCAAAGCAATGAGGAGGGATCAACTCCAACAGGTGGTGTCGCTTTGAGCCAAGCGGTCTTGGAACTGGACACTGTACAAGTGCTTTTGGAAGTGTGTGAAATATTTTCAAGGGCTCCCTGCCTGCTCTGGAAGGTGCAGTGGGATTGGTGTGATTCAGTTGGGTTGTTGAGGAAGCTGGAGGAGCTGCTTTTGAGAACACCTTCAACATTTGCAGCCTGAACTGTTACCATTGTTACTCTGAAGGGAATCTGAAGAGGAATTGTTCCTTATGTCTGTCCGGTGAGGATTCAGAGGATGAGTTCCAGTGGAGTATCTTCCTTTTTTGGAGGAAGACAATGACGAATGACAGGAATTGTTCTTTCAGTGGGAGCTCTTTTTAGTTCTCATTGGTGACTCTCTTTTTTTCCAGCAGCACCAAGCTTCTGCCCTCTGAAGATTTGCATTTTGTGGGAGTGGTGCTTGGGGATTTAAAAGTCGAGGACTGCAGCTCTGGTTTAGACTATCTCTTTTTAAGGGCCTTCTGAGGCATCGACTGGCACAAGCTGCATTCTATGACGTTGCGTTCAATGCCAAAACACCACAAGTATATGTTGTTTGTTTCGTGTTGTAGTTTGCAGATCACTTTAAACCCCAGGGCTTTCGAGTGCGCATTTTTAAATACTTATTGAAATATTTTCTGTCACAAAATTAAGTAATGTTGATTAAAGTGAGAAGACTCTGCATACAAAAGATACTGAGGTCACTGGGCGTGGTGCAAGGTATATCGCACGCCAACTACACATCTGGTGTCAAAGAGACACAAAACACCCCCTACTGGTGAAATGTTTTCTGTGATCCAGCTGAAGTTGCAGGAAAATATCCCATATGAGGAATCCGTCGCAGGACAGCATTCTTTACAATGCTCCCTTCTGTAGGGTTGAAATTGAGTGGTTGCCGACAGAGTTAGACCTTTTACTTGACTTGCAGTCTGAGAATGATTTAGTAAGGTTCTTGAATCCTCTTGGTTCAGCAACAATCACCCTTAATAATGCATCATCAGACTTACCTCTGTGTTTAGGAAGGAGATGTTACTAATTTCTCAATCTGGTCTCTCACACCAGAAAGATGCAGGTTGTCATGAGGCCCAGCAATCTTAAGAAAGTCCATAGCCGGTAGCAAAAAGGTGTTCTGGAATTTGGAGAACATCTGTTGGATGTTAGAAGCTCTGACTTCTGGGGTAAAAGCCCTCCCTTTGGATGATTTCAGGACCGTTCCGATGAACTGGAGAGTTTGGGAAGGTGTTATCTGAGACTTCTTGAAATTGAGGGAAAAGTCCAGCTTGTACAGGAAGTGGCAGACAGGACTTAGATAAAGTTGGGCTTGCTGCTCCGAGCGGGTCCTGGTGAGCCAGTCAGCCAAGTAGGGGAAGACATGTATCACCTCCTAGGTAGTGCATACTGCCAACCATCAATCTCAGGTACTTCCTGTGTTATTGATGAATATGCACATGTTAGTAAGTATCCTGAAGATCCAATGACACCAGCCAATCCTGGAACTCAAGAGCCTGGAGGATCTGTGAAAGAATGTGTCCTTCACGTGAGAAACCTAAGTATTCCGGGGGGTACTTTGTTCAGGTGGCCAGGGACCCCAAACTTGGGGGCGGACGAGCGAAGGAGAATCCAGGTGGGCAGGAGGTCCTTGGGGACTATGGGAGACACACCCTCGGGCGAGTCATGGTATTCCTCCAATTCCGATACATTACTACCTGACATCCCCTCAGTTATCATGGGATGTTGTCAACAGAGTCCCATCATACCCCAGTACTTTTCTGTAAGGAAAAGGCGAAACCATCAGGGAAAACAAAGACCATCCCTAAATTCTACCATGGGTTTTACACCCCTCTTACAACGAAACCCACTTTTCAACAAGCCTACATTCAAAACTCCTTTTCCCGACAAAAATCTACAACATCTTTATCCATTTTCTGTAGAACACCACAATACTCATAATCCCATTCCCCTATTCAAATACCCAAGGACTGAGATGAAGAGGAGAGGGACTAAGAGTATAAGGATTATAAAGGAAACTGAAAACAGACTATCACACCTTGACAGTAGGCTGTCCCACTAATGGAGTCAGGCCAGGTCATGCAGACCCAACCCTGACCCAACCCCTGCAGCCTATTAACATCTTCCAGGTGTATAAAGGAAGGCTGCTGAGCAAGAAGGGTCAGTTGCTCTTGGGACACCAGGAGGGAGGCTGCAAGGCTGAGTCCAGCAGAGGATCCCTACCTGAAGCCCAAGCACTGAGAGAAAGCAGTAGACCAGACACAGCACTGGTAAAGAGGAGCCACAGAGCAGAGAGCAGAACCCCAGATCCTTTTTAGGCCAGGACTGACTGGTGGATGGACAGATGTGGAGCAGAGCAGAAGCTCTTGGCCGAGACTGCAAGGTGGAAGCAAAGAGTGAAGGCTTCCAAACCCTTCCCCCGTACATTGAACTGTGTGTGTTCTCCTGCCATGGGTGCCTGGAGGCTGCCCGGTTCCATCCCGGGTGAATGGCAGAGTTGGGGAGGATTAAGGCAAAGACCAAGCTTAATAGAAGGAAGGTCAAGACAACTGGTGAGTTCTCGTGCACAATGGGAGAGAGCCCGGTTTGAGACTTTTAAAGCAATTATCGTAAGCAGTGATGGTTGCCTTGTGGAACTAGTAGTTCTAGGAAGCAGCGACAGGAAGGGGCGTTGTGATTGAAGGTTTCAAAAGTGAACTGTTGAAACCAAGATAGGCTTGTGCACTAATGAGGGAAGCCTGAGTAAA